>NC_042615.1:499330087-499946690 GCF_901001135.1 Rhinatrema bivittatum | reverse complement strand
TGAGGCAACAAAACAGTCCATAACCCCTTCTGGGGTGACAAGGGGAACACAAACCCCACCTGGGGCAGTGAAATAGTCCATAACCCCTCTTGAGACGACAAGGCAGGTGCTAACCCCTCCTGTGACGACAGCAGGGACGGTCCGGACCCTTCCAGGGTCGGCATCAGGGCCGGCACAGACTCCTCCCGAGTCGGCAGCTGGATCGGTACAGCAGGCTCAGATGGTTGAACAACAAAGTCTGTTGGCAGGACCGGTTCGGACCCCTCCGGGGACTGCAACAGGGCCGGTTTGGACCCCTCCGGGGACGGCAGCAGGACCGGTTCAGTAGGCTCAGATGGCTGAATCAAAAAGTCTGTTGGCAGGACCGGTTCGGACCCCTCCGGGGACTGCAACAGGGCCGGTTTGGACCCCTCCGGGGACTGCAACAGGGCCAGTTCAGTAGGCTCGGATGGCTGAGTCAGAAAGTCTGTCAGTAGGACCGGTTCAGACCCCTCCGGGGACGGCAGCAGGACCGGTTCAGTAGGCTCAGATGGCTGAATCAAAAAGTCTGTTGGCAGGACCGGTTCGGACCCCTCCGGGGACTGCAACAGGGCCGGTTCGAGCCCCTCCGGGGGCGGAAGCAGGGCCGGTTCAGACCCCTCCAGGGGCAGCAGCAAAACCGGTTCGGACCCCTCCGAGGACGGCAGCAAGGCCGGTTCGAGCCCCTCCGGGGGCGAAGCAGCGGGCTCGGACTCCACTCGAAGCGATGAAGCAGGCTCGAACACCTCTCCGGGCGTTGTAGCCGGTTCGGACCCCTCTCGGGGCGATGAAGCAGGCTCGGCGCCTTCTCGGGGCGATGAAGCAGGCTCGGCGCCTTCTCGGGGCGATGAAGCAGGCTCGCACACCTCTCCGGGCGTTGTAGCAGGTTCGGACCCCTCTCGGGGCGATGAAGCAGGCTTGGCCCCCTCTTGGGGTGAGACAGCAGGCTTGGATCCCTCTTGGGGCGATGAAACAGGTTCAGGCCCCTCTCGGGGTGATGAAACAGGCTTGGACCCCTCGCAGGGTGATGCAGCAGAGTTGGACCCCTCTTGGGGTGATGAAACAGACTTGGAACCCTCTCGGGGTGATGAAACAGGTTCAGACCCCTCGCGGGGTGATGAAACAGGCTTGGACCCCTCTTGGGGTGATGAAACAGGTTCAGGCCCCTCTCGGGATGATGAAACAGGCGTGGACCCCTTGCGGGGAGATGCAGCAGACTTGGACCCCTCTTGGGGTGATGAAACAGGTTCAGGCCTCTCATGGGGTAATGCAGCACGCTTGGAAGGCAGAGCAACAAGGTTAGAATTAAGGCGCAGGGAGGACAAAGATTGTACTGCCGTGGGCTTGATACTTTGAGCCAGAAGCTCCTGCTTTTGTTTCTGGAGGGGCTGCTTAGAGAGGGCACAGGCAGTTCTAGGACGTCTAGGGAAGGTGCTCGTTAGTGTCTTAAGTGCAGCTGTGGGAAGCAGAGCTCTGCTAGAGTTAATTACTTCTCTCAGCTTTCGTTTCTGAGGCTCTAGCGTGGAAGTTATAGAAGGCTTCTTAACCTGGTGAGTTCTAAGATTTTCAGAATTAATACTTGTTTCCTGGTAGCAAGTTTTTTCAAAAGTGTCCAGAGATGAAGTGCTAGAATGCTTAATCCACAAACTGCTACATGAAATAATGTTGCTAACTGGGCCAGAAGCTGAACGCCCGGTAGTAGAACTAGCTGAGCTTTTGGGAGAAACAGATGGCCCGTTAGCTTTGCAGCGGGGGCAGGGTTCGCCTGGAGGCAAAAGGCACGGAAGACAGGAACATTTCCACCATCCTGGCTGTGGAGTAGAACAGTTTAAACACTCTTGATAAACAGAGACATTTCTCTTATTGCAGTTACTGCACAACCAGTGTTCCTGACCAGCAAGTTGACAGGCTAGACAGTTCTGATAGCTTAGGTAATTCAAGGTCTGACAGGAATTGCAGGTATAAAACTTTGAAGGAGGCATCTTGTAATAGGGAAAAAAAAAAGGTTGACTCACCGGTTTAGCACACAGAGCTATCTCTTCCCCTGGAAATTTATGGCTTCGGCATACTGTTACGCCTGGGCTGAGTTCAGGGGTAGTGAACACCACCCAAAGGGGTGGCTCCAGGTGGAGAGAGACAGGGATGGCTGGAAACCGTGGCTGGGTCAGGGCAGACAGCAAGAAGCAGTGTCTGGGTCTAGGCTGGGTCAGGGCAGGCGGCAGAGCAAGGCAGGTCAGAAGGCCCATAGGCCACACACACACAGAAGGCCCATAGGCCACACACCTGTAAGCGGGGCAAGGCAGGTCAGAAGGCCCGTAGGCCACACACACACACACAGAAGGCCCGTAGGCCACACACCGTAAGCGGGGCAAGGCAGGTCAGTAGGCCCGTAGGCCACACACACACAGAAGGCCACACACACACAGAAGGCCCGTAGGCCACACACCGTAAGCGGGGCAAGGCAGGTCAGTAGGCCCGTAGGCCACACACACACAGAAGGCCACACACACACAGAAGGCCCGTGGGCCACACACCGTAAGCGGGGCAAGGCAGGTCAGTAGGCCCATAGGCCACACACACACAGAAGGCCCGTAGGCCACACACAGTAAGCAGGGCAGAGAGCCCGTAGGCCAAACATACACAGACAATAGAGCAGAGGGCCCGTAGGACCGCATGCACAGTAAGCAAGGCAGGGTAGGGCAGAAGGTCCGAAGACCATACACAGCACAAGGTAGAAGGCCCGAAGGCCGCGCAGGGCAAGGCAAGACAAGACAAGGTAAAAGGCCCGAAGGCCGCGCAAGGCAAGGCAAGACAGAAGGCCCAAAGGCCACGCAAGGCAAGGCAAGACAGAAGGCCCAAAGGCCGCGCAAGGCAAGGCAAGACAGAAGGCCCAAAGGCCGCGCAAGGCAAGGCAGAAGGCCCGAAGGCCGAGCAAGGCAAGACAGAAGGCCCAAAGGCCACACAAGGCAAGGCAAGACAGAAGGCCCGGAGGCCGCGCAAGGCAAGGCAAGACAGAAGGCCCAAAGGCCACACAAGGCAAGGCAAGACAGAAGGCCCGGAGGCCGCGCAAGGCAAGGCAAGACAGAAGGCCCAGAGGCCGCGCAAGGCAAGGCAAGACAGAAGGCCCGGAGGCCGCGCAAGGCAAGGCAAGACAGAAGGCCCGGAGGCCGCGCAAGGCAAGGCAAGACAGAAGGCCCGGAGGCCGCGCAAGGCAAGGCAAGACAGAAGGCCCGGAGGCCGCGCAAGGCAAGGCAAGACAAGACAGAAGGCCCAAAGGCCGCGCAAGGCAAGGCAAGACAGAAGGCCCAGAGGCCGCGCAAGGCAAGGAAAGGCCCGAAGGCCACGCAAGGAAAGGAAAGGCCGCAAGACAAGGTAGAAGGCCCGAAGGCCACGCAAGGCAGGCTAGAGCAGGGAGCCCAGGTGAGCTCGATGCCGAAGCACCGAGGCAACTGTCAGGCAGGGTTATAAGGGCACACCCAGAGCATAGAGTGGACAGAGGAGATGGACTGGGCCTGTCAGGAAAGCCAGCTCTAGAGGGACCCCTGGTGGTGAGGCGGTTGCACAGCAGCCACAGCCGTAACAGTTAGTGTGTCGCCTGCAGTGTGCAGGTGTGTCGCGCAAGCCCGGTCAACTCTGATGCGAGTTTGGGCTTTTTTTTTTCTAGAGATTCACTTTTTTTTTTCAGTTTATGGGTTGCTTATTATTGGGTGATTTTTGCTGTCAATCGCGTTTTTTTGGGGGGCTTGGTGGGTGGAACGAGCCCAGCCATCCTTGCATTGGCTGCTGCTGCCGATGAGGCCTGGCCATGAGGAGTACTGACTGCAAGCAGCAGTGTCTGGTGATCATGGAAGGGAGTGAAGCACTTAACTGGCAACAATCAAAAAGACGAGGTACATGAGTGTGGGGGCCAGACATGTGCTGGGGGGAGAGAGATGAGTGAGTGGGGGGCAAACGTGCTGGGGGGACAGACATGTGCTTGAGGGGGAGAGATATGAGTGTGTGGGGGCCAGACATGTGCTGGGGGGAGGAGAGAGATGAGTGTGTGGGGGACAGACAATTTGTTTTATTATTGTTTCTCATAAATTATAACAATAACATGAATCTTGGAATATATATTTTTAATATAAATTTAAGGTTTTCATGAGATAGGTTGTGTCGTGAAACATTTTATTTATGTATATATTTAAGGAAACATACATAAATTGTCGAAATATGTTTCGTTCGTTTAACCTTTAACCTCTGGTTTACTAGTAGACTGAATTACCGTGTCGTGAAATTATGTTTGTCTAAAAAGTGTGTCACCAACATGAAAAGTTTGGAAAGCTCTGGTATAAACCATGGCTCCCGCATGAGTGTCCAAGAAACAGGTGAAAAAGTGCTAGCCTGTGAAAGAGGAAGGCGCTTCCGATGATGTTCTTAACTGAAGGCTCACAGGAGTGTGGTGGGCTCTGAAGATTGAGAAAGTGCTGGTCGTGCGCACCAAACTTCTCTCTTGCTCTGTCATTCTGGGCCAAGGACAAGCTAATTGGATAAGTGAGGTGGGAAAAAGCCTGGAGAGGATTCAGAGTGGCTTGCTGATTTAATCCAATAAGGTGATGAAGTTTTAGTGCTCTTTACAGATAGGTGCCCTCAGGCTGTTGCCTGGTGGCCTCACCACTTAATCCAGCCCTGATGAGTTTAGCTTCTTCCCATCCAAGGTTGGACATCCACCTCCAGCTTTTCCATCTTGTTGCAGGTTCACTCCCTGTCAGTGTGGTAAAAGAAGAAAAAGCAAAGACACAAATACTGGTATCCCCCAGGTAATGCCTCCTGCAAGATCCTCTGCTTTAAGACACAAAAAGCAGTAGCCCTGAGACTCTTCCTTTCCTGACAGAACCCTCTATATAAGGAAACACAAAGCCACACTCACATATACACTTAATCACACCCTGAGTAGCACATACTCGATATGGGGACAATAGCATTTATTATTCATGCTAAATTACATTCCAGAAAGCCAGATAGAATACACAGATCTAGCAAAGGCAATAGTTGTAATGACAATAATATAGTACAAATATTTCTTATGATTATTAAGGCAGATGAATTCCTTCTGTCACTGAGGATTCTGTCTCACTGTCTGTCCATCTGTCATTTCCCTCCTCCTGCCTTTTGATGGTTATCCCTTTTCCATCTGCATATCTGAAACAATGTTTGGAGAAATACAGGCTGAGAACTCTCTCTCTGTTACAATCTGCTGCATTTCATATTTTATTCTATGAAGCCTCTGAGTGCTTGGAGGAGGAAAGACACCTATTCCCTGCCCTGAAACCACAGCACACAGAGCAACACAAAATGTTTTAAGAACATAAGAAATTGTCATGCTGGGTCAAACCAAGGGTCCATCAAGCCCAGCATCCTGTTTCCAACAGAGGCCAAACGAGACCACAAGAACCTGGCAATTACCCAAACACTAACAAGATCCCATGCTACTGATGCAATTAATAGCAGTGGCTACTCCCTAAGTAAACTTGATTAATAGCCGTTAATGGACTTCTCCTCCAAGAACTTATCCAAACCTTTTTTGAACCCAGCTACACTAACTGCACTAACCACATCCTCTGGCAACAAATTCCAGAGTTTAATTGTGCGTTAAGTGAAAAAGAATTTTCTCCAATTAATCTTAAATGTGCTACTTGCTAACTTCATGGAATGCCCCCCAGTCCTTCTATTATCTGAAACTGTAAATAACCAATTCACATCTACTCGTTCAAGACCCCTAAGAACATAAGAACTTAAGAACATGCCATACTGGTTCAGACCAAGGGTCCATCAAGCCCAGGATCCTGTTTCCAACAGTGGCCAGTCCAGGCCATAAGAACCTGGCAAGTACCCAAAAACTAAGACTATTCCATGCTACTGTTGCTAGCAATAGCAGTGGCTATTTTCTAAGTCAGCTTAATTAATAGCAGGTAATGGATTTGTCCTCCAAGAACTTATCCAATCCTTTTTTAAACACAGCTACACTAACTGCACTAACCACATCCTCTGGCAACAAATTCCAGAGTTTAATTGTGCGTTGAGTGAAAAAGAACTTTCTCTGATTAGTTTTAAATGTGCCACATGCTAACTTCATGGAGTGCCCCCTAGTCTTTCTATTATCCGAAAGAGTAAATAACTGGTTCACATTAACCCATTCTAGACCTCTCATGATTTTAAACACCTCTATCATATCCCCCCTCAGCCATCTCTTCTCCAAGCTGAAAAGTCCTAACCTCTTTACTTTCCTCATAGGGGAGCTGTACCATTCCCTTTATCGCCCTTCGCTGTACCTTCACCATTGCAACTATATCTTCTTTGAGATGCGGCGACCAGAATTGTACACAGTATTCAAGGTGCAATCTCACCATGGAGCGATACAGAGGCATTATGACATTTTCCGTTTTATTCACCATTCCCTTTCTAATAGTTCCCAACATTCTGTTTGCTTTTTTGACTGCCGCAGCACACTGAACCAACGATTTCAATGTGTTATCCACTATGACGCCTAGATCTCTTTCCTGGGTGGTAACTCCTAATATGGAACCTAACATCGTGTAAGTATAGCATGGGTTATTTTTCCCTATATGATGATAAAGGGGATGGAACAATTCCCCTATGAGGAAAGACTAAAGAGGTTAGGACTTTTCAGCTTGGAAAAGAGACGGCTGAGGGGGGATATGATAGAGGTGTTTAAAATCATGAGAGGTCTAGAACGGGTTAATGTGAATCGGTTATTTACTCTTTTGGATAATAGAAAGACTAGTATGGCAATTTCTTATGTTCTTATGTGCTGTTTCCGTGCTATGTCCTTTTTCTATAGACTACTGCTTAGGTTGTAAAGCCATGGTTTTCAAAACAAATGCAGATAATTGAGACTCAAGAACATTTTTAATAACTTTTGCAAGAGTGGGGAGATTAGAAACCGGGCGATAATTCTCTGGAACGTTAGGATCAAGCTGATTTTTCTTCAACACAAGATGGGTTATAGCAGACAAGAGAAACTGGAAGGGTGCTACCATTAAGAGCAGTGTTAACAATGTCAGCCAGGTATGGCATAAGTCCTAAATCAGGGTGATTAACTAAGTCAAAAGGCAGGGAATCTGAAGGTGAGGGCACTGGGTTAAGTTGAATACTGTATCGAGCGGTATGTGAATCAAACTGTGCGTGCGGCAGACGAGGGTGCACCCGGCAGTACCGCACTCTTTGTTACGCGTCCTTACTGTATCGGCCTGAAAGAGAGGGCACCAGATGAGATTTTATTTAAAGCAGCAAGCCTACTGACGTGGTACAGCATCTGCTTCTTGAGAACTTGGCAGGTCCAAACTTAACTGGTCCAGACCCAGGTCCGATGAGGAAAAAGCTGCTCTAATATCATTTCCTTTGCGATCAAATGAAGTTAAAACATTACAGGCGGCAAGGGTATTTAATTAAGGAACAGTGGCTATCAGACTTGAAACAAGAGGCCTCAGAAATAAGCCTAAAAAGAGCCTTGGGTTTGTTCTCTGATAAAGAATGGGCATCCAGGTATTTAAATATGCAGCATTTGCCGATGACATTTTGGTATTCCTCGCTCAACCGGACTTATCGCTTTGAGCCCTCGTGACCTTTACTTAAACAATTTGGAGCTTGAGTCAGGCTTAAAGCTGAATATGGACAAGTCTGAAGACTTTGCTTTTCCGGAATCAGTGCAACAACATTGTCAGGGCGGGTTTCCTTTAAAATGGGGTCCTATTAGATATTTAGGTCTTACAGTGTCCTCTGACATGGGGAGGTTATAGGATCTCAGTGTTTCACAGCTTTTAGATCACACTGAACAGAAAGGCCAAGCTTGGCAGCCTTTACCTTTCATCTCTGGGAGGGAGCATTCATCTTTTTAAAACTGCGGTATTCCCCAAATGGCTCTAAGTTCTTAGGAATCTGCCACTTTTTTTTTTTTTTATTGCAGAAAGATTTGAGAGCTCCCTGGAATCCTCATTGTTATCTTTTCTTTGGCAGGGAAAGGCAGCCCGCATTCCACTGCGCCGTTTAAGGTCCGGGTTGGTTTCAGGACGGGTAATGGGGCTTCCTGGGCACGTTTGCTGCAAATTCTTTGGAGCTATTCCAAATTTGTGTCGGAGACGTGCTTAGAAATCCGGCCGACTCGATGGATAAGTGAGGGTGGGTTGGCAATCTTTGAAAGCTTGCTTTTGCGCGTGTTTAAACTTCTTCCCGCCGATGCGCAGATTGGAAGATTACCATAATAAAGGTTTCCGAGGAGAGCATTCATTTCTGCTCTCTGTGTGCGTTGTAATGTGGCAGCAGGTACGTCCTTGCATGCCTTTTGGACTTAGTCCAGCGGTTCAGTTGTTGTGGTCCAAGATCATTAATTAGGTAGCGGATGTGATTGGCTATGCTGCTCTAGTTCTTTGGTTTGAACAATTTCTCCCATTTCTTTTTAAAACGCAGGGAGAGGGACAATTTGCCCGAAAGGGAAAGAAGACCATAATTGTAAATTGGACGTGGGGATACAGCGCTTTCCTTCTTGGCCACGGCATAATTTATTACATGATATGATGCAGATGGAGCCCCTGGTCTCGATAACAATGCTTCCAAATGCCGACATGTATTTCCAGCTATATGGGGAAAATATGTATGTTCAGGCTTTGGCACCTAGGGTCAGAAGTTTCTTTCGTAATAGGGGAAGGTAATTGCAATGGGGGAGGCCTTCTTTGAGGTTGGTCTTAGGGGAGCTGAGGAATTTTGATAGGGGAGGGTGTAAAATATGGGAAATGTGGAACTTAATGGTACTGGAAAGGGACTTTTTTAGGCTAGGAAGCTGATAATCTCTTTTTGTGGGTCCAATTTGTTTCCTAAAACTGCTGAGGTTACCCCATGTGTACCTGACAGGTAATCAGAAGAGGGTGGGGGTTTGACAAGAGATAAGGTGTTGTTTGTATTTTGTTCATAGAGGGTGGGGAGTGGGGAAGGAGGACAGGGGGAGAATTGTTGTAATGCTGACTTGTCTTTGGGGTGCATAAGAAACATTGTATTCTGAGGACGTGTTTGTATTTGTTCTTACTGTTAATAAAAAAAAGATGAAACATAAGATGTTTATTAAGAAAATAGAGGCACAGTGCACCAGAAAAGATTTAACATGCAGAAAAAAGGCAGGGAAAAGGAAAAGAAGTTATACAATTACTGCTACCTAATTAAGTTTTACTGCAATTAACCGGTGCCCAGGGAAGTTTGGTAACAGTCTGCCCACAGGACACGGTGCAGAGCTGTCACAGGTTCTTATTTGTTTATTTAAAATATTTATACCCTGCCTATAGCACAGTTCTAGGCGGCTCACACTCAAATGCATACATATATGCAAAGAAAACACATAAGAAAACAAAATAATGGTCTATGACAATGAAATGCTTGGGGGGGCGGGGGGGAAGGCAGCACATAGACAATAAATTACAATGGCTCTGACAAAGTCCTGAAACCTTCAGGATGCATCAGCAAAAGCAAACATCAGAATAATTCATCATCTGAAAAAGAAAGCTGAAACAGATGTGTTTTAAGCAATTCTTTAAATGATTTAATGCATATAGTTAGCCAGATTAGGTCTGGTAATGTGTTCCAGATTATAAGACCAGCCACCATCTTGTTTCTGCAAGATGTACAGAATGCAAAGCGGGAACTTCTAACAAGCCTCTTTGAGAGGATCTTAGTACACGGGTTGGATTGTAAACTTTCAACATGGAGTTCATCAATGGTAGTACATTGGGCTTAAAATATCTTATGAGGTAGGGGAGAGCTTCCAAGATGGCGTCCTGAATAGACGTGGCAGAAGGAGCTCCTGCTTTTTTCCCCAATTTCGTTTCCAACATGCCACATACCAAGTGGAAAGCCAGGGTGCGTTGTGGAGAAAGTTCCTCCACACCCACCGAAGCTTCCCAGCCACGGATTGGCAGCTTCTTCGCCACACTTCCCCCACCAACGCCGGGAGACCAGGTCACTGTAGGGGCAGCCGAGGAGCGAGGGTTCTCCCCTCTGACCGAGTTATCTTTGAGTCCCGGCTCACCGAGGAGACCGCTGCCGCCGGGCTGTGGAGAAAATCAGAGGCAGTCGGATGCTACCCCCCCTCCGAGGAGAGTAATGGAGGGGTAGAGTCGGTAGCACATGGAAAAACAATGTTGAGACTTACCATTATGGAGCGGGGCACCCCAGATCCGCGAGGAGGAGTAGAAGGTGCGGGTTCGGAGCCGGTTCCAGGACGCGGCCCGTTGGGAGCGAGCAATGGCGTCGGTGAAGCAGTAAGTGGGGGAAGGGAAGTTGAGGACCGGGAAGTTAAAAGCATTGTGTCAATGATTCCCCCAGGGGAAATAACTCTTTCCATGATCTGGAATGCTCTCAAATCTTTGGAGACTGCCATAGTGGCTTAACAAGTGAACTGCAAGGTATAAAAGTTCAAACCAAACAAAACGCTGTGGAATTGGCTACCCAAAAAGAAAAAATGGGAAAAATAGAAGAACGGATGGAAGCTGTTGAGAAAATACAGATAAACTTTGTACAGAGTGAAACAGAAGTAAATAAGAGATTGGAAAGAATTGAGAATAATCTAAGAGCTCATAATCTGAGGTTTATTAACTTTCCAGTCTTTAGAAATATCACTCCATTGGATCTTTTCAAACTTTATGTTTCCCAAGTACTAAAAATTCCTGAAGAAATCAAGCCTGTTATTACAAAAGCTTATTATTTATTTCCTACTGATCCTAACCAAGGTAACTTGGAAGAAATATCATTGCCTGATTTAACAATTCTTTTGGATTCATCGCAAGAAATGGTGGTCTCTCAAAGGAGGCCACTATTAGTTTCCTTTGCTTTTTTGATGGACAAAAATAATGTCTTTAAGCAGTTTTTTCGTAATAACCAAACGCTATTTTTTGGACAAAAGATCTGGTGCTACCCGGATTTAATTAAGCAGACACAACAGCGGAGAAAATTATTTCTTAATATGAGGGTGGAAGTCCTCCAGAAGGGGGGAACTTTCAAATTACAATTTCCTTGTTAAGTGTCATGTAAAGTGTGGGGAACAGAGATACATATTCTTAGAACCATCTCAATTAAGATCCTTTCTGGACACTCATACCAACCCCATGTAAGTTCACTGCTTAAGTGAATGTGAATGTATTAGGTGGAGGAATTCAGGACGTCCATTTGTATGTTTGTTTATTCCAATATTTGATCGCTCCTTGTTTCTTGCTCTCCCGTATTTCTTTTATTAAGGTTGAGTACAATTAAGACCATTGGTTAATGGAAATGTGAGTCTTTATTTTGTATTACCATAATTGTACTTGAGATATTTCTTTGACAAGTGGATACTTGTACATTCTTAAAATGCAATAAATTAAAAATTAAAAAAAAAATAAATCTTATGAATCAGCAATGCCACTTTAAACTGAACTCACCAGAAAACTGGCAACCAGTGAAGATCTTTTAGCACGGGGGGGGGGGGGGGGTGTGTGTGCATAATCTATGCCCTTCTGTCCAAACCAGTAATCAGATGAGCTGCAAAATTCCTTAACACCCGGCTATCTAGTTAGCTGAATAAGTAGTGGGCAGGCAAGGGGAGGAGAGAGGCAGCACTACTTAGCTGGATAAGTTATCTGGCTAAGCAACGATATTCAGCCTTAGACAGAACTTATCCAGCTAAGTCAGACATACTCAATAGCAGGCCTAAATTTAGATGGATAAGACTTAGACAGATGAGACATCCGTCTTAGAACTGCTTTCTACAGGCAGGCTGCTAAATCTCCCATCTAAAGTTAGCCGGATATGTCTAAGCAGCTAACTTAGATAACCGGCTAGGTTTTCAAAACTGACCTCTTAGTAAATAGCACCCAAAGAGTTACAATAATTGATGTTAGGAAGAACCATAGCTTGCACAACTGATCTGAATTCAAAATGTCCTAATAAAGCTTTCAAAGGCCACAGGAGACATAATTTGTAATAGCCCAATTTGACAACCGCCTTCACAAGGTTATGTTTAGATAATTCATTATCAATTAAAGCTCCCAGACTTTGGGCAGAAGTTATAATAGGAATCTTGGGGTTTAAAGATGGCGGATCAGGTTTGTTAGGTCCTTATAAGATCATAACTTCAGTTTTTTCTGATGTTTAGGGACAATTTATTATGATTAAGCCATTGCTTTACAGCAGGCAAGCAGATAGATACAATCCCAGAAATGGTAGCCCAAGATGTTGAAACTGGAAGATGATGAAACTGGAATAAAGAATTGAATGTCATCAGCATATATGTAGTATGCACTACAGAGCCCAGCCAAAAACTTACATATAGGAACCATGTACATAAGAACACAAGATATGCCATACTGGATCAGACCAAGGGTTCATCAAGCCCAGTATCCTGTTTCCAACAGTGGCCAATCGAAGTTATGAGTATCTGGCAATTACCCAAACTTTAAATAGATCCCATGCTACTAATGCCGGCAACAAGCAGGGGCTATTCCCTATTAATCAAAAAAGACAAAAAAAAAATAGAAAAAGTAAATAAGATGAAAGAAAAAGAAAACAGCGATGTGAAGACCCGCCCCCCCCCCCACGTCATGACGCCCAGCGGCGACCCGATTAACGGCGATATTCCACCAGGCGTCGCGCGCCGAAGGGGCGCAACAAAGGGGTTTTCCCCTTTGTGCTCCCCTTCGTGCTACCATTTGTGCTCCTTCTAAAATAATTGTATTTATGTTTGTTATTAATTTAACCTTTATTAATGTTGTTTAGCTGTTTGCTTTGTTTACAATTATTTCGTTATTGACGTTTAAATGTATTAGACTAAGGAATTCTATTTCCTGCTTATTCTGTTTCATTGTAAACCGGTTTGATATGCATTTTATGCAGGAAAATCGGTATATAAAAACTAAAAATAAATAAATAAATAATCAATAACAGTTTATGGACTTCTCCAGGAACATATCCAAGCCTTTTTTGAACCCATCTACACTAAATGCCTTAACCACATCCTCTGGCAACAAATTCCAGAGCTTAATTGTGCATTGAGTATAAAAGAACAAGCCGTTAAGCCCGTAACAACGGGCTACATTAAAATTTTTTTTTTGGTCCATTTCCTTTCCACTCCAGCCCCCACCAGAGAGAGGAGAGAGAAAACCCCCCCCACAACAGCCCGCACGCCGAGAACCCCCCCCAAAGCGGGAAGAAACCCCCCCACTCCCTCTCTCTCTCATCCCTCCCTCCCTCCCCACCTCACTCTTAGCCCTCACACCTCCCCAATCTATCCCCTCACCTCCCCACTCCTCACTCCCACCTCCACCTCAGCTCACTTGCCTCCCAGCTCTATCCACAACCGGCAGACAGGGAGTGTCACTCCCGCGCGCGCGCCGCAGCCATTCTGCTCACCTCCCTGCCCGCCGATGCCGCCGCTTACTGCTCCTCCAGCTGCCTCTCTTCTCTTACAGCGCGAGCATCGCCGCCCTATTGATCCCCCTCCCTTGCCTCTCGCGCGCGCGCGTCGCCACCGCGGCTACTGCTCGTCATCGCCGCCACCGCCGCCGGTCCTGCTCGCTGCCGCTGCCGGTCCTGCTCCTAAGGAGCAGGCGCCATTTTTTTTCCTGACACGCTGCGCCCTGGCCGATGTGCGCGCATGCGCAGTAGAGCTGCTCTCTACTGCGCATTTGTGGCACGTCGGTCAAGCTTCGTTTATTAGTATAGATTTTATCTGATTTATTTTAAATGTCTAGTTGCTAGCATCATGGTGTGCTCTCTAGTCCTTGTATTATCTGAAAAAGTAAATAACCATTTCACATTTACTCATTCTAGTCCTTTCATGATTTTGTAGTCCTCTATCATATTCCTCCTCAGCTGTCTCTTCTCCAAGCTGAACAGCCCTATCCTCACAGATGTTGTGTTCGGTGGTCCGCTGAATAGGCCCACGGACCGCCGCCCTTACCTTCCTTCCCGAGTCCATCCAGAGGAGTCCCAACATCAGGGAAGGCCCAGAGGCAATACGCGGCAGACCACCACACACAGCTGTGCCTCTGATGCCAATCCTCACATGCAGCACTGTTCCTAGGCGCGTGCGTGACACTACTGAGAATTTAAAGGGACCATGGCAGGAAAGCATCCGCAGCCCTTGTTGATGACATCATCCAGGCGGCCCTATTTAAGGGCAGCCTCCATGTGCAAGACGCCTCGGCAGTAGGTTCACTATTATTAAGTAGAGCAAGTTGCCACAGCGTCTGTTCCTGTGTTCCTGGTTTGTGTTCTTGTGTTTGTTCTGTGTTCCAGTGTTCCTAAATTCCTGATTCTTGTCTTGTCAGTCCCTGATCTTTATTCCTGAGGTCATAGTCTTCGTCTTTATTTTAGGCATGAGGCAAGACCTGAAATAGCCTGGAGAGTGTTGGCATCTGCCAAGCCTATGGCCTCAGCAATCTGTTGCGGGTATGGACCTTTGGACCGAGGTGGAGTTGGCACAACCTGTAGGGAGGAGCCCTGCAGGTCCCCACTGTCTCCGACTATGCCGGAACCTAGCCTATCCCGGACCCTGGCCTGTGACTCGACCATCTCCATGGACTTTCAACTCATCAACAGAGGCCCGCGCCTAAGGCCCTACCTGCTTCGGCACCCGAGGGCGCAATCTAAGGGGAACGATGGCTGATATGGGTGAATCTCCAGTTGGGCCTTTGCCACAGCCAGCTCTGCCAGCCGACAGCGGGAACTTGCAGGGCTCCTTCCTACAGGTTGCGCCAACACCACCTCGGTCCAAAGGTCCATACCCGCAACAGATTGCTGAGGCCATGGACTTGGCAGATGCCAAGGAGGCAGAGTAGCAAGGTAAGTGGAGAGCGAATCCCATCCGCAGCGATACCTGGAGGCAGCTAGGTAGGAAACTCTTTGGTAACTCGAATAGCTAGCAAAACAAGAGACCTTAAATATCTGGCGATGATGACGTCATCTCAGGGGGACCCCGCGGAGGTTCACGCCACAGCTGGTACTTGAGTTGGGACTGCGCTGCGCGCGCACCCTTAGGCCTCAGGAGAACATGGTGGAAGGCAGCGTCTAGTCGATCCGGGAACACCAGAGGAGGTCAGCAAGATGACGCAAAATGAAATCCGACTTTGAAACAGGCTGAAAATGAAATGGCTCAAACCAAATCAAAATTTTTTCCCTGCACACCCCTTCTGTAGAATTTTACTTTGAAAATCCACCTAACATATATACCACTGTTACTTTTTTACCCACGTGGGAGCGAAAGCAAAATATATACCAGAAATTTATGAGTACTTTCACTCATTCAACCAAACTCTGCCCCTTTTATTCACGCTCTGAAATAGTGTTTCATATGTAGAAATAAATACAGCTGAAAGCTGGGCATGAATAGGTG
This sequence comes from Rhinatrema bivittatum, assembly GCF_901001135.1. NCBI lineage: Eukaryota > Metazoa > Chordata > Amphibia > Gymnophiona > Rhinatrematidae > Rhinatrema > Rhinatrema bivittatum. Next base: position 499,931,263 of record NC_042615.1, on the reverse strand, counting down.
CCATGTTGTACTACCCAGCAAGCAACACACAAGGTTAAAGTAACAACAGAGAGGAGGAGAAAACAGTGAACTATAACAATCAGCCACAAGGTGGCATAAATCTATAAGTTAACAACTGCCATATTTCCCTTTTCTTTGGTTCAGTACTTGCATAAGTTCTATTGTAAAATGTCTTACAGGTTAAGTTTCATTTGAGGATGAGTGTCAACCATTGTGAGTGTAGACAGGTCTTTTCTTGGCATGCAGCTGCTGATCTCTATCTGGCGTCAGTGGGCTATCTCTCCTGGTCTTCATACTTGGCTCCAAACTTCTGTGCCTGCTGTTCCCAACAGATCCTCTATTTCCATGCTTGGGTATGTACTTGTGATTTAGAGATTGCTTGGCCCTTTGGTTGTGTGTATGTATTCACAGCAGCCTTGTGAAGGTGGGTGCTCAGCTGCTCACAGATCCACAAGATTATGGCAATGTTCTGTCCCCAGCAGTGGGTACATGTTTGTGTCTGTATATACTGTACTTAATGGAAACACCTTTTTGTAACCCACGATAAAACCTGTGAGCCTTGCCTTTAAGGGGAACTTTGCCCTTAAGAGAAGTTACCTCCCCCTTTGCAAGCTCTCTCTGGGAAGAGCTTGTATGCCCTCTCAATCTAACTTGAGTCTTCTTAAGTGTCTTATTGGTTCAAGGGACTGCTCTTCATGCTCCCTCCTGTGTCACATGGATCCTAGGCTTGCTACCATTGGATCTCACCCTCTAGCCCCAGCTTGTGGAGACGTTTCCTGTAATCACTCTCCAAGACTGTTAGTCTCAGCCATACTGCATCAAAGCTAGAAGTGCCTGCAACCTCTGTAATACAATTAGCTTTTTTACATTTCTTCTTATCGCTTTAATTCTAAAGATTAATCAGTCTTCTCACCCTGAATCCCAAGAAACTCCATCTCCCTTCTCCTGCCTATCTCCAGCTACAAAGATCTCTGCCTGGGGCATATACTTTGGAATGTGACAATTGTAGGTAATGGAAAATTATCTGTATAATAAATAATTTCAAACTTAAAAGATCTTTGCCTGAAGACTGATTGGGAAGAAAGGTTAGCTGTGTGGAAGAGGGAAACCCCAGTGTTTCTTACTGAGTCAGCACAGGCAATATAGAGCTCTTTCAATGTCCTCCAGATATGAGCAGGGTATAACCTTTTACATGTAGGTACCCAGCCTCCAATGACTCATTTGTTCTCCCAGTAACATTTTCATGTGGACAGGCTCACCAATATTCAACTCGGGTAAATCCCCAGCAGATGCATGCAAATTGAGGCCAATTATCTGAAATCACTCAATCTAATTGACAATAACATGCAGACTGTAGCTTATAACATTTGATCATGGCTTCCACACACATGACCTGCAGCAGTTCAGTTTCCTAGAAGTCTGAATAATGATCAACTATCAACCAGGATAGTTGAATAAATCCATGATGGCAATTTGCCAAGGCCATGTTGGTAAGTCAGGCACATCATAGTTTCCTTCTGCGGCTTGTGCGCCTATTTGTTGCAAGTGAAATAATTGCTAACAAAGTCTTTGATCTCATCTTGCGTGATAGGCTAGTATAGGATGCCTGTATCATGCTTCCCTACCGATGTGGTTAAATTGTACTGTATAGGTGTTAGCATCTTTGATTGCAGCAATTTGGGTGTAATGAGCCTTGGTCCTTTTGGATAAAATACCATTTTGTATGCTGATTTCAGCCCTAAAAGGCAAATATTCCCTTATGTTAGCTGGTATTTTCTCCTTCTCTAGCCAACCAGTCGGGACCACAGACTTCAGTGCCTCTCATCTCCTGCAGTGTGCTGTATGATCTGATGCAGTCTCTGGTCTGTGACATTCAGATACTCTGCTTGATTGATTTGTGCAATGCCATTTGTTCTTGCTGCATCCAGCAAACCCTGAGATGTTCAGGCCCTGCACTGGACTCCCGATGCTTTTCTGCTGTAACTCTGCTACATTTATCACTGATTATACATCTCAGGACCTGGGATATACAACTTTGAGGCTGTAATGCCGCAAGGTAAGCAGCATGCTGTGAAGATTCTTGGAAGTTCACAATAGGGGCTTCTTGAAGATTGCTATCAGTGGCTTATGGTCAGACTCTGCTGTAATTATATCGTCGCTGTAAAGGTAAAGATGAAAATACTGGCAGGCAAACACAATGCACAAATAACCCTTTATGATTTGTGCATAATTCTGCTCCGTTGGGGTAAGTGCATTAGAAGCAAAGAACACCAGCTGACCCTTTAGCTTCAAACAATATCCAAGCACATTTTCACTAGAGGCACTCTATATTGCAGCAGGTTCAATGACATTAAAATACTTCGACACAGGTTTATCAGTGACCAAGTGCTTTATTTCCTGCACGGGTTGGTCGTGCTTTAGAAGCTACTGCCAAACAGCATCCTTATCCAGACGTTTTCTTGAGGGCTCACATACCTCTGACAGGTGTAGCATGGATTTTGCTAAGTAGGTCGAAAACCTAATGAAGCGCTGCACAAATTTTACATCTATAAGTTGTGGCATATTCTGTTCAGCTTTAATCTTATCCCGATCCACTTTCGGTCCCTGTGAGGACAGGATATGTCCATGGAAAGGGACTTCCTCCATCTTGAATTATATTTTTTTCACACTAAGCCTTAGCTTCACCTATCTGCATTGATCCATTAAGGCCAAGAGCTTGTCATCATGATCATGCTCTGCTTTCTCAGTCAATGTAACCCAACAATTTTAAACACTCAAGCCTTAGGCAGCTTGTATAAAACATCCTCAAGCATTGGCATGATGTTGTGAGATCACCTCAGTGCTAGTTTAGAAACTTTGGATCAATACAAATTTTCAGCTTCTCCAGCTTCCTTACTACCATTCATGTTATCTATCCGGTCACCAGTACGAGATTACCATGTGCTTCATGCCTGTCCATCTGTATTTTTACCTCTGGCTTTATGACTATTGGTACATTGTTTACACCTCCAACATTGATGACTGATACATCAACAATGAAAGTCACCAGGATTGTATTACGAGCACTGCAATCCCAGGAGAGGGGAATCTGAAGGTATTGCGTGGGTGGGAAGATTAGGATTGGGGTAGGGGACAGGGAGAGGGAGAGGAGGGAACATTACCGTCAACATTTGGGGAGAGGCAGGAGGCGGAGGGGAGGTTACCCAGCGGACCCCTGCACAATTACTTCTATGTGGTACAGGCAAGGTCTGGGGATCAGACCTAGGCCCTATCCTGTGGTAAGGGCAAGGTTTGAACAATAGTGCCGACTGGGCCCAGGGCTAGGGGTGCCCTGTGCCCCTCAACAAGCTATTCATAACCATTTGCCAAGGTTAATGGGTTGGGGGGGGGGGTTGGGTTGTTCCAGCCCAGCCAGAACTCCAGGGTCCTACTTTTAGGGGGAGGGGGAGGGGGAGGGGATTAGAGGGGCAACTAGACATCAGGGTTTTTTAAATTTGGAAGGGGGGTTCTGATGTGCTGGGGGTGGGCCTATTGTTGCACTTTCAATTTGAAGGAGAAGAGGTGGAGGGTAAGGGCCGTCGTCATGTAGGAAGGGTTATTTTTCCTGGGGGCTACCTCATCAAATGGCAGCAGGGGGTGGGGTGCTGGCAGGGGTCGATATCAACCCCTGGGGTCATTCTTGATGCATAAGGGGGGCATTGGGCAACTTGGCCCTATAAATTTTCCAAGGGAGCGTAGGAAACCCGTGTTAGCTGCCCAATGCTCCCAAGGGAAATTTATCTACACCTCCCTCCAGTGATAAAATAATGGGGCTGACTTTTTTCTAGGTCAGCTGTGTTATTTTATTTGCATTGGATTGCCTATGCATAAGCTGCTTTGTATGCACTTGGCAATTTTATATATGCAAATGCATGCAAAGCAACTTATTTCCATAAGGAGAGGAAATCTTTGGTGATATTGCATGATAATCCCACAACATGGTTATAAAGTGCGATAAACGACATTTAATCTGCATTAAATATCTTTTACCCTACAATATCGTCATATCACAGCTGTTTGAATCTTGTAAACCGTTATGATGGCTAAACCGAATGACGGTATATAAAACTGTACAAATAAATAAATATATAAATAGTAAATCTCCCTCTAAGTTCTGACCTGCCATAGAGCAGGTCTAAACTTGGTTAAAATTTATAGGGATAATACATTGAAATCATCAGCTCAGTGTGCTGTGGAGGTCAAAAAAGCAAATAGAGGGGCCGATGCAAAAAAAAAGCATAGAAAGCGGGCGCTGAAAAGTCAGCGCCCACTTTCTTAATGCACGCATGGCAACCCTAGCACCACCTTGCTAATGCAACCCTGCGGTTACTGGCGGTCTGCCGGTTATGAACACTGACGCCGATAAACTTGGCGTCGGTTTTCATAAGTGCAGTCCGCCAGTTATAAAACCGACACCGAGTTTATCGACGTCTGTCTTCTTAATGCGGCCAGCTGAGGGTTTTTTTTAACTTTTAAAAGAAGTACAGAAAAGCAGTTTTTTCTGCTTTTCTATACTTCTTTTCAATGCGCTCAGCTATTAACGCCTGCTCCAGGCAGGCGTTAATAGCTGAGCGATAAATGTGCGTCTGAGCCGCACATTTATTTTTTTGCATTTCGAGTGATTGAGTAATAGCCTCATTCACATGCATTTGCATGGGATGAGCGCTATCTCATTCATTCAGCGTCGGACTCGCGTTAAATAGGCGCTAATCCCCTTATTGCATTAGGGGGTGGATTAGCGCCTATTTAACCGGCGTCCGATTGCGGGTTAATCAGTGCACTCAGCAGAGCGCACTGAATTGCATTGGCCCCAGAATGTTAGGAATTATTAGGAAGAGAATGGTGAATAAAATAGAGGATGTCATAATACCTCTGTATCGCTCCATGGTGAGACTGCATCTTGAATAGTGTGTGCAGTTCTCGTCGCCGCATCACAAAAAAGATGTAGTTGCACTGGAGAAAGTACAGAGAAGAGCGGCCAGAATGATAAAGTGGATGGAATGGCTTCCCAATGAGAAAAGGCTAAAGAGGTTAGGGTTGTTCAGCTTGGAGAAGAGAATGCTGAGGGAGTATATGATAGAGGTCTATAAAGTCATGAAAGGACTTGAACAGATAAATGTAAATCATTTTTACTCTCTCAGACAATAAAAGGACTAGGGGACACTCCATGAAGTTAGCAAGTAACTCATTTAAAACAAATTAGAGAAAATTCTTTTTCACTCAGCACACAGTTAAACTCTGGAATTCATTGCCAGAGGATGTGGTTACAGTAGTTAGTGTAACTGGGTTTAAAAAAGGTTTGGATAAGTTCCTAGAGGAGAAGTACATAAACTGCTATTAGTCAATAAGGAACAGTAGCTTGGAATCTATTTAATGTTTGGATACTTGCCAAGTACTTGTGACTTGGATTGGCCACTGTTGGAAATAGGATGCTGGGCTTGATGGACCCTTGGTCTGACCCAGTATGGCATGTTCTTATATTCTTATGTTCTTATATACGTGTATATTCAGCAACATAGCCGTGCCGCTGAATATACCTTGTAACTTCACAGGATAAGTTATATCCTGCCAAGTTACTTAAACGGCCAGCTTTGACCTCTGTGTGTCTATAGGAAAAATGCTTAGTAAATAGGGCCCTTAGCTGGACACAGCTGAAAATTGGCTAAATTAGCCAGATAATTTTATCTCTTCCCCGGAATGCCCCCATAATGGCCCTATGTTATCCAAACCTTCTCCGGAAAACACACCTAGCCAGTCAGATTTTAAGGATTTCCACAATAAATATACATGAGATAGATTTGAATACCCTAGGTCTCCAATGTATGCAAATCTATCTCATACATATTCATTATAGGTATCCTGAAAACCTGACTAGTTAGGTGTGTCTCCAGGAGAGGGTTGGGAAACACTGAGTTATCTGGCTAAAATGTAGCCAGTGAAGTGCCCCCAATATTCAAAGTAAAATAAATTGAATGATTTCAGAATCATTTGAGTTATTCAGGGGAACAGGATAGGGCTGCCCTCTGTTTCCCTTGATTTTTGCTATGGCAATAGAACTCCTTGCTTGTAGGATCAGAGACTCTGACAGGATAGTGTCAACTGAGATTGGGGGAATTGAAACACAAAATATGATATTGAAGACAATTTTCTAAATCCTTGGTTACCACACTAGATTCACCAGAGTGAATATTGCACCCCTCAGGATGACTACATTTAACCATGGCAAAAATGTGCTGTCCCAAGGATGGAAATGGGTCGGGGCAGGGAAAATATGCACCACAAATTTGATTTTCAAATCTACACACCTTGTTTCCGGCATGCAGGTCACTCATAGGGATTGCAGGTTCCAGGACTGTGGGTACCTTTTTAGCCACCTTGTAGCTAATTTTCAAAAAGAAAGGAAGGATATAATTTTCAAAGAGAAAGGAAGACTACCCATGGACATTGTACCCTTGTGGTGACTCAAAATTGGCCCTCTATATGACACTTTGTATGTGCAGGAGCCAGAAACCTCAATCCCCCACCTGCTAAAGGAAATCAACAGCTTCTCAGAGATCTCCAGATACAAAATGACCACACCTGGGAACTCTCTCGGATTTGACCCGGAGACTCCAGATTTGGAGCCCTTTCTCTGGGTCTTTGGCAGAGCACTCGGGACCTCCAGGTCCTAGAAATCACCTTCTTTTCTAAGCCAAGATACCTCTTTCCTCCGTCTGTACAAATGACAGACACTAGGACGGAGCCCAAGGCAGGAGGAAGTTCTGCAGGTGATTCTCTGCCTCCCACCTCTGATTGGTTCTGGCTATCACAATGAACCAATCAGCAGCGAGAGGCAGGGTAGCTCTGCCTTTCTCTCCAGACCTGAAGGATCCCAGTAAAGGGGAGGGAGAGAAGAGGGCATGAGAAAGTGTGCCTGTGGGAGTAAGTGAGAGATCAAAGGGGAGAAGGAAGAGAAAAAGTGAGTGAGTGTGTGTGTGTGTGAGAGAGGGGATCAGGGAGAGGGCAGAGTAAGAATGAAAGTAAAGAAGCAGTGAGAGGAGACAGTGGAGTGAGTGCTGGGAGGGGCAGTGAGAGGAGAGAGCAATGTAAGTGAGAGAGGGTAACAGGTGCAAGCAAGGACAGTGACCGGAATATGGCAGAAGTAAGAAGGGACACCGAGATGAAAAAGAGCGAGAGTTGGGAGACGGAAGGAAAAAGGTGCGCAAGAGTTTGGGGGAGGGTGGAAGGCAGTACAAGGAGCAGACAGCGTCAGGAGCGGATTGGCCTTTCGGGGCTTCGGGCATGCCCCGGTGGCCCAGTCACATGACTAGTGTAAGTCACAGCAGCCCAATACCCGCGGAGCTGCTACGACCAAAATGAAGCCGGACAGCAGTCTTTGTTACCAGCGGAAGCTTCTCCACTCGCTGGCTCTGGGGTTAAGTCTTCGTTTTTTTCATGGCAGCAACGCTGGTTAGGGCTGCCCGGGCCTCTCTCTCCCCACCTCATTTGAAGATGCGGCGGTGGTAACGGCACCTTGGGCCTATCCCCCCGACCACAACAGCAGGAAACACTCGCATGGTTTCCACTTTCTCCTGCTCAGTGGCATCACCAAGCGGGGGAGGAATTGGCGACATGTCAATACCATGGATTGTAGAAAGGCCCTGGTGCAGCCGACAAAGCACAAGAAATTTGAAAATAACAGTGGGGTCTATCTGTGAGCAAGCAGCGTTCAGGTTTTTTTGCAAACCCCACCCCCTCACGGGTTTCCATGGTAACAGGAAACCCGAGCAGAAGGGGCTGTTTCGAAGCCTTGCCGCTGCTTGGTCACAAATGGGCCCTGCGGTTACTTACAACTTTTTTGCCCTTCCTGGTCCGCACCACGACGTTTGTACATGCCATAGTTTGGCAAACCAAGTGAGCGGGGAGGACCCGAGATGAGGCTGTGAATGAGAATGCAGGGAGATGCTAGGCTGGGTGAAGGGGAGAGGCTGTCCTAGGTAAAAAGGAAAAGATGCTGAGATGGGAGATGCTGCGCTGGGCTGGGAGAGAGATTGCAGGGAGAAGCCGGGATGGGATGGGAGAGAAATTGCAGGGAGATGCTGGGATGGGATGAGAGAGAGATTGCAGGGAGATGATGGGATGGGATGAGAGAGAGATTGCAGGGAGATGCTGGGATGGGATGGGAGAGAGATTGCAGGGAGATGATGGGATGGGATGAGAGAGAGATTGCAAGGAGATGCTGGGATGGGATGGGAGAGAGATTGCAGGGAGATGATGGGATGGGAGAGAGATTGCAGGGAGATGCTGGGATGGGATGGGAGAGAGATTGCAGGGAGATGATGGGATGGGAGAGAGATTGCAGGGAGATGCTGGGATGGGAGAGAGATTGCAGGGAGATGCTGGGATGGGATGGGAGAGAGATTGCAGGGAGATAATGGGATGGGAGAGAGATTGCAGGGAGATGCTGGGATGGGATGAGAGAGAGATTGCAGGGAGATGATGGGATGGGAGAGAGATTGCAGGGAGATGCTGGGATGGGATGGGAGAGAGATTGCAGGGAGATGCTGGGATGGGATGGGAGAGAGATTGCAGGGAGATGATGGGATGGGAGAGAGATTGCAGGGAGATGCTGGGATGGGAGAGAGATTGCAGGGAGATGATGGGATGGGAGAGAGATTGCAGGGAGATGCTGGGATGAGAGAGAGATTGCAGGGAGATGCTGGGATGGGATGGGAGAGAGATTGCAGGGAGATGATGGGATGGGAGAGAGATTGCAGGGAGATGCTGGGATGGGATGAGAGAGAGATTGCAGGGAGATGATGGGATGGGAGAGAGATTGCAGGGAGATGCTGGGATGGGATGGGAGAGAGATTGCAGGGAGATGATGGGATGGGAGAGAGATTGCAGGGAGATGCTGGGATGGGATGAGAGAGAGATTGCAGGGAGATGCTGGGATGGGATGAGAGAGAGATTGCAGGGAGATGATGGGATGGGAGAGAGATTGCAGGGAGATGCTGGGATGGGATGGGAGAGAGATTGCAGGGAGATGATGGGATGGGATGGGAGAGAGATTGCAGGGAGATGCTGGGATGGGAGAGAGATTGCAGGGAGATGCTGGGATGAGAGAGAGATTGCAGGGAGATGCTGGGATGGGATGGGAGGGAGATTGCAGGGAGATGCTGGGATGGGAGAGAGATTGCAGGGAGATGCTGGGATGGGAGAGAGATTGCAGGGAGATGCTGGGATGGGATGGGAGAGAGATTGCAGGGAGATGATGGGATGGGATGAGAGAGAGATTGCAGGGAGATGATGGGATGGGAGAGAGATTGCAGGGAGATGATGGGATGGGTGAGGGGGAGAAAGCGAGGGGAGAGGCCCCTTATTGCTCTCCTCTGCTACCGGCCCCATCATCCTCAGGCTGTGGAAAAAAGAAAGAAAACCTTATAAGGGGCCTTGCACCCTGCACCCTTTCCAAGCTAAAGAACACTTACTCCTGGAGCCCACCCAGTCCCTATTCTCCTGGGGCCCTGCCTGCAACCCCCTCACCATCAATGTAAGTAAAACATTCTATTTTTTTTACCTTTGTCAGTGAGCTGTGTATGTCGGGGGGCAGATATGGCATAAGAGTGCCTGTTAGAATATGAGTCAGTGATCATGACTGTGTGTCAACAAGAGAGGAGAACATCTGTGTGCATCCCCCACCCTCATCTAATCCACTCAGTCTCAGGATGTTTTGAATCTAAAATTCCCAGGGATGGAGAGTGAGGGATATTTTTATCCTTACTATTTTTAACTATTATTTGATATATCTTCTGTTTTGAAATATTTTATTAGTATTTGTGAAATTAATATAACTTTATATGCATTTTTAATAATTGGATATTCTATTTTCACCTGCTTTAAAATATTCTTTTTATTAGGTATGGTTTTACTGTTATCATTGATGTTTTATATTTCTTGATTTTATTGTTTGATTTTCTGTGAGGACGGATTGTGATTCTATTTTCCCATTGTTGCACTGCATAAAGAATTTGGATTGTTGCCAAACCTGAGAACCCTCTGGATTTGACCCGGAGAATCTGGAATTCTGAAGGAATTCCTGGGTCTCCAGGCCAACACCAGAAACCTCTGGTGAAGCAGTCTGTGCTGGTCCGGAACAAGAAAGCACTTGCGCCCTGCTGACAGGAAGGTGTCCGATTGGCCCAAGTAGATAGGAAAAAGGGAGGGGATTGGACTACGTGGGCCAATGGAATGCCTCCTCTCTTTTTCCTGCCTCTGCTGACCAAATGGAGGTCCCTTCTCTTCTTCCTGTCAACCCGGGCCAATTGAATCATCTCCTCCCTTTCTTCCTGCCCTTCCAATTTGCCCATGCCAGCATGAAGAAGGGGGAGTCCCATTGGCCATGGGAGCCCTAAGGAGGAAGTTGCTGGTGGGTTTGGGGTGGAAAGAGATAGAGAATGAGTGTGAGGGGGAGGAGGAGAGAGTGTGTGAGTGGGCATGGGGCGTTTGTGTGCGCGGAGAGTATGTTTGGGGTGGGTATGTGTGGGGGAGAGCGTGTGTGTGTGTGTGTGTGTGTGAGGGGCATGTATGTGTGTGAGAGTGAATATGCAAGTGTGCTAGAATGTGGGTGTATGAAAGAGGAGAAAGTCTGAGCACACACTGCCCAACCTATCCCTTTGCGGCCTCTCCTGCTAATAAATGTAAATGTCAGGGTGACTGAAAATCAGAAGTTCCCAAGTATGCTTGTTGCAGTTTCCAGTTCAGTTTTTGTCTTCACATTTATATTTATCTTTGTGGCCTCTTTATTCTGTATTTGATAAGGGTCTCTACACGTGACCGAGGTGAGGTATTTTGTTAGCATATAGTATCATTTTTTATGGATCTGTCACAATCCGGCTTCCTCTGATTTCCCAGATGTGTCAGTGTTCTAGGGCCTGGTGTAATATTTGAGGTATTGTCTTTTCAGAGGTAGGGTTGTTATTGTTTGAGTATTGGCAGTTAGTGCTGTTTTGATATGGGATGTTTACTATTTTATAATTGTAATTTAGTTTACTAATGGTTTTCTGAGGGCCTGTCCCCCCACACCATCACCAGCTTAAACATGCATTACAATGGGCCAAATACCATATGGCAGAGCTGGCCAACTCCGGTCCTCAAGAGCCAAAAACATGCTGGTTTTCAGGTTCTCCACAATGAAGATACATGCCTCCACTGAATGCAAATATCTCAAATATTCAATGTCAAAATACTGAAAACCAAACCTGTTTGTGAGTTTTGAGGACCAGAGTTGGACACCCCTGCGTGGCGTCCAAGTATCTTTTTTGCAGGGTTTTCTGGTTGGCACCACATCAGCACATGTACATATATGTGTTGTTGTAAAGGATGTTTTTACCTCAGAAACGTGTGTTCTGTCCTTTTTACATGTAAAATCTGTTGTTAAAATGGAATACATTTCAGTTGTATGTGGGGAGGGCAGGATCGCAGTGGGGGTTGGAAGGCTATAAGGTTTGCCTAGGGCGCCTAAATCCCTTACAACCAGCCCCTGGCTGCACTGGCCCTTGTGGGAAAGCAGGATTCTATCTGGAGCTGTGCTGCTTTGGGTCAGTGGTTCTCCTTGGTCAGGGAGTAATATTCTTTTTTTTTTTCCCCTGCCCCAAAGGAAGTAGATAACTTGGCTCCCTTCTGGTCCCCCTGTATGCAGAGCAGAGGTTGGGGGACCATAAAAGCCCCTGATTCAACAATCAAACAACAAACCCCACAACCTCGGTAATTTGAGGAAGCTACAAAAAAATCTCAAAATACACCACAATGTTCCCCAGTATATTTTTTTAATTTTTAGAAATTTTTTACACTAAGATGTGTAGCACCTTCATGAATACAACTTGCACATGTCAACAAGCTGTGTAAACCTTTGGTCCATTTACTTTATTTTTATTTTATACTTCTTTGCCTTTTATTCACTTGTTTGTCATTATATTTAAAATGTCCAGTCAACATGAAGGTCCCAGCGTGGGTAAACAACACAGATTTTAACTTCAAAAAAAGACGAGAGCAGATGGAGGGGCGGATCCAAGATGGCCGATCTGTAGCAGTGCACGGCGTTTCTTGAGCTCCTCGAACAGAAAATAAAACTTTTTTTCCTGCAGCAATTTCTTTGAATATGGGACGAAAACGCAAACCGAGAGGTGAGCCATACCCTGCAGCCCCCTCGAACGTTTCAGTATCTGGTCCGATGGATGCACACGTCGTGAGGAAAGACCTGAATGCAGAGGCTCAGCCGCTGGAGAGAGGGGAAGGGGAAGATGAGCTACCCTCTCTCCCTGGCTCGATATCACCCTTGAGCCCTGCCCAAGGAACTCCACCTGGGAATCCGGCCACAATTTGGAGCTCTCCGGAGTCGGGAGTATGGTCGTTGGACCAGGGAGTCCATCGACAGAGCTCTACAGGGTCCGATAAAGGAGAAACTGTGACCAGGAGCCCAGTATTGCCAACGGGGCAGATCGGGGAAGAGAGTGGTACATTGACGAGGGAGACTGCTGGAGCTGAAGGAGGTGTCCCTGAAAGATCTACAACTGCTGTGGTAAGACCAGCTGTATTTACATTAGAAACTATCTGGGAGACTTTGGTGGATCTGAAAGTCTCCATTATGTCGCAAATTAAATCTTTAAGCGACACAGGAAAAGAATTGGAGGATAAAGTTAAAGTGGTGGTTAATTCACAAGTGGATATGGATCAGCAGATTATGACTAATCGAGATAAAATTAAGAACATTGAGTTAACTCAAACTGCGATGATAAAAGAAAGGAAGAATATATCAATGAAATTGGAGCAGATGGAAAACACAATTAGAAGCAAGAATTTAAGATTCATAAACTTCCCACAGATATCTTTAATTTCCCCGAGAGATATCTTCAAAAGGTATCTCCAGGAAGTGCTACAGATTGGGGATAATGAAATGTCACCAATTTCAAAGATTTTCTATCTCCCAAAAGCAAAGAGAACAACAGAACAGAATGGAGGATTAACATCTTTGGTTCCTACTGTTGACCAGCCCTTGAATATTTCTACCTTCTTAGAGACCTCAGATACGGAGCTTGCGATACCTGCTACTTTAATTGTGAATTTAACATTGGAACCAGATAGAGATTGGCTACTGAAATGTTGTCTTAGACATAGAAATGATCAGTTTTTAGGATGTAATGTAAGGGTTTTTCCGGACATAGCCCGGGAAACTCAAAAGAGGAGAAAGGCTTTTCTCCTAATGAGACCACAGGTGATTCAGATTGGGGGAATCTTTTTCCTTAAGTTTCCTTGCAAATGCTTGATTAAGCATAATGGTAATTCATATGTATTTTATGACCCCCCTCAGCTGTCTCAGTTTTTGGCAGGTAAACCCCTGCAAGCTCCATAGAACCCTGTGACAATGTACCCGGTTCCTCTTGAAAAGATATTGGTCTTGAATGCTACAGTGAATGGCCTTAATTTCTTGAAGTATTGTTATTATATTTCCTTAGGTTGTGTATATCTGTGCCCCCTCAATTGAGGATTAAACTCAAAGAAATAATAATTGTAATCATTCTATGATTTTTTTTTCCTGTGAAATCTGGTTTTCTATTGTTTCTTTGTATTTCCAATCAAGAATATAATCTTGTTTAAATTTGTAAAATTGCATAAAGAGAAAATAAAAAAAAAGACGAGAGCAAAAAAACTTTATAGAACTTATCTCAGGTGTCCATCCTGATCCCAACCCTGACATGGCCATGTTTCGATCGCACCTCTTCTTCAGGGGCTTCTCCTTCTGATCTAAACGTGCTCTCAGTATCCAAAAGATTCAATTTGTTTCCCGGACCATCTGCCTTCTTTTTAACTTCCAACCTCTTTAAAAGATCTTTAAAAATGGCGTCTGACTAACTTTTATACGTATAGCAGCGTGATGATGTCAGCAACCTATCTCCCCTAGATCAGGGAATACCAATTAATAATTTCATTACGCCCTTCAGGAGATACTGCTTTTAAGTGGAAAATCCAAAATTGTTCCCACCTGTTCAAAACTGAAATCACATCGCCCCCTCTAGGGGATACACTAATCATTTCCAAAATTGTCCACCGAAGATCCCTGAAATGATGCCCCTTTTCAACACAATGGGACACTAACGGAACTGACAATTTTAAAGTTTTAATGCAGCTTTTATGTTCGAGCAGGCGTGTCCAAATCTTCCATTTTGTGTGTCCAACATAAATCATGTTGCATGGGCATTGCAGGACATATACAACATTTGTAGAGTTGCAATTTGTAGATTTATTTTAAAAAACCTTACGTTTCAAACCAGGATGTTGCCAAACCGATCCCGTCAGGATTGTTTTGCACATCTCGCAAGAACCACATGGGCAATTGCTTGTTCTTGAATCACTTTTTCAAGTTTAGGTTTTAAAAGGGCTCTCACTACTTTGTCACGCAAATTCCGATTTCTTGCAAAAGCAACCCGAGGAGTATTTTCCAAACCTTTGTGCAAAGATAGCATGTCCCAATGCTTATGAAGAATCTCAATGATTTTTTGAACTCTGTTACTGTAATGTAACACACAAACGATGTCTTTACTCTCCCGACTCGGTTTATATCCCAGCAAAAGCTCCCTATTAGCAAACAGTGCCAGTTTGTAAGCTCTTTTGATCACAGCCCGGGGATAACCACGTTCAGAAAATCTTATCCACATACTTTTAGATTGAGACTTAAATTCAGGCAAAGTCGAGCTTCTGAGCCGCAAAAACTGACTGATCGGCAGGCTGTCTTTAAGTTTCTTAGGATGACAGCTCGAGTATTTAGAAAACTGGTTGTGGTCAGTCTCTTTTCGGTACAAAGTCGTGGACAAACGATCTCCCTCTCTTGTAATAGTAATGTCCAAAAATGCTAGGGAAAAATTACTACAATTCAAAATAAATTTCAAATGTGAGTTCTGATCACTTAACCACACCACAAAAGCTTGAAGATCCTCATAGGTCCCCAACCAAATGAAAAAAATGTCGTCAATGTAGCGTCGCCATAAATAGATTTTAGTAAACCAAGCAGATGGGTATAATGTAACTTCCTCAAAATGAGCCACAAAAAGATTGGCTATATCAGGGGCAACTGTGGCCCCCATCGCTACACCCTTTACTTGAAGATAGTAACATCCCTCAAACATGAAAACATTTTTATACAAGACCAATTCCAATAGAGATTTCAAAAAAGATGTGGGAACCCTATGTGGGTGTTCACGCGATTCTAGAATCTTTTCCATTAATTCAAAAGCTTCCCTTTTGAGCTATATTAGTATAAAGGGCTTCTACATCTAAAGTTGCTAATATGCAATCTTTAGGCAATGATGGTATATTGTCGATCAAAGCAAGCATTTGCGTTGTATCTTGCACGAAAGAGGCAGTACTCTGAACAAACGGTTTAAAAAAAAATAGTCCAAAAAATTGGATAATGGTTCCAAAATCGATCCCCTACTTGCTACAATAGGGTGCCCAGGATTTAATGATTTGCTACAATAGGGCGCCCAGGATTTAATGATTTACTTTATGTTGGACACACAAAACGGAAGATTCGGACACACCTGCTCGAACATAAAAGCTGCATTAAAACTTTAAAATTGACAGCTCCGTTAGTGTCCCATTGTGTTGAAAAGGGGCATCATTTCAGGGATCTTCGGTGGACAATTTTGGAAATGATTAGTGTATCCCCTAGATGGGGCGATGCGATTTCAGTTTTCAACAGGCGGGAACAATTTTGGATTTTCCACTTAAAAGCAGTATCTCCTGAAGGGCTTAATGAAATTATTAATTGGTATTCCCTGATCTAGGGGAGATAGGTTGCTGACATCATCACGCTGCTATACGTATAAAAGTTAGTTAGTCAGACGCCATTTTTAAAGATCTATTAAAGAGGTTGGAAGTTAAAAAGAAGGCAGATGGTCCGGGAAACAAATTGAATCTCTTGGATATTGAGAGCACGTTTAGATCGGAAGGAGAACCCCCTGAAGCAGAGGTGTGATCGAAACATGGCCATGTCAGGGTTGGGATCAGGATGGACACTTGAGATAAGTTCTATAAAGTTTTTTGCTCTCGTCTTTTTTTGAAGTTAAAATCTGTGTTGTTTACCCACGCTGGGACCTTCATGTTGACTGGACATTTTAAATTTAATGACAAACAAGTGAATAAAAGGCAAAGAAGTATAAAATAAAAATAAAGTAAACGGACCAAAGGTTTACACAGCTTGCTGACATGTGCAAGTTATATTCATGAAGGTCCTACACATCTTAGTGTAAAAAATTTCTAAAGATTAAAAAAATATACTGGGGAACATTGTGGTGTTATTTGGGACCATAAAAGCCTCCAGGCCACTGGGTTCATTTAACCTGCCTTACCTGCATTTTCTTGCCACACACTGTAAATCTCAAAGGCACATCTTTCTTTGCTTAGAGAAGGGTTAATTTTTTTCAGAAAGTGAGGGATTTAAAGCCCTATAGTGCTTGTTGCATAAAGTTGTGCTTGTTCAGTTTTTTTCCTGTAGAATTTCTGATATTTCAGAAATTGCAGAACATAGGGAGGGTGAATTTGAAACAGCCCAGTGCTAGTGATAAAAGAAGCAGGCTGTGCAGGACACGGTCAATGGGAATGCACTGGAGTAGGGAATGGGGAGTGAGGAGAGGCTGGAGAGGTGGAGGCAAGCTACAGTTACAGAACAGAAAGAGGTGCGCCAGGAGGAAGTGCCTGTGCAGGGTTAGTGAGGCTTCTGTCTGAGGTGGATGGGCTGAGCTCTGAGAGAGGCCGCTGGCTGTAGAACTGGTGAGTCTTCTAGAGAATGCAAATGGGAAAGACCTGACAAGCACGATCTTTACTTAATGATGCGGTGGTGCTAGAGCACATTAACAGCAGAATGTAATTTTGGTTGGCAAGAGACTTTAACACCAGGTCAGGAATCCATGATATATATATATATATATATATATATATATATCTATTGTCATGATCACGCCCATCCGCTCAGCACGCTGTGGGCTTTGCTGGGCTTCAGGCCTACGGCTCCACTCATATACCACGTCCTGTCCGCTTGCACAGCTCAGGCACAGCGCTGCTATGACTCCTCGCGGCCTCTAGTCAGTCCTGGCACTCCCAAACAGTACACAGAGAAAAAGGTCTTTATCACAAAAAGGGTTTAATGTAGTCCTGTAGCCTCACCGGCTGCAGCCCTGCCACAATGCCTGGTTGACCTTACAAACACCAAGCCTAACTGCTTAGGTTCTCTTTAGCAAGCTCAGAGTTAAACAGCATTCAAACCCTAATTTCCTTCAACCTCTCTTAAACATCCTTGTATAAACCCCGGATTTACCATCCCCCAACCTCCTGGTTATTCCACCTCCATAGAGGAACAGCTGGAGCTTTCCTCTCCCCAGCTTACCTCCATCTTCTCCTCCTCAGACTCTGAGGAGCCGGGCTTTTGTGGCCAGCTCCACCACGGTGGCACGCCCTCTTCCTCAGCTTCCATAGACTCTGCTGAGTCATAGGGATCAGTCCCAATTTCCTCCACCTGTTCCTGCTCATTCTCCAGCCAGGGGTCAGGTGTCGGTTCAGGGAACCTGGGAAGTGTAGTCTTTGCTACCTTCCTCAGCGCCCTCCGGTGGCTAGGTTTGGTACTGCCAGCTTCTGCTTTTCTGTGTCCCGGCTGTTTCTGTCCCTGGCCAGGTCGTACTGCATCACACTATCTATATCTATCTATCTATATTTGAGAGATTTAACCAAACTTATGGGATGGGGTGGGCGGTAATCAACCAATTGAATGATGGAAAGAGGACTACAGCTCAGTTTGCTCACCCTTGGTCTAGGGTGCTGTACTTAAATATTTGGGAAAAATGTAAAATTCATGTTGGAGATATTTTGGCTCAGTTCTGCTAACATCCAGGTCACATGATGCCACCTCTCAAGGTTCAGCTTGACGTGCTTTCGGGAGCTTTTGAAGCACGTGCTGCACGGAAAGAATTCGAAGAAGCCAGATAAGAACCCTGTGGGCTGGTTTTGAAAAAAATCCCCCGAGCTGATATTTTCCTACAGTCCGCCCCTGGACAGAGTTGAATTTGGGGAAGAAGAAAGTAATGGAGAGGGGAGAGATAAGGTGGAGGAATGGGGAGGAGGGAAAGAAAGGGGTGAGAGTGAGGCCCAGGAATGGCAGGAGATGGAGAGGACCCAAGGCTGAGGGTGATAAGGGGAGGAGAGAATGCAGGAGAAAGAGGAGGAGGAAATGTGACAGCAGGAGGGGTACGATGAATAGGAGGAGAAGTGTAAAGGAATGCATTTAGCCTTAAGGCCATGAACCAAGGGAACCTTGGCAGGCAGGGTGTTGCCCTAGGCAGGGGAAGTGAAAAGCAGGCTGAGAAAGGAATGAGAAGGCCCTGGGGAGGAGGAAAAGGCAGACACTATGCAGAGACTTTCTACCCACGATTGCTGTAAGCTGAGGAGGTAAGCAGGTGGCTTCTGCCAAGGTTCGGTTTCTGCAGAGAAAAGGCCGGAGTCCAGACTGCTCTGCCCTCTGGCGTTCTCCCCAAGCCGCTACCGTGGTGTCCCAAGGAGAAAGAAGGAATAAAGCAGAAGGGGAGATAAAAAGAAGGAAGAGAAAGCATTAAAGTATCTGCTGCTGAAGGAAAGAGATAAAGGAGGAAGGAAGAGATAGAACTGAAACAGAAACGATAAAGGAAGGAAAACACCAGAGAGAGAGAGAGAGGCAGAGAACCAAGAAAGGAATAGAGATAAGGTCAGAGAGTGAGGAAAAAGACGCTGAGGCAGAAAATCAAGCCAGAGACAGCAGAGGTTGGCCACGTTTTCTATCTTTTAGAGAATAAAAATTAAGAATGAAGTTTTTTCCAGTGAGGAGGGGGGAGCGGTGAGAAGAGAAAATATGTATAGCCACCCCCCCTCACCCCCACCCCAGTTAATTTCAGGGTAAGCAGAACTCAAAAGTTCCCAGGTATGAAAATGTGCATAGGGAAATCACAGACCCTGGCCGTGAGCTGCAGTACAGAATAGCTCCAACCAAACCTGTTCTTTTATGGTAACAAAGCAATCAATAAAATACCTCTGTATCCATGAACTTAGAGGACCTTTATATCTTCAGCTACAAAGCAGTTCTCCAGAGTATTAGACAGGAACTAGATAGATGGGGAACAAACGGTGAGATCCATTCATTAATCAAACCGCCGGTGCTGTCCTGGAACGCAGTCAAGAAGCAGCTTAAAACAGAGAGAACCTTATACCTCTCCAGTTAAACAGATCACGTCAAGCAATCTGTGGTTTCAGAGTGTGCAGGATGGACGATCAAGCTCAGAAAGCTGAGTATCCGAACCCTCTCCGGTTTACCCTCTGAGCCACAGTGCCGTTGGGATTTTTTTTTTTTTAAACCAGATACTTTGCGGTACAAAGCACGAGGCCTGCAGGATGAAGTATGCATGCTGTCGACAGAGGGAGAAGGGCAGTTTCCAAAGGGGGTTTCCCCTCCCCCCCCCCAGGTAACCACTCACTCGCCCACCATGGAAATCCCTTTCAAGATTGCCCTAGGTTTTGCTCTGGGCTGCACAGCGCATTTCCTAGACAATGCCGCACCAACTCTCACTAGTGCTCTTCCAGTTGATGTGGAAGGAACAGTTCTTAAAAGTGTTCCGGTACTTCTACCTCTGACGGGTCAGGTAAAAGACCAAAATAGTTTGGTGATTCTGTGGAGCAAGAGCACTGACATGTCTTTGGGCACAGCAGTGTTCACTGGCTATCATTATTAATGCCAGCTCTCAGAAGGATCCTGCAGCTCTTTCCATCTCTGCCTTCATTTTTTTTTTTCTCATTGAAGAAACGTGACCTATGCTTCTTTTGCTCAGGGCTGGCCTGAAAGGATGGCAGAGGAGTCCTCAGGTCGCGCTAGCTTGCTACTGTCTGTGCGGGGTCAGAAGGATGTGGTAAGAGGCAGTGGAAGCATTATTGGGGCCAGAGCGGACTCATCGGAAGCGTAAAAGATTACAAGGAAGGTGAACTGTTGATGCCCACCTTCCTTATAATCCTTCTGCCTCCGCTAAGTCTGCTCCAGAAGCGCAATGCACGTTGACCAACATGAGGCCCGAGGCTGCAAGTGGCAGCGGCCAGAGGCCCAGAGGAGCAAGAACAAGCAGCAGGAGCAGCAGGACTGAGGGGCAGAGACAGCAGCGGGAGTGAGCCATGGACAGAAGCTTCTCCAAGGGACAGCTGCAGGCAAAACAAGGCTCATCTTCTTATACGGGGGCTTCAAAGAGCAATCCTGAAAATTTCAATTGCATTCAAAAGAAACAACTGGAAGCCAGTGCAGCTTTCTCAGTGAAGGTATAATATATTCACTCCACTGGCAAACCATGACCAGCCTTGTCGCAGAGTTCTGGATCATCTGTAAAGCGTACAACTGATATTTAGCTCAGTGTGCTGCGGCAGTCAAAAAAGCAAACAGAATGTTAGGAATTATTAGGAAGAGAATGGTGAATAAAACGGAAAATGTCATAATGCCTCTGTATCGCTCCATGGTGAGACCGCACCTTGAATACTGTGTACAGTTCTGGTCGCCGCATCTCAAAAAAGATATAGTTGCGATGGAGAAGGTACAGAGAAGGGCAACCAAAATGATAAGGGGAACGGAACAGCTCCCCTATGAGGAAAGGTTAAAGAGGATAGGGCTGTTCAGCTTGGAGAAGAGACGGCTGAGGGGAGATATGATAGAGGTCTTTAAGATCATGAGAGGTCTAGAACGGATAGATGTGAATCGGTTATTTCAGATAATAGAACGACTAGGGGGCACTCCATGAAGTTAGCAAGTTGCACATTTAAAACTAATCTGAGAAAATTCTTTTTCACTCAATGCACAATTAAACTCTGGAATCTGTTGCCAGAGGATGTGGTTAGTGCAGTTAGTGTAGTTGGGTGTTATGGAGTCTCAATTTAGTGGACCCTTGGGCCGACCTGCAAGAGACTGGGAAAGGTATTCAATGTCTCTGGTACACTACAGGCCGGGAGGCAGATGTTCAGGCAGGACATAGAGGTGCTCTTCACCCTGGAAGCTGGTGCTCCCCTGGGAGGAGCCCGTAGGAGCCCGGCCGCTGGGACTTAGGCGAGTCGATGATCTTGAGACTGGAGCGGGCAGGCTGATGAGCAGGACTGAGAACTGGAACCAGACTAGAATAGTAGACAGGAAATGTAGCAAGACTCGGATACTGGAACCAGGCAGGAACTGTAGCAAGACTCGGGTACTGGAACCAGGCAGGAACTGTAGCAAGACTCGGGTACTGGAACCAGGCAGGAACTGTAGCAAGACTTGGGAACTGGAACCAGGCAGGAACTGTAGCAGGCAAGCAGGAACGGAGCGAGTACCAAGGCAACTCACTCCAGGGCACGAAGCAACAGGGAACCAGGAGGTAAACCCGTTGCAAGGCAAAGACTGAGTGTCTGTGGCTAGCTTATCAAGGCCGCGTCTGACGTCAGGAACTGGGCGGAGTCACCACTGGCGGGAAATGGCCTAGAAAAGCGCCCAAGTGGCGCGCTCGCACGCCTAGAGACAGGGCATACATGGAAGGCTTCCCGGCGGCGCGGCGTGGCCCTTGTGGGGACGCCGCCAAACAGGCTGCAAACTAGGCCAACAGAAGCGGGAACAGGTCCAGGAACACGGAGGTAAGGGTCTGGTCGCGGCACTCATGGCCAGAACCGTAACAGCTGGGTTTAAAAAAGGTTTGGATAAGTTTTTGGAGGAGAGCTTAGGGAATGGCCTCTGCAATTATTGCCATCAGTAATGGGATCTCCTTAGTGTTTGGGTAATTGCCAGGTTCTTGTGGCCTGGATTGGCCTCTGTTGGAAACAGGATGCTGGGCTTGATGGACCCTTGGTCTGACCCAGTATGGCAATTTCTTATGTGCTTATGTTGTTAGGGAGCCTTACATATAGTGCATTGCATTAATACAAATGACTTAACACTAGCGCTTGCATTACAGGTAGAAAATAGGATTGAGAGAAGATATTCTTAAACAAGATGAACTATATAAAAAGCAGCCTTTACCACTGTACTAATCTGTGGCACGATGGTGTAACTCCCTATAGCGTGGAGGTGACCTTACCAGCCTCAGGGCGAATTGAGATCACTCTCTCGAGGTGGGGGATCCAGTCTCGGGGGCCGTTTTCTGGGGGACAGGATAATCTGCAGCGCTGGGACCAGGCTGAGGACACTCCACACAAACAAACCAAAGTCTAGATACAAATTATGCTCCAAAATGAAAAATAGTTTACTGTAGAATCTTTAGAGTAAAATATAGTGACAAACTCCAGTGGATGCAGGAAACAGAAACAAAATCTCAGTTCCAGAAAATTGCTAAACTCTTCTCTCTTCAAACTTCTCTTCCTTTGATAAGTTAATTCCTTTATTAACACAGTGTCTCTCTTTACTTTTTTTCTTTTCTTTGTTCAAGTTTCTCCCAGGCCTAGCCTGCTCCTCTCTTTCTTTCCATCCTTTAGTAAAATAGTTACTCACTCAGTCCTGTTCAGCTCAAGGAGAGGTTCCCTCTGGTGCAGCAGACAGGAACCCACCGGGCGGTGCAAGAAGTCACTGCTGGCACAGTTTTGCCTCCTGGTCCAGACAGGTGCCTGCAGCAGTTACGCACAGGTTTCCTTAAATCCTCCAAGCCTTATTGCAAACGCTCTAGTTCTCTTCAGGCCTCCTGAGATTTTTAGGATAAAATCTCTGCCCCACTCCTGCTGCTCCCTTCTCTGACCCTAGAAGAAGAAGAACCCAGCTCCTACCTGTTTCCTTCCCACGCAATCTGGAGCAGCCCCCGACTCAGCAGAGTAGGGGCTTTTATCACTTTTCCTGTTGCCCGAGCCCATGTAACCCCCTCTGACCAGAAGATGACCTAGCAGCCCTGGAACATTCTTACTCTGTCTCCAGGATAAGCTTTTGCACTCTGCACATCCTGTGCACTACCAGCAGATGGTTCTGCTTTGCTAGACTTTAATGATTTATTTTTTTTTTATTTAAAAACTTTTCTATACCGTCGCTAAGTTATACACCATCGCAACGGTTTACAAATAGGCACATAGACTAAGGTAAGTAAATGTAGGATATCGTACATTCTAACAGGTGCCAATAAAGTTCGGTTACAATTTCATAAATAAAATCATTATTTGAGTAATGTTGGTCAAGTCCAGGTATATTATTGAGTTACTATCACTTTGAAATATTACTTCTTAAATGTAGGATTGCATAAAATCATTCTCATCTGCATTACCTTGTACTTTCATTCTCTACCCTCCACACTCTTTAGTGAAGGCTTTTTTAAAGAGCCATGTTTTTAGATTTTTCTTAAAAGCTTTGAGATTATTCTGTAATCTGAGTTTGGGTGGCATCGTGTTCCATAGTATGGGCCCAGCCAATGATAAAGCCCTTTCTCTCACTTGGGTTAATTTTGCTGACTTTACTGAAGGGATTGTTAGTAGTGCTTTGGTTGCTGAGCGGAGGTTTCTTTGTGGAACGTGTACTCGTAAGGCTGTGTTTAGCCAGTCTGCTTCTTTATCATATATTAGTTTGTGTATGGTGCATAAGGCCTTGTATTTTATCCTGTATTCGATGGGTAACCAATGTAAGTCTGCTAGAGTTTCGGTTATATGGTCCCTCCTCTTTTTTCCCGTTAGTATTCTGGCTGCAGTATTTTGAAGTATCTGGAGTGGTCTTATCGATGTGCTTGGGAGTCCTAGTAAGAGTGCGTTGCAGTAGTCAGTGCTAGAAAAGATAAGTGTTTGCAATACTGTTCTGAAGTGGGCAGGTGTGAGTAATGGTTTTAATCTTCTGAGGACCATAAGTTTTGCGTAGCCTTCTCTTACTTTTATAGATATGTGTTGCTTCAGGTTGATTTCTGGGTCCATTATTACTCCCAGATTCCTTACTTTTTTGGCTAGCTCAATTTTTTGGTTATTTCTTAGGGTTATTGGTGTTTGAATGATTTTAGTATGTTTTCTCTCAAGGTGAAGGAATTCAGTTTTGTCAATGTTGATAACCAGTTCCATCTGGTTTAGTAGTTGTTTAATTATGTCTAGGTACATGTTAGCTAGACTTAATGTTTTTTCAATTGTGTCGTCTATTGGTAGAATTAATTGAATGTCGTCTGCGTAAATGTAATGTATTATCCCTAGGCCTGCCAGCAGATGACATAAGGGTAGCATATATATGTTAAAGAGGGTAGCAGACAGCGCTGAAATCTTAGGTACTCCTGTTTCAAGTTTAAATTTTTCTGATAATGTGTTTTTTATCTGGACTTGGAAGAACCTGTTGTTTAGGTAGGATCTGAACCAGTTTATTGTTTATGGGGAAAATCTCCATTCTTCCAGAAACCTTTTTAACAACATCAAATCCTATACACTCGGTGGCATAGGAGGGCCACAATGAAAAGGGTAGAATCAATAACAAATCCTAATTCTAGTACTTTGGACAAGAATGGTTACTCCTTACTATTTAACTGAAGTCCATTCGGACGAATAGGGGAGGGATCCCGCTTCAGTAGTATTACCTCAGGTTTTGGTTTTCTCATTATGCACCAGGTTATTGGCATGCATCCATCGCTCAATCCCCGCAATGCAACCAGCCATCAATGTCAAAGAAGACTGATATGGAAATATGGATGTCGTCTGCTTTAATCTTCCATTGCACTCCAAAAAGAGGCTCTCACAGCCCCTAAGAGCTAGAAATAAATATTGAAAAGAATTGCTGGCCAAGCAGATCCTTGGGACTCCTGAGAAAAAAATCTTTTGAGCAGGAAAAACCATCCCTGACCTTACTCGCTGAGAATGGCCGGATAAAGAGGATTCAAACTAAAGTAATACCAAACTTCTTAAAATACCTTCCTGCCAACGGAATATTCATTTTAACAGTCTAGCACTGGAGTAAAATTCTAAACTTTCATCTTAGAAGAGGTTGTTCATTCTATACATTCACCACATACATTTTATTATTTTTATGCAGGCTTCTATCCCTGCTCTCCCTCCTTATCTCTGAGAGAACCACAGACCAGGTGGCGTAACCATACATTTTTTACTAGACCCAGTAGGGGAAAGAGTAACTGTGGGATCCCCTCTGGGCAACATTGGAGATCTATGTGACTCACCATCTAGGTTTTTACCTCGGCCACAATAGCAGGAATAAAAGTCTCATTCCAGAGGGTGGTTTACCCTAGAAGGTGAAGTATTGAAATAGTGTACTGTGTCTGTAAACTCCTTCCGGGCTCTTCTCTGGAACGTGGCGACCTCTCAACATTGAGCTGAGTCCTGACTCACTCGCCTCAGCTCCAGAAGAGTTCTCCAATCAGGAGAAGGAATTCTCCTTCAGAGTCCAAGGCACTAGGCTTGCATTTTCAACATAGACTCTCCACACAATTATGGTGGCACAAAACTAGAAGTCTTTACTGAGAAATGTCTTCAACATAAATGATTTGGTTCATGGTGCATTTCCTTATTGTGGCATCCATGGACAGTTACACCAATAAATGGGAGGAAAGGAGGGGGGGATGGGTTTCTGATCCTTCTCTGCATCTCTTTTCCCTCCTGGAATTTCGGTTCCTTTTGGACTGGTCCTAGGTTCCCTGGATCATCCCGTTGTACCTTATTATCAATGTTTGATCTCTGTTGCGCTCTCCTTTCTCATCCGTGCGAGCAGCAGATGGGTGGCTCACTCTCTCTCTCCTTCTACTTCTCTGGCAACTGATGCCCAGTTGACCCCTGGATGCTTCGGCTGGAATAGCTGATGATTCTCTCCTTTTACTCTCCAGATTCTATGATCTTTCTCTGACACTCCTTTTTCTTGCACAGGATCTCGGTTCAAGGTGAGAACTGTGACCGAAGGGTTTTCTCTTCCTGAAGACAAACCCAGAAGTGAGGAGATTTACTCCCTCGATTTAAGGAAAGTCCACAAAAATTGTGAACTGTCAAATGTATCACCACAGGGGGCAACCTCTGTAGCACTACCTGCAATTCCCCCGCAGGCCAAGAGACAAAATGTTGATTTCCTCCTTCTCCGAGCTTCAACACATAACCAGAAATTCCTTGGGATCTTTACATTAATCCCAGGATTGTACCATTGAGGCCACTCTTATGGGGAGGCCCTAGCAAAATTGTTCAATCCCTTCACTCTTCTCTTCCAATTTCAATATGTCCTTCGATGGGAAGAACACATTGGGGCAGATTTTTAATATTACGCACATGGGATATATTTGTGCGCGCTACTCGGCGCGCACAAATGTACACCCGATTTTATAACATGCGTGTGCTGCTGCGCGTATGTTATAAAATCCGTGGTCGGCGCACGCAAGGGGGTGTATACTTGTGCACCTTGCACACGCCGAGCCCTAGGGAAGGCCTGATGGCTTTCCCCGTTCCCTCCAAGGCCCCCCCCCACCTTTCCCTCCCTTCCCCTGTCTAACCCACCCCTAGCCCTACCTAAATCCCCCCACCTTATTTCGTTGAGTTACGCCTGCGTGCACCGGCTCGCCAACCCCCGGCACAGGCTGCTGTGCAGGAGGATTCTGGCCCGCCCCTGAACTGCCACCATGCCCCCGCCCCCGGACTGCCCATTTTTTAAAGCCCCAGGACATACGTGCGTCCTGGGGCTTTCGCATGTTGCCGAACCTATGCAAAATAGGCTCGGCGCGCGCAGGGGTAGGTTTTTGGGGGTTATGCGCGTATCTTACATGCGAAACCCTTTGAAAATCTACCCCATTATCTGTTAAAGGATCTAGAGGCCCCTTTACATGTCTATGTAAGAAGAAGTGAAGATTTACTGTGTATCCAAACCCCAGTCCAGATTTCTGGAATGGTTACAGTCTTGCCCCAAATGAAGCCTGATTTGTATTAATGAATAAGTTGCAATGTATAAGTTAGGACCTGTCTATGTTCTACTTAGATGTCAATAAATCCTTGTGTAAATCGCCCTGCCAAGGAAAGTCTCTTCCGCTATGATGTCTGTATGTAGGCTGAGGGTATATAAGGCAGAGACTTGCATTGGAGTTGGCAGGGGACGCTCTCAGAAGCCCTCTCTCCAATTGGGTGTTACAAGTGAGGGGACCGGACCCCCATCCAATATTGTCTCCCGCAGGTTGGGAGGGAGAGCAGGGGTTAAAGAAGGAAAGGGGAAAGGGGAAAAAGGGTACTGAATGACTTGGTTTCTTCTGCTGTATAGTAAACAAGATTTATTAGCAAGTACAGTGATTAAAATGCAAAGAACCATAAGCAATGCTGATAACAATGTTGAAAATTTTATATACAAGATGTTTTTATATACACTAAGGGGTAGATTTTCAGAGGGTTACGCGCGTAAGTCCCATAAGCCCCGGGACGCGCGTAAGTCCCGGGGCTTTCCTGGGGGGGGGCGTGTCGTGATCCATGTGTCATTGGGGGGCGTGTCGGGGGTGTGTGACGCGGCTGGCGCGTCATCCGGGGCCTGGGCCGTGGGCGTGGTTTCGACCCGGGGCATTCCGGGGGCGTGGCCGCGGCCTCCGGACCAGCCCCCAGACCGGAACATGGCGCGCGACAGCCGGATTTTAATAGATACGCACGTACCTATTGAAATCCCGCATACTCTTGTTTGCGCGTGCGCAGATTTATAAAATCTGCCCCTAAAATGCAACTATTCCAGAGATGGCAGTATGTTCACTGTCCTTCAGTCACGAATGACTGTTCAATAATAAAGCTGTCAGTTGCGGTTTGCCAGGGACGTATTTACACGTCTGGTGGAGTTGTCCTCGAATTGCTATTTTTTGGCAGAGGGTGGGTTGTTTAATTTCACAGATCACAGCCTGTCCCTTCTCTCTCTCTCTCTGGCACTTTGCCTCCTGGGCTTGCGGAGGGCACCACGGGTTAGCAGATATTGTAGAATGTGGGTGCAGCAGATGTTGCATAATCGCCCGTTTTGTCATGGCTGGGAAATGGAAGTCAGCCCCCAGTCCGCAGCGTTACTGGAGAAACTGACTTACATGTTGCGAGATCAGACTCGATTGTACGATTTGATCTGGGGCCCAGATTGGAACTTTTATAATTCTCTGTGACTTGGTTGTCATTACAATGCCTGTGCCGACTGTGGTAAAATAAAAAGTTACAAAAAAAAAAAAAAAAGAATAAAACTGTCAGATAAGTATTCTATAAGTACTTTAAAGTGTTAAGTATCACCCAAAATATGAACAGTAGGTTCAAGAATTTAATGCTTTGCATTCACTGTCCTTTTGCAGGTGACCCTGTTCCTGCTGCCAGGCAGTAGCAAAAAAAGGCAAATATTGATTACTTTAAGACTGTAGCTGTGCCTTGTTATTCATGGTTTCCTTTATTAAACCTTTTCTACGTAGAGTTGTTTTGTAGCTGTCTCTTTCTTTGTCTGGGTAGGTGTACACTCTTTGTTTGAGCCTGTCTTTCCTGTGAGTTGGTCTAGCTAGACTGTAGGCTGAGGTGCAAATAAATATCCTTAGCTCAAAGTCTGTAGCTTGGTTTCTTTTTAGCTGGTTCCTGCATCTTGATCCTGTAGTTTGCTTCTTTCCACCTCCTGCAGTCGATGTGGATGCTGGATCGATGATTTGTAGACCTTCTTTCTTCAATGTGTTATCTATGCTTTAGTGAAATAAAATGGGAAGGGAATTCACTACCAGTAGCATACCTAAAGTATTTGACACCCAGGGTGGATACTTCGTTTGGCATTCCCCCCCCCCCCCCCCCCCCGCCCTGTTCACTTCTCCATCTCTTCTCCACCCACCCCCGCCCAGTGATCTCTGGTTCCTCACTCCCTCACACAGGCTCGCTCTCTCTCATGCACATACTTTCACACACCCCTGCACACAGCTCCCTCTCTCACACACAGACATGCATCCTCACTCCCATACACGCACGCACACACACACACACACACACACACATTAACACACACATAGACACAAACACACTCTCTCTCACTTCCTACCCAGAAGCACAGCAGCAGTTTCCTCCTTCATTTTTCTTGAGGAGGCCCGGGGGCTGGTGCGGCTCTACTTCCTGCATCTGTGGTTTGGGAGGGTAGGGGGCAGCGCTGCTGCTCTTCCTCTTGCTTTGGGCCACGACCGCATGACCTTTCCTTCTTCCCGCCCACGCAGACCCACTACTTCCTCTTCTGGGCCGCGGGGGGCTGGGAAGAAGAAAAGGCTATGCAGTTGCCGAATACAGACCCGTGGCACTCTAGGCCGCTGCCCAGTGCTCCCACCGCTTGTGCCCCGGAGGCCTCCCTCTTCTTCTAGCATGAGCAGGATGGGCTCTGCTCGAAGCCGCTGACCTCCCGGTTTGTCACCCAGGGTGGACCGCACCCCTGCACCCCCCCCCCCTTACTACGCCACAGCTCACTACACTCTCCACGACAATCTTCTGAAGGCGTACTTAAAAGCAGTGTTAACTCAGTGTGGTCCTGAACACTTGTTGGTACTGTATTTCTGGCTAAAGGGAAAAATAAAAGGATAAGCAATTTTTCCCTATTCTCTGTGAGTGGAGAGAATAAACAGTTGGTTAGTGTCTTTTACAGCAGTTGCACTGACTGTAGCATTCACACTGTTTGGGTCGGCAGCAGTTTCCTTCCCTTGCACAATATCCAGAAACTTGGATTTCCTTTGCTAAGGTTTATCAAATTCTACTGTCGTCCTGGGTAAGGTTTAACAGTCTCTGAGGTTACAGGTTTCTGCAGCCTTTGGTAAAACTCAATCTCATACAACCTCAGCAATAAATTCTTAAATTACTCTGGAGTAACAACAATAGTGGGTTCTTTCTGTAAAGGATTCCCACGCATAAACTTGCATCTCTCAACAGAACAGGTTATCTCAAATCAATGTTCACTTTCAAATTCTTCAATTATAAAGATTAGACAGATCAGTCTTAATAAGCTGAATTTAAATAAGCATGCATCTTCAGCTGGGCAGTTACCATTAACCAACTCTTGATTTTTATCTTCTGTATTCAGCATCATCAATAAACCAAATATACTTATTTTTTGGAGTATCTTGTTCTTTTTGTCACCAGAGCAGGTCCTGTGGAATTTGCCTCTGTCCAGTTCCAGCTGCTTTTCCTTCTTTGCTTTTTTTGGGACCGATGCAATACAGTGCGCTCAGCTGAACACACTGTATAACCCGCTGTCGGACGCGGGTTAAATAGGCGCTAATCCACCCCCTAAAGCAATAGAGGGATTAGTGCCTATTTAACGCGCGTCCGACGCAGAGTGAATGAGATAGCGCTCATCACATGCCAACATAAAACGGTAACATATTTCAATAAGAGAAACTATGTGTTTAATTAAGGCTTATCTGCCGGTTGAGAAACTGTCAAGCGGTTGAAATCTGGCGTTAATATGCAGTTGGAGATATTAAAGGAAAAAAAATGGTTATTTGGTGCGTCCTTATCTTGCAACTGTTTTCCTCCTTCTCTTTGTCTTTATAAAAGGCAAGCGGCGAGGGCAATAAGATGGGGGAAACCGCGCGAGAGTAGCATAGGGCAGGAAAGGGGGAAGGGAACCGTTAGGCAGCAGAAGAAAGGCGGGAAACTGAAGGAAATAGCACAGGGGGAAGGGCAGGCAGGAGCCAGGTTTAACGGCTGGAGTTTGAAATCAGGGCAGGCCATTGGTTAGGGGAAATGATGTAGGAGGCGGTAGGTAGCAGATGAAGAAGGCGGCGAGCAGGGTAGGAGGGTAATTGTTGCTGTCCTGATCGAGCAGATGTGGTGGCGAGCATTATGCGCTAGGGGTGTGCATTCGTATTGAACATAAATGTAAAACGCTACTTTTTTTTTTTTTTTTAACTTAAAAAGTGATAAGACATAAACGATCGGATTTCCAACTTATTCAACATAGCTATGTTGAATAAGTTGGAAATCGCGATTGTTGATCCAAAATAAAAATTTAAACCCCTCACCTTCCTTAATCCCCCCCCAAAGACTTACCACAACTCCCTGGTGATCCAGCGAGGAGTGAGGACGCCATTTCTGAAAGCCTTTCCGAGGAGCACGTGACGTCGGCGCCACGTTGGAGTGACGCGGCGTCACGTGATTCCCCGCGGGTTCGCGCCGGAACGCTCATTCGGCCCAAAATGAACTTTTGGCCAGCTTGGGGGGGTCAGGAGGCCCCCCCAAGCTGGCCAAAAGTTCCTTTTGGGCCGAACGAGGGTGCCGGAGGGAACTCGCGGGGAATCACGTGACGCCGTGTCACGCCGACATCAAGTGATTCCCCGCGGGGTCGCTTCCGGGATCCTCGTTCGGCCCAAAAGGAACTTTTGGCCAGCTTGGGGGGGCCTCCTGACACCCCCAAGCTGGCCAAAAGTTCCTTTTGGGCCGAACGAGGATCCCGGAAGCGACCCCGCGGGGAATCACGTGACATCGGCGCCACGTCGCAGTGACGCGGCGTCACGTGATTCCCCGCGAGTTCCCTCCGGCACCCTTGTTCGGCCCAAAAGGAACTTTTGGCCAGCTTGGGGGGGCCTCCTGACACCCCCAAGATGGCCAAAAGTTCCTTTTGGGCCGAACGAGCGTTCCAGCGCGAACCCGCGGGGAATCACGTGACGCCGCGTCACTCCGACGTGGCGCTGACGTCACGTGCTCCTTGCAAAGTTGGTCAGAAATGGCATCCTGACCCCGCTGGACCACCAGGGAGTTGTGGTAAGTCTTGGGGGGGGGGGGGATTAAGGAGGGTGAGGGGTTTAAATTTTTATTTGCACATATGGACATATACCCAACTCATTGAATTCTGTTTATGTCCATATTGACCGCAAATGGGACCCCCTTTGGACATATGGACATATGAACTTAAACTTTTGCTCTGCACATCCCTATTATGCGCAGAGGTGTTGAAAGAGGCGGTGGGAGGGGGTTCTAGCAGGGCCTATCCGAAGAAGCAGGGGAGAGTGGGAGCTGAGCTGATGTCGGCTTCCGAGGCGCCGCCAGTGTCTGTAGCTTCTTCCCCTCCCCAGGGGGAGCAGACCTTGACGGAGCATAGGAGGGACCAAAGTTCGGGGGAGAGCGGCCCAGAGGCGGAACCCTGCGAACCCCTGGACTTGTGGGCAGAAGATTTGCCGCCCGATGCTGGGGGCGCCAGCGAATTGTCGCTATTAGCTTCGGGTTCCGAGTTGGGGTGTTCCCCCCCCCCCCGCCGGCAGTGCGAGGAGCCTGGCCCGCTAGGAAAGGAAACCAGCGCCGGAGCACAGAAGGAAGCGGGAGACAAGGAGCGATCCGACAGGGCCGCGGCAGCGGTGCCGAGACGTCGTACCATGGCAGCGTTGAGGGGCGAGGAGTTTCGACGGCGGATGGAGCATGCCGGTCGACGGGGAGCGGGGCGGAGAGGGCTCAGCGCATGTGGGCAGCGCATGGGACGGCCGACGAGGAAGGAAGAAAGCCCCAGCGTGTGTCGGAAAGAGAAGGGGGGGTCGGAGCAGAGCGGCTCCAGGCGTGCGACGGCAGACCGAGAGAGGAGGGGGATCGGTAGATACGGAGCTCTTTTCCAGCAGGCGGTGATTATGGCGAGGAATTTGGGGCAGGGGGAGGGGGGATGCAGGGGTCCTGGGCGAGAGGGACATGGGTTCTTACCAAGAATACGCACCCGCGGGGGTGGGAAGATTAGCGGGAGGGACGGGAAGGGTGGCGGGGGGGGGGGCGAAAGCAGCCAGCACCTAGATCGAATTTGCGAGAACAGGGATTCAAGGGAGGGGATTCATGGCAGCAGGGCAAGGACCTGCAGCCGGAGCGCAGGTCAGGCAGGGGAGACACGGATTTGGCAGCGGAACCAGGTGTTGCGGCCAGTGCGTTTGTTTTTGCGGGTGCGGAAGACTGGAATACGCCGGGGACGTCGGGCCGTGAAACGTGGAAGGAGCGGCAACCTATGCCTCCTTACAGAAGCGAGATGCAGCGGGAGAAAGGGTTCACCAGAAAGGACAGGAGACGTCGTAAGGAGCAGGATGTCCAGACCGGATGCAGGTAAAGCGGGGGAAGGGCAGGTAGACAAGGTGAGCCAAAAGAAGGTCAAGCGCCGCAGGGGACACTTCCTCTAGCTCAGACACAAGTAGCAGTTCCTCCACGGAGTCCTCCTCGGATTCCAGTGCAGACAGACGGGCAATGAGACGCAGTGACTTAGGGCCACAGCAGGATATGGGGCACCCAGCGTTAGCGTCGTTAACGGAACTATGGGAAAGCGCGCCCAGCCAGCTGCACAAGAAAATAAGGAAGCGCGGATATGTAAACATTTTCCAATTGCTGGCAGGTAGAATGGAAAGCAAGAGGCGGAAGAAGAAGGGAAGCAAGCGGAAGCAGGACAGCGATCCCCGGAACAAAATAGCCAAAAATATTTTAAATTGGATGAGAGGTTTTTTAAGGTTAGCTAGTGTGGTGGGGCATTGTTATCTTACTGTGACAATATACTAGCAGTCTAAAAGGATTATGAAGGTTGGGCTTGGCTCAATTACGATGAGAAGTTCAGGGAAAAGATGGCCAGCAATAAATTCATGTGTTGGGGTTCACAGGACATCAATCTATGGTTGACGCAGATGACTAACAAGAGCGCCATCCAAGGGAAGGTTATGGGGGGAGCGAGAACGGGGTCCTTGGGGGGGCAGCGGGCGGGGGAAGCAGCGCGGGAGGGGACAGAGGGGGGAGGGGTACAGGCTTCCAGGGAGGACAGAAGCGCAGGAGGTAATAAAGACGTCTGTTGGAGGTATAACAGAGCCATGTGCCTGTTTCCGGATTGCAAGTTCCGCCATGCTTGCGCGACGTGCAATGGTCCTCACCCTAGTGCGAAATGTCTGCAGGCGACATCCAAAGCACCGATAGCAGGCACCAAATAATTTAAAAAAAAATAAAATAAAATACATACGCGGGATGACAGAGTAAGGGGGGGAAGGTGGCTTGAATCAGGAGGAGAGGTAGCAGGAAGGGAAGGGAGGGAGACAGCATAGGGACATAACAAAACAATAAATAAATAAATAAAAAGTAGTTACACAGGCGCAAGTAAACAGGATGTGCTCACAATTTTCCTTTTATGCAAGGATGGCTGTCCACTGCGAGCTCGAAGGGAGCAGAGAGCAACGAGAAGACTAAGGATGAAGAGGAATGGGCATTAATTCAGAGTTCAGTGGCGCCTAATACATGGTCGTCCTACGGCAAAGGAAATCAGATTGTTGTAGAGTGCTTACGCCAAGCAGGCTGGGATGGGGGGCAGGTCCAGGAAGTCATGCTGGTCAGTTTCATGTTACAGGCAAAGAGAGAGGGGTACACGGTGGGATCGGTAAATGCTTATCTAGCCGGCTTCGCCTTTTTCCAAAAGTTATTGGAGGGAGGGCACCAGGCGCGCAGCTTTCGGTTAAAGAAAGTGTTAAATGGTTGAAAAAGAGGTTTAAGTAACAATAGGGACAAACGGTTACCTATCCGATACCATGACTTGGTGAGTTTTTCCACAAGTTTACCAACAGTCTGTTGGTCAGGTTTCGAAGTCGCCTTATTCCGAGTGGCGTTCTCCTGGGCGTTCTTTGGCGCTATGTGTATTGGCAAGCTTATAGCCAAATCCAGGAACAGCACCCAAGAACAGGGATTGCAGTCAAGATGCGAGCGGATTATGGGAGGGGACGTCACCCTAATTTTGCGAAAATCCAAGACGGATCAGGCAGGAAAAGGGGCATGCATACAATTGTTACCGGCCTTGAACGAGGTAGTTTGTCCAGTATGCACAGCTTGGAATTACCTACGGTGGCGGCCAGAAGGGGACGGATCCTTTTTAATCCATGCGGATGGATCGGTGCTGACACAATACCAATTCACATGGGTATTGCGTTATGTAGTGCAAGAGGAGGGTAGGGATCCGGAGTTATACAGTTCCCCCTCATTTCGAATTGATGCGGCGACCACAGTGGCAGAAGCCAGGGTCTCAGTGGAGGGGATAAAGAGATTGGGAAGGTGGATCTCGAATGCATATAAAGGATATACCAGGAATTTTGCAGGGTAGAGGTAGAAGAGCATTTGGGGGCACAGCGGGTTAAAGGTTCGGGCGGGGGAGGGTGGGATGTATTATGGACTGTTGTATTAATTGGTGTGTCTTCTGTTTCAGAGAGCATGGGGAGGAGTCATAGGACAGGATGTGCCTGAATCGTGGGCCATTCATTTATCCATAGAGCGCAATGCCACGCATTAAAATGCCCGTACGGAGAAAGCCTGGAGTTGGACCGCTTCGGGTGGAAGTTGGCCTGGTTCAGCAAGAGAGGCATGCAGTGGGACGACCTACGGTCTTTCTTGCAGGACAGGATTGAGATGTGAGGGACCCCGAACATATTAGTAATACACCTCGGGGGCAATGGTATTGGTTCCAAGACATGCCGGGCTCTGCTCACATGTATCAAAAAGGACTTAGCCCAGTTCATGATCAGGTGGCCTCACATGCCCATAGGGTGGTCGGACATCATCGTCCGTTTAAGGAACAAAGGGGAGGTAATTTGGAACACAGGGGTAAAGAAATTAAATCGGCAAATGGGAAAGTGGATGGGGTGGGAAGGGGGCTTTTGGATAAGACGCAAATGGTCCTGAGAGTGTGAGGCTGGATTGTTCAGTGGGGACAGGATACATTTGTCAGAGATTGGCATGGATTTATTTAACAATGAGTTACAAGAAGGTTTAGAAAAGGAAATCAGGAAATGGTAATTGGCCGCAGTTTGGGGGGGGAACAAGCAGACTGCGTTGGTTGTTTGTGGCAGTAAACCCGAGCCCATTTTATGTGTTTACATGTTTAAAGGGGGAGTTGGTTGGGGGGAGAGGGGGGGGTGCCCTGTGTAGCTGGGGGGGCGGGGGCTGCTACTCCAGATGACCTGAACCGTGGGGCTAAGGTTCACGGTAGAGCGTGCTCTCGCTGGTACGTGGCGGAACAGGTGAGGTCAGGGGGAGGGGCCGCTCCACCATTGGGGTTTAAGGTGGTGGAGAATTGGGGGAGTAATGGGGATGGGGTAAGTTGGGAGACAGTTCATGTTTGTAAGGGCTCGGGTTATGTTTGCGAATAAACTGCGGCCTATTTTAAAGCCATTCAGGTGTTGTGTTTTATTGGGGGGGGGGGCTTAACCGGGACGGCAAGCGAGCGCAAGGTGTTTCATCCCAAGTTAAAAGCTTGTTTAAAAAGCCAGGTTTTCAGACTAGTTTTAAATAGTTTCAAATGTCTCTGCAGCCTTATTTCGAGTGGCATGGAATTCCATAGAACAGGTCCAGCCAGCAACAGTGCTCTCTCCCTTACCTGAGTGAGACGTGCTGATTTAACAGAAGGAATAGTTAGTAGAGCTTTATTAGCAGATCTCAGGTTTCTGTGTGGAACATGTACGCGCAGTGCTTTGTTAAGCCAGTCGGCCTTTTCATCATGGATTCGTTTATGAATTATATACAATGCTTTGTATTGTATTCTTTGTTCAATTGGAAGCCAGTGTAGCTCAGCAAGTGTACCTGTGATGTGGTCTCTTTTCTTTTCACCTGTCAAAATTCTAGCAGCGGAATTTTGCAATATTTGGAGTGGTCTAATGGTAACTTGAGGTAGCCCTAATAGCAGAGAGTTACAGTAGTCTGTGCTCGCAAATATCATTGCCTGTAAGACTGTGCGAAAATTATTCAGCGTTAGCAGGAGTTTCAGTCTTCTAAGGATCAATAGTTTGGCGTAACCTTCTTTTAATTTCTGTGAAATGTGTTGTTTCATGTTAAGCTCAGGGTCAATTATTACCCCTAGATTCCGTACTTTTATTGCTAACTCTACAGTTTGATTATTTTTGATTGCGACTGTAGTTTGTGTAGGGTGTATATTTTTTTCATTCTAGGTGTAAGAATTCAGTTTTATCAATGTTTATTACCAGTTCCATTTGGTTTAGGAGTTGTTTGATTATTTCAAGATACATATTGGCCAGTTTCATTGTTTCTTCAATTGTGTTTCCGATGGGTAACAGTAGTTGTATGTCATCTGCGTAACTGTAGTGTATTATTCCAAGTCCTGCGAGTAGGTGACATACTGGGAGGAGGTAAATGTTAAAGAGTGTTGCGGACAGGGCTGATCATGGTAGTTTTTGGCACAGTCTAGATCAGTGGTTCTCAACCTTTATTCTATCAGGACACACCTAAGAGATGATGCTCACATACGTGACACACTGTACACGTGACCATCATGGGACTAAATATAA
Organism: Rhinatrema bivittatum; assembly: GCF_901001135.1. Taxonomy (NCBI): domain Eukaryota; kingdom Metazoa; phylum Chordata; class Amphibia; order Gymnophiona; family Rhinatrematidae; genus Rhinatrema; species Rhinatrema bivittatum. Next base: position 499,894,010 of record NC_042615.1, on the reverse strand, counting down.
GCATATGCTCTGCATCCACAGGAGTCCCCCTCTTCCTAACAATGGGTGCGGAGCACAACTAAGACATTTCCCCGTACAACTCAGCATACAAAAAAGATATTCTGATTCTGGTGACATCTCAATAACAGCATCACAAACTCCTTCTATTACCAGATGCATTGTAAAATAATGCAAAAAATCCCACTCTGCATATGTCTATCAAATCTGCCATACCTCAACAGCACTAACTCCAAGAAATGAAACAGCAATAGCCTGTTACGCCCGTCAGTCGCAGAGTGGAGGAGTCCCAACCTCCACTGCCATGTTCCTTGGGACTCCTCATGGCGGCCTGGATGCTGCCGCCACCCACGTTGACTTTGGGCCTTCCTAGGCGCGCGCGCGCACCACCGGACCCTCCTTTGAAGCCTCTTCGGCGGGAACCTCAGGGGCATCCCTGTTTGATGATAAAATTGGACCTGTATATTTAAGCTCCACCTTCGCCTTTAGCTAGCCGACTTGGCAACAAATTCCGTACGTCTTCAACTACTGCCTGTGTTCCTGTGACCATCAGGCTTGTGGACTTGGAGCCTGTCTGGTACCCGCTCCTCGGGGGCCAGTGTGCACATCGGGGACTCGCTCTCCTAGCCTACCCCGCTCCTTGGGCTGGCTCCGTGCTTCCTCGGTCCTACCCTGCAAGGCCTCCTGCTCCTCAGGACTACCTCTCGAACACCTCTGCTATCTGTGAGTTCTACAACAGGGCTTCCCCGCTCCTTGGGTCCGTGCCTACGTGTTACTCAAGTGACTGCCAGGAGCTTCCCTGCTCCTCGGGGTAGTGTTCTCCTGCTTCTCTGTGACTGTCTATGCCTCCCCGCTCCTCGGGGTTGCATCTACGAACATATCTAGACTGCCAGCACTCCTCTGCTCTTCGGGGCTGTGCATATGTCACCAGTAGAGGCTTGGCTCGGACTTGCTTGTCCAGTGGGTTGGCCTACGGCATTAGATCATTATCCTCTGCGCTGCACAGCTCCTCCCCTCAGGGTTGACTTTCCAGAGTATCTCCTGCATGGCCAGTCTCACGCCTCCTGCTCTGCGGCCTGTCTGGCACCTTGCCCTTCGGGGTTCCTGCCCAGGTATTGCCCCTAGCCTGCCTCTCTACTGGGGTACTCTCCTGGCTCCTCAGGACCTCTCCATAGTGTCATCCAGAGCTCCCTGCTGTGTCTGACCTCACCTCCCGATGGTGCGGACCTGTGGGGCCCCTCTCCACAGGTCGTAACAACTCACATCTCGGGCTAAGGGCCCACATACCCACAAACCATAACATAGCCCTATCCATAAAAAGGCAGAAGTTCACCACCAGAACAATATAATATTGAGAAAATACAACAAATAAGGCTGATACAAAAAGGCTGTATGAACCTGGCAATGGCCACTTTCAGGCTGTGAAAGAGATGTTGGCCAAATTCATTCTGACAATTCAGGACCGTGCTCATTGCATCAAAGATGGGAAAGTACCTGACCATTATCTTGGAAACTGCATCCAGAATGAGCTGACTGAGGCAATGGCATCTGAAATCAAGAAGAAATTCTGCACAATGGTAAAGCTAAATACTTTGCAGTCATTTTTTTTTAATTTTATCCCAGACATGAACCACAAGGAAAAGATGTCCTCATGCTGCATTTTGTAGACATAATTGTTGAAGAAATGAACATAGAGGAACACTTTTTGAATTTTTGCATGTTGAAGACTTGACAAGATGAGGTTTGTCAGGAACCCTCACCACCATACATCACACACTTGGACTGCATATTGAGGATTGCCTGAGACAAAGTTATGATATTGGTGCAAATATAAAGTGCAAGCATCAAAGCATACAAACTCATAAGAACATAAGAACATAAGAAAATGCCATACTGGGTCAGACCAAGGGTCCATCAAGCCCAGCATCCTGTTTCCAACAGTGGCCAATCCAGGCCATAAGAACCTGGCAAGTACCCAAAAACTAAGTCTATTCCATGTAACCATTGCTAATGGCAGTGGCTATTTTCTAAGTGAACTTAATAGCAGGTAATGGACTTCTCCTCCAAGAACTTATCCAATCCTTTTTTAAACACAGCTATACTAACTGCACGAACCACATTCTCTGGCAACAAATTCCAGAGTTTAATTGTGCGTTGAGTAAAAAAGAACTTTCTCCGATTAGTTTTAAATGTGCCCCATGCTAACTTCATGGAGTGTCCCCTAGTCTTTCTACTATCCGAAAGAGTAAATAACCGATTCACATCTACCCGTTCTAGACCTCTCATGATTTTAAACACCTCTATCATATCCCCCCTCAGTCGTCTCTTCTCCAAGCTGAAAAGTCCTAACCTCTTTAGTCTTTCCTCATAGGGGAGTTGTTCCATTCCCCTTATCATTTTGGTAGCCCTTCTCTGTACCTTCTCCATCGCAATTATATCTTTTTTGAGATGCGGCGACCAGAACTGTACACAGTATTCAAGGTGCGGTCTCACCATGGAGCGATACAGAGGCATTATGACATTTTCCGTTTTATTCATCATTCCTTTTCTAATAATTCCCAACATTCTGTTTGCTTTTTTGACTGCCGCAGCACACTAAACCGACGATTTCAATGTGTTATCCACTATGACACCTAGATCTCTTTCTTGGGTTGTAGCACCTAATATGGAACCCAACATCGTGTAATTATAGCATGGGTTATTTTTCCCTATATGCATCACCTTGCACTTATCCACATTAAATTTCATCTGCCATTTGGATGCCCAATTTTCCAGTCTCACAAGGTCTTCCTGCAATTTATCACAATCTGCTTGTGATTTAACTACTCTGAACAATTTTGTGTCATCTGCAAATTTGATTATCTCACTCGTCGTATTTCTTTCCAGATCATTTATAAATATATTGAACAGTAAGGGTCCCAATACAGATCCCTGAGGCACTCCACTGTCCACTCCCTTCCACTGAGAAAATTGCCCATTTAATCCTACTCTCTGTTTCCTGTCTTTTAGCCAGTTTGCAATCCACGAAAGGACATCGCCACCTATCCCATGACTTTTTACTTTTCCTAGAAGACTCTCATGAGGAACTTTGTCAAACGCCTTCTGAAAATTCAAGTATACTACATCTACCAGTTCACCTTTATCCACATGTTTAATAACTCCTTCAAAAAAGTGAAGCAGATTTGTGAGGCAAGACTTGCCCTGGGTAAAGCCATGCTGACTTTGTTCCATTAAACCATGTCTTTCTATATGTTCTGTGATTTTGATGTTTAGAACACTTTCCACTATTTTTCCTGGCACTGAAGTCAGGCTAACCGGTCTGTAGTTTCCCGGATCGCCCCTGGAGCCCTTTTTAAATATTGGGGTTACATTTGCTATCCTCCAGTCTTCAGGTACAATGGATGATTTTAATGATAAGTTACAAATTTTTACTAATAGGTCTGAAATTTCATTTTTTAGTTCCTTCAGAACTCTGGGGTGTATACCATCCGGTCCAGGTGATTTACTACTCTTCAGTTTGTCAATCAGGCCTACCACATCTTCTAGGTTCACCGTGATTTGATTCAGTCCATCTGAATCATTACCCATGAAAACCTTCTCCATTACGGGTACCTCCCCAACATCCTCTTCAGTAAACACCGAAGCAAAGAAATCATTTAATCTTTCCGCGATGGCCTTATCTTCTCTAAGTGCCCCTTTAACCCCTCGATCATCTAACGGTCCAACTGACTCCCTCACAGGCTTTCTGCTTCGGATATATTTAAAAAAGTTTTTACTGTGAGTTTTTGCCTCTACAGCCAACTTCTTTTCAAATTCTCTCTTAGCCTGTCTTATCAATGTCTTACATTTAACTTGCCAATGTTTATGCTTTATCCTATTTTCTTCTGTTGGATCCTTCTTCCAATTTTTGAATGAAGATCTTTTGGCTAAAATAGCTTCTTTCACCTCCCCTTTTAACCATGCCGGTAATCATTTTGCCTTCTTTCCACCTTTCTTAATGTGTGGAATACATCTGGACTGTGCTTCTAGAATGGTATTTTTTAACAATGACCACGCCTCTTGGACATTTTTTACTTTTGTAGCTGCTCCTTTCAGTTTTTTTCTAACAATTTTTCTCATTTTATCAAAGTTTCCCTTTTGAAAGTTTAGCACGAGAGCCTTGGATTTGCACACTGTTCCTTTTCCAGTCATTAAATCAAATTTGATCATATTATGATCACTATTGCCAAGCGGCCCCACCACCGTTACCTCTCTCACCAAGTCCTGTGCTCCACTGAGAATTAGATCTAAAATTGCTCCCTCTCTCGTCGGTTCCTGAACCAATTGCTCCATAAAGCTATCATTTATTCCATCCAGGAACGTTATTTCAACCATGTGGCTGCCATAATCTTAACTTTATCCTGGGGAGTATATCAAGTGAAGGCATTTTCTTGAATCATACAGTAATTATATACCATTTTTGCTTTCTTGACAGAAAGCCCCATCTCTCACTGCAAAGACAGTATCAGAAACGAAATGTGAATGTTATTAACTTCTATCATTTCCCCTCTCAGCCATTTCTTTTCCAAGATGAACAGCCCTAACCTGTGTACTCTCTCTTTATAGGGAGGCTGTTCCATCCCTTGTATCATTTTTGTTGACTTTCTCTATCTTTCTAGTTCCACTATTATCTTTTTTGAGATGGGGCAACCAGAACTGCATGCAATGTTCAAGTTATGATCACACCATGGACTGAGACAGAGGCAATATGATATTCTTTGTTTAATCATTTCCAAACAATTCTTAACATTCTATTTGCTTATTTGTCTGCCACCACACCTTGAGCTGAGGATGTCACTGTATTGTCCACAAGGAATCTGAAGGCCTCTTCCTGGGTGGTGATTCTTAGTAAGGAACCCAAAATTGTGTACCTGTAGTTGAGAATATTTTCGCCTATATCTCTTTGTACTTGCCCATATTAAATTTCATCTCACATTTAGATACCCAGTCTCCCTATTTGTGCAAGGTCCTTCTGCAATTCCTCACAATCTGCTGTGTCATCTCACTCATTGCTAGCTTTTCTAGATCATTTCTGAATAGGTTAAACAGCATAGGTCCCAGTATAGAACTCATTATTGACCTTTCTCCATTTAGAAAACTGATCATTTAGCCTTGTCAACAAGCCTCAGTAGGACACTGCCTTTTATCTTGTGACTTTCTAATTTCCTGAGGAGTCTCTCATGGGGTACTTTGTTAAACACCTTCGAAAATCCAAATACATTGCATCAAATGACTCACATTTATCTATGTGTTTATTTACACTGGGGAAACACCAAAGGTTTCTATAGGTGGCAAATTCTAAATCTGCCCTGCATTGCAGCATTACAACCTCAATGTTGTTTGCAAGCCAGCCCTTGAGATGTGTCAGTTATACACTGAGAAGAGCTACAGCAGAACAGGATCAGCAGTCCAGTGCAGGGCCTGAACATCTCAGGGTTTGCTGGGTGCAAGAGGAACAAACGGATATTGCACAGATCAATTAAGCAGATTATCTGAATGTCAATGACTAGAGACTGCATCAAAGCATCAAAGCATACAGCACTCTGAAGGAATGAAATGCCCACTAACCTGAGACTACAGCAAGACAAGAAGAAATTTAGGAAAGATCTGAAAACATGGTTATTCCAGCGAGCATTTGATGCAGAATAAATAGCAGGGTTCCCACGAAAGCAAGTAGAATCTCTTGAAGGGCAGCACCTCTATTTTATTTTATCCTACTTTTAATTTTACTTTTAATTTTCTTAACCATATCTGTAAGTTATAATTTTATACTCTTAGGTTTTTATAATTCATATCTAGATGGCTTTTTAGAAGTTTTAATTAATAATTTACTGTCTTTTAGTGAATTTTATATTTATGAGAAATTGTAATTTTTCCTTTCTCGCTATATTAATGTAATGTAGAAATTGTGAACCGTAGAGATGGACTTTGTCTAATCAACGGTATATAAAAACTGTTTAAATAAATAAAATAAATAAAATATGAAGGCACGGAAGTCTGTGGTCCTGAATAGTTGGCCACAGGGCCAATGCTAGCATTTTTAATGCCCTGCGCAATTACTGTTCTGTTCCCCCTTCCTGTTTTATTTTTTTAAACTTAGATTGTGTTGTTTTTCCCCCAATAACCAATACTTAGTAGAATCTGTCTGTCCCGGGCTCCCCTTCCCCACCGAAAAAAAGCACTCCAGTGATTCAGATTTTCAAAATTGACACATCTCGCTGAACCTATCTTATCCCAACCATGGGTCAAACAGAATGGGATAAGAGTGATCCCCAGGTGCTCTTGCCCTGCCTACTGGAATGTAAAAATGGTGCCGGATGGCCCTGTAGCCAGCACCATTTTGCACATGCATTGCTATGGTACCAACCAGAAAACCCTGTAAAAATGGACTCCATATGGTGTAAAGTGCGAAGGGTGTGGGTTTGGCTCTCAGAAACCCTTGAGTAAATTGAATACAATGATATTAAACCTCCCATAACAAAACAGTACTAACTGCCTGCACTTAAACAGTAATAACCTTACATATGAAAAGACAACACTGCAAATACTATACCAGGCTCTAACATACCAATACACCTGTCATTAGGAAAACAGAACAAGCTGCAAAACCTATAACCTAGCAGAATATCTCACCTCAGTCCACATGCAGAACACAGACCACCCTCACCAAATATAGAATAAAGAGAATATAAAATATAAAAGCAAGTTTGTTTACTGTAAATGGTGTTTTCTGTAGATAGCAGGAAAATTTAGTCTTGCTGTCTGTGTGAAGTCACCTGGGAATCACGGGGCAGAGCTGTCTCGCTAAGCTCAAAGAGCTTTCTGTCTGTGCAGTTGCATGGCTCTTCCCGCACGTCTCGATTGAATCTCTTCAGTTGATTATTAAGCAGATACATGAATATATCAGATGGATATCCAGGGAGGTGGGAGGGGGCGCATGGCTAAATCATCCTGCTATCTACGGAAAACACCGTTTACAGTAAGCAAACTTGCTTTTTTGCGTCGCTAAACAGGCTTATTTAGCCATGCTGTCTGGGAGTCCCAAGCTGAAGGTTGCTTGGTGTTAGTCTATCATCTTTAGTCTTAATTAACAACTCACATTTGTGGACAGTCACTACTGTTGTTGGATGTGATATAACACTGCTAATCCCAAAAATTGGAAGAAGGATCCATCTGAAGAAAATAGGATAAAACATAAGCATTGTCAAGCTAAGTGTAAAACATTGATAAGACAGGCGAAGAGAGAATTTGAAATGAAATTGGCCATAGAGGCAAAAACTCATAATAAAAACTTTTTAAAATATATCCAAAGCAAGAAACCTGTGAGGGAGTCGGTTGGACCATTAGATGACAGAGGGGTTAAAGGGGCTCTTAGGGAAGATAAGGCCATTGCAGAAAGACTAAATGAATTCTTTGCTTCCATGTTTACTAATGAGGATGTTGGGGAGATACCAGTTCCGGAGATGGTTTTCAGGGGTGATGAGTCAGACGACCTGAATGAAATCACTGTGAACCTGGAAGATGTAGTAGGCCAGATTGACAAACTAAAGAGTAGCAAATCACCTGGACCGGATGGTATGCATCCTAGGGTTCTGAAGGAACTAAAAAATGAAATTTCTGATCTATTAGTTAAAATTTGTAACCTATCATTTAAATCATCCATTGTACCTGAAGACTGGAGGGTGGCCAATGTAACCCCAATATTTAAAAAAGGCTCCAGGGGCAATCCGGGTAACTATAGACCAGTAAGCCTGACTTCAGTGCCGGGAAAAATAGTGGAAACTATTCTCAAGATCAAAATCGTAGAGCATATAGAAAGACATGATTTAATGGAACATAGTCAACATGGATTTACCCAAGGGAAGTCTTGCATAACAAATCTGCTTCATTTTTTTGAAGGGGTTAATAAACATGTGGATAAAGGTGAACCGGTAGATGTAGTGTATTTGGATTTTCAGAAGGCGTTTGACAAAGTCCCTCATGAGAGGCTTCTATGAAAACTAAAAAGTCATGGGATAGGAGGCGTTGTTCTTTCGTGGATTACAAGATGGTTAAAAGACAGGAAACAGAGTAGGATTAAATGGTCAATTTTCTCAGTGGAAAAGGGTAAACAGTGGAGTGCCTCAGGGATCTGTATTTGGACCGGTGCTTTTCAATATATATATAAATGATCTGGAAAGGAATACGACAAGTGAGATTATCAAATTTGCGGATGATACAAAATTATTCAGAGTAGTTAAATCACAAGAAGACTGTGATACATTACAGGAGGACCTTGCAAGACTTGAAGATTGGGCATCCAAATGGCAGATGAAATTTAATGTGGACAAGTGCAAGGTGTTGCATATAGGGAAAAATAACCATTGCTGTAGTTACACGATGTTAGGTTCCATTTTAGGAGCTACCACCCAGGAAAAAGATCTAGGCATCATAGTGGATAATACTTTAAAATCGTCGGCTCAGTGTGCTGCAGCAGTCAAAAAAGCAAATAGAATGTTAGGAATTATTAAGAAGGGAATGGTTAATAGAACGGAAAATGTCAAAATGCCTCTATATCGCTCCATGGTGAGACCGCACCTTGAATAATGTGTACAATTCTGTTCGCCGCATCTCTAAAAAGATATAGTTGCGATGGAGAAGGTACAAAGAAGGGCAACCAAAATGATAAAGGGTATGGAACAGCTTCCCTATGAGGAAAGACTAAAGAGGTTAGGGCTGTTTAGCTTGGAGAAGAGACGGCTGAGGGGGGATATGATAGAGGTCTTTAAGATCATGAGAGGTCTTGAACGAGTAGATGTGACTCCGTTATTTTCACTTTCGAATAATAGAAGGACTAGGGGGCATTCCATGAAGTTAGCAAGTAGCACATTTAAGACTAATTGGAGAAAATTCTTTGTCACTCAACGCACAATAAAGCTCTGGAATTTGTTGCCAGAAGACGTGGTTAGTGCAGTTAGTGTAGCTGAGTTCAAAAAAGGTTTGGATAAGTTCTTGGAGGAGAAGTCCATTAATGGCTATTAATCAATTTTACTTAGGGAATAGCCACTGCTTTTAATTGCATCAGTAGCATGGGATCTTCTTAGTGTTTGGGTAATTGTCAGGTTCTTGTGGCCTGGTTTTGGCCTCTGTTGGAAACAGGATGCTGAGCTTGATGGACCCCTGGTCTGACCCAGCATGGCAATTTCTTATGTTCTTAATGTACTGTCAGCCTCTGACTGTTGATTGAGAGAGTAATGAATGTGAAAGTGTGACTTGATGACACGTCGCTGCTTTACAAATTTCTTGAACTGATACATCATGCAAGTGCACTAATGAAGTCACTGTAGCTGTGACCTGATGTACTTTAATTGGATTAAGGAGCCCCATTGAATGTGATATGTAACAGAAGTGTATGCGTTGAGCTATCCAATTTGATAGCGTCTTTCTCGTTACTGCTTTTCCAGGGTCATTTGGATTAAAAGAGACAAAAAGTTGGGATGTACATCTAATTACTTGAATTCTCCTTTTATAATATGCCAGGACTCTTTTGCAGTCTAATGTGTAAAGTGTCTTTTCTCTTTTATTTGCATGAGGTTTAGGGAAGAAGATGGATAATGAGATTGGCTGGTTTAAATGGAAGGCTGAAACCACTTTTGGTAAAAAGGTCGGGTGTGTACGCAATAAGACCTTGTTGTAGTAGAATTGCAGGTACAGATAATTAATCACTAGGGCTTGCAGTTCACTCACTCGCCTTGCCGATGTGACCGCAACAAGGAAAAGTACCTTCCAAGTGAGGTGTTTCAAGGATGCGGACTCCATGGGTTCAAAGAGAGCCCCCATTAGGCTTTCCAGGATGATGTTTATATCCCACAGTATAAGAGGTTTCCATATTGGTGGGTGAATGTGTATTAGAGCCCTCATAAATCGTGAAATCAGAGAATGAGAAGAGATTGAGGAACTTTCTCCTGTGGTGTGATAAGCCGCTATTGTGCTATTGCACTTAGGTGAACCCATAAGACCAGGCCGCAGGCGCCATTTGCCCTCTCTCGCTTGCTGCCCCTCGAGCCCTATGCATCCGGCGCTTACCCGTCGGGGTAAAGGGCTTCAGACTCGCGCCCCCGAACCGCGACCGCAGTCCACCACAGCGATCTGCCTCCTCACCTGGAAGGGACCGCCTCTGAACCCGACGAAAGCGACCCGACTGAGGGCCTTAAGACCAGGCCGCAGGCGCCCCACGCCTGGTGTCATGCGCCATAGGAGCGCGACAAAGGGACCTGCCCCTTAGAGCACCCCTTTGAGCAGCACATTTAAGCAGCTCCACTGACTCTTTTCAAATCAACGTTCTCTAATTTACTTATACCCTCAGCCAGGAAGCCCAAGACCTGCAACAATTCTAACCACAAACAACAAAAGAAGAATCTCATAACCTCAAAACACCAACCTGAAAGGCAGTAACATCTGATAAATATAAAGTTCAATGACTCAATTATAAACATGATTTTCTTAGTCTTCCTCCTCATAAATGCCCAATCGATTTCAAAAAAATGTATGCTGATCTCTGTCATCCTACAAGATCTCAAACCTGACTTCCTAGCCATAACCAAAACATGGCTAAAAAAAACAGACCAAGTGATATCGAATCAGATTACCAACAGTTCATACGATATATTCTCTATAACCAGAAATGCATGTAGAGGTGGAGGTTTAATGTTAATTATTAAAAAAAGATTTGCCATGAAACTAATCCGTCACTCACTCCCACAACAGAATGAGGTAGCATTGTTCGACTCAGAGAACCTACAGATATGCCTAGTTTACTGCCCCCCCAAACCACTCGGCAAGGATATTTTCCCCCTATTAGAATTCTTCACATCAAACATCAATCATAAAAAGCCCTCAATTATTCTAGGAGATTTCAACCTCCATACCGATGAAACACCACGATCACACTCCTGCCAAACCCTGATCGATATCTTATCTGCCCTCAACTTCACTCAAATAGTTAACAACACAACACATAAAGCAGACCACACACTCGACCTCATCTTCATGAATGATAAATTCACCTCAAATCCCTCTGTATCCTGCTCACCAATACCATGGTCGGACCACTATCTCATACAATGCCAAACAACACTTAACACAAACTATAAAGTTAAAAAAAACAACCCCACCTTCTTCAAATACAGACCACCATTTCCACTAGACCTACTTCAGGAAGAACTCCAGAAACAACTAAAAAACATAGATCTCTCAAATATCAACAATGCTTCTCAATCATGGCTGCAAGTAACAATAGAAGTAGCCAACAACATAAAGCCTGAAAGAACAAAGAAATCTGATAAAAAAAATATTTAAACCCATGGTTCAACAAACAACTGAAAGACACCAAATCTACCCTAAGAAAAAAAGAAAAAGAATAGCACAAAAATAAATGCCCATTGACACTAGCTAGATATCGAACACACCTCGCACTCTATAAAAATATGATAAATAAAACAAAACGCGAATACTACAGCAATAAAATCCAAAAATACTCAAACAATCCAAAAACCCTATTCAACATAGTGAAAAACTTAACCTCAGACAGCAACAATAACAACACGCAGCAAAACCAAAACCTCAGCCAAAATCTAGCAAACTTCTTCAAAAACAAAATAATCAAAATAACAGAAAACTTAAATAATAACACGACACCCAACATAAAACTAATCAACAAAGACAAAACTACATGATCTTCATTTGAACCTGCCTCTTCCAAAGAGATAGAGTCCCTAATAAAAACACTTAACCCAGCCTGCCATGAACTCGACAAAATACCAAACCCTAACAGAACCCTAAAAGAAATACCACAAATCATCACCCCAATCATCAAGGCAATCATTAACAAATCATTTGAGGAAGGAGAATTTCCAGGCAAACTAAAAATGGCCACAATCAAACCTATTATAAAAAAAACAGAACCTGGACCTGAATGACCTAAACAACTATCGACCCATTTCAAACTTACCCTTTCTAGCTAAATTAACTGAAAAGGTAGTTCTCAAACAACTAAACGAACACCTTAAACAAAATAATATCCTATAATCTATGCAACATGGCTTCTGAAAACACTTTAGCACGGAAACCTTACTACTAACTCTATCAGACACAATCCTAAGAGGTTTTGATAACGGACAACGCTTCATATTAATTTTGCTTGACTTATCCGCGGCCTTCGACACTGTCGATCATAAAAACCTACTAAACCAACTACATGAAATAGGCCTGACTGACAAAACTCTAAAATGGTTCACATCCTTTCTACATAACAGATCATTTCAGGTAAACATCAACAACACTAACTCAGAATCAATTCCACTTGAAACAGGAGTACCACAAAAATCAGCCCTATCTGCCACCCTATTTAATATATATCTCCTCCCTTTATGCCAAATACTCTCGAGTTTCGGAATCACATACCTTATGTATACCGACGACATCCAGCTAATCATCCCTGTGTCACACAGCGTAGAAAATACCCTTAAACTATCAGCTACATATCCAAATAACATAAAAAAAACCTCCTAAATCAAATGAGACTCCGCCTTAACATGGACAAAACTGAATATATTCTGCTCGAAAGAAAAACCTCCGGAGAACACTCCTGCAAAACCATGATAATAGACAACACCACCATCTATCCAAGAGAAAATGTCAAAGATCTAGGCATATGGATTGACCCGAATTGAATCTCAAACACCACACAGCGATGAAAATTAAGGAAGGCTTCAACAAATTACTTATCCTTAAACGCTTAAAACCCCTTCTTAACCCCATCGGAATTTAGAACCATACTTTAAGCCCTGATCTTTACTAGCTTCGACTACTGCAACTCCTTATTATTAGGCCTCCCCAAAACAACCACATGCCCACTCCAAATATTACAAAACGCCACTGCCAGAATACTCATAGGTCAGAAAAAAATGAATCACATCACCCCAATACTAAAAGAACTTCACTGGTTATCCATCGAAAAACGGATAGAGTACAAAACACTAACCATCCTACACAAATCAATGCACAACAATGAATTTAACTGCCTAGATAACATGCTGCAAAAACATAAACCGCAACGAAACACCAGATCAACAAATAAGGCCCTTTTTGCGATACCCCCAGTCACATCAGCCAAACTCACCACCATAAGACAAAGAGCCTTATCAATAGCTGGACCCCCAACTGTGGAATACCCTACCAGAAAACCTAAGACTGCTAAACAATACAAAACTTTTCAAAAAAATACTGAAAACATGGCTATTTCAACAAACCTACAAAAACGGCATTGGATAAACAACTCAGTCTCACGAATCACAACACCAGTAATCCCCATCCAATACCAAGCACTTCCAAGGTCAACGAACATGTACGAATTAAGCAATACACACTCAATTTTCAGCAATTCCATGCCTCCCTCCACCTTCCCCTTCTGTTCACCCTATACTTAAAAACATATTATAATATCATCCCTTGAGAAATCCCTGTAGACCATATACTGGAAAACATATTAGATTAGCATCCCTTGAGAAATTCCTCTAACAACCCCTCCTCAGTTAGCATAATTCCCATAGGATACCATTATATATGAAAATTCTAAAGCCTCTATCACAATCAATATAATCTCTATTGCACAATATGTTGTTGATTTTTCAATGTAAATACCACAATATTTTTATGTTAGATTTTAATGTACAAATTTCAAATGATTAGTTACGGTTCTTCATTGTTACTACTGTTATTTACTGTAAAATGTTGTTTTAACTGTAAACCGGAGTGAAGGCTTGCGCCAAACCTCGGTATATAAAAACCTACAAATTAATAAATTAAATAAATAAATGTCACGCTAAGCCTGAGATGGAAAGTGAGTGTGTGTACACTAGTAAACCCTTTGGGGAGCAAGGGAAAGAGTCAATTCCCCACTGGCAGCACCAATTGGAATATTTTTTCCACTTGAAGGTGTAATTTTTCCTGGTGGATGGTTTTCTTGCTGATATTAACATATCAGTAATATGGGGTGGCAGCTGGAAATGTCCTAGGACTTCCTGCCCAATCTTCATGCTGTTAGTTGGAGGGAGGAGTGCATTGAGTGAATGAGAGTTCCGTTTTCCTGTGTCAATAATTGTGTGCTGTTTCCCAGAAATACTAGTGGCTGACTGGAGAGATGTACTAAATAGGCATACCATGGCTGCCTTGGCCACGCTGGAGCAATAAGTATCATGTCTGCCTTTTCTGATATGCATTTCTGTATCATACGTGATATTAGTTGAATTGGGGGATAGGCATTCAATAGGCCTCTTGACCAGGGAATCAAGAACGCATCTTGGGATATTCTTTGTTTGCTGGGAAGAATTGAGGAAAAAGATCTATGCATGGAGTTCCGTAGCGATTGAAAAGATCTTGTGCTATCACTTTGTTTAGGGACCAGTTGTGCAGGTGAAAGATTCTGCTGAGTCTGTCCGCATTTGTATTTGCCAATCCCGGCAGTTATGATGCCTGTAGAATCGTTCCATTCTCCTCTGCCCATTCACAGATCTGTACTCCCTCCTTGCAGAAAATCCTGGAACCTGACACTCATTCTTTGTTTATGTAGAACATGGCTACTTGGTTGTCCATGTGGACCATTTCAGAATTTCCGTGAAGCATTGGTTGGAATGTATGCATCACATTCTTTATTGCTCTCAATCCAATAGGTTTATCTGGAACTGGCGTTCTGTTGGGGATCATAAGCCTTGTGTCTTTAGATGAAGAAGATGAGCTCCCCAACTTTTTGTTGAAGCATCTGTCATGACTATCAATTGATGAGGAAGATTCCTGAATGGTGCTCCTCTTGTCAACACTGAGGGCGTTAGCCACCACGAGATGTCCCTTTTCACTGAGGTCGTTATGCGAATCCTCTTTGACATGGGTTGTCTGCGCTGATTCCATTGTGACTTTAAGACCCATTGTAATCACCTCATGTGAAGACAGGTATGAGGGACTACATGTATCACTGCTGCCATGAGTGCCAATAAGACTAATACTCGGCGCACTGTGGTAAAAGTTCATTGTTGGAAAAAAAGGCACTGAGAACATAGGGTATGAGCTCTGTCATTGGTCAGGAGTGCCCTGCATTGCGGGGTGTGAATCCTTGGTCCAAAGAACTGAAGAGTCTGGGAAGGGTGTAGGTGGGATTTTTCATTGTTTATGACCAATCCTAGTTCTTCCAAGCATTGACTTGATTCTGCACTTGGAGAGACAATGAGCCAGTCATCGAGATATGGGAAAATTCTGATTCCCCATTTTCGTAAGTAAGCCACAACTACCACAAGATATTTTATGAAGACTCTCAGGGCAGATGAGAGTCCAAAGGGGAGAACTTTGTATTGGTAATGTTGATTCCCCACTTGCAAACAAAGGTATTGACAGTAGGCTTTGTGGTTGGGAGTGTGAGTATATGCATCTTTCAGGTCCAGAGAGCACATCCAATTGTTGGATTGCAGAAAAGGGAGGATTGATTTCAAAGAGGTCATTTTGAACTTTTGTCTCTTGATAAACTTGAGAGAACGTAAGTCGAGAATGGGACTAAGACCTCCTGACTTCTTGGGAATGAGAAAGTATTGGGAATAGTAGCCCTCATTGATCTGGGAAAGTGGAAGAAGGTGGATTGCTCGCTGCTTTAGCAGAGTTCTCGCCTCCTGATGAAGCACAGGGATATGCAAAAGTATTCTTGTGAGGGCTAATCGATGCAGTAACAGAGGGGGATGAATGAAATCCAGTTTGTACCCCTGGGATACTATATTGAGGACCCATTGATCGGTCATGATTTTGGACCAGGCATGGTAGAAAGAAGATATCCTATCCCTGATATGCAGTGGATGTTGTGACTGATTCTTTTAAAAAACTCTGTTGTTTTTGGGACTGTGTTGCTGCAGCTTCAGGGTCTCTGACCCCTCTGCTGGTTCCTTTGTTTAGGTTGTTGCCCCTGAGGCCTCGGTTGTTGAAAGAGGGTGACCTATATGGATGGTAATACAATGGTATTTCCTGTACAGTCCTGTACAGTCCTCCCCACCTGTCTCAGAAACGAACCTTCACTGCAAGTCTTCAAAAAACACCTCAAAACATGGCTATTTTTAAAAGCTTTCCCACCCGACACATAACCCGCCCAATCGCACCATCCACTCCATGCCCCCTCCACAAGCATCTCGCCCCACACCTTTCCCTCCCTACACAAGCATCTCCCACCACCCCTTTCCCTCCCTATCACTACCTTCCTCCCACACATCCCTTCCTCTCCCTCCCCCCTCTACACTCCCTGCTCTCCTTACCAAAATTTATCCTCATCAACAAGCCATTTATGTACATATGTTATATACTATAGTCTAATGTTCCATGTACTCCTGTTAGTTCTGTTACAACTTGTTATATTTATTACCATGTTATAATGTAAAATATTCTTGTTATATTTATTACCATGTTATAATGTAAAATATTCTTATATCTATTTAATACCATGTTATAATGTAAAATAGGGCTGTTACCACCCTATTCCTTTAGTTATCTGGAAACCGATGTGATATCTCGATCGAATGTCGGTATACAAAAGAAATAAATAAATAAATAAATAAATACATTGGTAGAAGACCCTCTTTACTAAGAATAATATTTCTTGGTGGTAGATTGATTTTGTGGGTGAAGTTAATGACTGTACTGCCACATTCTGCTCTTTTATTTGAGAGACTGTTTCTCTCCAAAATGTTTGTCTTCTTTACATGGTAAGTTCAATAATTTTTCATGAACATCTTCATGTACTCCAATGGAGTGGAGCCAAGTCATGTATCTGGCTGCGATGGAGGCTGCCGAAGATCGAGCTGACATGTCAAAAGCTTCATAGATGGTTCTTATCAGATGTTGTAGACCTTCCTGCAGGTCTATTAATTGTTGTGGTGTTTCTGTGTCCCCCTGTTCCATAGAGAAGAAGGGCTTTAGGTTTTAGATGCATTCATATAGGTATTGTGTAATGTAAAACTGGTGTTGCATACGCACATTTAAAATGGAACTTTGAAACACCTTTCATCCACATTCATCTAATACCCTGTTGTCCTTTCTGGGGGTGTGGGTTTAAATGTAGCCTCAACGTCTTTGCCTTTTTTGTAGCTGATTCAACTACCACAGAGGCATGCAGAATTTGGACCATGCCATAATGAGAAGACATTCACATTCTGTATTTTAGGTCTAATTTCCTGGATGCTGTCACTATGGTGTAAGGGGATTCTCATGCTTTATCCATGACTGAATCTAGCAGTGAATGTGAAGGAGGAGCAATTGGCTCTGACGAAAGCTCTAGGATCTTTAAGATACTCATCACTTCCGCACTAGGATCAGGGATCTTGCGGGTTTCCACTTTCAAGAAAGCTCCCACCTTGTCTAAAAATTTTGAGTAAGTTAAATTCTCAGGAGATGAAGGTGGTTCTTCTAGTGGGTCTGAAGGGATACACGTTGAGCATCCCGGCAAGGATGGTGGTGACTCTTGAGGGTGGTTGGTCGGCTCTGGGGAAGAATGAGGACCCTCCGAATCTTGTGGGCTGAGCTCCATGCTTGTAAGTGAAAGAGGGTGTTCTGAATGAGGGGAATGGTTCCCATCTGATGGAATTGGAGAGTGAGATGGAATAGATATCTGCTGAGAAGGCAGGTTGGCAAAGAAGGATTTTAAGATGGAGGTGATTTGGGGCATTGTCTCTTCTGCAGAGGCACCTTGTGCTTGGCTTTGTCTCTTAATAGATGGCTTAACTTGTGCCCTATCCAAGGACTGATAGGCAGAACCTGGAGATGGTTGAGGCCTGGAGCTTTTCCTTTTTGGCGGGGGAAGTGATACTCAAAGAATATTTGCCTCTGGTGCCTTAGGTCTAGGGGCTGGAGGCTCTTTTAGTGGGAGATCGGGCTTATCCTGCAGAGGTAACTGTAGAAAAGAGGAACACCTTAAATCCTTTAAAGAAAAATCCCTGCCTGAATGAGCTGAATCTGGAGAGGAGGACACTTCGATAGAAGAGTCTTTCTCCATTTCTTGATCAGATAGTTGCAGCAGAGGCATATGTGATGATGGTCTATCACTACCCTGAAGGGTTGGTGAATGCTCTGGTCGAAGAATACATTGTAAAGAGCTTCAAGGTTTGTTGGAGCATCATGTTGCTCTGCTTCCTATGACCCTTGAGACCTGACCAAAGTTGTACTATGCATCAATTGTTTTGAGTATGTTGAATCCTTAGTCCAAGGCAACAAAGCTTTCATCTGCATCGACTTATCCATTTTGATATGCATACTTTTTGACTCACTGTTGTGTTTTGAACAAAGTAACGATTTTGTGTGCATCAATGCCCACAACGCTTTAGCATGCATCATCTTATGCTACGTTGTGACCTACGTTGACTTTCCGATGCTTTTGCTTGTGTCGACTGATATGTGTGTCTGAGTCTGAGACCAACATAGAGACTGTGATTGACCCAGAATCCTCTGCTGCCTTCGCCTGCTTGCAGTTCTGGCTATGTGAACCCTAAATACCCTATTGAGCCTGACCTGGAGAAATTACAGGAGACATCTGGACAGGAGCCGGAGCTGTCTAAAACTCGTGATGGAGGGTCATAGGGTCACAAAAAAGCAGAAAGCAAGGGTCAGAATCTCAGCTAGGATTTCAACTACAGTGGCTAGGATTTCAAGTACTTGTAAAAACATTTTAAGCTATAAAGATCTCTCTGAGGATGAAAAAATGATGGGAGAAAGGACTAATGAAAGATTAATGTGACCACCAGGCAATTAGACCCCAATTTGGGAAAGGGATCAGGGTAACACAAGTCTAATTTATCTTCTTTTTGACATGAGAAACTATGTACGTGATACTCCCATAGGTTCATGCAATTCAAGGACTTATTTACTTCAGATTGATTATTTCATCTATAAAATAAGAGATAGCTAATGTACAAACTGAAACAAAGAGTCGTGCTTCTCTTGAGCATTTCGCCAGAGAACTGCTGTAACCCTGTTCCTCCCAAGGGTACCTGTATTGCATACTGATATGCAATAAAAAATTGATATTTGTTTCTACAAAGTTTGGTATGGTATCCTTGTGTCCGTGGAGAAGCACTTTAATTGTGTATGGCACTTAACACAACTTCTCTGATGCTTTCCCTTGTGTCGATTTCTCTGACGCTTTCACATGCATCGATTTCTCTGACGCCTTTAATTACATCGACTTCTCTGACCCATTCACTTGTGTCGACTTCGACGCCTTTACATGGTCAACGAGCTCAATGTTTTTTCAAGCATCGGTCAGTTAGACGCTTTTATATGCGTCGATTCTTTAGACCTCGCAGTCTGCGTCAATGACGAACTTATAGAAATTTTAATAGCCTTATTTCTGCATTCCCCCAGATCCCACTGATGAGGCACGCCTTACCGGATCTGGGTGGTGGGTTATTGGGCCTGGAGAGGAGTGAGTCGATCTTCCTTCCCCTGGAGAAGGGGCGTAGGATTTGTCATCTCCTCTCAGAGTGTCAAGATTTTAGCAGCTCTTTCGCATTGGGCCCTGGGAGACATTCTTCCACAGTCTCTGCAGGCAGTTTGGTCATATTCGGGACCAAGGCACAGGTAACAGTAATTATGCCCATCAGTCATAATTGCCGCACTGGCAGTACTTAAAGCCAAGGGTTTTTGGCATCATAGCACTTAGAATTGCTTTTTTTTTTTTTTTTTGAGGAGAATTCAATTTTGGTGAGAGACCAACTCCACACATCCGTGCAGAGTGCGGAAAAAATCAAACTGAGGAGATTCACTTGAGATGCAAGGGAAGAGCCGCGCAGCCGCACAGATGGAAAACTCTTCGAGCTTAGAGAGACAGCTTTGCCCTTTGACACCCGGATGACGTCATCCAGACAGCATGGCTAGATAAGCCTATGTACTGATGGAAAAATAAAAATACACAGATAAAAACTGAACTGGACACCACAACAAGCCAGATACTGTATGCAGCAAAACAATGGAAAAACAAATACCACTATTCCTCTTAAAACAACAAACAATAAAATCAAGAAATATAAAACATCATAACTAGTAAAACTTTACTAATAAAAGGAATATTTCTAAACAGCTGATGAATATAATAACATTCAATAACTAAGAACTCTTATAAAAATGTAAATGTTTTCCAAACAGCAATAAAATATTTGAAAATAGCAAACACATCAAATACCCAATAATTAAGACTAATAAGAATGGAAAAATACCCTGCTCTCCATACCTGTGAATGTTTGATCTCCAGTCGCCCTGAGCTTCTTGTGGATTAGTTGGTGGGAAAGTGCACAAACTTTCTCCACTCCTTCTCACACACTCACACAAGCACACACTTGCAAGCAGGCTTCCTCTCTCACATACACAAGCATGCAGGCAGACATGCTCAGGATCCCTCTTTCTTCTACAATCACAGATGCAGGCATCTATAGATTTTTGTGCCAATGGAGTGGCTCTAATCTGACTGATTTTCTTGAACAATATCCTTGGAAGTAGTTAACAAAGGTACCTTTCTGGCCTCATTTATCTTTCCTCAGGATCGGGATACGGTCTTGAGACTATTTCTTTGAATATCCTTGTTTCAAGGCCAGAAAGTTTGGATTTATCCAGATTTCTCTAGAGTAAGCCAGTACCATTAACGCAAATTTCTGGCTATGAGACAGGAAGTTCTGGCTTTGGGGGCACAATTAAGGTTCGTTACCCATATAAGTGCATCTAAAATTTAAAGATGCCAGATAGGTTTACTTTGAGCCGTCCCAACTGAGGGGTTTTTTGGACTCTTGCAGGGCTATGTTGCCAAATTCTTAAGTGAGTTAACTTAAGTATATGATATCCAATGCTTCGTCTTCATATTTTCTTTTTCTGATTTCCTATTTAAATTGCTCCTTTCTATCTTGTCCCTCCTTTACTTTTAATTGGTGAGTTATTTGAATTTTCTTTCTTTTGTTATCCCTTTGCAGGGTAGTTTTTGTTAAATCCTAATAGCCCTAAATTTCTGTGTCAGGTGTATCTTGTGTTAATATTTAAAATTGCAATAAAGATAAACAAATAAACCCAAACTGGCATTCTATACAAAGGACCTAAGGTCATTGTTCCCAAATTGCTGTGATCAGAGATGCTGACATATACATTACAGCCACAACAGTTGGGCAGCATGTTCCAGGTAGGCACATAATACCCTATACTAGCCTAACATGCAAGGTAAGATCAAGGTGAGATCTACCTGCCACAAATATGTGCACAAACAACAGAAGTAAACTATGATGTTACATGACATACCACAGCAGCTTTGGCAGATTGTCAGAATGGGTTTATTTAACTTTGATGGGAAAAAAGTTCCTGTTGATAGTTGATTACTATTTATACTTTTGTGAAATTGAACTGTTCCCATACATGTCTGCGGAAGTGCTACAAAATACAGTTTGCATATTATGGGCAACCAGATCGAGTGATTTGGGATAATGGGCCTCAGTCTGAATGCATGTAATGGTTTGCTTCATACTGGGAGCTTGAACATGTCACTGCATCACCCACAAGCTAATAACAAAGCTGAATCAGCTGTGAAGTTAGTGATAGCGCAAAAACGCAAAAAAGGATGGAAAAGATCCGTGGAAACCTATACTTCATTGGAGAAACACACCAAACGGAAGGCCTGGGTAGCAGTTCAGCAAAGCACCTGAAGTCAAGAAGACTGAAGACATCATTGCCTGTAGCCCATGAATTACACAGCGCATGAGAAAAGCTGTGACACAAGAGGCAAGCCTTTAAGCTGAACTATGGACGTAGCTGCTAGGGATTTGCCTGAATTAAATATTGGTGAGCCCATCTGGGAGTTGGAAGCTGGGGCACCTGCATACAAAAGATCACAGTCCACTCATATCTGGGGGTTGCTGCAGGAACTCTCTTTTGCGTAATTGTGTGGATCTGTGAATGGCTGGGCAGCCAGCTTCACAAGCTGCTGTGGCCAGGACACACAGGGCTCAGCTGAAGGAGCAAGTAATCCCTGCTTCTTAAGTACATGTTCAAGCACTGAGAGTAGAGGATCTTATGAGGAGCAGCACTGATGGGAACCTTGAGGAAGCAGGCGCACCTGTTGGAAGTTTGAGGCCAGGAATGAGGGCCAAGAAAGATAGCCTACCGGCACTGGACGGAGATCAGCAGCCGAATGCCCGGAAAACACCTGTCTCTTTGGCTCAGAAGTATCACTCTAAAAAAATGTGTTATGTCTGGTGCAGTTCTGGACAAAACAGGCCCTCCCTGGACTTTTGCTACTGATCACATTTACATTCATCAGATTTGGGAAGTATAATTTTTACTTTTTATTCACTTGAACTGAGTTGATTTTTAAAGTGCTAAAAATATTTGGCACTGTGGACTGGAGGTTAAAACTCCCCTAAATGGCAGTGATGTATTTTTACTCACTGAAACCTTTTTATGAGGCCTTTGGGAGACCTGATGGAAGTAACTTGAAACAGTTCTGCGAGGGTTTGTCACTTCCTAGGACCTCTCATTTTTTTATACTGTACCTAGTTCAAAGTCTCATGATCTGAACGTATCTCTCACATAGAATTTGCATGTTGATAACAGCTGGATTTTTTGACTGATTTGGGGGTTTTTTTAGGTGTATAATTAATTCTCCTGTATGCAGGAAAACTCTGCCAGCCCTGAGGCGTTTGTACCGGGCCCAAAATAAACAAAACTTAAATGCTCTTTTAGATATATTTTGAGAGTAGATTACTACAATTTTTCATGGGGGCAGTCACCCAGGAAGATACCTCCCCTCTCCCCCTCCCAAATGAAATACTCATTCACCACTGGCACTATGGGGGAGAGGCAGGGCTGGTACTTCCATTAGGTGAACTAGGCGGTCGCCTAGAGCACTACATCTTGGGGGTGCTGAAAAGTCCCCACCATCACCAGGGCCCCTGGCCACTGGCGGAATCCATCCCACATTCAACCGAAAAGCACAGGAGGAGGCCTGGGACCGGCAGCCGAGTCCAAAGAGGCCTGGCTGTGGGTGCCGGTGGAGCCCACCCTTCTGGCAGTGGAAAGGCACAGGAGGAGGAAGCCCGGGACTGCTGGCTGCTGACGAGTTAGAACAGGGCCCAGAACTGCTGGCAGAGCCCGTCCTTTTGGATGGCCAAAGAGCACAAGAGGCCCTGTACTGGAGCTGCTGACAAGTAGGTAAGTCTCGGGGAGGGGAGTGGGGCTGCAAGACCTAAGGGCACCTCATACCCTTGCATCAGCCCTGGGAAGAAGTGTCCTATATCCCAGATAAAAAAAAAATAAAATATATATATATCTAGTAATCTTATTCAGGCATCTTCCTGCATCCCCTTCTGGCAGAACTCTAAAAGCTTTCATTCAGACTGTACCACTCCCTGTTCTAGGTACTGGATGTATCATAAGCAAGGCAAAGGGACCTTATACACTAATTATTTTTCCTATAGACACAATATGGAAAAACCCCTTTAGCACATAAGTTACCCCAGATTAGAAACAGAAAAGGGTGGGAAGGCACGGTGGTTCAGTGACTGTATTGTGCAGAGGGACCTGGGTTCAATTTCCAGCGCAGGTCGTTTGCTGCACAGGTCTGCAGGGTCTGGGGATGGGGATTGCTGCGTTCACAGCCGCAGGAGGGGAGGGGGGGGAGTCCCAGACCTTGCACAACTGGGACACCTAGTGGCCGGATTTAGGCCAGGCGACTGCAGGGTCTGAAAGGAGCTCAGACGTGCACATCCTTGGCAAGGACTGTCGCTGCACTGGTGGAGCTGAGAAATTTGGGAAGAGATAAGAAGTCCCGGGAAGTTGCAAACGAGGTCTCATGTCCTCAGTTCAGAGCCCTGGATCCACTGAGCAAGAAGCGCAAAGGCGCAAGAGGAGACTGCCGGGTGAAAAAATAAAGACAAAGAATGAGTAGAAAGATAAGGCTTTATTTTTGAGCCCATACATGGGTTCCGCTTTTCTTTAATAGGCACAATAAGCTCTGCTAATTCCCCCACCCTGAATTCCTTCCATGCGTTTTCTTCTTCATGGCAGGAATTAACAAGAATTTGAAGTCTGCAGGGCAATATGCAGTTGTTGTCCTTGCCTAGCCAATATGCCAGTAATATGGCTGTGCCATGGTTTATCCAGCTCTCAGTGAAATCAGGGTCTCCAAAAAGCTGAGGATGTCAGGCCAACCGCTAATGAAGATTTAATTTTATAGGAGCTCAGATTAAACTGTGCGGTCTAGCTACACTGTGGCGAGTTAAAATACCATGCAATTCCTAGTGCCTCAGGCTGTGAAATGCCAGCACCTCATGTTCATGTATTGGTAACAGCAACAAATCTCTGCAATGGGAGGATGGCACAGCTACCTCGCCGCCTCTCCTGCTGCTCCTTTTCCTACGGCACCGGCGTCTGTTCTCGGCAAAATAAAAAAAAGATATCAGAGAGGCAACATTTCCCCCAAGGTGACAGAGAAAAATCAAAGGCTTCCGAGGAAAGAAGGAAGGAGGAAAAACTAGGGGGAAAGAGTCGAAACGGCAGCTGGGGCAGCAAAGAAATCTGTGGCATCCTGTCAGCAGAGCAGAGACGCAGTCTGACCAGTGGAGGATAGGGAGCAGCTGCAGAACCTGTAATTTTATTTTACTGTTGCTAGCGCTATCATGGTTTTTGGGGGTTTTTTCTCTCATTTTAACCATTTTCAAAACTGCGTGGGCAGGTGCAAGGCCCGCGGATACGATTTCCCTGTGGACTTAGCAGCAATTTTCACAAGGAAACAGTACCTGCAGAAACCAGTACTTGCTCTTTCTATGGATACTGTTTCTGCCCAAAAAAACAAAACAAAACACCCCAACAAAACAAACAATGCATGCATATTTTGAAAATGCAAAACTACCCCATTGTTGCCTCTCCGGGCCTAACCCCTCCTCGGGCATGCCTCCACCGGAAGGCGGGTCAATGCAGGGGCTGGGCAACCGCAGCCACACTTTTACCCGTGTTCGGGGTGGGCAGCTCTCAAGAAGCCCCTCTGCCTGGGTTAAGTAGCTGCTCACATGGGTAACGATGGCTTTTGAAAACTGCCCCCCTCACGTATTTCTTTGTCAACAGCTGCACAAATTGTCCTGCCACTGAGGTTCCTAGAGTCTGAATCTGACCGCTCCTCTCCCTCTCATTCTTCCTGTTTTTATTTTGTTTTGTTTCTGTGCGTGCGTCGTTTTTCAATTCTGTACAGAACTGAAAGTTCAGAGACACCTATAAAAGTGTGTTTAGAGAACATGATTGCGGAGGACACCAAACACATGGGGGTGAGGGGTCCGACGGGCCTTGCTAGGCCTGTCTGTCAGTCTCTCTCTCTCTCTCTCTCTTTCCCTTTCTGCCTCTCTCTTCCCCACCTCTGTCTCCATTGCCCCCCACCCAATACCACCAGCATATCGCATGGCCCTGAAAACTCTCTCTCTCCTCCCCGCCCTGCAGCTCTCCCCAGTAGTGGAAAACATGCCCGGAACTCCTGCCCATCAAGATTCAAGAAACAATGCTGGCAGGACGGCTCTTACGTACGTTGCCAAAGTAATACACGGAGGACAAAATGCTCCCCTCCCTCCCAGCGCGAGTAAGAGGATGCACGCAGTTTCATAGGGCATGTACTTTTCCACACACGGGAAAGGGGCGGAGTAGGGAAGGCATAATACACGCCAGCATTTCACTTTTAAATAATTACTGTGGGGGGTTTTTTTGTACCTGTGATTTGCGCAATGGAGCATTTTCCAAAGGAAACTCCACGAATGTTATGAAAAGATTTACCTCAGATGCCATGAGACAGACACCTCCAACCCCTTTATATACCGCCTTCAGATTCTCCTTATTTTGACCCTGAATATTTTACAACCGTCCAAACTTGATACGCCTGCTTTCCAAACAAAAGGCAGAATCATTTTATGTGGGGACAGGAATGCACAGACAGGAAAGGAAGCAGGGTTCCTTATCTGACAAGCTACTTTAGTATCTGTGAAAAACAAGGGAACAGTTACGACATTATAATGAGCCCAAATGGGAAGAGACCCCAAATTAATATATGTACTATAAATGCCTAGGACTATATCTTCTCAATGGCAGAGTGAGGGGATAATCTCAAGGCAGATTTACTTTCAACTCAGTACACATCCTCAGTGTCATTGACTGTGCCGCAACAGACCTAGACATCAAAGAGATGAACACCTGAACTGTCAGACCCCAATTTTACTTATCAGAAAACAGCCAGATAACTCTGAACAGCAATAGATCACAGCAAACAACACATTCTAGGGCCTCATCCCAAAATCTTTATAAAATTCCTGCTAAGTACATATGGACACAACAAAATAATAATATATATTTTAAAAGCCGTTGAAAACCCATTAGTTAAATACCGGATTAACACTTTCCTGATTAAGAACTAAATATAGTCAGACCCCACATGACATTGATCAAGCAATATTAGGTATAAATGCAATTTTCCACAGAGTAGCAAGGGAATCGTTCAGGGCCAAATCAGGATTTAAAACACTGATCAAACAAAACAAACATAAAGCAGCCTGGTTTGATACCAAATGTTAAAACTCTAGACAAAAGGTGGAAAAATTCTTTATCCTGAAGCACAGAGAGCCCCAAGAGAAGATCTGTGCAGCACTTATCTTTAGAAAATACAAGGCAATCCTGAAATGGAAAAAAAAAAAATCCATCACACTGAAGAAGCCATAGATAACAATTCCTTCTGGGACGCATGGAAGGGAGTGAAGCCCCAAACCAAAACTGATTTAGCAATCCAGCATGGTAAACTCTGGACTAAGCACTTCTCGCACCTCCACAAAGAGATCAAACCCCAAGATCTCATACACAATAGAAATTAAACCTGCTGGAAAGTACAATAAAAAGTGATGAAATACCATTAGACCCCTTTAATAAAACAGGAAATCAAGGAATGCCTCCAGATACTTACTCAGAAAAGCATGTGACCCTGTTAGGATACTAAACAAAATGCTAAATGCAGCCAAGTCCAGGAATCACTAAAAAAAATTATTTACTCTGATTCTACTTCCTGGCCATTTCCCCTAAAACATGGTCAGATGGGTTAATTACAGGGATCAACAAATGTGAGGATATCACTAAACCAAATAATTACAGAGGAACCTGTGTCAACAGTAAAGTTAACATCCTGTTCTGCAATGTCCTCAACAAATGAGTCCTACAATTCCTAATGAACAGCAAATGTCTGCACACAAATTAGACTGGGATCCTCCTCAAGCACCAAAACACTGACTGCATTTTTTTTTTACCTTACAGCATGTAAGAGATTTTCCCTTACAAGCATGCAAGAAACACCACCTTGGGGAGAATATATGCATATGACTTTAAGAAAGCTTTTGATGCTATCTGGCATCCTGGCTTCAACCTTAATCTCCTACAAACTGCATATTCATCCATCAGCTGCAAGGTAAGTAAAACCTGAAGACAGGCAAATTCTGGCAGGAGCGAGGAGTGAGACGGAGGATGCAGTATCAGCCCTGCTCTCTTTAACATCTACATCAATGACCTTCCCACACTCCTGGAGAGATCCTCAGCCCCAGGACTGAAAGTAAACGACACCAAGATAAAATGTCTGCTGTATGCAGAGGATCTGCTCACTTTATGCCCTACTCCAGAAGCAGGGCCAGTGCAAGGGTATTACACACCCCTATATCTAAACAGCGCCTCCCTGTGTGGCAGAGACCTACTCCCACTGTCGTGGCCGAGGTTGGTGGGGTGTGAAATGTTTCTGTGTTACAAGGTCTCTAGATGGAACCTCACAGGGTGGGCTGTTTGATGCCCTATTTCCAACTGGGTCTCCGATACAGAAAGGGACTCACCCAGCAAAGTCCCCTGGGGGTAGGGAGGGGAAGCAGGGATAAAGCTAGGATAACCATTCCCAGTTAGGATGTTATCTGGAGAAGCTCTGAAATAACCAATTCCTAAGATAAAAGGTTTAACACATTTTGTTTTTCTAAAAAGAACAGGCTTAGAAGTCATCTAGTAAACAATAAAGTAAGTGTTCAAGTTTAGCATGTATTTTTGTAACAATACTTCAGAAACTTTTGCTAGCAGTAGATACAACAATCTGACAGCAATTTGAAATTGTAAATGCTTTCAAACTTTTCCTTTACATATAGTAATACTAAACAATATTAAACAGTTCTTTTCTGTTTTTTGTAGGACTTTCTGCTGAATTCAACTCAAGGCTGATAAGTATTACTCCTTTTTTGCTCTTTATTTTATCCTGTCTCCAACCTTTTACATTTGTCTCTCAGGAAACTGAATCTTGCAGGCCGATGCTATATCAGCACGCGTTAAACAGGCGTTCATGATTGAGCGCCCGTTCCTTTAATGCGCACCGATCCATCTCTCCTAGGTGTCCAATTTAATATTTAAATCGGGGTGTCGCTGTAAAAAGGAGGCGCTAGGGGAAATTGTGCACCCTTAGCGCCTCCTTGGCAG
This sequence comes from Rhinatrema bivittatum, assembly GCF_901001135.1. NCBI lineage: Eukaryota > Metazoa > Chordata > Amphibia > Gymnophiona > Rhinatrematidae > Rhinatrema > Rhinatrema bivittatum. Next base: position 499,865,426 of record NC_042615.1, on the reverse strand, counting down.
TGGGTGCCCGGGAGAGGTGGCTGTCAGCCAGGTTAGGGAAACGGACGCTCAGTTTTAGAGAGTCCATTTTCATAATCTGTGCACATTTTATCTTGGTGTCATTTACTTTCAGTCCTGGGGCTGAGGATCTCTCCAGGAGTGTGGGGAAGGTCACTGATGTTGTTAAAGAGAGCAGAGCTGATACTGCATCCCCCATCGCACATTATTAAGTTGGGCTCCTCCAAAATTAACGCCTGCTCGGGGCAAGTAAAAATGTGCATGTCGGGTACACATTTGTTTTTGCATCGGGGGGAATAGATAATAAACCTCATCAACATGCATTTACATGTGATGAGCACTATTCCTTACGCGCGTGATTGGACGTGCGATTTGGACGCGCCAACCCCCGTTTTGCATTGGGGGTTATGGACATGTGTCCAAAATGCGTGTCCAGTCAGGTGTCGAGCTGTGCGCTGCGACCAGAGCATGGAACTGCATTGGCCTGTTTGTGGGTTATATTTTTCTCTTCCAGGCTTTGCTGAAACAAAGAGCCCCTTTTATAGTAAGTATCCCTTGTATGTGTTTACTTTTCCTGTGCTGTTTCTCTCTCTCTTAACGTCTTTTGTGTTGCTTTTCTACTGAGCTCAATTAGACTGCTAGTCTGGCCAGACCTAAGGTATGATTTTTGTAGGTGCGTGCACCTTATCTGTGGTCCCTGGGTCTTGAGGTCCAAACTCTGTCTGTTGCCATGCAAGCTCCGATGTGACAGTCTTGGGTGCAGTCACGTCTCTTCTGGCAATGGGCCTTGAGGTCACGGGTGTCGGGCCTTCCTCTATCTGTGTCCATCCCCAGGAGGGTACCTACTACCTCGCTATATTAAATCAACAACAAAGACTAACTCTCTGGCACCGAGTATCTTCCACCAGCTAAAGTCTTTCTAGTATGGGTGTCAGGTGGCTTGGTGAAACTGGAAATCTAACTAAAGCAAATAACAGATAAGCAATAATTTCCTGTCTTTTTTATTCAGTGGATTAGCATTTACTTTTCACAATCTAAACCTTCCCATTCCCCTCTAACTAGAACAGGCAAAATTAACCATGTTCCTGTTCATCTTTTTTTGCTCTTAACTACCTGTTATGGTTTTGAGGTGTTGGAGTGGATTCTTGGGTACTGCGGTGATGACCACGCCCACGGGGAGGAGCCCCGTGAGGAGCCACAGTACTAGGCTAGACTCGAGACACGCAAACACAGAGGTTTGTCATTTATTATACAGCTGGATGATGCCACCAGAGGTGGCAGTAGTGAGGTGATCCAGTAGTAGCAGTCCAGGGACCCTCGGCAGTGGAGACCCGTCTCACAAAGGTAGATGTTAGCAGCACACGGTTGTATAGGGAGTTCCAGTTGCAGGTTCCCAGTGCTGAGCTGTAGATGAGACAGACTGATAAAGGTTAGATTACTCAATAAGTTGGTAGCTGTATAGATGTAGATCCCAGCAGGCAGAAATAGTTGGATTACAGGCACTGAGGCAGGGAGCGCAGGCCCTCGAGGAGCGAGTACCTGGTATCCCAGATAGGCACCTGAAAGAAAGCAAAGGGCCCCCGAGGAGCGGGTACCTAGGTTAGATGAAATACCCCGAAGGGCAGAGAGAGCTTCCAGCGGCAGCACAGAAGCGGCAGAGTAGCTCAGACCGGAGGCGAGTCCAATCCAATCCTTGCTAACTCGAATTGTTAGCAAACGAAGGGCAGGCTAAATACCCGGATGGCGTGAAGTCACTCGAGGGGGACGCCCCCGAGGTTCCCGCCATGACATGGGTGGCATGCGTGCTCGCACCCTAGGAGGCCATCAGGAGAAACATGGCGGATAGCCTTGCCATAGCCGTTCCGGGGACGCCGGAGAGAGCTATGTGGCAGCAGCCATCTTCCCAAGGCTAGCGGGGAGAGCAGAGAGAAAGGTGAGGCACAAAGGTCGAAGCCGTCTGAGACCGACGGACGCAACACTACCCTGTTCCCTTTTTATTTCCCGGTCACAGGAATCATCTTGGAATCAAAATGTTTTTTCTTCTTCCTTCTTCTGCCTCCTCAGGGACTCAGAAGTGTTACTAGTTCTTGTGGCTGATCCCCTTGGATGCAGGTTGGCTCCACCACAAATTATTTTGGAGTCTGGCAGAACTGGTGATCAGCACTTCTGCCTTCTCTAAAATCTTCCTACTTTTTTTTCAATCTCCATGTGCAGACCCTTTTTCTTCAGGGAGCAGATCCTTGCTCCTCTGATGCCACCTTTAAAACCTCTTAACTTCCCCTGATGCTGCATTCTCAACCTTCTTAATGACAAGCCACGGGTGCCAGCCACCTCTATTTGATTAGTAGAATCTCTTAAAGTAACTGCGTTGTCCATAGCAAAATCATCATGGGCTGGTCAAATCACTTTTTAATGTCACTAAGCTGGACAACTCACCTCAAAAGCCACTAGGTTAGCCCTCCTGCTTTTGAGGCTTGCTACAGTAAAAATGCAATGCTGCAGGCAAAACCTGGACCGGAATCCTATTTAGACTGGAATCCCTGCATAGGGACATTCCCTGGCCACATTCCAGTGTCCAAACCCTTTTTGCACAGGTGATGGGGGCTAGTACAGGCTACCTCATCACTCAAAATTGCCAAACAATTAATTTTAAATGGTTTGCCCCAGGAGGTGACCTGGAGTTGTCTCTGGATCTTACATTTAGCTTCCATACAGCCGTAACAGCAGGGGCTTACTCAAGGTCCCTTGCTGCTATCCCATCCACTGATGTGTCCCATTGCATTATGATACGCCTAGGGCTGGAAGACTTAATGGCTACTGTGGGGCTTGCTGTCTTTAATTTATTTACTTTGTCTCAGATTTCTACTTTAATTTTTCCTTTTATTCTTTGCTATAAGCCTTGCCTTCCCCCGCAGTGCTTCTTGTCACTTGGTCCCTCTAAGAGGGCACCGGTGATTGCATCATCACTGCGCTGCCAGGCCCAGCGGAAGCCTTCTCAGCCCAGCAGGAGCTTGCCTAAGGCCTCCCCACCCTTCTTCCTGCCTTCTCCTGCTGCTGGTCCCGCACTCCTGCGGCTTCAGTGGCAGGGCTCTACTTTACTGCCGCGGCTGCCAGGTGCTGCAGCAGCAACGCGGCGCTCGCTCCGGTCGGCTCCCCACCCTCCCACCCCCTGTGACAATGGGGGACCTCCTTGCTCTGCCTGCTGCCTTCTCCAGGGGGCACTTTTCACTGCCAGGGGCTCTTCCAGGGGCATGGGTGTACCCCCACCCCCCCCAGCTTTATTTATTTTTTTCAACCTATCCACATAGACGAATATTCTACCTTTCGGGCATCCCCTCAAATTAGCTTTCAGGTCGGCAGGCTGCCCCCCTCAAGAGATTTTGATAATTAAAGTCAACTATCATGATGATGTCACCATCACCCTTTCTGAAACAAAATAGTAAAAAACACATAATTGGATGTGGCAAGGTCCATGAACAGTAAACTGGCCAGCGGCTAAATTATCTGCATAAAGTTGGCTGGGTAACGTTAACTGAATTCTGGCACAGTGAGTGGCCAGAGAATAGACCCAGGCTAGATTCTGACTTGTCTTTCATAAACTTGTATTAATAATAACAAACCCAGCTCTGCTTACCTTCACAGTCTTAAACAAAAGAAAACCAGGAAGGAAGTTGCAGCTTCTCAATCTGGGCCTTCCCTAGGCCCCTTCCCTCCTCTTCCCTCCTAGACCTGGCTAGATATACTCCTTTCCTAGGGATCTCCACCCAGGTCCAGGGTTCCCTGCTGTACGGGGTTTAAGGTGGACCGGGTCAGATCTCTGGAGCTGGGTTCTTTAAGGCGTTCTGGGCTTTTCTCCTGTACGTACCTTCGCACGAAGAATATTCAGGGGGACAAGCTTCCAGCTGAATTCACCCGGATAAGGTTATGCGACTAACCCTGCCGGCTTTCTGAATATGGGCCTCCCGTTTTAAACTTAGCACTGATTTTCGGTGCTTGCCGCTTAACTAGCCAAGTAAAAACCCTGCCATATGAAACCTGGAGCCCAAACCCTCCTCCTTTTCTCCCTCCCCGCATCCTAAAATGAAAATGTTGTTGGTTGCCCCTTTGAAGCCTGCCCGTCCCTGGCCAAACTCCATGCAAATGTAAAAAGTGGTCGGCTGCCCACTCTCCCAAACCCAGCCCTCATCCCCTTCAACTGTACCCCAAAAAATATGTTGGCTGTGGAACAATCCCCACCCTCCATCTCCCTTCCTGTTTCACATAACCTCCCCCCCCCCCCCCCTCTCCAAGTTCCCCCATCTCCCTCTTGATCCTGACCCCTCTGCTCTCCAGATTTGTCCTGAACTTGTCAAAGTTGGGCCGAAGTTCAGCTGAGGAAGAGGTAGGTTGAGCTTCTCTGCCTGGCCATCCTGCTTTTTTCCTCTTGCTCTTTCCCCACTCCCAGACAGCTGCAGGAAAGAGGATGAGAAAGGTAAAGCTGAAATAGATGGCAGAGCAAAGAAGAGTTCCGTTTTTGTGTGCAGATTTCTACTTCTAATTTGTGGTCCCTTAGTCTGTATTTGCTGAGATTCTGTCTGTTGTCTCCATGTGTGACTGAGGTGAGGAATTCTGCTAATATGTAATTTCTATGTAGGGATCTGTAGCAGTCTGGCTTGTTCTGATTTCTCAGTGTAACCTCCCGTCTTGGTCAGGGGTCATCTACCCGGAGAGCACTGAACTGCTCAACCAGATTAGGGGAATATTTTCTCTGGGTCCTATGGAATAGGAGCAAGAAGTCCTGCAAGGCCAAACTAGACAGAGGCTACCCCTCCAAGAACAAAACACACAGTCCAGACCAAGATGGTGCTCCTTATGATCAAGCGTTTGATACGCTTGATCATAAGATCTTATTATCCAGACTTCAAATGATCGGTGTGCAAGCCACGGTACTAAATTGGTTCAATAGTTATCTCTCTAATCGCCATTGTCAAGTAAATTTTAAAGGCAAATCCTCACAAATTTATACTCAAACTCCTGGGGTCCCGCAAGGGTCTTCCTTGTCACCAGTTTTGTTTAACATTTATCTTCTACCATTGTGTCGTATTGGATGTCCAATTTAAGATCTATGCGGATGACATTCAAATCTATGATCCTTACAAATCTTCCTGGGTTGAGACTATCTCATTGTGCAATCTTTATGTAAGGACAATCGAGCAATGGTTAAGCCATAGTCGGCTTAAACTCAAGGCCAAAAAAACAGAATTGCTCCTCTTGAGTGTGATTGAAAACCCCACAAACTGTCCACCACTATCGGTTACATTAGGTAATGAGGTAATTGAAGTTAAAAAAGTTGCCCCTAATTTAGGAATACAAGTAGATACTAATCTATCCCTAACACAACATGTTTCTCTTTTAGTAAAGAACTCCTTCTTCAAATTACATACCTTAAAAAGATTAAAACCATTATTATTCAAAACTGACTTTCAAACAGTCCTTCAATCTCTTATTTTTGCTATTTTGTAATAGCCTATTTTGTAATAGCCTATTTCTGGGTCTTCCGGACTCCACTTTAAAACCGTTACATAGGATACAAAATTCCTTGGCTCGATTGTTAACAGGTTCGCCTATGAGACATATTTCTCCCATTTTGTCCAATTTACACTGGCTCCCTATTAAATTCCGTGTGAAATATAAAGTATTGTCTCTAATTCATTCCTTAATACATGACCCAGACTCAACTTGGCTCTGTACCTCACTACGGTTATACAAACCTGCTAGACATCTTAGATCTGCTAATAAATATTTGCTTGATGTTCCTACAGTTAGATTGGCGAGATTAAATATAACCAGAGAAAGAGCCTTTTTGGTGGCAGGACCCTTGTTGTGGAACTCACTTCCCAACACTTTAAGGCAAATTACCAATCATAAAGAATTCAAGAAGGCAGTAAAAACTTATTTATTCAAGATAGCTTTTGGAGACCTTGATAGTTTGAACACTTAACCCCAATAAGCTATATACTATCTACTTCTACTTACAACCCAGTTATTTACCGTTTATGGTTCTGGTTACTATGTGATATAGTTTCTAGGATATTTTTCTTTATCTTTTCTGGCTTTTTACTTGTTTTTGTAAAAATAGTATAGTTATTTTTAAAGGATTAGGGTTTATAAATATATATTGTATTTTTTTTTCCTTTCTATCACTCTACTTTGTTTATTTTTGGTTTTATTTTTATTTTATTTTATCTTTAGTTCTCACTGTTTTTAGTCAAAACAATTTTATTTTAGTTATCTATTTTTTGATTTCTTTTATAATCTAACTTTGTAAACCGTTTTGGTCAAACTTTGTTTGTGAAAGACGGTATAGAAATATTTTTAAATAAATAAATAAATAAATAGAACAAAAATGTTTACTTTGAAAAGCAGTCAAAACTAAAAGTAAAGTAAAAAAAAAAAACAGTAGAGATTCCAGTCACAAAAATTACATAGTCCAATAATCCCGTACCTTATTTTCCAAAATCTAGATCCTATCAGTCACAAAAATTATTATGACCGTCAGTCGCAGACGACTGCGACTGATGAAACTCACTTCATCTACTGCTCAGCTCTCAACTCCGGGCCTACTCGCGGCTGAGGCCAGCCGCTGCCGCCGCATTCCTCCAGGTTCTCAGGACCTCTCATGGCATCCAGGATGCCGCCACGACCTACGCCAGCTCCGGGCCGTCCTAGGTGCGCACGCGTGCCACCAGTTCCTCTTTTGAAGACCCAAGGCCGGGATTCTTAAGCACCGCCTTCGCCCCTTGCTAGCTGAATTGGCAACAAGTTCCATCACTACTGAGACCTGCTCCTGACTTCTCGGATCGTGGTTCCCGTATTGGTTCTACCTGCTCTGGACTCTGCTCGGGTACCCATTCCTCGGGGTCCCTACCGTGCTCTGAGCGAGACTCTGTCCCCTGGCTTCCCCCGCTCCTTGGGCTAGCCCTGCACCTTCCAGAACTCCTGCCTACCGGCCTCCCTGCTCCCCAGGGTCACCTCTGGGAACCACCTTGGGCTTGGAGTCAGTACCTGAGCTTCCCCGCTCCTCGGGGCAGTGCCTAGGTTCTACTCCAGAGACTGACTGTGCTTCCCCGCTCCTCGGGGCAGTGCCTAGGTTCTACTCCAGAGACTGACTGTGCTTCCCCGCTCCTCGGGGCAGTGCCTAGGTTCTACTCCAGAGACTGACTGTGCTTCCCCGCTCCTCGGGACAGTACCTACATTCTACTACAAAGGCTGTACCTGCACTTCCCAGCTCCTCGGGGCAGTGCCTATGTGCTACAACAGAGACTGTGCCTGTGCTTCCCCACTCCTCGGGGCAGTGCTTCAGCGCTATTTCAGTGACTCTACGCAGCTCCCCCGCTCCTTGGGGGAGGGCTCTCGTTTCTCTGCCAGAAATTCCATCATGGGCAGCCCCGCTCCTCGGGGTTGCTTTCCTCACTACTGCAGAGATTCACCCGGGCTTCCATACTCCGCGGCTGGTCCTACGTCACCACGCCAGGGCCTCCCTTGCTGCACAGCCCCGCCCCTCGGGTCACGCTCCGCTGCGGACCTCCAGAAGTTCCTGTCTTGTGCTCCCCGCTCCTCAGGGAGTGCCAGCGCTTCTCTCTCTCTGAGGCTCTACTCTGGTACGTGTCTCTCCAGCTCAGCGAATATACCGTGGTTCTCCCAGAACTGTGTCTCTCACCCCGCTCCTCGGGATCCCCCACAGTGCTACCTTTTCTGCATCTACGATCACGTGGCAGTGACACAGGACGCTCCATTCCTCTACACTATTGAATCTCCTACCACAGCTGACCTCGCCTCCCGACGGTGGGGACCTGTGGGGCTCCTCCCCACAGGTGGTACCAACCCTCACCTCGGGCCAAGGGCCCACACACCCACAAATCCTAACACAAATGTTCCCTACGCTCTCAGTTGTCTCTCTAGTTCTTGCTCACAATACATCCTCACAGATGAGCCATGAGAGTTCTCCCCTTCTTCTGGTAGACAGATGCTCCAGATCTCACTTCTGCAGATATCCCCAGAAAGGGCTCTCTTCCCTCCCAAGGACACTCCATAGGACTGGAAAAGCAGACAAGGAGTACTTCTTCTGAGTACCTTTCTCCCAGCCCCTTTCACTTCACTGCTTAGCATGCAACAGTTCTTCCAAACCTGGAACTCAACAATCACCTCCCTTTTTCAATGCTCATGGGAACACCAGCTTCAACAGTTTCCAACTCCAAGAACTCCCCCTGTGCCTTGGGGGAGACAGTTTTATACTTCCAGGTTTCACTCCATCCCCCTTGGGGGAAGAACCTTCCGCCAGTAAATTACATATACATTCCTTGAACTTCATCTGAACCTCCTTTGCTATAAGGTTTCCCATGTTAACAGATAGATGGGAATTTCAATGTTATAACAAAAAAAAAAATTGGTGGAAAAAATTAATTTTTCACCTCTTGTGTTATAACAAAGTCATTTTTTCACTGATTTTTTTGGTTATAAAATAGAAATTTCCTGTGTAGAAAACCCTCCATACAGCCAGAAAACACTCTATAACACCTCTCAGTGAATCCTCCACTATTGGAAGATTCTCAGCGTTAAGATACAGGCTCATTCCCAATACATTAGTACACCTCTAGTGGCCAAGCAGGGACCACACCAATAGCAGGGGTGCTATATATGCAATGGATGTGTTATTTGCCTGGTAATGAGGCAAAAAGGTTCCTGTCTTCACTTAAACTGCATCTATTAATCCACTTTTGAGGCTTTATATGTTTCCCCTCATTCTGCCCATTTATTTATCTTGACTGTCTGTCTTGACTAGATTATGAGCTCCTTGGAGCAGGAGCTCTCTCTTTTGTATATCTGTTCGGCACTGTGTACACCTTGCAGTACTATAGAAATGTTTAATAGTAGTAGTAGTATTGGTATTCTAGAACTTGCTGTAATATTTATAGTGTTAAGACTCAAGACCACAAAAGTCCACTAACTGCTCAGACAATACCAAAAACCCAAAAGAACAGTCAAGCATGTATATCCCTCTAATCAAAAAACAAGATATATCCCCCTAATGAATGACTGGTATCATAAACAGTGAATAAGAGCTAAGTGGACACCAGATCACCAGTAGTCAGTGCCAAGCTCAATAAACACAGCATATGCTGTGGTGTATAATACCAAAGGATTTTAATCACATAACCAGTATATTTCTCAGTTATTTTTATATGCAATAAAAATTCTTATCTAAGTAATAAAAAATATCTCTAGAGGTTTCAATCACCTACCCATGCATTTTTTAATATATTTGTGCAATGAAACTAATTGTCAAAGTCATTTAGCAAATCACTTATTCTTATCTCATCAAAGAAAAACTCCTCTGCATCCATAAGGAAATGTTCACCACGGCCAACATTTTTAAAATCTTCAACTCTTTGAGGATAGACCATAGATGGTACCGAAGAGTCAAATCATTCAACGCACCATAGTCCTACTGGGTCCAGAGAGAACCGCCAACCACCCGACACTGCAGCGTTCCGGCGTGTCCACGTCTGCATCAGGGGGAACATTGAAAAAACTGGAAACTTTTAGAGTCGGAGCCCCATCTCCCTCGTCCGACAAAAATGGCCTTTTCATAGATAGGGTTGTTGCTGTTTGAGTTCTGGAAGTTAGTGCTCTTTTGGTTTGGCAGGTTTTCCAGATAGGGTCTGAGTGACTCTTTTGCAAGGCCTTGTTACCAGAGACAATACAGATCAGCACTAGAATCTGGGAATTGTCCTGGTTATTTATTGTCCTTTCTGTACTTTTGTAATTTTATTTTACTTCTATTACAAGTATAATATTTATTTTTTATTTTACATCTTTTTTTATTTTTAACCTCTTAGGCATAGATAATCAAACTGCCTGTATTTTGGCGAACCCTGCAGATAGCTTTGCTTTGATCATTGCCTATGGACAAGTATCCGCACAAATTTGTGCCTGCTTTTCATGTGGACATTTTTTTAAGGCAAAGTTAGATGGGTAGTTGTGAATATTTAAATCTACCTACATGACTCCCCTGACCAAGCCTCTCTAAGAACGCCTCCAAACATACAGTATGTGGATAAAAGTGCCCATGTTGCTGATAGGATGTCACGTATAGGATGGGGGATAATCAGAATGCTATTTTCCTGGGCAAAACAACATTTTTCTCACGGAAAGGACTTTGTTTTCTTACCATTCGCGTGTATTATGTTGGTAACAAATGTACAACTTGTCATATCAGTATCGGTTCCTGAATCTGAATCTGACAGAGGTGGGGAGAGAGACACAGGAGGAGCGATAGAGAAGGGGAGAGAGACAGGGAGAGTGAAATAGGGAGAAAAGAGTAACAGAGGGGGAGAATGACACTGGGAAAGTTATATAGAGGGAGAAAGACAGGGAGGGTGACAGAAAGGGGGGGGGGGGGAGGAATAGACTTTTCCCCTCCTTATCTCTTGGTCCTTGGCTGTATCTCTGCTAGTCTCTCCCTCCCTCTCTCTGTAGGCCAGGCTGTCACATGACAAACAGGTCCCATTAGTTGGCACAGAGAAGGAGACTGTTTGGGTCACAGTGAGCATTAAAGGTGGCAGAAAACGACTGTTATGTGCCCTCAGCTGCATTCCTTTCCAGGATAATGGATGCTGGGAACAAGGAAGAGCAGGAAGGGTTCAGGTTATGGAGATTATGGGTGCTCCCACCGTAATGAAACTAGAAGTTGAGATAATGAAATAACCAAGTTAATAACCCTTCTCCTTCTCAGCAGCTTTTGTGTTAATATTCAACTGCACTTCTCTCTGTCCAAAATGCATCCCAGTGCTCAGTAAGACCGTCTCACAGCAGTAAGTAAGGGCTATATCAGTGGCAGGCCCGGCGCTTTGGAACTTAATGCTGGAAGAGCTGCGCTTATTGGGAGATCAAAAACTGTTTAAAAGAGCACTAAAAACTTGGCTCTTCAGAAAAGCATTCAAAGGGTAAAGTTTTAACTGGAGCAGCGGGAGAGGAATAGTTTATATGGTGCAAGCTAGGCTGCTAAAAAAAGCTGACCATAGGTGCTTTTTTATTTATGTCTGTATTGATTATTGTGAGTTTTTAATATATAATTTTGAGATGTGCTGGTGTTTTTATAACTCTTTTTATGATATGATATTGTATATGTGAGAAAGATGTAAACTGTTTAGATTGATGATAAGCGGTATAGAAACACAATAAATAAATAAGTAGCCTCTTAAGGAAAGATTCCAGTGTGGCTTCTCACAGAACATGGGCATTAGGACAGTGTTTGACAACCCTGTCCTGGAGGCACACTGATACAGTCCAGTTTTCAGGATGTCCATAATGAATATGCATGAGATAGATTTGCATATGTTGAAGACCCATTCACTGAGGCGATACTGAAAACCTGATTGAATAGGATTGACTCCAAGAAAGGGTTGAGAAACACTGAATTAGAGACCTAAAGTGACTTTCCAGAGGTAACACACACAGTGACAGAGCCAGGGATTAGAACTGAGGTACAGGGAGATAAAGTGACTTCTCCAAGGTCTCACACACACACACAAATGTCAGTGACAGAGCCGGGGATTAGATGTGAGGCAGAGGGCCTTAAAGCGACTGCCCCTAGGTCACACACACAGTTAGTGATAGAGCCTGGGATTAGAACTGAGGCACAGAGAGATAAAGTGACTCCCCTGACATCACACACAGAGAACCAGTGACAGAGCCGGGGATTAATGATGAAGCAGATTAAATGAGGTGCTCATTACTACATCTGAATATGTGAGGCTGCCCCTTAGTACTGCTTAGAGAGACAGAGTACTTTATGTAAACACTTCTGTACAGAACATTGTTTGAGTTGATAACACAGGAGCCAAACCTCAAATAAAGGCGAGACATACATCACTTAGCACCAGCCTGCCTCTGACACCCTCCGCTGCCTTAAAGCTACAGTAACCATGTGGGAGTTTTCCATAATAACAAGCCCTGGGGAAAGCCGTGTGAGTTAATTCTGACTAGATATTTCAACTCTGAATTAATATTAAAATAATAAAATAAAATGGGGTGCAGCAACAGGCGAGAAATCCAAAATTCTGTGTCTTCTCTCTTCTCCCTACCTCTTGTTATTAATGGGAGCAGATTTAGATCCAGGAAAAGTTATTGGCAGGACAGTTTGTACAGGTGTCTCCCAATGTAACACATGGGGAACAGGGATGTGCATTTGTTGGAGCTTTGATCTTAAAACTTTAAACCATTCTCTAGTACTTTCTAGATCAGACCAAAGTGCAGTGAATGAGGCCATTTTTGGTTTGTTCTGACCTGGGCTGTGAGATTCTAGCATAGCTCCCTAGCAACAATACACAATAGAAATGCAGGGGCAAAGTAACAGTAAGCTGTTCTCATGATCAGCACTGAAGATTTTCAATTTTAAATTACTGGGAGGGTTAGGATTGGAGTGGAGGTGGGGAAGAGGGCCTCAGAAGGGCATATTTTGGCTTGATTGGGGAATGGGCTGGCTCTGGCCCTAAAAAAATCACCTTTCTTATGATATTTAAAGGGTTAGGGGGGAAGGTAGCAGACTGGAATTGGCAGTCCTGGATTTAGTGCTTGTTTGGGGTGGGGGGGGGGGGAGGGGTGATAGGGCCACTAGGCCTGTGGTTTTGTTTTTTTTGTTTTTTTAAACTCCACTTATTGTAACTGATTATATTCTTTTGAATGTAGCCCGCTAAGGCTAAAGTTATCCAGCTACACAGCGCCGGATAATTTTAAACCTAACCGGCGATATTCAAAAGATATCCATTTAGATTTAAAGTTATCCGGCTAAAAGTAACTTTAATCTGGGATATTCAGTGAGACACTTATCCCACTGAATATCTGGGGCAAGTTATCTGGTTAACTGTAGCCCAATAACTTGGTTGCCCGGCAGCTTATCGAATAAAGGAGTAGAGAAGAAGGCTGTGAACCAGGGAAGCCAGGGCTCAAATCCTGCTGCTGCTCCTTATGACCTAGGGCAAGTCACTTCATCCTCCATTGCCTCAGGTACAAAATTAGGTTATTTACTAAATGTTTTCTCTCATTTTGTGTTTATGGGAAAAATGCTTAGTAAATATGGCCCTTAGGCCTAGATTAATCAAAATGCTATAAATATATATGAGGTAGAAAAAGCTGCAAGTAATAAAGTTTATCTCCTGTGTTTTGTAATTTATATTACATATTTTCTTATATATGATTTGTAATGCTCCTCCCATAACGTGGACTAGGATTTTTGATGTATTTATTTTTCTAATAAGATTGCCTTATGTTTTACTATACATGAAAATTGTTTTCTTTTTGATTTTTTTTACAATTGTAATTTGTTTAAAATCTCAATAAAGTATAAATTTAAAAAAAAATGCTATAAATGTAGCAGAAATAGCGCCCGCAATACAAAAACATGGGTGTGGTTAGGCAAATTATAGAGTTACCGTACAACCAGAATAAGTAGCACTGTAGATGGTTCAACTCAGGGTGGGTTTGGGTGGGGGGGGGGGGTGTAACATACACAGTCAGAGGAATTATCTGCAAATTTCATATCACTGAAGAATTTCTATCATTTGAATCAATGAAAGATACAAGAGGAGATGATTTGTACAATGCAGTCTCAGTTAATTTCTCTGACTGTGTATGTTACATCCCCCACAAACCCACCCTGAGTTGAATGTGCCCATCTACAGTGCTGCTTTTAAATAGAGTCCTAGTCACCCCATTAAAGTGCTCTCTTTCTCTCTCTTTCTCCCCCCCCCCAAACATGATAATGGCTGCGGTTGAGCGATAGAACATTTTTGCTGCGGAAACACAAGGCAAATGCAAAGAAAAAAGGCTTCGTTATTTTAGACGTTAAATCCCTGTGTTACTGTGGTTTTAAAAAAGGTCTGGATACGTTCTTGGAGGAAAAGTCCATTAACTGCTATTAATCAAGTTGACTTAGGGAATGGCCTCTGCTATTACTGGCATCAGTAGCAAGGGATCTACTTAGTATTTTGGGTAATTGCCAGGTTCTTATGGCCTGGATTGGCCACTGTTGGAAACAGGATGCTGGGCTTGATGGACCCTTGGTCTGACCCAGTATGGTAACTTCTCATGTTCTTATGTTCTTACTCTACCGCATTCCGCGCTAGCAGACCCTCATTTCCATTGACTCCTCCCACCTGCATATTAAATGTAAAATTTACATACTAAGGTTCGGTGCACTATTTATCACATGTGTTACACCATTTAACATGCGTTCGAACCCTAACGCATTTTGATGAACGACCTGGGTAGATTGTGAGCCTTCTGGGGATAGGAAAATACAGTATCTAAATGTAATCAGCTTTCAAGTGCCTGAAGAGTGGAATATAAATACATATTACCCCTTTAATTACTTCTCTTTTCAAATCTGAGCTTAAGACAAGTAAAAATTCAGGTACTGTAGTTATTTCCCTGCCCAAGAGGAGGGTAAAGTGACTTACAAAAGATCACAAGGAATATCTATGGAACAAGCAAGATTCAAATGTTGGATCCCCAGTTCTCAGCTTGCTATTCTAAGCATCGTGCTACTCCTCCATTCCTATAGATGCATGACAAAAGACCCAAGTCATTGCCACCTAAATGGATTACTATTAGACATGGGCACTCCATCTCATCTCTCTATGCCTGCAGAAGAGGGACAAGTTGTGCTCAACGTGTGCCATTTCAACCCATCCGGCAAACGTAGCTATCTCACCACTAAAAAAGAGCAAGCTCCTCTGGTCATGCATTGTTTGAAGAACATCCACTCATTTACAGATTTATGTTGGGGTATTATGGAACAAATCAAAGAATCTCGAGAGGGGGAGATTGGTATTCTAGGTTAAACCTTCGTGAGCAATTTTGGATATACTAAGGACTTAGTTTGAGGCCTAAGTCAGATAGTATAGGTTGTTGTTGTTAGAGATTTAAGAAAAATCTCTAACAACAACAACAGAGGCACCTAATGCAAGCTTCACCACCAAACCATCCACACTGACCTTTCACAACAACACCCATCACAATCAAAACAAGGCAGCTCTACAACCTGCGAAAGAACAAGGCAGCTGGAAAAGGATCTCTATAACAGCTCTACAACCTGCGAAAGACTCCACTCCCCCCCAACAATCTCCTCAATATATGTAATTATCCCACCGGTCTCTAATTTCCCACTCTGAAATTTTACATTACCCAGCCTCTACCACCTTTGGTAGCAAACAACATAAGCTGTATCTTTACCCCATTTGTGCTGCAGTGACTCCCTATCCTTCCTCGCTACAGAACCCCCCTTTCTACATCAAACATGTGTTTATTCACCATACCCAGGCTTCACTGCCCTGCACTACGCAAACCCCACTCTACACACCCGCACCCCTCCAACCAACGCAAATCCCTGGTCCCCATCATGATATCCCCACTCACTCAATTCCTGGGCCTAACAACAATAGCTATCACCCTTTTCAACTCGCAATCCATTCAAAAAAAAGGCCACATACTATTTGACCTGCTCACTGAAACCAACCCCGACATATGTGCAGTCATGGAGACATGGCTGAAAAACACTGACCATGTCTTCCTAAACCAGCTCCCAACAAAAACCTATGACATCCTATCTGCACCAAGGCCAAAGAAGAGAGGTGGAGGTCTACTCCTTGCTGCCAAGAAAAGCCTCAGCCTCAAACTTCTACCTCTACAATCCCCCCCTAAATTAGAAATAGTACTTTTTAAATCCAAGTCACTACAGGTCTGCCTAGTCTATGCCCCCCCAGGCACAATTGATCACGACCCTTCCCCCATCATTGAATATCTCACTGACAACATCAAAACCAAACTCCCCACAATCATATTAGGAGATTTCAATCTCCACGTAGACGCCTACCCTTCCAACTCAGCCTGCGAGGTCCTGCTGGATACCCTCAAAGCCCTAGGTTTTAGTCAGATCATCAACAAACCCACACACAAAGCAGGTCACACGCTTGACCTCATTTTCGTTAATTCACAACTTTCTACACTTAACCCACCTGTAATCACCCCTGTACCATGGTCCGACCACTCCCTAATCAATGTCAGTCTCACGTCCAACACCCCAACTCCCTCCCCCCAGAAGCAAACCAAGACCATCTCTTTCCGCAAACCTTGTAACACAGAAGATATCGCTCTAGCATTTGACAAAACAACCAACAATCTCGACCTTAAAGACTCTGACACAGCATTGCTCTCCTGGAACAATCTCACCACCACCATCGCTAATGAGCTATGCCCTATCATCCACAAGGAAATTCCCCTTACGCAAAGTGAAAAAAGAAAACCATGGTACACGAAGGATTTAAAGATGATCAAAAATGACCTATGATCCAAAGAACGTGCATGGCGTAAACAACCATCTGCGACTCTCAAAGCCACTTACATCAACGCTGCACATACCTACCGACTAGCCATAACCCAAGCCAAACGGGACTACTACTCCAAAAAAGTCCATGCCTATAAATTCAATGCAAACGCACTTTTCACTTTTGTCACTGACCTCACTAACCCCGCTACCACACCTCTTCACGAGGACAATTCGAGTAACAGATGCCAGGAACTAGCAGCGTTCTTCAAGAACAAAACTGACAACATCCTCACTCGCCTGTCCACCAACCCCTCCCCTGTATCGCTGCCATGCATTGACAACAAGAGCAAACTCAGAAACTTTGACCCTATAAAGAAAATGAAACCTGCATCCCACTTCCTAGACACTATTCCCTCAAAAACTCTCCTCGCTATCCCATCCACCATTGCAAAATTTATTGCTGAACTCATCAACTGCTCCATCACACATGGTAGCATCCCAGACCCACTCAAACTTGCTGTAGTAAGACCCCTCCTTAAAAAACAAAACCTTGACCCGTCAGACCTAGCTAACTACAGACCCATTTCCAACCTGCCTTTCATTTCAAAAATTTTGGAAAGAGTCATTAACAAACAACTCTCCGAGTTCCTAGAAGACTACAACATCCTCCATCCCTCACAATTTGGATTCCGGAAAGCACGCAATACAGAAACCCTACTACTATCAATGACAGATACCATCCTCAAAGGTATGGACCATGGAACTTCATACTTGCTCGCCCTCCTAGATATCTCGGCAGCGTTCGACACTGTCAATCATCAAATCCTAATGACCTGCATGGCTGAAATAGGTATTGCCGACACCGCACTTTCATGGTTCTCCTCCTATCTTAACCATAGAGAATACGTAGTAAAAATTGACAGACACCAATCCTCGCACATCCCTATCACACAAGGTGTCCCCCAAGGTTCATCTTTATCATCAACCCTTTTCAATATATACCTCCTACCCCTCTGCCAATTACTATCTGACTTAGGCCTCAAATTTTTCCTTTACGCAGACGATGTGCAGATTATTATCCCAATCCAAAAATCTATTGAGGAATCCATGCACTTCTGGGAATCTTGCCTCTCTTCAAAAACGTCAATGCTATCCAACCTACATCTAGCTCTAAACGCTGCAAAAACAGAACTACTCATCATTTCCACCCATCTTGACTGCTCTCCCCACGACTCACCTCAGAACACAACTGCTCCACAACACAAATTACAGGCTGTAAGAGACTTGGGCGTCCTTATCGACCATCAACTAAACTTTAAACTTTACATCAAATCCATCATAAAGGGAAGCTTCTATAAATTAAATATCCTCAGGAAACTCAAACCTCTGCTCAAACGATTTCCGAACTGTAATCCAGACTACTATGCTGTCAAAAACTGGACTATTGTAACGCCCCTCCTACTCGGCCTCCCTGCTACCACTATCAAGCCACTCCAGATCCTCCAAAATTCCATGGCCAGAATCATAACAAACACCCGCAAAAACACAACACATCACTCCAATTTTAAAAGACCTGCACTGGCTACCTATTTCCTTCCGTTCACAATACAAAACACTCACCATTCTTCACTGCTCATTATACCAACTCAATCACACCTGGCTGGAAGAAATGCCTCGCTTCCGCACTTCAACCGCCCCCACAAGAAGTGCTCATGCAGGTACCCTACACATTCCTTCCCTGAAGGCTGCACATCTGTCCCTCACCAGAGAAAGGGCTTTCTCCATAGCTAGCACCTACCTCTGGAACTCCCTCCCCCCCTTCCCTCCGAATAGAACCATCACTCAACAAATTCAAAAAAGGAGTCAAAAACATGGCTCTTCAAGCAGGCATACCCCGACTCAACCAATATGTAGACTTCTCCTAAATGGACCTTTCTAAATGGACCTTTCTAAGAATCTCCACTACCTGCCCTCCCCCCCTTCTCCCCCCCCCCTCCCCCCCCCCTTGCTCTTCTCCTTTTCCATCTGTGCCCCTACCCTCCCCCCCCTGGAACGTTGCTGCACTTCATAACCCCTGTACCACTTTCTCATTGTTAAAGATAAAGTTTTCTTAGTTTGTACAAAGTTTCTCTTTCTTTCTTTCTACCCTTTTCCTCCATAGCTATTTAGTTCTTTTATGTTATTATATATAATCTCAGAATGTTTTTACGATGCTTATATCTTACACCATTTGCGTTTAACTATGACATGTTATTCTGTTCATTGTATTTTCCTCCTTTCAGTTCAATGTAAGCCGGTATGATGTGCCTCACGAATGTCGGCAAAGAAAAGTCTATAAATAAAATAAATAAATAAATAAATAAATATGTTGTCTTCAGCCTTTTTTTGAGAGCTTTGATCTTAAAACTTTAATCCATTCTCTCATACTTTCTAGATCAGACCATTGTAATGCTTTATCACGTTCCCTTTCCACTACTCAACCCAAATGACTTCAGCTGGCATAGAACACTGCAGCAAAGGTTATCTTCAATAAATCTAAATTTGATCATGTAACCCCCTTTTAGTTGATCGACATTGGCTCCCAGTGTCCCTTCACATCCAGTTTAAAATTGGTCATCTTACTTTCAGAGCTCTGTGTTGGGTTACCCCTTCTTACCTTGCATCTGTGATCTCTCCCTATCTCCCCGCTCGGCAGCTGCAGACCTCACAACACAAATGTCTAGTGTTGCCTTCCATTCAGAATATTCATTTTGAAAGATTCAGAGCAATTTGATTTTCCTTTCTATCTCCTTATTTCTGGAACTCTTTACCCCTTAATATTCGTCTTGAGAAAGAGTTTGTGAAATTTAGGAAAGCACTCAAGTCACACCTGTTATTACTGGTTTTTCCTCACCTGATTACCTGATGTACCGTTTTTATGTTATATTTTATGGGTTTTTATTGTTTTATTTTTACCTCACTTATATTATGTCATTGCTTTGTAAATTTCCTATTTTAATCATTTTAATGTTTGTTGTATATTATACTATTTTATTTGCTTTTATCTTTCTTATGCTTTTCTAACTTAGCTTACATTTGTTAGCTTTATTTGGTTTTGTTTGTACATCGCTTTGCTTTACAGCTGTAATTAATTGCGATTAATCAAGCAATAATAAACACAAACATTATACAGTTGTTCCCTGGGGATTAAACTTAGAAATAGTGTGGTATACTGTCATCTAAAAACACATTATCTATAAAAGGACATGTTAAAAATAAAAAATTGTGATTAATTTTGGAAGGAATTTTGGTGTGTTCTTGAACGGTTTAATCAGACATAGGTTGGTAGACACTTCTGGTTTCGAGATTCAGTGCCAAAACTGTCAAAGAATTCTATTGATGTCATGGTGTGCGATGTTTGCTTGACAAGAGCGGATGGAAGCAGACTGCTACCATTTTTATACCTTTAGTCAGTGTATTTTTGCCTATGAGAAATTTATGTAACTTGTGTGGTATTGTATTTATTATTTTATGTTTTATTATGTATGTTAATGCTGTAAATCGCCTAGGCCTCTCTGTGGTAGGCGATCAATAAATTTTAATAAATGAAATTAAATGTATTTATTAATAAATGTTATTTTTGTTGTAGAGAAATGTTGCAAACATAATCATTAAAGAGAAGGTTGATGATCCCTGATGCAGAAACACAGTTTTGAAACGTGCACCCTGACGGGGCATGGGACTTCAAATATTGAGATATGTTTTAATTGAATATAAAAATATAAAAGAAAAGCAGTTGGACAAAGGAACTTGCCATATGATTAATGATAAGGAAATGAAGGTTTATTACCGGTAGTGCCTAGTATGATGGCAATCATCTACAGTAGCATATAAGGGAAGATTTATAAGTATAAACCTTTTTTTTTATCAGTATCAGTCTCTATAGATAAAGGATCTGCTATACCGGTGGTAAACATGGCTCCTAAAAAGCAGGCGGCAGCGGTGGGCAGGAATGCAAAGGAGACCACAGAAAGGGAGAAGGGAAAAGACACGACAAGCGCAACGGGGCAACTTGTAAGGGGTCACCTAGTAAAGCCCCAAAGACTCCAAGGACGGCATCGAGACCAGCGACGCGAAGAAAATAGCAAGCGAGCAGCAGTAACTCGACTCTCTGATGTTAGAGCTTAGGCATCAGGCAAAGAAGCACAGGACTTCCTGGCTGAGGCAGCGCACGGTGGAAAAAGGTCTGATGCCCCCCCTGGATGAACCCCAAGAGGAGCTGATGGGCAGGCTCAGCGCTAGAGGGGGCAGAAGAGGAGGCTTATTCAATATTTGTTGATAGTTAATGTGGCTTTCAATGCATACTTCACTTTCAATACATATCCAGCATAGCTCTCTGCTTCAACGGCAGGGGAGAAGAAAAACAACCAATAAGGGCTGAATAACAGTCTGGGTAAACAAATGAGCATGGGTGTAGCTTGCTTATTGCGGCGGTTACTACCCCTACTACCCCCTAACTAATCAAGCTAGATATTTCACTTAGATGCAGCTCCATCACTGCTCTCTACATTAATGGCGGGGGTGGAAGGGAAATAGAACCAAGAGCTAAGAGAAACAGATAAGTATGAGAGAAAAAATGAGTGAAGCTTGCTGGGCAGACTGGATGGGCCGATTGGTCTTCTTCTGCCATCATTTCTATGTTTCTATGTTTCTATGTTTCAGGGTCTAACACAAGTGCAATGAATATTTCCTTGGGCTCTGATTCAAGCACTGATGAGGAGATGTCGCTAGTGAATGTGATACAGAATGCAGTAACAGTTTTTAAAAAAAAGATATCCAAGGCGAGGGTTTTCTTGGGTGATGTGGTTGAAGGAGGCAAGGCTTGTGATGCAAATTTTAGGCTACAGGGTCCTGGGGCAGCACTCAAAGTGCCTAGCCTGGGGACCTCAATAGGCAGAGGATGTATGTGGGGTTAGTTCATTGGCATATGGTGTAGCATGTAAGATAAAAAAGAAAATTTGGAGATACAAATATATTGATATATTTTCATTGCTTAGCAAGGACCAAGAGGGAACAAATAATAAGAACATAACAACAGAAGAAATTGCCATGCTGGGTCAGACCAAGGGTCCATCAAGCCTAGCGTTCTGTTTCCAAAAGAGGCCAAACCAAGCCAAAAGAACCTGGCAATTACCCAAACACCAAGAACATCCCATGCTACTGATGCAATTAATAGCAGTGGCTATTCCCTAAGTAAACTTAATTAATAGCAGTTAATGTACTTCTCCAAGAACTTCTCCAAATGTTTTTAAAACCCAGCTACACTAATTGCACTAACCACATCCTCTGGCAACAAATTCCAGAGCTTTATTGTGGGTTGAGTGAATAAGAATTTTCTACGATTAGTCTTAAATGTGCTACTTGCTAACTTCATGGAATGCCCCCTAGTCCTTCTTGTTACACTCTGTGGCCGCAGACGGTTGCGACCACTGCTGCTCACCTCTCTTTTTACTACTTTGGCTCCATTGAGCAAACTCACGGCCTCTGCCAGCTACCACCGGCCTTCCGGCCTCCGTTCCCGGGCCTACCTGAGCAGCGTGTGTGTTCCCGGGCCTACCTGAGCAGCGTGTGTGTGCTCCCCGACCTGCTTTAACTATGTCATGGCGGGAACCTCGGGTTGTCCCGATCAGATGACATCACTCATATATTTAAACTCGCCAGCCCAGACAGCCAGCGACTTGGAAACGAGTTCACTTGCAGCAACTACCTACTCTCCTTCAGCGTTGTTCCAGTTCCTGTTTCCATGGTGTGAGACTATCGGGTACCCGCTCCTTGGGGGCCCTTCTACATCTCTTGGCTATCTGCTCCTCAGAGGGCCTTTCACCCAGACTCCTGCCTGCCTGCTTCCCGAGGCTTTCTACGGAACTACTACTTGTCTTCAGTTGCTGTGAGTACCACGCTGTGGAACCCTGTTGTGATATCTACGTGGGAACCCTCTCCGGTGTATCCCGCTCTGTGGACCATTGCCGTGATTCTTAGAGGAGCCACCTCCGGGTCTACCCTGCTCTGTGGACCTGTGCCATGATATCTCTAGAGGGACCCTCACTGGTGTACCCCACTCTGCGGACCACTTCTGTGATCTCCCACCGAGGAACCCTCTTGCTACCATCTCTGCAGACCCAGTGTAATGCAGTGACTGTAACTCTCCCCGGCACCCCCGCTCCTTGGGAAGTGCCACAACTATAGCCTGACTCTAGTCATATGAGCTGAGTCTGATGTCAGCTCTGCGCTGTCGTTCCGTGGCCTGCCTCCTAGGGTCACCCTCTCTTTCTCCATCTTTACCACTGCTGTATATCATCTCGCAGCTCAGCGGGGCTCCTCCCTGAGCAGTACCACCTCTCACTTCGGCCAAAGGGCCCACTTACTTACAAATCCTATTATCCGAAAGTGTAAATAACCGATTCACATATACTCGTTCAAGACCTCTCTTGATTTTAAACACCTCTATCATATCCCCTCTCAGCCATCTCTTCTCCAAGCTGAACAGCCCTAACCTCTTTAGCCTTTCCTCGTAGGGGAGCCGTTCCATCCCCTTGATTATTTTGGTCGCCTTTCTCTGTACCTTCTCTATCGCAACTATATCTTTTTTGAGATGCGACGACCAGAATTGTATACAGTATTCAAGGTGCGATCTCACCATGGAGCGATACAGAGGCATTATGACATTTTCCGTTTTATTAACCATTCCTTTCCTAATAATTCCTAACATTCTATTTGCTTTTTTGACTGCTGCAGCACATTGAGCCGACGATTTCAAAGTATTATCTACTTTGATGCCTAGATCTTTTTCCTGGGTGGTAGCTCCTAATATGGAACCTAACATCATGTAACTACACCAAGGATTATTTTTCCTTATATGCAACACCTTGCACTTGTCCACATTAAATTTCATCTGCCATTTGGATGCCCAATCTTCCAGTCTTGCAAGGTCCTCCTGTAATGTATCACAGTCTGCTTGTGATTTAACTACTCTGAATAATTTTGTATCATCTGCAAATCTGATAACCTCACTCGTCGTATTCCTTTCCAGATCATTTATAAATATATTGAAAGCACCGATCCAAGTACAGTTCCCTGAGGCACTCCACTGTTTACCCTTTTCCACTGAGAAAATTGACCATTTAATCCTACTCTTTGTTTCCTGTCTTTTAACCAGTTTGTAATCCACGAAAGGACATCGCCTCCCATCCCATGAATTTTTCGTTTTCTTAGAAGCCTCTCATGATGGACTTTTTCAAATGCTTTCTGAAAATCCAAATACACTACATCTACATCTACAGGATGACCTTCATCCGCATGTTTATTAACCCCTTCAAAAAAATGAAGCAGATTTGTGAAGTAAGACTTCCTTTGGGTAAATCCATGTTGACTGTGTTCCATTAAACCTGCCGGTAATTGTTTTGCCTTCCTTCCACCTTTCTTAATGCGTGGAATACATCTGGACTGCGCGTCTAGGATTGTATTTTTAAATAATGTCCATGGTTTGGAGGATACATTCCTCCAAACCATGCACTGCTGAGTGACTTTCGACTTTCCCCCTTGTTCTAGTTTAAAAGCTGCTCTATCTCCTTTTTAAAAGTTAGTGCCAGCAGCTTGGTTCCACTCTGGTAAGGTGGAGCCCATCCTTTTGGAAAAGTCTCCCCCTTCCCCAAACGTTTCCCCAGTTCCTTACAAAACTGAATCCCTCTTCCCTGCCCCATTGTCTCATCCATGTATTGAAACACATGAGCTCTGCCTGTCTCTGGGGACCTGCACATGGAACAGGAAGCATTTCAGAGAATGCCACCCTGGATGTTCTGGATTTCAGCTATCTACCTAAAATCCTAAATTTGGCTTCCAGAACCTCTCTCCCACATTTTCCTATGTCATTGCTGCCCACATGTATCTCCTCCCCAGCACTGTCTATAATCCTATCTAGGTGACGCATGAGGTCTGCCACCTTTGTACCAGGCAGGCACCGGAACACCGGAGGAGAACACCGGAGGAGAACGGCCTGGAGACGCCGCAGCAGTTAGCCTTCCATCAACCCCGGAGGGAGTCACCAACAAGGTAAGGTGAGTGGAGCAGAGACGTCAGACAGCGACGAACACAACACACATCCACCAGCCACCCTGCTATCTACATTTCTAATAATTGAATCACCAACTAAGATGCCTGGCCTAACCCTTCCCTCCTGGGCAGTAGCCCTGGGAGACTTGACCTCAGTGCAAGAGGACAATACATCACCTGGAGATCAGGTCCTTGCTACAGGATCACTTCCTGCTACACCAGGGTGATGTTCTTCAACTGGGAGACCTTTCTGATCCAAGGCAGCACTAGGGCTGCCAGACTGGATTTGGGACTTGGCTACTATGTCCCTGAAGGTCTCATCAATGTACCTCTCTGTCTGCCTCAGCTCCTCCAAGTCTGCCACACTAGCCTCCAGAGAGCGGACTCGTTCCCTGAGAGCCAGGAGCTCTTTGCACCAAAGTGCACACATACAATCTCTCACTAGCGGGTAAAAAATCATACATGTGACACCCAATGCAAAAGACTGGAAAGACCCCTCTTGCTGCTGGACTGCTGCCTTCAACTTAATTTTGTTGAGTTCCTAGTTACGTTTAGGATATCAAGGGAGTTGGAATTAGAGTACTTTAAATTTACAGGTGTATTTACTAATTAATCTGCTAGTCAAGTTTAGGATGCTAAGGGAGTTGGAATTAGAGTACTTTAAATGTACAGGTGAATTTACTAATTAATCAGCTAGTGTCCTACAAGGGGATGATTAAACTTTCAATAAGCGCTGGTGCAATATTATGATTTAGATAACAGCCTGATTGATTTTTAATGAGAAAGTGTCTCCTGCCTAAAAATCAAGGGTTGAGTGGGTGGGAAAGACAGACACTAGGATTAACTACCTCTGGCTTACTTATTATCTCAGATACACACAAACTGTAAAGAACATATCCCACTATTTCACTTTTATAAGTCCAAAGATTTCCCAAAGCTATACTTACCAATCCTCTTTAACCAACATAAAATTGATCTTCACTCACAGAATTGAAAGGTTTGAGATTCACAGACCTAACGGCATGTGCTTCCGGTCTTCTTCTACTGCAAAGGGTGTGGGGCCTCTGGAAGCTGGGGCTGTGGAGTTCAAACCCTGGATCGCTTGCTGTGACCGCTGGAGTCCTCTCCCGGGGGATGCTGGGAGTATTATGCAGATGAGCCTTCCAGTCCTCCTCTACTGCAAAGGGTGTGGGGCCTCTGGAAGCTGGGGCTGTGGAGTTCAAACCCTGATTGCTTGCTGTGACCTCTGGAGTCCAGTCCCAGGGGAGGCTGGGAGCAGTATGCAGATGAGCCTTCCAGTCCCCTTCTACTGCAAAAGAAAAGGATAGGGCAGGTTACAATAAGGCGCAAAAGCCCAAAATATGAAAAACCATCCACAACTGGGTATCTGCCTTCCATATTTCTATGAGTATTGTGGTAGAGCAAGAAACAGAGCAAGAGCCAAATTTAGTCAATTATCTGGATACCATTAATTGAACTCATAGGCAGGGCCGGTGCAAGGGGATTAGCACCCTAGGCAAACCTTCTGCTTTGCGCCTCCACACCACCCTCCCGGTCGTACTGCCATCCCACGGTCTCGGTCCCGACTCCTACCTCGTTCTCGATTGTGCCTCATTCTCGATTGTGCCTGCCGAGTGTGTGGTTTTCTGGGCCGTGAACAGGTTGGGCACTGCTTGTGGCCCCCCAAATCGTCTCTTTACCGCCACTTGCGGCCCCATATGGCTCACGCCCAGTGGCGCACCAAGGGTCTCCGGTGCCCGGGAGCTAATGCATTTGTGTGCCTCTCCAGCACCCCCCAATCCTTCTTGTACTATTGCTTAAGGCCACAGAAAATCTGTGGCGTCTCTAGACAGAAGAATTTGGAGGGGGGGGGAGCCAAAATGACATTTCTTCATCACACCCACCTCCATAGCATGGCCCCCTGCTTTAAAATTGGCTATAAAAAAAAGTCTTAATAAGAAAGACCAAAGGGTCTTCTCTGTAATTTTAAAAAGCTGGCCACTTTCACATCTCTAGTAAAACTACTATTAAAATTATTTGATAGCTTTATTCAACTAATTCTATATGGCTATGAGAGTGAAGTCTGGAATATATACAGAAAGGAAAAGAATGTCAATATAAATCCTGCACCTCCATTTCTGTAACATACAGTGCATCCATGGAAATTCCCCCAACAATAGAGCTTGGGTGTTACCCTTACAGCTCATCAGACAAAAAGATATTTTCAAATTCTGGTATCACCTCATAGTAATAGCAACACAAACACCTTCCACTGCCAGACACATTGTGAACTAACACAAAACCCTGCAAAAAAGACACTCAAAATCTATACAGCAAGCCTATCGTAACATAACAGTAATAACACCAAGGACTCAAAAAACAATAACCCTACCTGTGAAAAAGCAAGGGTAAATATTACACTGGGTCCTAGAATACCGAAACACCACCTACTGAGGAAACAAAACAACCCCGATTGCTGTAGATCCCTACCAGACTCGCTAGCAGAATCTCTCATCATGGTCACACACACAGAGCAGAGACAGACTCTCACCAAATACAGAATAAAGGATCACAAATTAGACAAACTGAAATGAAAACCCCAAGGGTAACAGTGGAAAAACAGAACCACCATTTCTCATAAAACAAATAAAATCAAGAAACATAAAGCATCAATTATAATAGTAAAACCATTCTAATAAAAGAATATTTTAAAACTACTAATAAATAGAATAATTTCTATTAATTAAAATCATTTACATTTTTAAAAAATTTCCCAAGCACCAATAATATATTTCAAAACAGCAAACATATCAAATAACACCCAGTAATTAAAACTAATAGGATTTTAAAAAGTCCCTGCTGTCCATACCTGGGAACTCTTGATTTTCAGTCACTCTGAAATTGTCGAGGATTAGGTTAGGGGAGCGCACAAACTTTATCCTCTCTCTCACACATACTCACATGTTCATTCTTTCTCACACATACACTGTCACATAAACAAATATACATGCTCTTATACCCACCATAACCTCCCTCCCTCTCACAGACATTGACACACTTTCAGGCTCTAAGACCCTCTCTCTCCCCCCACACCACCCACACACAAGCTCTCACTTCCCTGAATTCTCTCATACATACACATGCTCTCACTCTCACTGGCTCCCTCACATATACACAAACACACACACCCAGGCAAGCTCCCAATCATTCTCACACACACACACACACACACACACATACACCCACACTGACCCCTAGGCAACTCCCATTCATTCTCACACCGCTCCCTCCCCACCCGCCAGGCATGCACACATTCATTCTCACATACACACATAGACCCCCAGGCAGGCAGGCACCAATTTATTCTCACACACACATACACCACACACAGGCAGGCACTTATTCTCACATACACCACATACACCACACACAGGCAGACCCCAGGAAGACACCCATTCATTCTCATACACACACACATACACCCCCAGGCAGACTCCTATTCATACACATGCACACACTGAAGGCAGAGCCCCCTCAATTTCTTTTGCCAGCAACCTCGGAGCCTTTCTCATTCCTCTCCTGCTGCTGTCACTGCTGCCACATGGCTATTGAGGAGGTGCTGATTGCTGCTGCTGTCACTGCTGCCATGTGGTTATTTGGGGAGGTGCTGATTGCTGCTACTGATGCTGAAGCCCATTCTGCTAATTCCTCTGTGTAGGCCCCACAGTATTAAACATTTGCAGGCTTCTACTTCCTGCATGCTGATCTCGTACACTGCGAGAATGGCATAGAGAAAGAGCTATTCTTGCACATTCCCAAAGATAACATATGGCAATCACTAAAAAGTAATTTTTATTTTTTTTTTACCTTTGCTGTCTGATCTTAGTTTTTTAATCAGTTGGTCACAGGGTTTTTTCCACCTTCCCTTTCTTGTTTTTTTGCCAAGTCCTTTAACAGGGTCTTTTTTTCTATTTCTTTTCTCTCCATCTATCTTCTTCCCTCAAACACACAGTCAGGTGCTCATTCTCACACGCTATCTCACACAATCACTCACACACAGGCTCTCACACTCATATGCAATCTCTCTCACACATACACACACACACATGCACAAGCTCTCAC
Organism: Rhinatrema bivittatum; assembly: GCF_901001135.1. Taxonomy (NCBI): domain Eukaryota; kingdom Metazoa; phylum Chordata; class Amphibia; order Gymnophiona; family Rhinatrematidae; genus Rhinatrema; species Rhinatrema bivittatum. The sequence continues at coordinate 499,836,853 of NC_042615.1, read as the reverse complement.
ACTCACATGCTCTCTCTCATAAGAACATAAGAATATGCCATATTGGGTCAGACCAAGGATCCATCAAGCCCAGCATCCTGTTTCCAACAGTGGCCAATCCAGGCCATAAGAACCTGGCAAGTACCCAAAAACTAAAACTATTCCATGTTACCGTTGCTAGTAATAGCAGTGGCTATTTTCTAAGTCAACTTAATTAATAGCAGGTAATGGACTTCTCCTCCAAGAACTTATCCAATCCTTTTTTAAACACAGCTATACTAACTGCACTAACCACATCCTCAGGCAACAAATTCCAGAGTTTAATTGTGCGTTGAGTAAAAAAGAACTTTCTCTGATTAGTTTTAAATGTGCCACATGCTAACTTCATGGAGTGCCCCCTAGTCTTTCTATTATCTGAAAGAGTAAATAACTGATTCACATCTACCAGTTCTAGACCTCTCATGATTTTAAACACCTCTATCATATCCCCCCTCAGCCATCTCTTCTCCAAGCTGAAAAGTCCTAACCTCTTTAGTCTTTCCTCATAGGGGAGCTGTTCCATTCCCCTTATCATTTTGGTAGCCCTTCTCTGTACCTTCTCCATCACAATTATAATTTTTTGAGATGCGGCTACCAGAATTGTACACAGTATTCAAGGTGCGGTCTCACCATGGAGCGATACAGAGGCATTATGACATTTTCCGTTTTATTCACCATTCCCTTTCTAAGATTTCCCAACATTCTGTTTGCTTTTTTGACTGCCGCAGCACACTGAACCGATGATTTCAATGTGTTATCCACTATGGCGCCTAGATTTCTTTCTTGGGTTGTAGCACCTAATATGGAACCTAACATTGTGTAACTATAGCATGGGTTATTTTTCCCTATATGCATCACCTTGCACTTATTCACATTAAATTTCATCTGCCATTTTGATGCCCAATTTTCCAGTCTTACAAGGTCTTCCTGCAATTTATCACAATCTGCTTGTGATTTAACTACTCTGAACAAGTTTGTGTCATCTGCAAATTTGATTATCTCACTCGTCGTATTTCTTTCCAGATCATTTATAAATATATTGAAAAGTAAGGGTCCCAATACAGATCCCTGAGGCACTCCACTGCCCAGTCCCTTCCACTGAGAAAATTGTCCATTTAATCCTTCTCTCTGTTTCCTGTCTTTTAGCCAGTTTGCAATCCACGAAAGGACATCGCCACCTATCCCATGACTTTTTACTTTTCCTAGAAGCCTCTCATGATGAACTTTGTCAAACGCCTTCTGAAAATCCAAGTATACTACATCTACCGGTTCACCTTTATCCACATGTTTATTAACTCCTTCAAAAAAGTGAAGCAGATTTGTGAGGCAAGACTTGCCTTGGGTAAAGCCATGCTGACTTTGTTCCATTAAACCATGTCTTTCTATATGTTCTGTGATTTTGATGTTTAGAACACTTTCCACTATTTTTCCTGGCACTGAAGTCAGGCTAACCGGTCTGTAGTTTCCCGGATCGCCCCTGGAGCCCTTTTTAAATATTGAGGTTACATTAGCTATCCTCCAGTCTTCAGGTACAATGGATGATTTTAATGATAGGTTACAAATATTTACTAATAGGTCTGAAATTTCATTTTTTAGTTCCTTCAGAACTCTGGGGTGTATACCATCCGGTCCAGGTGATTTACTACTCTTCAGTTTGTCAATCAGGTCTACCACATCTTCTAGGTTCACCATGATTTGATTCAGTCCATCTGAATCATTGCCCATGAAAACCTTCTCCAGTATGGGTACCTCCCCAACATCTTCTTCAGTAAACACCGAAGCAAAGAAATCATTTAATCTTTCCACGATGGCCTTATCTTCTCTAATTGCCCCTTTAACCCCTCGATCATCTAACGGTCCAACTGACTCCCTCACAGGCTTTCTGCTTCGGATATATTTAAAAAGGTTTTTACTGTGAGTTTTTGCCTCTACAGCCAACTTCTTTTCAAATTCTCTCTTAGCCTGCCTTATCAATGTCTTACATTTAACTTGCCAATGTTTATGTATTATCCTATTTTCTTCTGTTGGATCCTTCTTCCAATTTTTGAATGAAGATCTTTTGGCTAAAATGGCTTCTTTCACCTCCTCTTTTAACCATGCTGGTAATCGTTTTGCCTTCTTTCCACCTTTCTTAATGTTTGGAATACATCTGGACTGTGCTTCTAGAATGGTATTTTTTAACAATGACCACGCATCTTGCACATTTTTTACTTTTGTAGTTGCTCCTTTCAGTTTTTTTCTGACAATTTTTCTCATTTTCTCAGTTTCCCTTTTGAAAGTTTAGCACGAGAGCCGTGGATTTGCATACTGTTCCTCTTCCAGTCATTAATTCAAATTTGACCAAATTATGATCACTATTGCCAAGCGGCCCCACTCATACATACATACATACATACTGTCTCTCATGCACACGCTGTCTCACTCTCACATAGACACACTCTCTCTCTCCCACATGCTGCCTTGCTCAAGCACAGGCTCTCACATTCACATGCTATCGCTCTCACATACACAAAGGCTCTCACATGCTGTTTCTCCAAACATTCAGATTCTCACTTCCACACATAGTCTCTCAACTCATTCTCTCACACACACACACACACACACACACACACACAATCTCTCAACTCATCTCATACACACACACACACTCTCTACAGGCCCTCAGGCTCTCTCTCACCTCTGGGCCTCTTTTTCACGGGTTGCCGTGGGATCCGCAGTGGCCCTGCTACTAGGCCTCCTCCTCTTCTGTAGCCACTGCGACGTGGGATCCACGGCGGCCCTGCTACCAGGTCTCCTTGTCTTCTCAGGCCACCGCAACATGGGATCCGCGGCGGCCTTGCTATCAGGTATCCTTGTCTTCTCGGGCCACTACAACATGGGATTTGCGGCAACCCTCTACCAGGTCTCCTCCTCTTCTTGGGCCACTGCAACGTGGGACATGCAGCGGCCCATTAATGCTGCACCTCTTCTGCACGTGGCCGATTCTCCTCCTCCTTCCTGCCTGCAGGGCTCCGGCAACGTTTTTCTTCTGAGGCCGCGCAGGCAGGAAGGAGGAGGAGCACTTGCAGGTTTGGACATGACCTTTTTCTTCAGGCCGTGGTGAGATAAGCTCCACCTCGGTCCCGCCGATCTTCCTGCTATGTGCATCCGGCACACAGCACAGCAGTAGTTCCCTGTTCACCTGCCGGTAAGATGAGGTCCATCAACTGCGGCATGGGCCTCCATGTCGGCCATCAGCATCCCCCTATGGCCCTGTGTCTGGGGGCATTGGCTCCCCATGACACCCCCCCCCTCAGTTACCACTGCTCATACCCCCTAATTGTCGGTGCCCTAGGCCCAGGCTTAGTTTGCCTAGTGCTTCCACCGGCCCTGCTCATAGGTGATATGGAGGCTGGGTGTGACTGAACTACGATATCAAGTTCAGAAAGAGTATGGCAGAAGACAGATCCATATCATGGAGGCATAGGGTGCTGGACCTTTGGCTAGTTGAGATGACCATGCAAAAGCTAGGATATGCAGATAGGTCTCACACTTTTCACAGTAGCTCCTGAGACAAAAGCGCAATGGAGTATGGTGGAAGGCATGACATGTGAAATTAGTCCAACACCATGTGCTGCTCTTGGTCTCCTTGCGGTTTCCACCACACATGCTCAAACTGCAGCGCATTTCACCCAGCCACAGTGTGTAAGTTGCCCAAGGAGCGCAGACAGCAATCAGGTGCATGTGCATGTTATAAAATCGGGGGTCGGCGCACGCAAGGGGGTGCACACAAGTGCATCTTGTGTGCGCCAACGCCCGCGGCCTTCACCCGTTCCCTCCCAGGCTGCTCCCTTCCCCTAACCTTCCCACCCCCTAGCCCTATTCTAACCTCCCCCCATTCCTTTAACTTACGTTTGCGCCTGCCTTGGGACAGGCGCAAGTTGCGCACACCTGCACCCTGCCAGCACGTGATCCCTCGGCACAGCGGCAAATGGCCGCTGTGCCGGGGACCTCTAGCTCCGCCCCACCCCCGGATCACCCCACCCTATCCCCCGCCCTTTTTCCGAAGCCCCAGGACTTAGACGCATCCCAGGGCTTTATGCACATCGCCTGGCCATTTTAAAATAGGCCCGGCGCGTGTAATCCCACCTACGCACTACGCCTTTGAAAATCCAGGCCTATCTGTATGATTTCCTTTTTACTGGAAGAGATGCACCTGAGTGTGAATTCCTGCTACAAGCCTTCAAGTGGCTGATGGAGGAATTTGGAATCTCGCTTGTGCAAGAAAAGGCAGCGGACCTGGTGCTGGTTTCAAGGGGTATCCAAACTGCCACCCAAGAAGGTGACACGGCTTAGGGAGGCCATCACAATGATGGGGTGGCGCAGGGCACTCGGACATCATAACCCTCTAACTTTGCAGTGCAAACGATGATGCAAGGCTGGGGATGGTCATCAACAAAAGCTTGGGACATGCTGATAGTCTAAAGTGGCTAATGAAAGCCCTAAAATTTTTGTGCTTCAATAGGTTCAAATTGCATCTTTTCAATGCACTATCTCACTTATTTTCTATGCTGCATTACGAGTGAGTTGGTGGTTCATTCTAGTAATAGACTTCAGGGTGACGGCCTTCAGTTTGAGGATGTCCTGGTCTTTCAGAGCAAAGTCAATGTGATGCTAAAGAGGTCCTAAACTGACCAAGTGGTAGGGGCATTAAGATAGATTTGTACAGAATGCAAGACAGCACCTGCTCGATAAAAAAACATGATGACTTTCATGAAAATGTGCCCCCCTGCACAGGTGCCCTACTTATCCAAGAAAATGGTCACCCCGGCTCGTTTCTAGTTCCTGAAGCTATTGAAATTAGCTTTGAAGTATGCTGGCATAGAAAATAAGGGCTATACGTCACATTCCTTTAGAATTGGTGTGGCTACAACTGCTGCAGCGATAAGTTTGCCACCAGAAGTTATAATGGCTGTTGGTAGATGGCAATTCCAGAAATTCCAATTTTATGTGAGACCAAGAGAGTATTTTGAGAATCAGGCTCCCTATTAACATTGTTTTCTTTATTTGCAGGCACAACCATGCAAATGTGCCTTGTTTGGGTCATTGGGCATTCCTTCATCAAATGGGCTCATAAACGCGCAAGAGAAAGATCATTAGGTGAGCTCTTCAGTATGGCTGCCCAAAGAATATCACTGATTTGGAAAGGACAAGCCAGCATGAGAAGGGACCCAGTGATGTCCTTAATGCTATAGATGAAAGAGAATTTTGTCCTAGCTTGGGCTATTATCCTCCAAGTGGGGGGCAATGATTTGGCATCATCACATAGTGTCCAGCTTGTTCAAAAGATGCAGAAGGACTGTATATCCATGGCTGGATTATTCCTAGAGGCTACCATCATTTGGTCTTGCATCACCCCATGGCATGTGTGGAAGGGGGAGTGTTCCCACTAAGCCCTCAAGAGAACAAGAAAAAAGATTAACAAATGGATGTGCAGATTCATGCCGATTGTTCAAGGGATCAGTGATAGGCATGATTGATTGATGACAGTTGCACAGGTGTAAACTGCACAGACGGGGTGCGTTTGTGGGACATTGGGCGAGACATTTTTAACAGTGACATACAAGATGTTTTAGAGGCTTTGTTGCTGAATCAATGCCACAGTGGTTAATTTAGGGGTGAGCCACTTGGCAAACAAAGGTGGTTACCAAGTGGCAGTGGTGGGGTGGCCAGCATCTAGATATGCCAGGTGACATCGCTAAGTCAAAAATATTGCTCAACTAGTAAGATTGCTCTTGTAGGTCTTGACAGAAGCAGCAGGGATCTCAAATCTTACAGCTTCAACAGCTGGGGGGAAATCAAGAGCATCGGCATTAGCTTTGGGGGTAGGAGCCCTTAGCCTTCTACGGGTTGGGATGTCCACATCGGAATTACAATACAGATATATACAGATCAGTGCAGCTATGGAGGCCCCGACTGGGCATTTGGCTTGATATTATGGCATGAGATATGAGAAATGGATGCTGGTCACCCCCCTGCAATTGAGATAGTATCAAAGTGGCATCAATTAACATTGTAATATACCTTGGAGTGTTGTTTTGTATATCATTATAGTTAAAATAGTTTATGTGTTTATGTTGTGCACATGTTATACCCCTATTGCATGGAAAATAAAGTTAAGTTTCTGCAGAGAACAACGTCTGATCCTTGACTGTATAGAAAATTTTAAATTCTTTTCCCATGGGAGAACATCTAAAACTGATCATGTTGTGACAAGAATGCACCTCTCTCCTAAGCCAGGGTATGACCTCAGTCTCTCAAATTTACTGCTAGTGCTCTTCTTAATACTTGCATCGTGCCAAACAGCTTTGTTCTGAAGCTTGTACTGTGTCATATATACTGGCAACATATCCAGGTGAGTGGTGCCCAAACAATTAGGGCTGTTTTCGTTTCTTCAGGCCACATTTTCTTGGTCTCTCATTACATCTCTTGGTACTTGATGATCTTCTCTCTCTTTATACATAGTACAGAAGAATGGCTTAGTACTGACCTTTCCTTCTTTTTTTAAATGTTTATTTATCAATTCATCATACAGCAATAGTACAATAGATAATAGAGAAAAACATAATATGCTATTGTATAATACAATTGTTTTTTAACTACGGAAACTGATTGCCCTAAGAACAATCACATAAACACAGGACAGGACTACCCATACATACCCAATCATACCACACATCGACAATAATCACAATATTAAAAAAACAGAATTAAGAAGAACTTTCTCTAAAGCACTGTGCCATCACTTCCCAGAACTTATCCCAAAATAATGTGTAGTCCTTAATTTTCATTGTGTGAGTCTTGCATCTAATCCTTCAATCAGTTTCCAGTCCAACATAGTTCTACACCATTGCTGAACTAGTAGCATGACCTCTTGTATCCAAAATTGGACAATTATTAACTTGTCGTAATGTTATATGAACAAATGTAACCATATTTTTTACCACTGTTGGGGCCCACGTGTACAACCCTAACAACAAAATTTCTCTCTCAAAGGGTAATTGGATACCAATCACCATATGACTAAAAGATAATACTTCATCCCCAAAATAATATAATTTATAACAAAGTAAAAGTTATGGGCTAACGTACCATCTATGTGTTTACATTTAAGGCATTTATTATTATTCACTATTCCCATACGAAACAATCTATCCAGAGCATAATAATGTCAATGTTACACTTTAAATTGCATCTCTTGAACTTTAGAATCAATGTTAATTTATCAAGTCTTAAAACAATTTACTTATCTTTTTTCCCATGATAGGAATCCCCATTTCAATAGATCACTGGCACACAAGCTTTACTACAAATGATTTTGATGGCTTACTTCCTGCAACCAAATAACTCTATTAAATTTGTTAGAGAATTTGTTAGGCATTTGTTAGAATTTGTTAGGCATTATGTAGATTTGGTGAAAAGGCATTATGTAGATTTGGTGAAAAAATATGACTGTTGTCTTTTCACCAAATCTACATAATGTAGATTTGGTGAAAATGTACACAATGTTTCTGTAAAGCCTGTGGCTGTTAAATGTTTTAATGTTTAAACTGTTATATGTAAAGCCTGTTGCTAATTTATTGTTTCACTGTAAACCGAGGTGATGTATGATTATACGTACCGCAGTATAAAAGAATCTATAAATAAATAAATAAATAAACATAATGCCTGACTTGTAAATAAGCATAAAATTATTGACTAGGGAGGTTATAATCAACCTGCAGTTATTCAAAAGAAAAAATTGTCAATACATGGCCTGAGAGACCCCTCCTTCTTAGACACAAAGAAGAAGCCTGCCCCCACAGGAGATGAAGACGTCTGGGCTGCAGTGACAGGTGGGGAGATCTGAAGGAGGCATTGTTGCAGACAGGAGGATCCCCAATGGGTGAGTTCAAATGTCTGCCAGTCAGTGGTGGGGATGTGCTTAATGAGCCAGGGCAGACCGAGGATAACTGCTTTTGGAAGAACAAAGAGAGTGAAAAGCTCCCTGAGCAGCACTCTGATTTGCAAGTTCAGGGGAGCAGTCATCATGTTGGGTTCAATAAGGCAGGAAATAGGTCCAAACAGCAATAAAATAAATGCATACATTGAAGAAAGAAGGGGGTCAATTACAGAGTGGAGCTTGAGCCATCACTCTATCATTGTCTATTTTGGAAAATGGCAGGCAAAACAAGAAAATATGACCAATGTTAAGATTTTAAAAAGTAAGGAAACTTCAGCCATTTAAAAATCCCTCATGCATGCTGTTTGCTTACAGTATTGAACAGCTTTGGGTTGAGTGGTAAGTGATTCATCTCTTTTATACAGATCCTTCACGATGGTTGCGGCCAATGAGGAAACATCTTTTGAGGGATTCTAGGCAGGGGTGTGTGTTATCTTCTCTCCTATTCCTTCTTCAGTTAGATCCATTACTTAGGAGAGTGCAAGAGGAGCAGAAGGTGTCAATCTGGAGAATTGCCCTTGTAAAATAGCTTCCTTTGCTTCCTTTCCTTTCTTATCTAACCCTAACCCTAGCAGAAACATTGAGTCCACTGTCAAGAGTAATGTTCTTTGGACCCATGTCGGTCCCACACAGCATTGGTACTGGCATGTTTTTTATTACTCCTACTTCTCTGTATCCAGGCTTGGTACCACAATTCAGGTATGCTTGAGCAATGGGTACAGTCTCTCGGGTTCCGTTGTCCAGCATTACATCTCCAGTGCGCCCTGGAAGAATAGCATCTTCCGACACCAACTCTGGTCACAGTAAAGGCATGCTAGAGCCAGTGTGCACAAGCCCAGTTACTTGGGTCTGATTCACAGTTACTGGAGTGCTGTAGTGATGTGGAAGCTCATCTGCCTCTTTGTTTGGTGAATATCCAGTAACTCCTTGTAGTGTTGTTACTGCGTAGGCTTCTTTCCTAGAACTGGGACTGCCCACAGTAGCTGCCAGCTTTGGTGCAGGAGCTGGAGTGCTTCTCAATGAAGACTTGGGGTTGTCTGGGCAATCTGCCTTGAATTATCCTGTGTGCTCACACTGATAACAAGGACACTCATGCTTAAAGTCTTTAGGTTTCTGAGGAAAACTGGGAGGTTTGCTGATTGTCTCTGAGGTTGCAGGAGCATTAGATTTAGGGCCTTGACTTTCTTTAGTTCCTTGCTGCTGTGGGTATGGATGGTTTCTCTTTGCCAACCAGGGATGGTTAGCCACAAAGATGTCAGCCAGCAAAGCTGCCTTCTCTGGAGAATGGGGCTGGTGATCTTGAACATCCTCTCTCACTTCTGGACGGCATTGTTATAAAATCTGCTCCAGGACCGTCAGGTTCCAGCAGTTCTCCAGGGTTTTAACCTCTGATCCAGTAAGCCACTGGCTGTGCTGGTATCTTAGCTGGATCACAAACTCAATGTGAGTATCATCTGTCCCCTTTTGCAAATTTCGTAACTTAATTCTATAGGTCTCAGGGGGGGGTAATAGCATAACGGTTCAGCAAAGCCTTGTGCACCTTCTCAAACTGGGAGCACATCTCCATGGGCAGTCCTTGGAATGCTTCAAGTGTTTACCCGGTGAGATTTCCTCCCAAATATCATACCCAGTCTTTTTCTGGAATATCATTTAAGAACTTAAGAACATAAGAAAGTGCCATGCTGGGTCAGACCAAGGGTCCACCAAGCCCAGCATCCTGTTTCCAACAGACTCCAAACCAAGCCACAAGAACCTAGCAATTACCCAAACACCAAGAAGATCCCATGCTACTGATGCGATTAAAAGCAGTGGCTATTCCCTAAGTAAACTTGATTAATAGCAGTTAATGGACTTCTCCTCCAAGAACTTATCCAAACCTTTTTTGAACCCAGCTACACTAACTGCAATAACCACATCCCCTGGCAACAAATTCCAGGGTTTAATTGTGCATTGAGTGAAAAAGAATTTTCTCTGATTAGTCTTAAATGTGCTACTTGCTAACTTCATGGAATGCCTATCCGAAAGTGTAAATAACTGATTCACATCTACTCACTCAAGACCTATCATGATCTTAAAGACCTCTATCATATCCCACTTCAGCCATCTCTTCTCCAAACTGAACAGCCTTAATCTCTTCAGCCTTTCCTCATAGGGGAGCTGTTATATACCCTTTATCATTTTGGTTGCCCTTCTCTGTACCTTCTCCATCGCAACTATATCTTTTTTGAGATGTGGCGACCAGAAATGTACACAGTATTCAAGGTGCGGTCTCACCATGGAGTGATACAGAGGCATTAAGACATTTTACGTTTTATTAACCATTTCCTTCTGTTGCAGTCTGGGAGCTGTGGTTCGAGAGTGGACCCTTGAGCCGAACCACCCTGGGTAGAGTAGCTCGGGAGGCGGAGCCACAAGCACAGGTCTTCGCCCGGGAACCAGGAACCCCCCAGGAGGAGCCCATAGGGTCCTGGAGCCTTGGGACTTAGGAGACACACGTAGGGGTCTTCACCCGGGAACTGGGACCCCCCCAGGAGGAGCCCGTAGGGTCCCAGAACCTTGGGACTTGGGAGTGCAGCTAAGCTCTTCACCCGGGAACCAGGACCCCCCAGGAGGAGCCCGTAGGGTCCCAGTCCCTTGGGACTTCTGCACAGTGATAATCTCTCTAGGAAGGCCCAGGCAAGGGTAAGCACAGAGTCCAGTAGCAAGAGCCAATAGGCCAGGGAGCACAGAGCAAGCGGAAGCAGGATCAGAGTCAGTAATGTCTTGACTGGAACTTGCAGGGTGCAAGATGGGAGCCAGCAGCGAGTAGGCCAGAGCCTGGCAGGAAGTAGAAGGTATCAGGACCCAAGACAGTCTGGCAGTAGTTCCAGTCCAGGCCTGCAGGAGGCGCTGTCCGGAGGACAGGAGCGTGGCAGCTGCGGCAGAGAAGCCGTGGACTGAGGCAGGCGGCAGGCAGCGGTCGAGTCAGGAACGAGCAGAGGTCGGTGGCTGGCGGCAGGCAGAAGCAGAGTCAGGAACGAGCAGAGGTTGGTAGCTGAAGCAGAACAACGGAAGTGCAACTAAGAACTACACACTGTAGCGACCCTCGCTGCAAGGCAATGAGAGGACTGAGGGATGCCTGTTATATCGGGCTTGGGGCGTGGCGTGACTAGCTCAGGCGGGGTCAGGCTTCCGGTGAGCGTACGTCCATAACGCACGTCCCCGCGTGCGTGCGGGGCGGCAGCGAGACGGCCCAGCAATGGCGGACGCCCTGAATGCTCAGCAGAGCCGCGGAGGCGGCGTTCCCGGCCTCGGAGGTGAGCCCTGAACACAGCTAGCAAGGGGGAAGCGGTGGAGACCGCAACACCTTCCTAATAATTCCTAATTGCTTTTTTGACCGCTGCAGCACACTGAACTGATGATTTCAATGTATTATCCACTATGATGCCTAGATCTTTTTCCTGGGTGGTAGCTCCTAATATGGAACCTAACATCGTGTAACTATAGCAACGGTTATTTTTCCCTATATGCATCACCTTGCACTTGTCCACATTACACTTCATCTGCCATTTGGATGCCCAATCTTCCAGTCTTGCAAAGTCCTCCTGTAATGTATCACAATCCGTTTATGATTTAACTACTCTGAATAATTTTGTATCATCCGCAAATTTGATTACCTCACTCGTCGTATTCCTTTCCAGATCATTTATAAAAATATTGAAATGCACCGGTCCAAGTACAGATCCCTGAGGCACTCCACTGTTTACCCTTTTCCACTGAGAAAATTGACCATTTAATCCTACTCTCTGTTTCCTGTCTTTTAACCAGTTTGTAATCCACGAAAGGACATCGCCTCCTATCCCATGACTTTTTAGTTTTCTTAGAAGCCTCTCATGAGGGACTTTGTCAAATGCTTTTTGAAAATCCAAATACACTATATCTACCGGTTCACCTTTATCCACGTGTTTATTAACCCCTTCAAAAAATGAAGCAGATTTTTGTTAGGCAAGACTTCCCTTGGGTAAATCCATGATGCTGTGTTACATTAAACCATGTCTTTCTATATGCTCTACGAATTTGATCTTTAGAATAGTTTCCACTATTTTTCCCGGCACTGAAGTCAGGCTCACTGGTCTATAGTTTCCCAGATTGCCCCTGGAGCCCTTTTTAAGTTTTGGGGTTACATTGGTCACCCTCCAGTCTTCAGGTACAATGGATGATTTTAATGATAGGTTACAAATTTTAACTAATAGATCAAAAATTTCATTTTTTAGTTCCTTCAGTGCCCTAGGATGCATAACATCCGGGCCAGGTGTTTTGCTACTCTTTAGTTTGTCAATCTGGCCTACTACATTTTCCAGGTTCACAGTGATTTCGTTCAGTTCGTCTGACTCATCACCCTTGAAAACCATCTCCGGAACTGGTATCTCCCCCAACATCCTCATTAGTAAACACGGAAGCAAAGAATTCCTTTAGTCTTTCTGCAATGGCCTTATCTTCCCTAAGAGCCTCTTTAACCCCTCAGTCATCTAATGGTTCAACTGACTCCCTCACAGGTTTCTTGCTTTGGATATATTTTTTAAAGTTTTTATTATGAGTTTTTGCCTCTATGGCCAACTTCATTTCAAATTCTCTCTTCACCTAACTTATCAATGTTTTACACTTAACTTGACAACGCTTATGCTACTAGGAGTAGCCTAGTGGTTAGAGCAGTGCGCTTTGGACCAGGGTTCAAGTCCTACTGTCGCTCCTTGTAACCTTGTGCAAGACACTTTACCTTCCATTGCCCCTGGATTTATCAAAATGCGGTAAGTACCGCATGCGATAGCAAAAGGGGCATGTTTTATGCTAATATAGCATTTATCGCAATTTGTGCGAAGAGCTAAATTGTGAGAGAGAGAGAGAGAGAGAGACTGGCCATAGTGTCATGGCCCATAGGTAGGTATTTGTATCCCTATGGTAGGCCCACCTAGTAACTCGAGGTGGGGTTTAGGTAAGAGTGTAGGGGGTTAGGGGCCACTTTGACATTCTACGTGACACCTACGAACAGAACAGTGGTCTCTTGAGAAGATTTGCTGGCCTTCGGAGTGAGGAAACTCACTCCAAGATGAGATTTGGGCAATGTTCTCTCAACCTAGCTAGGTTTGGGTGTCATCAAACTGCGCAAACAAATTGGGCCCTATCCAAGTTGTGGATCCAGTCTCTGTCTTTGGCACAGGAGGTGGACTGGAGCCGTGGATATGAATCATTTCATCTCCATCTTTTGAAGCTGAAATTCCCGCTCTTCCTGCAGCTGTCTATCTTCCCACTCTTCCTGCCGCCATCAGTCTGCCTGCTATTGCCATTGGTCTTCCTGCTGTTGCTGCCACCATCTGTCCTCTAGCACTTGTTCTGATGCAGCTGCAAGTAGATCTGTTGGATTTCAGCTGGTCTGGAATCAGACCCTGCCAGTTCTCCGGCCTCTGCCAGTAGGGCGTCTGGTTTCCCACCCAGAGTAGAACTCAGGACGGGTTATTGCCCCCTCACTGGAAGGGAAGTGCCACATTTCCTCATCGCTGTGGACATTTATTTATTTATTTATTTATTTATTTAACATTTTTGTATACCGACATTCGTAGGATACATCACATCGGTTTCCATATAACAAGTAATGTAGCGTAACAAAGCTTTACAATAAAATTAGATAAGCTAGGGAGGGAGAACAACATGATGGTTTCCAGATAACAAGTAATGCAGAGTAACAAATGCTTTACAACAAGATTGAATTAAACTGGGGGGGGGGGGGAAGGGTTCAATGAGGATTGTAGAAGGCAAGTAGTGAGACAGAGCTAAATGCATTAAAGTTATAACAGGCAAAGAGCGAGTCTGGGGTCGAAACATATGGGGGGGTGGCAAACAAGATGAATTTGAATTTGGGGGGCGTTAAGGGGGTAGTAACACAACTGGGAGGGGAAGCAAAGATAGAGGAGTGGGAACAGCGGCGGATTCCCGAGGAAGACCGGCCCAGGGATTCGCCGCCCAGGCCAGCCCAGGACACATCATGTGGTCTGCCGAGCGTGGCTCCGTCACAGCCGCGCACGGCAGACCACGTGACTGAAGCGACCGGCCCACCGGGGGATGCCCGATCCCCCGATAGGCCAATCCGCCCCTGGGTGGGAATAAAGGGGGGGTTATGGGGGGGAGGGAGTGAGGTTATAGGCCTGCTTAAACAGCCACATTTTGAGTTTTTGTTTGAATTTTTTAGGACAGTGTTCTTGTCGCAGGCAGGAAGGCACAGTGTTCCATAATGTGGGTCCAGCTATGGAGAGAGCGCGTTCTTTCGTGGCAGTGAGGTGGGCGAGTTTAGGAGAAGGAGTTTGTAGGGTTGCCAAGTATTGCGATCTGGTGGGTCTGGTGGAGGAGTGGAACTGTAGGTGGTTGCTGAACCAGTGCATATTGGGGTTGTGAAGGGCTTTGTGTATGAGGGAGAGCACCTTGAAATTAATCCTTGCAGATATTGGGAGCCAGTGAAGTTGTTTGAGAATCGGGGTTATATGCTCTTTTTTGCGTGTGCCGGTCAGGATGAGTGCTGCGGCATTTTGCAGCATTTGGAGGGGAGCAGTGTTGCTTTTGGGAAGTTCTAGAAGGATACTGTTGGAGTAGTCAATTTTGGAAAGAATGATGGCTTGTAGTACCAAGCGGAAATCGTTAAGATGCAGCAGGGGTTTTAGTTTTTTTTAGAGTATGGAGCTTGAAATAACATTCTTTTATGGTGGTGTTTATAAATTTTTTTAAATTGAGTTGGGTGTCAAGGATGACACCTAAGTTGCGTATGTGTAGAGCAAATGTGATGTTGGGCGGGTGAGTCTTGGAAAGGGTAGGATTAATAGTGTTGTGTTGGGGAGCAATAACCATGAGTTCTGTTTTATTAGTATTGAGGGATAGGTGGAGGTTGGTAAGGAGATTGTTGATGGCCGATAGGGCGGTTTCCCAGGTATTAAGAGCTTTAGATAGGGAGTCTTTAATAGGAATAATTTTTTGTATATCGTCTGCATATAGGTAGTGCCGGAGATTGAGCTCTGAGAGGAGGTGCCAGAGGGGCAATAAGTATATGTTAAACAGAGTGGAGGAAAGGGAGGAGCCTTGAGGCACTCCATGTATTATGTTGATTGCCTTAGATTCACTGGTGCCAATTTTGACTTTATATTTTCTGTTGCTTAGGAATGATTTGAACCAGAGCAGTGGGATACCAGAGATGCCGATTTCTGCGAGCCGTTCGATTAGAATGTTATGGCTTATGGTATTGAAGGCTGAGGAAATGTCGAGTATGGCCAGGATGTATGCTTGCCCTTTGTCAAAGCCTTTAAGGAGGTGATCAGAAAGGGTAGTCAACAGTGTCTTGGTGCTACGATGTTTGCGAAAGCCGTGTTGAGAAGTGAAGAGAATGTGGTGTTGTTCAAGGTAATCAGTTAGTTGTTGGTTGACGGTTTTTTCAAGGACTTTTGCTATAAATGGTAAGTTAGATATGGGGCGGTAGTTGGCTAGATCTGAGGTGTCTAGTTTGGGTTTTTTAAGTATTGGTTTGACAATTGCTCTTGTGTTAGGACAAATCCACAAAAAAAATAAAATATCCAGGTGTAAATAAATACTACTCAAAAATAACCAAAGGTAACAGAGCTTATAAAGAGACCATCATATATGGGGTACATTTAATCGCTAAAGGACAGTTTTACCAACATGGCTGGACTATCCAGTGAAAGGATATTTCAATTTAATCATCTTTTTGAAGATTTACATTGTACAGTTATTGATTTATAGTACACACAAGATGAGTGAGAGATATTACTTCACTCTTAAATTTTAAAGAACAGTGGATTTTTAGTTTTAATACAATTGCCCCATTGGGAATGAATGAAGCTATTGACTGGTATACTCTGACTTGAGTCTTTTTATCTCATTGGTTAAAAATGCTTAGTTTTTTTGATTGGGTGTTTTTCAAATTTGCTATCCTGATTGGCTCTCTAAGTATCCATTTTTGATTGGTCTATTTTTGTAATAAAACATGGAAGAGCCTGACATTTGTTTGCAGATACCATTTTGTTTACTAAGAGGAGAAGAAGCAGAACATATAATGCCGGTATTTAATCATTTTCAGAAATGTTAAAAACTGAAATTCTGTTGGTTGTTTAAACTATATGTGTTTGTTTCATTTTTTGAAGAGCATATATTGCTCCTGATGAAGAATCGAAACGTGTATTGTGTCAGGCATTTTCTAGGGCATAATATCAACAGTTCCAGCTAGCATCTCCATTTGAAAAGGAAGAACAAGTGGATAGATTATGCTGATGTTTTGGAAAAGATAAGTAATTCATCTTCTTTTTTTTGAAGATTTATGAAGAATCTATAAGACTATAAATATTAGAAAGAAGAAAATATAAAAAAAATAAATGTTGGTGTTTTTTTTTGAGACCGAAAAAATAAGGGGAAATATCCTTTCGCTGGATAGTCCAGATATGTTGGGCGAAACTGACCTTTAGTGATTAAATGTACCCCATATATGATGGTCTCTTTATAAGCTCTGTTACCATTGATTAATTTTGACTGGTGTTAGGACAGGCATGTCCAGTGTCTGATGGTCTCTGCTATCCACCATCCGCCTCTGGTCTGCTATCCGCACACAGCTGATCTAACACTATGAACAAAAACTGAATGGGAGAAGGGACCCTGCTGCTATGGCACTCATTCACTATGCTCTGTGTCTGGAAGTTGCAGAGCAAAAACACTCTGAACCCCTCAGTGGGTGGTGACCCTCACCCCATGCATTGAGCCTGACGATCCCACTGCTGCCACCAGAAAAGAACAGAGGTCTGTCATGTACCGATGCAGCGCCAGCCCTAACAGCCACTTATGGTAACCCTGTCCTGCCAAGCACTGCCCAGGCCCACCTGCACCTGCGCAAGTGCTTCTACAGTGGCAACCTCCCACCTACCAACTGGGTTCCTGCTTGTCTCTGGACAAGTTCCTCACCCATAAGCTATCCCCTGGTGGTTTCTAGGGACACTGAAACCCCTCACAACCAAGGGTCACAAAGTTCCTAGAAATACACCCACAGACCAAATATACACAATACTGTGATCATTAGTTAATTCAAGACAGGCAGAGCTAACAAATTAATAATTTTATTAAGAAAATGCAGGAACAGTGAACAGATAAAAGTTTTAAATTGCAAACAGAAACATAAAACAACAAGCATTAAACAGTAGAAACTATCTAAACACTTTTCACTATTCGTATTTAATAGTATCTGGGGAAATCAGGAAAAGGCTGTCCACTAGAGCTGAACAGGGCCTCAGCACAGAGATTTGCACCCTCTGTATTCCCAGCAGAGAATGGAGAGTTCCAAAACCATCAGGACGAGTTCTCTCTCTCCAGGGGAAATCAGGGCACACAGTTATTAACAGCTTTCTGGCCAATTGCAGGGTGTTTCAGTGTTACATGTACTTAGGGATATTGGGATGTGTATGCTGATCAAGCCACTTCAGTCAAGGCAGCATCCAAAGCCTCTACTTGAACTCCAGTGCAGAGGTCAAACACCACCTGCAGGCCAGCAAACAGGAAATGAGCTTTCCGGTAGATGTAGTGTATTTGGATTTTCAGAAGGCGTTTGACAAAGTCCCTCATGAGAGGCTTCTATGAAAACTAAAAAGTCATGGGATAGGAGGCAATGTCCTTTCGTGGATTACAAGGTGGTTAAAAGACAGGAAACAGAGAGTAGGATTAAATGGTCAATTTTCTCAGTGGAAAAGGGTAAACAGTGGAGTGCCTCAGGGATCTGTACTTGGACCGGTGCTTTTCAATATATATATAAATGATCTGGAAAGGAATACGACGAGTGAGGTTATCAAATTTGCAGATGATACAAAATTATTCAGAGTAGTTAAATCACAAGCAGACTGTGATACATTGCAGGATGACCTTGCAAGACTTGAAGATTCGGCATCCAAATGGCAGATGAAATTTAATGTGGACAAGTGCAAGGTGTTGCATATAGGGAAAAATAACGTTGCTGTAGTTACACGATGTTAGGTTCCATGTTAGGAGCTACCACCCAGGAAAAAGATCTAGGCATCATAGTGGATAATATTTTAAAATCGTCAGCTCAGTGTGCTGTAGCAGTTAAAAAAGCAAATAGAATGTTAGGAATTATTAGGAAGGGAATGGTTAATAGAACAGAAAATGTCATAATGCCTCTATGGTGAGACCACACCTTGAATACTGTGTACAATTCTGGTCGCCGCATCTCAAAAAAGATATAGTTGCAATGGAGAAGGTACAGAGAAGGGCAACCAAAATGATAAAGGGGATGGAACAGCTTCCCTATGAGGAAAGGCTGAAGAGGTTAGGGCTGTTCAGCTTGAGGGGGGATATGATAGAGGTCTTTAAGATCATGAGAGGTCTTGAACGAGTAGATGTGACTTGGTTATTTTCACTTTCGAATAATAGAAGGACTAGGGGACATTCCATGAAGTTAGCAAGTAGCACATTTAAGACTAATCGGAGAAAATTCTTTTTCACTCAACGCACAATAAAGCTCTGGAATTTGTTGCCAGAGATGTGGTTAGTGCAGTTGGTGTAGCTGGGTTCAAAAAAGGTTTGGATAAGTGGTGGGGGTGGAAGAGAAATAGAACCAAAGAGCTAAGAGAAACAGATAAGTATGAGAAAAAAATGTGAAGCTTGCTGGGCAGACTGGATGGGCCGTTTGGTCTTCTTCTGCCGTCATTTCTATGTTTCTATGTTTCTTGGAGGAGAAGTCCATTAATGCCTATTAATCAATTTTACATAGGGAATAGCCACTGCTATTAATTGCATCAGTCACTAACCAACCTCTTTCCCTTTTCAACAATACACCAACTTAAACATACTGTTGCGATCCCGGTCGCCAGGCTAGCGACCGGGCCCTTACCTCCATGCCGGGGGTCCCGGGTCCGCCGCGCTCCGCTGCAGTTTCGGGCCTGGTCGGCCGCGTGGCAGCGGCGTCTCCCTCGTGGAGACGCCGTCGAGCCCGATTCTGACTCCTCCCCCCTGCCGGGTACGCGCGCGCGCGAAGGGGTGGCTCTTGAAGGTCCAGCACCCGGAAGTGCTGAACCGCCCCCTTTCTGACGTCGAAGCTCGGCTGGCTATTTAAGGCAGCCTCAGTCTCTGTTTCCTTGCCTTGCAACGAGGTCGCTCCTGTGAGTGCTTAGTTGCGTTCCTGGATTCAGCTTGCTTCTTCCCTGCTTGTTCCGCTGCTTGTTCCTGCTTGTTCTTGTGTTTGCTCCTGAGATCCTTGCCTTGTTCCGTTCCTGCTTGTTCCAGTTCCCGCTCCGTTGAATCCACTCCTGCTGACTCTTCTCGTCTGTCGCCAGCCTTGACCCTCGGATTCCTGCTGACTCTTCTCGTCTGTCGCCAGCCTTGACCCTCGGATTCCTGCTTGACTCTTCTCGTCTGCCGCCAGCCTCGACCCTCGAATTCCTGCTTGACTCTTCTCGTCTGCCGCCAGCCTTGACCCTCGGACTTCTGCTCGACTCTTCTCGTCCTCAGCCAGCCTTGAACACCGGTTCTCCTAAGTCCCAGCGACCCGGACTCCTACGGGCTCCTCCTGGGGGGGTCTCGGGTTTCCAGGGCGAAGACTCTCTACTCCACGCCTGATCCGTACCGCCTCCCGGCTCTCTTTCCACCGTCTGGACTCCATCGTTCAGACAGCCGGGCCAAGGGTTCACTAAACAGACTCTCCCATAACACATATAAGGGAATATTTGTTTGGTGGTAATCTTGTACGGAGGTTTTTCAATGAGGGTAACCGATTTGCAGTTATCCTCTCTTTGACCTCCGTCTATTATTCTTTTATTGAATTAAACAATGTCTCTCAAGATGCTTTTTTTTGTATAATTTTTCAATTTTTCTTAAAATCCCTTCTCCCCTGCTGCTTTTCCGACCCACTATTGTTTTTATTTCATACTTATCAAGGTCGTCGCCTTTGGTGGTGTCTCATGGGTACGGAGCTGCATGTCCGACACGGGCCATGTTTCGGCACTGTGTGCCTGCTTCAGGGACTATAGGAGAATGTGCTGTGTCCTATATAGGGTTCACAGCAAACACAGAAGGCATCGCACGTCAGACAGAAGAAGCTTTGAATAAGTTAACTGCATGCTGTGAACCCTATATAGGACACAGCACATTCTCCTATAGTCCCTGAAGCAGGCACACAGTGCCGAAACATGGCCCGTGTCGGACATGCAGCTCCGTACCCATGAGACACCACCAAAGGCGACGACCTTGATAAGTATGAAATAAAAACAATAGTGGGTCGGAAAAGCAGCAGGGGAGAAGGGATTTTAAGAAAAATTGAAAAATTATACAAAAAAAGCATCTTGAGAGACATTGTTTAATTCAATAAAAGAATAATAGACGGAGGTCAAAGAGAGGATAACTGCAAATCGGTTACCCTCATTGAAAAACCTCCGTACAAGATTACCACCAAACAAATATTCCTTTATATGTTTAAGTTGGTGTATTAATTGCATCAGTAGCATGGGATCTTCTTAGTGTTTGGGTAATTGCCAGGTTCTTGTGGCCTGGTTTTGGCCTCTGTTGGAAACAGGATGCTGGGCTTGATGGACCCTTGGTCTGACCCAGCATGGCAATTTCTTATGTTCTTATGGTGAAAAGTGTCAATAAACTACAAAGCATGCAAACCCCCCGTTTCACCGCATTGCCAAAATGGTTCTATGTCCTACAGTTGTTTCCCTCACGCTTGCTCAAAAAAGATGTTCAGCTTTTGGAGCAGCAACTTGCTAAATTTCTCTGGAATGGCACTGAGTTAGAATTCCTCTATAGTGGCATAAGAAGGACTGGAAGGGGAGGGGAATGGGGGTGCTGAATCTACAGGCATATAATATGGCTTGTCTTTTGAGGATATTTAAAGACTGGGTTTACGGGTCTAACTGTTATGTGGATTTCGGTGCATAAGAGCAGTTGATAACCCCTCTATATCTTCTCTATGCTTTGCAAGTTACCTGGGTTGGCATGTAGCAGTGTACTTGTTACTTGTTTATGATATGTGTGGAAGTGTTTCATCAGATTATGCAAGAGAAATCAGACCACGACTCCCTTTTTACCATTGATGGGGAATCTGGTTTTTCCTCTGAGAGTCCAAAGCAAAGTGTTTGATATTGGGGCTCAGAAAGTGATAAGGCAGATTTGTCAAATACTTTTAGATGATGGTACTAATCAGTCCTTGCAACATATAAAAGAAGGATTCAATTCAGACAGTAAACTTTTCTTTGCCTATCCCCAAGCCCTCCTTTGTGTCCAGTCCTTGGATAGACAAAATTTAAATACGAGTTTAATTTCTCAGGTGGAAGAATTTAAAAAAAAAAAAAAAAAAAAAGAGGAACTGGAATAGTTGTCAGTGTTAGGCCTGTATAAAACCATTCAAAACTTTAGGGCATAGGATACTTATGGGATTTTGGTTATGCATTGGGGTAGGGATTTGGGGAGAGCCCTAGGAGAGACTCCATATAAGTTTTTCTATAGAGCATATTTCTTCTGATAGGACATATAAGGCTAAGAAGGGTATCTTCGGACAGGTGCATTAAATATGCTGGGGAAGGTGCACCATGGGGCATCTTTTTTGGGTCCTGTCCCAAGATATGATTATTCTGGTCACACATTATGTGTTTCATGAATGGAATTTTAGACCAGATTTTTAAACCTGTTGTCGAGGCTGTTTTGTTCATGATGGTTCTGCTTTAGGATTTAGGAAGCTGCTTCCGAGGAAAGCTTTTTTGGTAGGCAAGAGAACGAATTTGATGGCCTGGAGGGAGGACTGTTAACGTTCATTTTGGCACTGGCAGAGTCTCTTGCGTAATATAATACAGATGGAGAACTTGAGTTATGATGATTTGGGGCATAGGCGGGCTTTTCCTGCAATTTGGGAACCTCATATTCTAAATCTCCCTGTGCGTGCCAGGAGTGAAATCCTTAAAAGCTTGCAGATATACGTTGGGGCATATGTGGCAGAGGAGCTTGATGACACTCTTGGGTCTGAGTAAGAGGGGAGAGGGGATGTTGGGGGGATGATTTATATAGTTGAATAAGGGGAGAAAGGAAAGAGGTTGGGGATTGACATGAGTTTTTGTTGTTGTGCAGTGCATGGGGAGTAAATAAAAGATTTGTAAATTGTATTTGTACTCTCGACCCTTTGTGCGCATAACAAACCAACGTACACTGGGTCTCTGTTACTGCATTTTATTTAATGAAACGTTTACACAGAAAATCCCTCATGCCCCTGTTCATTGTTTAATCTTACAATACGTATAAATATTTTTGTACAACTTGGTTCTTTGGTGTTGCTAGGATCAATCGGTGTAATGTTCAAGACTGTGAACACTTCCGGTCACTAACCCAGCTCAATAATGAAGTTGCTGAAACTCATTAGCACATGAAATCATTTCATTTTACTAGAAAGGAATGGATTTATTAACCTGCTCACAAAATAGCAAATTCTTGCACGCAAATAACCAAAGTCCCAACTCAGTTGCCCTACTGTGTTGCTGATCTGGAGCACAAAATGATGGGAGCGAGACGATGTTGCTGCTGCTTGAGCTGATGGGTCCCTTAGAAAATGCACATTCCAGTAGCTGACAGCAAAATAAATCCTCTTCCTGCCTCACTGGCACCAGGCATCCAGAAGTCCTCACAGAACACATTCATCCGTAAATTGCAAAAAAAAATGCTAACACGTCTCCAGTCCATTTTTTTTTCTCTGAAAAATTCCTGATGTTACAAACTAAACTAAAATTGTATTATTTCACTCTTACATTTCATGATAATAGGATATTCAGGAGTGGAAAAAACAAGCCATGATGAAGCCTTTATAATATGAATAGAGTAACATAGTAATGATGGCAGAAAAGGACCAAATGATCCATCCAGTCTGCCCAGCAAGCTTTTTACGGTAGTATCTGCTGCACCGTGTAGGTTACCCCCATATTTCTCTTTTACTGAGTGATGAGCCTTATTGAAAATTCAGACAGTGCTGCCTGTCCTGCATTGCTTATGGACTTGGCCATCGAAGCAGTCCTGTGCTTTTTCCCTTATGTCTGCGTATCAGTACTCCAGAGCGTAAAAGTCAGGGCCCGTTGTTGGTTGTCATCCGAATCCAAATTCCTCTCTCCCCTCCCCCTTCTATCTGTCAGGTTTAATGCTGACAGACAAAAGGAATCGAAATGCTGTAATTTATAAAATTTTGAATCAGGAGCAGATGAGAGAAGAGAGGCAATGCATCAGAGCAGACTTCCTGCCGGCTTGGGCTAGCACAGGATCAACAGCCTGCCTACACATGCTGGGCCATAGCCTGTAATTCTACAGCTTTTAAAGAGACAGCGCTCAGTTTGCGGCCCTGGAGCGTCACGAGTAACACATCTCACATGATTTAATTGTCTTTTACTAAAGGTGGGGTGCAGAGGTTCATACTGCTGTTCTAGCCACTTTTTACCCAGTGGAGACTTTTCACTATGGCTTTTGTGTTGCTTCACAAAGTGCCTGGTAGTAGAAGGAATTTGTGTTGCTGTTACTGAGGGAACATAGAATTGGAATATTATTATATGCATCACTGGGTATAAGGGTAACCCTTTTTTTTTTTTTTTTTTTTTTTTAAGGATTGTACTTTATCCTGAGTGCCCATAAAATAATTTGTTTCTGGGGCTAACTCTCCTGCCACTTTCCCAATTCTCTGGGTTCCAAGGAGTGGGTTCTTTGCTAACAGGGGGAAGGCTGTCTTTCTAGGCCCAGATGGTGGGGGTTTCTAATCTGGCAATTCTTACTGTACTTTTTGATGGTGTTGGTGCTGCAGGAACAGGCAGGACACAGTGTGGGTATTCAAAATCATTTTTACTTGGATTCTTCTCGTACATAACAGCATCTACTTCACATCTGTGTTCCAACTGTAAATATACACAAGGTAGACCTTCCCTACTGTTCTCTGTGTATGTGTCTCTGGTACAACTCTCTGGGAGTCTGCTTATCCATTCCTGCATAAGAATGGGCAAGTGTCCCAGCCTGGCATGGAAATCCTAATGGGAGGATGCCCAAAGCCCAAAAATTCCTACCTGACTTCCAAACAGAGTCCTGATCTTCCCCACCTATGTCCTGTCTTCCCAAAACTAGAGATTCAGTTGTGGTTCTCCCAAAATGATACTGCTTCTTCTATTCGGGATCCTCCCTCTGTGATCTCTCTTGTGGAGAGGTCTGATATTGACCAGGAACCTGGCTATTACAGCCCAGCTCTAACCATGAAGAAGGGTGGTAATAAATCTCCTCACAACCAAAACAAGAAAAAAAAACTTTCACAGTCCCAGATCTTACTCTGCCAGTGAATGCAGTCACTGCAACCCTTTCACTAGAAAGGAGAGGGGCTCTCATATCTTCTGCTTCCTGGCCTCTGGATCTGGGGCATGTCCCTCACATGGGCTAAACCAGGATCTGACCTTCAGTCCAAATCTAGATTACCCACATGCCAACAAAAAAATCTCTTCTTGAAACTGGAGAAGGTCCTCATTGTAGAGAAATCTCCTCTGTACAAAAACCCCAAGTTAGGTGGGTAGAGAGATCCTAACTCAGGCAGAGATAACCAAAAGCAGCTCCTCACTCTCTGGAAGCCAACACAAAAGACCACACTCACAGTTCACTCACCTGACCCTCCCTTCTAGGCAGGGATCCAACCATCTCAGGCAATCCTCAGGGGGAAGTGCTAACATGATGGTATCTCCCTCACAGCTGTCTAACTAAAAGCAGGGTTCAAGGGCCATCTGGTGAAGAGTAAACACCCTAGTTATGCTCTGTACCCATAGCTTCTCTTTATAATTAACATATTCCTATAACATATCCTGCCCTGAAACAGCAGGGGCTGTGCCAGGAATGTAATTTCCTCCCATGCAGCTCACACAGAGTGGGGAGTACCAGGCAGGAAGGGGCCCTGGGGACCTGCCTCCCCCACAGCAGCATTATTCAGGCGGGAGTAATCAGAGGTGTAGCCTTGGGTGGGCTATGGCTCACAAAACTTTGGAGTCAGGCTCACCCAATTCTTGAGTCTTGTGAGCTGTGCAGAGTCCTAAGAGTAAGAGGCAAGTCAGTGTCTACAGTCTACACCAAAGAGCAAGAAGCATTAGCAGCCACCACCACCATGGAACTGAAGGAAAGGAGATTGCTAGGTCCAGAGTCTTGTTTCTGCTTATCCCTCATCCCTCTTCCTGTACCTCTGGTGCTGGTGGGCAGTGCATCCAATTCTGCAGCTTTTCTAGCTGCCAGTGCTGCTTCGCCCTCCTGTGTTTTCCAGTGATCTGCTGTTTGAACCATGTGAGAGGAGGACAAGCAGAACTGACTGAGGAGTTGGAAGCACTGATTGCCAGCACTTGAACATGGAAGGGGAAAGTGAGGGGAGGAAAAAGAGGTACAAGCTCTTGGAGGTGGACTGGGGGGGGGGGAGGAGGAATGGAGACTACGAGAAATGATGGAGACTCATAGTCTGAGTGGGGGGCAGTAGTGACTTGGGACCTGGGTAGGACTTGGTGGGAGAGTGGGAACCTGGATTGGATGAGATTTGGAAAATGAGAAAATGAGGATTCTGGAATTGAGGGGAGAGTGAGAAGTGAGGATTTGGAAGGGGAGAGTGGGGGACTTGAGAATTGGGTGTGAGAGTGGGAAATCAGATATTAGATAAGGACTGAGAGGTGTTTGGGGTGAGAGGGGATAGGAATAGAGGGGATTAATGAGGGTTTGGCGATTGGATGAGGATTGGGGGATGGGTGGGGACACAAAGATTAGATTGAGGTTGGGGAGGAGTGGTGGAGGAGTAAGGACTGGGATGGGGAAGAAAGCATGGGCTTGGAATCTTGAATGGAGAGACTGGAGTTTGGGTGAGGGTTATGAATGGGTAAGTGTTAGGTTGAGAAGATATGAATGGCTGATTAAAGCTGGAACTATGTGCCATGTGTAAGAGAACAAGGCTTAAGGATGGGGAAGGATTGCGAGTGATGTGAATGATTTGGGAGAAGTGATGAGCATAATCTAGCTTTTCTAGAACAGATTCTGAAAAAGCACTATGGGCAATATGCTAATTCCAAGTGTGCCAAACAGGCTGCATACGGTATGAGTTGTGCTAGACAAAAGCCCACGTGATTTCATTTTTGCTAAAAAAGACTTAATTGTAATAAGTATCCACGGCAAAACCAAATTGTCAATGCTGTGCATAGCTCCCACTTGTATTCAGAGAAAGTTTCTAAATCTTCTAATTTATAGAATAATCCTGATACCTGATACTAGTGAACCAGCTGAGACATCTAATTGTCAAGATGCCAAGACTAAAGTCCATTGTTTAAACCAAGAAACTAAAACTGGAAAAGAATCCAATCTGAGGTTAAGGAGAAATTCAAGCTGCCCTCCATAGGTTAGCTGCCAAAGGTCCTGAAAATTCTGTCACTACAGCTAAAACAGCTCAGAAAAGCCAGGACAGTATTACTAGGCCTCCGAGTGGCTCAATTCCAAACACTTTGAAAGTGGAAAAGGTCAAATCCTCTTCACCTTCTAGTGAAGAGGAATGACTAATTGATTCTTTATTTTGTCCATAGGTATCTACTTCCAGCGTACCGAATTATCTCAAGTCTGAAAGACCTGTATTGGCTGCGTCAGCAGCCTTAGTTGAAACACCTTTAGAGAGCACTGCCCCCAACTTTAGATTCTATCAAGAAGCACAAATATTTCTGGGGTAAACTTAAACTTCTGGGACAAAGGTATATTCCTCCCATTAAATTGCAGGGTGTGGTCCCTCGTAAGGTCCTTGTGGATTCAGCTTCAGAAGTCACATTGATTACCCACAGCCTCTTTCAGAGACTGAATGCTTCTGTAGAAGGGAAGGTCCTTGTGACCAAACCTTAACAACTTATGGGGCACTCTGTTAAAACCACTGGAAAGGTGTAGCTCACCATTCATATAGGGACATTGATACTGAAACATTCAGTAATCATTATCTTGAGTTCAGGGGAAGAATTCTTACTTGGAAATGAACTTCTGAAAAGATTGTCTCCTGTCCTGGACCATGTCTAGGAAATCATTTGAACTTGGGTCAAGCACCCTATTCCTTATACCAAGGTTCAGCAAGGGGGGAGGTTAAAAGTTCTTGTTCTGATGAACTTAAAGTCAACTCTATTAGAATTAATTTTCAGAGGTCAGCAGTTCTTAATTTCTTGGAGCTCTATTTTTATTTATTTATTTATTTATTTATTTAATTCTTTTTTTAATATACCGATGCTCAAGACCAGGTCTTATCGTACCGGTTTACAATAAACTAAGGGGGGTAAACCAGTTAGCACTGAGAGCGAAAAAGCCCACGTGATTTCATTTTTGCTAACAAAGACTTCATTGTAATAAGTATCCACGGCAAAACCAAATTGTCAATGCTGTGCATAGCTCTACATAGCTCTACAGTGAAGGATCTAGAAATAAAGCAAAGGAAAATCAGAACGATATCAATAAAGATGTTGCACGGGTCGGCCGCAGAGGAGTGGGGGCTGCAAGTTGAATGGGTGGCGCGGAGTCGGGTTGGGCCGCCGCTGTCGTCAGGGCGTCGAGACGTGCGCTGAGACGGTCCATAGTGGCTGCCACCATCTCAAGGCACTTCTGCTGTTGCTGTAGCTTCTGTGTCAACCCGGGAATGGCCTGGAGCCTGGAGAGGTCCGCCTGGACCATGGCTTCCGCAAACTGTTAGCTTGGTGCCAGGGTGTGGTCCCTTAGCCGAGGCGGGCTTGTCACTACCTGTAGGAGAGGCTCCCGCAGGTCCCTGCCATCAGCAGGCGGAACTGGTCGTAGCAGGAGCCCGAGCTGGATCTTCACCTGTACCAGCCATCGTTCACCATGGGATGAGCCCTTGGGTGCCGGGGCCAGCAGGACTTAGGCAAAGGTTCCTGGTGAAGAAGATCCCACGACGTGAGGCAAAGGAGGGGTCAGTCAGGCGGGGTCAGGACAGGCGGCAGACATGCAGAATCCAAGAGACGTTCCAAGGTTGGGGCAGGCAGGCAGAATCCAGAGACGTTCCAAAGTCAGGGCAGGTGGCAGGAAGGCAGAATCCAGAGACGTTCTGAGGTCAGGAGGTAGAAGATGCTCCAAGCGGGAGATGGGAGCAGGAACCGGGGCACGAAGGCAGGAACACGGGAGCAGGAGCATGGGAGCAAGAACACAGGAGCAGGAACGCACAGCAACCAGCGGCTCACGAGGAGAAGGACCCGTTGCAGAGGCAATTTAGATAGCCCGGGTTCATGCTAAATAGGGCCCTGAGCCTTTCGTCATTTCCCCGGGCCGCAGCACTCCTTAGCCGCTGGCACTTTAAGAAGCGGGGAGGTGCGCACGCGCCTAGGGAGTCTGCCAATGTGCGAGTCGGCCAGCGTTTGCGCCAACGCCACGAACGGAGGAGACCCGCAGAGAACGGCAGGGACTCCTCATCGCGGAAGAAGGCCCTGCCGTGTCGGTAAGCGGGGTTGGTTCCGCTCCTCTGCGGCTACCGGACCCACCCAGGTACGCAGGGGACCAGAAACTCTGTCGGGGATTACTGAATCAGTGCCAGATGCACTTTTCCCTGCAGCCTGCTCATTTCCCCACCGGTGCAGTCAAGACCACGTTTATCAATTCACTCTTGGACGGCAAGGCCCTGGACTGGAGATCGCCCCTGTGGGAACAAGCGGACCCCCATGCTTCAGGACATCCAACAGTTCCTGCGGGCCTTTAGGCAGGCATTTGAGGACCCTGGGCATTTGGCCATCTTGAGCTCCAATTTGCTCCACCTCCGCCAGGGTGCTTGGCCACTGTTCAACTACGCCATCGAGTTCTGCACCCTGGCCTCCAAACTGAATTGGCGAGAGGACAGTCTGCTGGCAATCAAGGATGAGCTGGCAGCAAGGGAGTTACTGGAGTCCCTGGACGCCCTAATTGACCTTGCGGGGTGGATCGACTGACGCCTTCAACAACGTGCCCGGGAACTGCAGCCCCCGCGTAGACTCATGCCTTTGGCGCCTGCCTTCTCCCGCCCCCTCCCCCCCCCCCCCCCCCCCACTCCCTTGGAGGCGGCTTCTCCGGAACAGACAGACGAACCAATGCAAATGGGCCACACCTACATTTTGCCTGAGGAAAAGCTCCGCCGGCGTCACCTGGGTCTCTGTTTCTTCAGCGCCGGCAGGGGGCATTTAGTGAACAACTGTACCCAGAAGCCGGGAAACGACCCAGTCTAGTTGCCGGAGGGGACACACTTCTAGGCTGTACCTATGCTTCCCCCCAATTAACACTTCCAGTAACCATCCTGAAGGATGGACAGGAGCTCCCCTCACTTGCCCTAGTGGATTCGGGGGCCGGGAGGGAACTTTGTTTCTTGAGCCCTGGCACAGAACTGCAGTTGCTCATCAGTGCCCGTGACCGTCCCTTATACATCTCGTCCATCTATGGAGAGCCCTTGTCAGGGCATATCGGGTTCATGAGCAAGGCCCTGCGCCTCTGCACAGGACTCATGCACGAAGAGAAAATCTCCTTCTACATCCTCGAAAAGGCAGTACACCCTATAGTCTTGGGGGCTGCCTTGGCTCCAACTTGGTTCCCCTGCTTGACTGGGGAACCCTCCAGCTTGCCAGCTGGGGCCCACACTACTTCGAGACCCGCTTAAGGCAAGTGCAGCCTCCGAAAGCTATCCCTCTGGCCGCTACTCCGCTGGCCCTCCCTCCACAGTATCGAGATTTAGCAGATGTCTTCTCGAAAAGCAGATAGACTAGTAAAACTGTTACCGAAACTGATAGTTTTCCTAACCCATGTACAGCCACGGGTTAGGAAAGTGGATGCTCATAAATTGAGCTTCCCTTTTCCTAACCTGACCGCTGTCAAGTTTTTTTTTTTTGTTTGTTATTGCAGCTTTCTGTAGTTCCACCTGCTTGGTATCGCAACAATATTAAGTAGGAAGAACCACAAAAAACTGTATTTTTTGCTCTTCTGAGCATGGCTTGGGGTGCCCCAAACCTTAACACCAGCTCTGGGCTGGCGTTAATGTTTGAACGTTAAAATGTGCACATCAGGCGCACATTTTTTTTTTTTTTTAGATCAGAGGTGTGAGTCCCGATCAGCTTCTGCTTCCAGGGCCTGTACACGGTCCTCTGCGTTGGACACACTGGCTTGCACTTCCTGCATTTGTTTACCTGCTTCCACCAGAAGGGAAAAGACTTTGTTGAATTTACCAAATACTTTACCGAATTTAGATTCCAGGGCGGCTATGACTGCCGCCACCACCTCCGCACCTCTGGCCTCCATCGTGACCGGGGACAGAGGGGTCACCATTTTGGGTCCTACTGCTTTTAGTTTCTCCCTCTCGTGGTGTTGAGGTTTTTTTTTGGGGGGGGGAAATTTAAATTTTATGAGGTTTTGACGCCATAAAAAGTGACTTGCAGGCTCATAAACAAATTTGTTCGGCACATGCTAGAGTAAGAGGTAAGCCCTGTGGACCCTGTGTCCCTGGGTCTGTAAGACCTCCTCTCTGGCACCCCCCCGCTCCGCGGACTGTGTCACTCTTTCTCTTTAATAAAGACTCTAGACTGATACCTTGTCTGACATCACTGAGACCTCGCCTCCCGACCGTGAGGCTCACGAGGCCTCTCCCTGTGGGCGGTACCATCTCTCACCTCGGCCCAGGGCCCACACTCTGACTAATCCTAACAGACTACACTAATGGGGAGATGGGAAGAGAGGGGAATAGGTCTGGTAAATTTAAGATGGTATAATATGGCATGTTTGCTTAGACATGACAGAGACTGGATGATGAATTCAACCTATTATACCCCCCACCCGGGTGTTAGAGCAAGAATTGTTTTTTCCCTTAGACACGTCTTACATTACAATGTCTCCCAGATCCCAGGTCATATACAACGTAGTGTACTGGTCAAGCCATTTGGAAGGCTTGGCGTTGCATCTGTGTTCAGTTGAAATTAAATTATAGGGTTTCCCATTTTCTTCCTCTTGTTGGTAATCCCAATTTTCCACCAGGAATTCGAACCACTATTTTCACAAGATGGGCCATATCAGGTTTGTGCACAGTGTGGCACTTTTTTGGAAATGAGGTACAGATGGCTACTTTTCAGGAGTTATGTGATAACTTTCATCTGCAGCAAAAACATTTTTTTGCTTACCCGCAAGCCAGGCATTATGCAAACTCCTTTAATTCACAGGAGCTTTGGCAATAGAAGAGACTACTGCTGTTAGATTTATTCAACCTAGAGGACTTTACTTGCCATAATATATCAGAGTTATATAAGCTCTTGAAAAAAAAATTATAAACCTCTGAACTATTCATCTCAGAGAAGTGGAGGAAATGAACATTGGACTTATGGAAACAGCTTATATTAATTGTTTCAAAAGAATTAAACAAATATTGGGTAACATGGATTTAAAAGAGACTAAATATAAATTTTTGCTTCATTTTTACATTCCGCAGAAGCAAGCACAGGCATCATGGCTGTCAACAACGAATTTATGCAAGAAATATGATCAAATCAGAGGCACCCTTGGTCACCAGTTTTGTCCTAGGATCTAGTCTTTCTGGTGAAAGGTCCTTGATTTCATTTTCTCTGTCACTGGGACACAGGTGCCTTTTGAGGCTGAACTGGTATTATTTGATGACCTCCATATGATATTCTTTCGGAAAAGACATGTATGACTTTGGTGTTGAAAGGTGCTTTTACTTGCAAAAAAAGCAATTTTACAAAAATAGTTGGTGCCTGAGGTGCCTACTATAACTCATTTTTCATTTTTGCACCATGGAAAAATGTGTGGTTACGTATGATATGTTTACAACTAAAACTACATTCTTGTGAATTTGGAACATGTACCTGCAATTCCTGTCACCTAGATTTTATTTATTTAGCAAATTTTCTATACCGTCATTCTGACGTACCATCACAATGGTAACATCAGCATTTGAATGTTATCTGCATATAGATAGTGGTTGAGGCCAAGTCTGGCTAGAAGATGGCATAGTGGCATCATGTAAATGTTAAAAAGTGTGGCTGATAAGGCTGATCCTTGCAGAACTCCAGTCTTAAGTTCTATCTTATCTGATGTGGTATTGTTAATCTGTACTCTATAGGAACGGTCACGGAGGTAAGAAGCAAACCATTGCAAAGAGATTTTTTCCAAACCTATTCCAGATAATCTGTCAAGTAATATGGTATGATTTACCGTATCAAATGCGGCAGAGAGGTCTAGTAAAATTAACATGTATCTTTGGCCGCTGTCAAATCCTTTTAAAACTGTGTCAGTCGAAATTATCAAAAGTGCTTCAGTGTTAACATTTTTTCTAAAACCAAATTGGGAAGGGAAAAGAATGTTATTTTCTAGATGTTCAGTTAGTTGTTTCTGGACAACTTTTTCAGTCAAGTTGGCAAGGAAGGCCAGATTCGATATAGGTCTATGGTTGCTAAGTATGGCTGGATCAAGTTTGTTTTGCTTTATCACGGGTCTAATATTGCCCCCTTTAATATTTCCGGTAGATGTCCTTCTTTCAAAGAGTTATTTATCATTGAGGCAATACAGGGAGCTAAGTTGTGGTATGAGTGTGAATATTATATAAATTTTAGATATTATATGTATGTGATTAAAGTAAATAAATATTGATGAAAAGAGATACAGGTATATATTGTATATTTATTCCTGTAGACTAAGTTGCCATGCATATCACAGATTACCATTATGATTCTCATGATGTGGACATTTTACAGACAGATTATGTTTTGACATGTGCCTGTTCCTGGTCAGGCAGACATCCGAGTTTGCCATCCAGGCAGCTAAACTTTTTCTCCAATCAGTCCTCAAGACAAAGATTCTTTAAGTTAGAAATTATTTATTGTACAGGCAAATTCTACTTACAATTGTTGCATCTCAAACGCAAGCCCCAAGGCAAAGATCTTTGGTAACTGGAGACAGGGTAGCAGGAGGGAGAAGGAGGTCTCTTGTGTTGCAGGAGTTAGTTTATGGTAGAGGTAGGAAGCTTGAGGGATATGAGGCTGATTTAGTCTTCAGATGAAGGCAGTAAGAGAAAAGGTAAAAAAACCCGATCGTTTCACAAGGTTTTACAGAGCACTGCTGACTCAGAAGCAAGCATGGGCAAGACTGAACTCTCGTCGAAAGCTGCTAAAGGAAACACCTCCAAAAGCCGGGGGCAGGGGGCAAGGTCCAATGGCAGCGAGCCTAAGAACCATGTGACACAGGGGGAGCATGAAGGGCAGTCCCTTGAGCCTATAAGGCACCTAGGAAGACTCAAGTTAGAATGAGGGGCATTCAAGCTCTTCTGAGAGTGAGAGAAAGTAGAGGGGGGAGGGAGCTTCTCTTAAGGACAAAGGCTCCTCTTAAAGGCAAAGGCTCACAGACTTTTATCATGGGTTACAAAAAGTGTTTCAGTATTAAGAATCCTCAGAAGGGAGGACTGCACTAAACACAGTTAAACTACAATATGTACAGATTCAAACATGTACCCACTGCTGGGGATAGAACACTCCCCGTCTGGTATCGCAAGATACCACTATATCAGTTCTTATATCATTATGCAACAGTGCAAAGTTCACTATAACTGGATCCTTCAACATTCAGGGAAGTTCGCGATCATCTCAGTCTCTCAGTCGTCCAGGCAATGTCTTCTTCAAAGGGTTTCACCAAGCTGAAATGAGAGACAGACAACACAAAGAGAGAAAGGGTCTCTGAGGTGGACAACAGTCCACGGAGTTCAAGTCTCTTCATGCGGCATGAGGAGCACCACATCATTAATGGGCCTATAGAAGATCTTGGCTGTCCCTTGATTCACAGTCTTTACTTCAATCTTGCGAACGCGTCCATCGTTTCCGGGGTAAGTCTTGACGACGAGTCCCAGAGGCCAGCTGTTGCGTTGGGCTTGACTGTTTTTGAGAAGGACGAGGTCACCTTCTCGGATGTTGGGCTTGTTGGATTGCCACTTGCTTCGATACTGGAGAATCGGCAAGTACTCTTTCTTCCAACAACTCCAAAAGGAGTTGGCAAGTTGTTGGACTTGATTCCATTGATGCTTGTAGAGCTCTTTGCTGTCAAAGTTTCCATGTGGCACAGGAATGCCAATAGTCTTTTGCATTAAAAGCATGGCTGGAGTTAGGTTCCGTGGCGACTCCGGGTCAGATGACACTGTAACTAGCGGTCTTGCATTTATGATGGCTATCACTTCTGCCAGAAGGGTGGTTAAGATTTCATGGATGAGTCGAGTTGGCTTGGTTTCTGTTAACATGGCGTCAAGAATTCGGCATGCCATCCCAATCATTCGCTCCCATGATCCTCCCATGTGTGAAGAATGGGGTGGATTGAATATCCACATACATTTCGGATCACAAAGGTACCTTTTAACGGAATGATAGTCAATCTTAACAGATGCAGTGTTCAACTCTTTACAGGTTCCTACGTAGTTAGTTCCACAGTCAGAGCGGATCTGAGGGGCTGAACCCCAGAGTTCAGCGTATACATGGAACCTTCTCGTCTGGTTGTAGATGTAGTTCAGTACTACTTTGCTGTCCATGTAAAGAGGGATAGTATCAATTTGCATGTCCATTTCGGTTATTAACTCCACTATTTCCACTGCTAGCACCGCTCCACACAATTCTAGATGTGGTATGGTGTGGTTAGGCTGTGGTACTAACTTGACTTTGCCGAAGATGAAGCCCACACGCACTACTCCTTCTGCATCTGTCACTCTCAAAAAGGCCACCGCAGCTATGGCCTTCACAGATGCGTCAGAGAAAACGCAGATCTCTTTGCAGCTGGTTGTATTGAGTGGTATTGGGACATAAGTGCGTGGTATGTGGAACTGTTCAAGCACTTTTAGGGAGCTCTTCCATTTTTCCCATTCTGGCTTATTGCTTGAGGTAGTGGGGTGTCCCACTCGGTAGTACTTGATGAGAGCTCTCTTAACAAGGCTCTTCCTTGTATCGTGACTGGAGCCACAAACCCCAGTGGATCATACAGGCTGTTGACTATGGACAAAACACCTCGGTTTTATCTTGGGTTGAGACTTGGAATGTGAAGACGTCTCTCTTTAGATCCCAATTTAATCCAAGGCTTCGTTGGAGAGGAAGTGTGTCCACTCTCAGGTCCAAGTTTTTAAGTCTTTGGCATGATCGTCTGAAGGAAAATGCTTTCATTACTTTAGGACTATTGGAGGCTATTTTGTGGAGCCTTAGATTTGCACATGCCAGCATTGCTTGTGTCGTCCTCATTAAATCAATTGCCTCCTCTGCAGTAGGTAAGGACTTTAGTCCGTCATCTACATAGAAGTTCCTTTCCACAAAGTGTCTGGCATCTGTGCCGTACTCTTTTTCTCCTTCTTGGGCTGTCCTTCTGAGCCTATACATGGCTACTGCAGGTGATGGACTATTGCTGAAGACATGCACTTGCATCCAATATTCCACAATCTCTTTATTGATGTCGTTGTCACAGTACCACAGGAATCTTAGGTAATTTTTGGAGTCTTGGTGAATGACAAAGCAGAACATTTGTTGGATGTCGGCTGTCACTGCGACTGCTTCTTTTCTGAAGCGGATCACTATTCCTAACAAGATATTGATCATGTCAGGTCCCATGAGGAGCACATTGTTGAGTGAGATTCCATGAAACTGCGCACTGGAATCAAAGGCGATCCAGATTTGGCCTGGTTTCTGCTGATGGTATACACCGAAAGTAGGCAAGTACCAACACTCTTCATTATCCCTTAAGGGTGGAGCTAGCTCTGCGTGGCTATTGTCCAACATGTCGTTCATGAAATTAATGAAGTGTTGTTTCATCTCCGGTTTCCTTTACAGAGTTCTCTGCAGTGACATAAGTCGTGAGAGTGCTTGTTCTCTCTTGTTAGGGAGTCGGGGTCTGGGTGTCTGGAATGGTTCAGGAGCTACCCAGCTATTTGATTCATCTATAAAGAACTCTTTATTCATAATTCTTAAGAATTCTTTGTCTTCTACAGAAAGAATAGGTTTGTCGTCATCCTTGGTGACTTGAAACACTGAGTCCCCTAGATGTTCTTCTACATCTGATGGGGAGGTGATCTGACTGGTAGCTGAATTCAGATTCAGTTTCTCACAGCTTAAGATCTCCTTGGTGCTTAGATGGTTAGGACATGGTTCAAATACCCAGACGCTCAAATACACATCATGGCGGAAACCTTGCGGGCGGCCCCACCGCATGACGTCAGTACCTCCGGGTATAACTAGCCTCCACTTCCGCTACCAAATTGAGTTAGCAAAGACTTCGCTTCGCTACTCTGCCTGCTCTAAGCTGCTAGCTTAGACGCCTTGCTTTGCTAAAAGCCTCGCTACATCAGAAGCTCTAGACACCGGCTCCTCGGGGGTCTCTCGCTTCCAACTTCCCTTCGGGGTCCTCACTAATCTAGACAACCACTCCTCAGGGGTCTTCTCTTTTATTCTTTCCAGGATATTGGACCATTGGATACTCACTCCTCGAGGGCCTAGCTACTTCATATCCTGTACCACAGACCTTTGGTCCCATTACTCTAAAATCAGGAAGATGCCTTCATTCTGTGAGTACTTCTATGAACCGGCGCTCCAACTCCACCCACCAGCTGCGGCGTTACCCGCACTGTGGGCTCCTGCCTATAGTGAACATCTGGGTGAGACTATACTTATGAGCCTCGTGGATCAGTGCCTTATCTTCCTGCATTACCATCTAATCACAGCAGTACAATAAAGAATCTATCCATTCTGTGTCTGCTAACTGTGTCAGCCAATCGCAGTGGTTCCCCATGGGGCTCCTCCCCGTGGGTGGAGTCATCTCCATTGCGACCAAAGGTCCACAATGCCTCAAACACAACAGTCTTTTTTGCAGGGTTTTCTGGTTGGCACCAAAGCAATGCATATAAACAGTGATATTTTTTACCTCAGAAGACTGTACTTTGAATATTCTTTTTCATGTACAATCTATTATTATAAATGCATAATTCTTAATTGTGTGCATGGAGGGGGGGGGGGGGGGGGGGGGGGGGGGGGGGGGGGGGGAGGGTGGTGCAAGGATATATAAGATTCGCCCCGGATACCTAATACTCTTGCATCAGCAATGGGTTCCAGGGGAGGGGGTGAAGCCCCAGAAGGGTAGAGGGGTGACAGTTTTTCAAGTTTAGGTCGCTGGAAGGAGCTGGGCTTTTTTTGGCAGGTCAGAAACAGAGGCTGAATGAAGGGATGGGGGGGGCGGGGGAGGCAGCAAAAAAGCTAGCACCAGCCCTGCATTGCTCCGTTCTCTGCGGGTGGTTGCTGCATGTCTGCCTAGAGGAAGGGCAGAGTGGGTGGAGGGGGGGGGGGCTGTCTATGGTAACAACTTAGCAATGCCTCTGGGAATACTGGGCTGCATGTGCAGTTAAGACAGAGGTGAGAAGGGATGGAGTTTGAGAGAGACTGCTGGGGACAGAATAGGGCTAGGAAATCTGGACAAGAGAGACTGTTGGGGAAAGGGGGAGGAGAGTAAAGAGACAGATTACTGGGGACGGGAGTGGTGGGGCAGGCTTGGGAGACGGACTACTGGGGGGGGGGAGGTTGAGAGAGTCAGAGACTGGGAATAGTCTCATCTCCCATTCCCCACTCTGTCCCCAGCAGTCTCCCTTTCTCTCAAAGATTCTTGCTCCCATCAGCCGGCAGTCTCTCTCTCATCATTGGGAGGAGAGGCACTGAGAGAGAGAGAGAGACTGCTGGGGGTGAGGAGGGGAATTTGTGGATAAGTATAACTAGCACACTCACACTTTATACCTAGCAATCACCCATGTTAGCCTTGGGCCCTGCTAAAATCGGTTCTGTCTACACCACTGGTAGTAATAGGAATGAAAAGTAGAGCGGGGCCTGTGAGCCTGTGCACACTGACAGGCCCGCCTCCTCACATGGCTCTCTGTTACTCTAAAAACAGGGAGAGCACAAGGTTCTGGCTGACAGGACCTGTGCCCCAATTGTGCCAGCATCCTGAATTTCGCTGTCCTTGTGCTGGTCCATGAACCCCTGCGACTTTAAGGGGGGGGGGGGAATTGATAGGATGCTTCCATCTTTAAGAGCCCAAGGGATCATGGGCTGGCTCCAAATATTACATAGAAGAGCTGGATCTTTGGGAGGGACCATCCCCTGCTGTCTCTCAACTTCCGAGGGGAACTCTCCATATTCCCCCCATCAAGGGAAGATGGAGGAGTGTCCTCTTTGAGATTTTTGCTTGGGGGCCTGGAATTTGAATTTATACCACTGGACTGTGTAGAAGGGCTGAGTGTCGCTGTCGCACATTCTGCCATGAGACAGTAAGGACTGTGTAGAAGGACTGAGTGTCACTGTCACACGTTCTGCCATGAGACAGTAAGGACTGTGTAGAAGGACTGAGTGTCACTGTCACACGTTCTGCCATGAGACAGTAAGGACTGTGCAGAAGGACTGAGTGTCGCTGTCACACATTCTGCCATGAGACAGTAAGGACTGTGCAGAAGGGCTGAGTGTCGCTGTCACACATTCTGCCATGAGACAGTAAGGACTGTGCAGAAGGACTGAGTGTCGCTGTCACACATTCTGCCATGAGACAGTAAGGACTGTGCAGAAGGACTGAGTGTCGCTGTCACACGTTCTGCCATGAGACAGTAAGGACTGTGCAGAAGGGCTGAGTGTCGCTGTCACACATTCTGCCATGAGACAGTAAGGACTGTGCAGAAGGACTGAGTGTCGCTGTCACACATTCTGCCGTGAGACAGTAAGGACTGTGCAGAAGGGCTGAGTGTCGCTGTCACACATTCTGCCGTGAGACAGTAAGGACTGTGCAGAAGGACTGAGTGTCGCTGTCACACATTCTGCCATGAGACAGTAAGGACTGTGCAGAAGGGCTGAGTGTCGCTGTCACACATTCTGCCATGAGACAGTAAGGACTGTGTAGAAGGGCTGAGTGTCGCTGTATCACAGTCTAGAAACATAAGTGGCAATCAAGGGAAATACCTAGACCAGTGCTACAACAAATAAAAAGGCAATACACAAACTTACTTCTATTAAAGGTTGAAAAAGTTCCACAAACAGCACTTTAAAAGTATATTATTCATTTGTTTATTTATTTAGACATTTTAAATGCCATGGTTCCAAATGAAGATCACAGCAGTTTACAAAAGTAACATTCATACTATAGATTAACACCAACCGGTATTTATATAAACTACTTTAATGTTCTGATACATATTAACTAAAGTTCTAGGGCATCAGGTTAGTCGTACAGAAATTCTATTTCAACAATTTTCACATAATCGTCACTAAGTTGTCAAGATACTTATACTCTCTCATTACTTATTATTATCTTTGTCCTTTTTTTGTATTCTCTGTGTTCTGATGTTTATTAGTCAATCATCTAATCCTTAATAGCAGACTTTTATTGCAGAGTGTCGCTCCTTGTGACCTTGGGCAAGTCACTTTACCCTCCATTACCTCAGGTACGAAACTTAGATTGTAAGCCCTCTGGGGATAGGGAAATACCTACAGTACCTGAATGTAAACTGGTGTGATATCTCAGATTGAATGTCGGTATTTAAAAAATAATAAATAAAAAATAAATAAAATAGTGCTGAATAGCAAATCAATTTAATGATACATAATCAATAAGATCAATTTGTGATATTCATTTTGTTTGAGGTGAATCAATAAAAGCCCAGAGCATCTAGGGTTTCCCACGTCTCTAATGCATAGATGCATCAGTAAAGAGCATCAAGAAGTCCCAACACATCTGCTGCTGCATTTCGCAGAGAGATAATATCAGCATCCAGTAAGGTAGGATTCATAGTCCACTCTTGAGTGCAATAAAAAGATTGCATATGTCAAACTATCCAGGGCAGTGCTGTGAACCTCCTACCAACTGGTTACAGAAATAAAAAAAAAAAACCCCCAAACAATCCTGCTTACAGCAATTTATCAGAAAGGCCTTCCTGGAGTACCTTATTCAGTCTGCCATGGGACAGCGGGGACAGTGTAAAAAGCATGAGTGGTTGTGTAAGGAGTAACACCTCTGTCCATCAGGTTTTCAAAGAACCACCCCGCCTCCTGCCAGCAGCCCTGATGAAATGCACACTCATTACCTGCAGCCAGGCCAGGTGACAGATACAGAGCCACACCCCAGAAAACTCCTGCGTCTTTGCAACAGGGCATGAGAAAAATCAAAGATCCTAAAAAGCCTTCAGCAGTGGAGATAATTCCTCCCCTTGAAGAATTATCAATACCACTCATCTATCTCCCTGCTGGCTGGCTCAGAGGTGTGGGCTGGCTGCAAGTCAGTGCTGGGGGGGGGGGATCTCCCAAAACAAAATCTGCGTGTAATAAGCGAGAGACTGTTTTTGTTTATGGCATTCAGAACTGGGGGCCTCCGGTCAGCAGGGTAGGGGAAGGGAGAGGGGTGGATTCTGGCATTCCAGGAGTTCCTGATGATGATCAGTCCAACAGCACCCTTCTTCCAACCACCCTAAGTTCCCTGAGCTCCACAAGGAGCTGCAGTAGGGAGATTACTTGAGAAGCATCCACTACTCTCCCTAGCAGGAAACTGCCTTTTTAACAGAGGTCAGATGTAACATGGCAAGGTGCAAGAGCAACTAAGCAGGAATTCTGCTGCTGCTGCTGCTGTGACTCAAAGCCACTGGTATTCTCCATTGCTCTGAAATATATGAATGGCTGTCTCAGCCTTAATGCTTCAGGTGGCGTGTGGGGAAAAGTCAGGCAGGCTTCTGTGGGAAGAATGTTTTGCAAAGAAGTTAAATATCTTTTACTCTCTTCTTAGACAACACCTGCTGTTTCTTCTCATGGCCAAAAGCAAAATAACATTTATCTTTCCATAAATTATTTTCTGCTCCTTTCTTCCCTGGGGCTTCTGATACATTTTGGCCTTGTCTCTTAAGTCAGCTTTTTTTAGGTTAAGGCCCCTGCTTTTTCCTTTCCCGCCCTTACCAGTTCTTGTATCTCTGTTAATTGCCCCCTGCTCTTCCTCTCTTGCCCCCCCCCCCCCAACTCCTCAGCAGACAGGGGCTGTTCATAAATGACATCACACTATTTTGACATGAAATCAAACCCCTGCGTCACAAATCTGCAAACCCCCTTTCAACTTAGGTCCCTGCCCCCGTCACAAAACCGATAAACCCCTCGCCCTGTTGGAGCATGACATCATTTATGGACGGTCCCTATCTGATCATTTCCTCTTCCTGCCCCTGCCTCACTTCTCAGTTGAGGGGCTTCTTTTTTTTTAAATTTAGCCTAAGCCCTCTCTCCTTCCATCTGGGAGGCCCTGTGTTTGTCTTGCTAATAGGGGGCATGAAAGGGTGTTGAGGTGAGGGGCCAGGTCGGCAAGAAGACTTCACCAATGACTTCATTCATTTCTAAGCCCATGCCTGCCCTCCACATGCATTTCTCAAACTATTAACTTAACCATGTACTTAAATAAATTAATTCTGTTTAGAAGGGAAAGTCTTAGCCTACAGGCAGGCACCTGCTGGACTTGGTGCGCTCGAGTCTTCATCTACGTTTTGAATTTCTTCGTGCAAACATGTCAATGTCCAGAATTTACGACTTTTTCAAATTTCTCAGCGTTGGTTCAGTTTTTCAATTCGTGAAATGTGAAAATATTTAGCAAAGCGTCTTTTGATATCCACTTCCAAACATCTCAAGCTCAGGGGAGAGAAGGCATCCAGAACGGACAAGGAATTCCAAAATGAGAGTGAAGGCAAATAGTGTCTGGGACTTTCGCTTAAAGCCGGATCTGCTGTGATCATGTGGGCCTGGCCTGGTCCACGTTTTGCCCTAAGCTGCACCGGCAAACAAAATCCTCTCTCAGATCAGGAGCTTTCTCCTTAAATTCTGTGAACAACACGAAAGCCCGAAATTTCTTGCCCGATAGCAAACAAACTGCCTACACAGTTTAAAAGTCCAACAGGCCAGTGCAATACAGTGCACTCAGCCGAGCGCACTGTTTAACCCATGGTTGGATGCGCGTTTTGGACACGCATCCACAACCCTTATGCTATAAGGGGATTAGCGCACCCAAAACACATGTCCAGCCCCCCGCGAAGCTAATAGCGCTCATCACATGCAAATGCATGCTGATGAGGCTATTAGCTCTTCTCCCCCAATTAAAAAAAAAAATGTGCCTGATGCTCACAATTTTATTCTCAGAAACTAACGCCTGCCCAAAGCAGGCGTTAATTTTTGAGCAGCCCAAAAAGTGTACAGAAAAGCAGAAAATACTGCTTTTCGGTACTTCCTCTGACTTAATAGCGAGGTGCTATTAAGTCAGAGGAACAAAAAGGAGAAAATTAAAAAATATATTTTTTTTTAAATGTGCTAGCGGTCAGGTTAGGAAAGGGACGCTCAATTAACGAGTGTCGATTTTGTTAGGAAAAGGGACGCTCGTAAAATTGAGCGTCCGTTTTCCTAATCAGCTGACAGCCTCCTCTCCTGGGTGCCTGCTGCGTCTAACCTCCATTTTTTGCCCAAACAGCTTTCCCATGTGCCTCATTTTTTACCACAGCAGCTGATTTAAATATTAAATCGGGTGCCCCGGAGAGGGCGATCGGCGTGTGTAGGGAGAGCGGGCGCTCAATCATGAGCGACCATTTTCCCCATGACAAAACTGCATCGGTCTGCTAGTGCACCCGCCTTATACTCACCATTTGAACTTCACCCCAAAAATCGTAAACCCTGAATTCATTTTCTAGCGAGGTTAACTTTTTCCTTGGGGGTGACTATCAGTTCACTACAGTCATTTTGGGGAACAGGAAGAAAAACGTTGCTCTCTCCAAACAGAGCTCTGGAAACTCTCGGGAAACTCCCCCCCCCCCCCCCCCCCTCTCAGATTTCAGACTCAACGTCCCAGAATTTTTTGCCTAAGAAAATCAAGATTTCATCCTTCATATGCCACCATTTGTCTGAACTTTATGGTTTTTAACAGCCCTGGACAGAAGACATCCTGACC
Organism: Rhinatrema bivittatum; assembly: GCF_901001135.1. NCBI lineage: Eukaryota > Metazoa > Chordata > Amphibia > Gymnophiona > Rhinatrematidae > Rhinatrema > Rhinatrema bivittatum. The sequence goes on along the minus strand of NC_042615.1, from coordinate 499,793,814 downwards.
TTATACTGCCACATTCCCTCTGCAGTGCCATGAACATATAGGAAAATAGTGACGGTTTCTCACAATTGCATGTCACATAGGCCACAGAGAGATAGAGAGACATGCCCACACAGGCATTGCCAATGTTTACAGAGCAAGTTTGGTCTGTAAAGGAGAGGAAAGTTCTCCATCTTTCTTTGCTTAATACATAGTTTAATTTATAATTAGCTGTGTTTATCCCCAGGGCGCTCATGCTGCTGAAGAGGATTTGGTACGTTGCCAAGTGAGGCCACAGTCAGAATTTACAGAGAAAGCTCTGGCGCACAGCCGTACACTGGGGTGTATTTATGGCGGGGGGGGGGGGGGGGGGCGGATGATCAGAGGACACAAGGAAGCCCTGGGATAAAAGAAGCCCCTCTGCAAGTTCAGCTCATCCATTTTGTCAGTTGCATAAATTTTCCTCCTGGCTCACTGCCGTTTTAGGAATTGTAGGGGTGAGAAAGCCACAGGGTTACATATTCCTGAATGCAGTGAATGTGCACGCATGTATGTGTGCAGGGGATAGGAGCAAGTAAAACAGAAGACTGGATCAGATGGTTGGGATTAGATTAGAACATGGTTCTGAAGAATTGTGAGAGTTAGTGGCAGAGCCGGGGATTAGAGCTGAGACACAAGAAGATAAAATGATTCCCCCCCAAGGTCACATTCGGAGAGTTAGCGACAGAGCCGGGGATTAGAGCTGAGACACAGGAAGGTAAAATGATTCCCCCAAGGTCACATTCGGAGAGTTAGCAACAGAGCCGGGGATTAGAGCTGAGACACAGGAAGGTAAAATGATTCCCCCAAGGTCACATTCGGAGAGTTAGCGACAGAGCCGGGGATTAGAGCTGAGACACAGGAAGGTAAAATGATTCCTCCAAGGTCACATTCGGAGAGTTAGCGACAGAGCCGGGGATTAGAGCTGAGACACAGGAAGGTAAAATGATTCCCCCAAGGTCACATTCGGAGAGTTAGCGACAGAGCCGGGGATTAGAGCTGAGACACAGAAAGGTAAAATGATTCCCCCAAGGTCACATTCGGAAAGTTAGCGACAGAGCCGGGGATTAGAGCTGAGACACAGGAAGGTAAAATGATTCCCCCCAAGGTCACATTCGGAAAGTTAGCGACAGAGCCGGGGATTAGAGCTGAGACACAGGAAGGTAAAATGATTCCCCCAAAGTCACATTCGGAGAGTTAGCGACAGAGCCGGGGATTAGAGCTGAGACACAGGAAGGTAAGATGATTCCCCCAAGGTCACATTCGGAGAGTTAGCGACAGAGCCGGGGATTAGAGCTGAGACACAGGAAGGTAAGATGATTCCCCCAAGGTCACATTCGGAGAGTTAGCGACAGAGCCGGGGATTAGAGCTGAGACACAGGAAGGTAAGATGATTCCCCCAAGGTCACATTCGGAGAGTTAGCGACAGAGCCGGGGATTAGAGCTGAGACACAGGAAGGTAAGATGATTCCCCCAAGGTCACATTCGGAGAGTTAGCGGCAGAGCCGGGGATTAGAGCTGAAACACAGAAGGTAAAATGATTCCCCCCAAGGTCACATTCGGAGAGTTAGTGACAGAGCCGGGGATTAGAGCTGAGACACAGGAAGGTAAAATGATTCCCCCAAGGTCACATTCGGAGAGTTAGCGACAGAGCCGGGGATTAGAGCTGAGACACAGGAAGGTAAGATGATTCCCCCAAGGTCATATTCAGAGAGTTAGTGGCAGAGCCGGGGATTAGAGCTGAGGCACAGAAGGTAAAATGATTCCCCCCCAGGTCACATTCGGAGAGTTAGTGGCAGAGTCAGGGATTAGAGCTGAGGCACAGGGCCTCCTTGCAATACTTATCCTATCCTTGTCGCCCAGGAGATTCTCTCAACCATTCACCATGACTCCATACATTTTTAATAAGTCACTGCACAGGGTAAACAGCACACAGTGCTCAGAATGCATTTTTTCCCCTTCCACTCAGCTGACTTCAATGTGCATAATCCGCACTTCCTCTCCAAAACCTTCATCTAAACCTAATGGCACTTTGACTGCTGTTGCTACTCTGCAGGACTAGCAGTGTCCATTAAGACTTCCCAGAAAGGAATCCCAACTGCTCTTAATTTTTTTTCCTCTCCTGACCAAAATGTCTTCAAACTACCAACAACCCACTATATCTTGCCTGCCCCTGAAGCTTTTTCTGTGTTTTTGTTTACTTCTTCTCAACAGGAGGAAATTGCTTCTACCTCTCCCTCCAGCCTGGGGTTGCAGGCTTCTGCGGTTTAAGGTCTCCCCCCCCCTCCCCCGATTTCCCGCCTGTTCCCGCAGGGGAGGGAGCTGGCTTCAGACTGACAGGGCCGTATATCATCCTTTCAACATCTGGCTGGGGGCATTCTACGAAGTTGCATAAAACTCGTTTGGCAGCTGGTACCTAGAATTAAAAAGAAAACACCACAAGGTCACAACATCTTTTGTTGGCTAGAGAAAAGGATCATCCAAAGAAGAGGCTGTGCTAAAGTCAACCAGAAGAGGCTGATCCAGTCCTGCTTTTGCCTCATTTCTGGTTTCCCTAAGAATTATAGGGACATCTCCCTGCATGCAATGGAGCAATACCAGGACTCTGGGTGAGGCGGCAATTCTAGGCTGCACATGATGTTTCCATAGCAAGTAGATCTCAAAAGCGTGACCAGCTGTGTTCCGGAGAAGGTGGAATTGCTAAGATCAGAGATTGGAGCCAGCAATAAAGAACATCTATTAAAAAATCCATGGAATAAATTCTTTCCTGCTAGTGAAGGGAGATTTTTCTGGGTGGACATGACCTTAGGGCACTGCCCATCACTCACAAGGCTGAAGACATTTATTAAGGTGCATCTTGCCCAGTTTTGCGGAAAAATGTCCTTTTATAAAGTTTTACATTGTAAACAGTAGGGCTACAAATAAAACAGTGAGAAATTGGTTGCGTTTTAGTTGTTAGATTAGTCAGTGTAAACATGTCCGATGTTACTGAGCGCTGGCGCCCACAGTGACATTTCTATGTTGCGGACACACAAAGCTGGGGAGGGAAAAGATAGTGTCCGACACAGCGAGTCCCGGCATCAGTGCCCACTCACACTAACCCAAAAATACTGAATTTGCCCAATTGCATTCAGGGAGATGTAGTCCTGGGCTTTGTCATAGACCAGATAAAACTACATCTCCCTGCATGCAGTGGGGCAACATCAAGACTGCATTAGCCTTTTTGTGTTCACTTGGGTGAAGTGGCCACTCTAGGCCCAGGCCAGACCAGGAGGATATCGAAGAGGAGCAGAGGTGCAGGTGGCAGAGCATGAGAACAGCTTTTCTTGTAGCTTGAGCAGGTGTTTCTCTGGAGACAGGAGGAAAGGGAGAGAGAGAGAGAGAGAGATATCACCATCACAAAAGAGAAGCCACAAGCTGCTTTGTTCTTCCTCCAGGTCTTGGAGCTACTCTAGGATGAATGACACTACTGCTTTCAGGAAGGAACATAAATAGGATGGGAGAGTTGGGTATATTTTGGAACGTTTTTGGTTGGATGAGTCGTGGCAAGTTAGCTGGAGGCCGGAGAGGAGCAGGGTCCTAATGATTACAGCAGAGGAGTAGGGGCAGCTGCTGAAAACATGTGGGGGTTTCCCCCTTGTAATGAGGCATTACACAAAATGTGAGAGGGTCCGGCACCTATGTGAGCCAAGTGCTAGTCTGTTGGGTTTAGGGTTCAGAAGGAGTTTGGGTCAAGTAGATGATGTCATGGACCCCAGCCCACAGGCACGAAGGGTAGAGGATTTTTCTTGAGCTGGAACAGGGAAAACCAACACTGGGATCTCCCCTCTGTGAACCCTGGCCCTCATTATCTCTATATACACCCAAAATAAGGTCCACACCAAGTTATATGTCAAACCAATTAACTTTTGTTTCTGGGGTAAACCAGCGCAGTAGATACAAGATAGTAAAGGACAGAAAAGATTACTAAGATACTTAAAGTTCACAGGCTTTCGCAGTCAAGATAACAGCTTTAGAGATGTCCAATAAACAGTCATCAAACAGTTATACGAAAAGCCAAGAGAATTATTCCACTCTCTCATTCAGCTGTACAATGCTCCTCACTCCTGTACAAATGGGTACGTAACCCCAATTCAGGGTGATCACTGAATGATGCAGGGGTCACACTTAACTCGGGACTAATTGTAGGTGTAGATGGGATTCCCCTTTTCCTGGGAGAAATCATACCTGAGGTCCACGAGAGTCCAGGTCTTCAAAACTCCAGCCTGAATCCTGGGTCCCAAAGGCGGAGATCCCATTAGTGGGTGTCCATAGATCTTGGCTCTTCTGTCTTTCACCTCACTCTTGGACTAGTCCTAAGGACCTCTCTTGGGAAAAAAAATGTTTGCTGGAAAGAAGCCAGGCTGCTATGTCCAAGCTTCAGTGTGAGGAAGGGAGGTGAAAAAAATGTCCTCACAAAGCATAAGGGAAAAACATTATGAAAGTCCACAACTTTCCTCTAAGGTGATGATTCACGGCTGCTCCTTCACTGGCAGTAACGTTGCCAACTGGCTCCAGATTTTCAGGACAGGTTGATCCAGCCCGGGTTTTACCCCATTGCATGCAGGGACCTGTAGTTCTGATTTACCTATTCATTCTTTAAGAAAAACAAAACTACAAGTTCTTGCATACAATGAAATAAAGCCAGGTCTGGACAACCTGTCCTGAAAATCTGGAGCCAGTTGGCAACCCTAAGTGGCAGTGAGAATGGTACCGCAGATCTTGTTCCTGTCCTACAGATACACGGCATGTTCCTACTCCAAGGGAGACCAAGTCCTCACCTGAGGTCAAAACCAACACATTTCCAACAATAGTCTCTATATCAACTGGAGGCAGATCTTCACAGGCCAGGGATGCACTGAAAGAATTTCTTCTTCTAAACAAAAGGTCAGCCCAGGAGGTTTAAATTTAAACTCAGGAGTGAAGAAAACAGCTCCTCACTCTTCAGCTCCAAACCAAAACGACCACACTCTACTTTCTCCTAAAGCCGCTTTGTGCATCCGGAGCTCACCACTCCAGCAATCCTTCGAGGAGATGCTCCTGGGAATGGTATTGCCCCTCTACTGCTTGTTAACCCAAGGGCAGGGAGCGAAAGCCATCTAATGGAGACCATTTCCCTTCGATTCTCAACCCTAGATCGGCAATATCACACCTCATCATCAATCAGCCTTCTCCCAATATTCAACATCAACTTCAGTTACATTAGGTACTTACTCAGGGGCAACAGGACACCACCTCTCCTTAGGTCCGGAAGCTTTGTACCTCCGGCAATGCATCCAAGGACTTCCCTGGCATCCTTGGAACCCTCCTCTTCTTGAATGCCTCGCCTTCCCTTGGTCCTCCACTGGCTGTGAGGCCAAATACTTTTCTAGCTCCTTCTTTTAAAACTCAAGCCGAGTCCCCTGGTTGTTTCCTTGTGAGAGGAAACACCTCTTCAGGCCTTTCCTCCTGAGAGGGAAAGCCCCTGCAGAGCCTTCTCCTAAAGGAGGGGACCCGGGGCTCATCAGCCTTACTGGCAGCTCTTTCCACAATAAAGCTTCCAATCTATCTTGGAGTCTCAATCCCCCAAACTTTGAGCCAGCATTATATAGTCTTATAGTACTCCCCCTAAAGGATCGTCTTCCTCATCCTCTTAAAGGAATATGTCATTATTATCCCAAAGGTAACATCTTCTAGAAACCATTCAATAACGTAGAACAGGTTTTATAACCATTTGTTATGCCATCTAGTGGCAATTTACTGGTATTGCACACATAATTTTCTCCAGATTACTCAAAAAGGCATGTTGGGACTCCTCCATCCAAAATCCCTTCCCAAGCCCCAGTTTAGAAACCCTGTTACATGCTTTGGGTTGGATTTTACCTAACCTGCCCCCCTAACCTTTATTTTATAAGTTGCACCTGCCTCTGGGTAGGCACAGCACATAGGGCTTTGAAAATCTGCCTCTTTATGTATATTCTGCTTCAGGTACTGTAGGTATTTCCCTATCCCCAGAAGGCTTTCAATCTCAGTTTGTACCTGAGGCAATGGAGGATAAAGTGACTTGCCCAAGGTGCGACAGCAGGACTCAAACCCTGGTCTCCTGGTTCATAGCCCACTGCTCTAACCACTAGGCTACTCCTCCACTCCTTGTGTAAACAAGTGGAGAGCTGCAAATTTCATAAGAACATAAGAAATTGCCATACTGGGTCAGACCAAGGGTCCATCAAGCCCAGCATCCTGTTTCCAACAGTGGCCAATCCAGGCCATAAGAACCTGGCAAGTACCCAAAAACTAAGTCTATTCCATGTAACCATTGCTAATGGCAGTGGCTATTCTCTAAGTGAACTTAATAGCAGGTAATGGACTTCTCCTCCAAGAACTTATCCAATCCTTTTTTAAACACAGCTATACTAACTGCACTAACCACATTCTCTGGCAACAAATTCCAGAGTTTAATTGTGCGTTGAGTAAAAAAGAACTTTCTCAGATTAGTTTTACATGTGCCCCATGCTAACTTCATGGAGTGCCCCCTAGTCTTTCTACTATCCGAAAGAGTAAATAATCGATTCACATCTACCCGTTCTAGACCTCTCATGATCTTAAACACCTCTATCATATCCCCCCTCAGTCGTCTCTTCTCCAAGCTGAAAAGTCCTAACCTCTTTAGTCTTTCCTCATAGGGGAGTTGTTCCATTCCCCTTATCATTTTGGTAGCCCTTCTCTGTACCTTCTCCATCGCAATTATATCTTTTTTGAGATGCGGCGACCAGAATTGTACACAGTATTCAAGGTGCGGTCTCACCATGGAGCGATACAGAGGCATTATGACATTTTCCGTTTTATTCCCTATTCCCTTTCTAATTATTCCCAACATTCTGTTTGCTTTTTTGACTGCCGCAGCACACTGCACCGACGATTTCAATGTGTTATCCACTATGACACCTAGATCTCTTTCTTGGGTTGTAGCACCTAATATGAAACCCAACATTGTGTAATTATAGCATGGGTTATTTTTCCCTATATGCATCACCTTGCACTTATCCACATTAAATTTCATCTGCCATTTGGATGCCCAATTTTCCAGTCTCACAAGGTCTTCCTGCAATTTATCACAATCTGCTTGTGATTTAACTACTCTGAACAATTTTGTGTCATCTGCAAATTTGATTACCTCACTCGTCGTATTTCTTTCCAGATCATTTATAAATATATTGAACAGTAAGGGTCCCAATACAGATCCCTGAGGCACTCCACTGTCCACTCCCTTCCACTGAGAAAATTGCCCATTCAATCCTACTCTCTGTTTCCTGTCTTTTAGCCAGTTTGCAATCCACGAAAGGACATCGCCACCTATCCCATGACTTTTTACTTTTCCTAGAAGCCTCTCACCCTGAGCTTTGTACTGACTACTCTTTCCTCCCAGTGCCTGGGAAGGGAAACTCCCAGCCCATGATGGCCACGTGACAGGGGAGTCCGGCAGTATTGTGTGAAGGTCATATACAGAGTATCCACACTGTAACCCTTTTTTTCTTCCTTTTTATACCATGGATCACATTTACAAAATCACAAAAATTCAAGAAAAGTACAGAGGTCCATATTCAGCTGCTATCTGGTAAATGGGCCGATACAGTAAAAGTTGCCCGCTCTCCCGGCGCGCACACAGGCCACTCTCCTGTGCGTGCAATTCTGTATTTAAATGAGGGCCCATGGCAAAAAGAGGCGCTAGGGACACTAGCGCATCCCTAGCGCCTCTTTTTGGACAGGAACGGCGGCTGTAAGCGGGTTTGACAGCCGACGCTCAATTTTGCTGACAGCCACGGGTTCGGAAACCGGACGCCGGCAAAATTGAGCGTCCAGTTTTCAACCTGCGGGCCGATTTCAAATTTTATTTTTTTTTTAACTTTCGGGACCTCCGACTTAATATCGCCATGATATTAAGTGTACTTTCCCGGTGCCCAGAGAAATTAACTCCTACCTTTGGGTAGGCGCTAATTTCTGAAAGTAAAATGTGTGGCTTGGCTGCACATTTTGCTTTCTGAATCGCGCGGGCATACCTAATAGGGCCATCAACATGGATTTGCATGTTGCGAGCGCTATTAGGTTTGGGGGGGGGGGGTTGGACGCATGTTTTCGACGCGCTATTACCCCTTACTGAATAAGGGATAAAGCTAGTGCGTCAAAAACGTTCGTCCAGTGCGCTCCATCGGAGCGCACTGTTAACCCACGATATAGTACAGTGCGCTCCATCGGAGTGCACTGTACTATATCGGCCTGTAAGTGAGTTAGCTGGATAAATATATCCATGCCGCTGAATATACCCAGCTATCTAATACTAGCCAGATAGGTTTATCTGGCTAACTTTAGCCTGCTGAATAGCAGATCTTATTTATCTGGCTGAGTTAGCTGGATAAGTACCTCTGTCCTGGAACATCCCTGTCCTGCTGCTCCACTTAGCTAGCAGTTTAGCCAGATAATTATTTGGCTAAATGGCGGCTATTGAATACAGCCAAATATTCAAATGGCACCAGTTAGCCAGATAAGTCCAAACTTATCCAGCTAAGTGGTGCTGCATATCAGCATCACAGCCTTTAATCTTTCAAAAGACAATAGGAAGTGCTGTACAGGAGCATCCAGACAAACAGGCTGCACTTGCTATTAGTCTATAGATTAAGAATTGTTTATGTTGGCATCTGATACTTCAGTTCAGCGTTCATTAAAGAAGACCCTGGAGAAGGACCGTTGCTGGTTGACAAAAACATGGATGGGAGTGGGGTAGACGCAACCCCATTCACAGAAGAGAATGTATGGGAAGAGCTAGGAAAACTGAAAGTGGATTAGGCCATGGGGGCTGGATGAGCTACATCCCAGGATACTGAGGGAGCTCAGAGATGTGCTGGCGGGTCCGCTGCGTGACCTGTTCAATAGATCCCTGGAAATGGGAGTGGTGCCATGGAATTGGAGAAGAGCGGTGGTGGTCCCACTTCACAAGAGTGGGAGCAGAAAGGAAGATGGAAACTACAGGCCGGTTAGCCTCACCTCGGTGGTGGGAAAATTAATGGAAACTCTGCTGAAAGAAAGGATAGTGACTATCTGGCAGGTTGCTAGACCTGAAGCAACATGGTTTCACCAGGAGAAAGTCCTGTCGAATCTGATAGATTTTTTTGTATGGGTGACTAAAGAATTGGATCAAGAAAGAGCACTCAATGGGCTCTACTTGGATTTCAGCAAAACTTTTGATATGCTCCCACATAGGAGGCTCATGAATAAAATAAGAAGCTTGGGAGTGGGCATCAAGGTGGTGGAATGGATTACAAATTGGTTTACTGACAGGAGACAGCAGGTGATGGTAAATTCTGTAGCGAGAACAGTGTTAAGTGGAGTGCCTCAAGGATCAGTTACGGGACCGTTTCTGTTCGATATCTTCACGAGTGATATTGCAGGAGGGATACAAGTTAAACTTTGTCTTTTTGTGGATAACACTAAGATCTGCAACAGAGCGAACAAACCTGAATGGAGTAGAGAGAATGAAAATGTTAGGGTTGCGCGGTGGTGTACTTTATTACTCAGTTGCAGAGGCAAACCCGTGTGGCCCACACTGACTGCAGGCGGACGTGCCTGGGTGGGACCAGCTGGAGCTTCACCTATTCCAACTGTCGTACCTGCAGGTTGAGCCCTTGGTGCAGACGGCCAGCAGGACCTAGGCAGGTCCCAGGGGGAAGGCAAGGGAGAATGTCCAGGTCCAAGCAAAGGTCGAGGCAGGCGGCAAACAAGGAAATCCAGAGAACGAAGCAAGGTTGTGGGCAGCAGCAGAAGGCAGAATCCAAGAGATAAACCGGGGTCAGGGCAGGCAAGCAAAAGTCAGGTCCAGAGCTGAGGTCAAGACCAAGAAATCAATCTGAAGAAGCAGGGCAGGCAGGAGAGGAAACAGAGGCAGGATGGAGGGAGGAGCAGACACTAGACAGCCAAGGAACTGGAATGCAGGCGCAGGGGCAAGAAGCACAGGGCAGGAACAAGAGCAATCAACATACACTGAGAAGCAGGCTACTCAGGAGAGCTGTTGCTGAGGCACTGGCTGGTTGCAGGAGACTTCCTTATATACTCCTGGAGGATGTGACATCATCAGCCAGCACCATGTGAAGTTCTGGCTAGGAGCCTATAAAGGCAGTTCAAGTTTACAGGAAGTTCTGTCCCAGGTCCTTGGAACAGTATTGCTGCCGGAGGCTATGCCAGAGAACCTTTGGATCAGAGGTGAGCGGCTTATATGGTGAAGACCACTGGAGCCTAACAGAAAAGTGATTTAAGAAAGCTTGAAGAGTGCCAAGAAATGCAGAGGCATGCATGGGGGGTTTCAAAATAGTAATGTGCATGGACCTGGAGAGAGACCTTGGGGTGATAGTGTCTGGAGATTTGAAGACAACGAAGCAATGTGGCAAGGTGGTGACTAAAAACAGAAGGATATTTGACTGCACAGAGAGAGGAATAACCAGTAAGAAAAAAGAGGTCATAATGCCCTTGTACAAGTCCTTGATGAGGCCTCAACTGGAGTATTGTGTTCAGTTCTGGAGCCCGTATCTCAAAAAGGATAGAGATAGGATGGAGGCGGTCCAGAGAAAGGAGACCAAAATGGTGTGGGGGTGTATCGAAAGACCTATGGTGAGAGGCTGAAAGATCTGAATATGTACACTCTGGAAGAGAGGAGGTGCAGGGGAGATATGATACAGGCCTTCAAATACCTGAAAGGTATTAATGATGCACGATCATCAAATTTTTCCCATTGGAAACGAAATTGTAGAACTAGGGGCCAAGATATGAAACTCCAGGGGGAATAACCAAGACCTAACCTCAGAAAGTATTTCTTGGCAGAAAGGGTGGTGGATGCCTGGAATGCCCTCTTGGAGGAGGTGGTGAAGACGTGAACAGTAATGGAATTCAAAGGGGTATGGGATAAACACTGCAGATCTCTAGAGGCTAGAGTATAGAAATGAAGTGAACGGGTAACCTATATTAACTTTAGCAGTAACATTTCTGCATGGGGATAACCTGCATGGAGCAGCAGTTTCTACCATAAGCAATTTGCTGGGCAGATTGCCATCATTTACTGTGCTACTATATTACAAAGATGTCAGACTGAATTGGCAGTTGTCTAACTTTTAGGTTTTTTTTTTGTTTTTTTTTTATTAAAATGGAGTTAATGTGTTTTCCTGCTGAATATTTGACATACAGGAGAGCAGCTTTGCTCCACCTACATCCCCCAACTCCCCAGGCCTTGAATTTTCCTGCATTCTCTGCCCTAAACTTACAGATAAAAAGAGAAAAATGCATTCTAAAAGGCTTGAGATAAGATTTAAGGACCTAAATGTGTATACCCTAGAGGAGAGGAGAGATGGGGGGGGGGGGGGGGGGGAATACAGCAGACATTCAGACACCTTGAAGGTATGAATAATACACAAGAGGTAAACATTTCTCATCACACCCATACTTCACAACCTACACTGGCTTCCCATCAAATTTAGAATTCCCTACAAAGTCCTTACGATAATCTATAAAGCCATGCACAATCTAACACCTCTTGATCTCAGCATTCCTCTACGTCCCCATGAATCCTCAAGACCGATTAGATCTGCATACAAAGGCACACTCTATGCCCCACCAGCAAAGAAAGCCTTAAGGAAACGTGCTCTATCCACCGCTGGTCCCTCTCAATGGAACGCTCTTCCCCCAGAACTCCGACAAGAACCATGCCTACTGACTTTCAAAAAGAAACTCAAAACCTGGCTATTCAAACTAGCTTACCCATAACCAGACAAGCTTCACCATTACCTTACTTTTCAAACAAGCCTATCCATAACCAGACGAGTATTACCACTAACATACCTCTACGAACATTTCCATGACCTCCTTCGCTGACTTATTATTGTATATTTATTTATTTATTTATTTTTAATTTTTATATACCGACATTCTTACATCCGATGTAAATCATACTGGTTTACATTAAACAGAAAAGCAGGAAATAAATTTCCATAGTCTAATACAATGAACATTTGTTAACAAGCGAAAAGAAAAGGTAAAGAATTGGAATAAAGGTTAAATAACAGAAAAACATACAAGATTTTTTTTTTTTTTTACAAGAAGCACAAGGGTTGCACGAAGGGGTGCACAATGGTGAGGCGCTTTTCAACTGTCGCCGGAGCTCACAGTGACGTCGGGGGAGGGGCAAGGTCACACATCGCAGTCACCCATTTCCCTCACCTCCTGGTGATAGTTCCGTTTCTTTTTTATTATTTAAGATGGTGTTCATTTCTTGCGGGGGCCCAGGATGGAGGGTGGCCTCCCCACTCGCCGGCGCCTGATGGTGAGGCGCTTTTCAACCGTCGCCGGAGCTCACAGTGACGTCGGGGGAGGGGCGTGGTCACACATCGCAGTCACCCATTTCCCTCACCTCCTGATGTTGGTTCCGTATCTTTTCCCCCCTGCCATTCAATTTGGTGTTCATTTCTTGCGGGGGCCCAGGATGGAGGGTGGCCTCCCCGCTCGCCGGCGCCTGATGGTGAGGCGCTTTTCAACCTTATTTTATTTTTACTTATACTTATTTTAAATTGCATGGGTGGAGATTTACAGTCTTCTGCCTAATCGATTCTTCGTTCTCTAAATGCCTCACTTATTAACAGTTGCTAATTCTTCCCCCAGTTGTATCTTCTGTTTTCCCAGTTCTATGTAACCCGGTTCCATGTAATGCCTGTTGCAATTTTGTGTTACACTGTAAACCGATATGATATGTATCTTGCCACATGAATGTCGGTATAGAAAAGTTCAAAATAAACAAATAAATAATAAAATAAGGGGTCAGGATATGGGGTTCTGAAGAGAGCGAATCAAGAGCAACGTCTGTACTTTTTTTTTTTTTAATAATATGGAAAGGGTGGTGGATATGTGAACCCCCTCCCGAAGCAGGTGGTGAAGGCTACAAAGGCAACAGACTTTAAGAAGTCACAGGGGTAAGCCCAGAGGATCCTTAGTTGCAAAAAAAATAAAATAAGAAAGTGAAGAGAGAGTGAAAGGATGACTCAGTGGCACGCCTGTAAAGGGTTCTACACGATCAATTCAACAAGTGTTGGGGCTGCCAGAATGAATGGCAGGGCGGGCCAATATGAAATGTTAGTAGTCCTAGCGGAAACGCAGGCACTCATGTAACCGGATCTGTCCGGTAGGGGACCTAGGGGGACATACTGATATTGGTGGCTCTTTGGAGTATTACAGTACCTTGTGGCTAGACGTGGAATAGAAGGGTTGCTGGGCATGAACTGGAGAGGGGAGGTACCTTGTGTGCTCATCTGCCCAAGAGGGTTGGGTTCAAATGAGGCAGATGACAAATCTTGTACTGGAGAAGTGGAGATCCCTTATACGAAGTCACGCTGGCAGCTGGGATGTATCCTTGTACCGTGGGCAGGGATGACTGGGCAGACTGACTGGGCATGTTGGACTTTTTTTTTCTGCTGCCATCTACTGTGTTACTATGGGGGTGGTATTAAAAAAGGTTTTAACTGGCTAACGTTGGGAGTTAGCTAGTTAAAAATGGCCGCCTCTCACCAGCTAAATTTACAAGGCGGAGCAATTTAGCTGGGCAAAAAAAAAAAATGCATGGCTCCAAGGCATTCCCAGCGGGGGCTTATGGCTGATTTTCTGCAGTAACTGGCTAACTTTCAGGAGTTAAAACTAGGTGAATAAACTGCAGGCTTAAATCTAACCAGTCAAATTTTGTCCAGCTGAATGTAGGTACATTTCTATCCAAAAACCTAGCTGGATAGATCTGGCTGAAAATAGCCCTAAAGATAACTGGCTAAAATTAACTGATTATCTTTATTACTCTGTGGCTTTTTGAACCTTGACCCATATGGTCACTATTAAAATACATTCCATGGAAATGGAGACCCGCAGTCTGCAGAGAGGCCACAAGAGAGCGCCACTGCTGCACAAAAAGCAGAACACCTTCGTGAGAAGCATTTATCTGATTAAAAACCATAAATCTATGCCAATTAAAAAAAAACAAACAACACCACCAAATTCCAGTTGTAACAGGATTTTCTTTTTTTTTTCTTTTCTGGATCTCCAAGACATGTTTTCCCATTTCAGAGAAAAAAGAGTGTCTATTTATAATGTGTTACTTTTTTTTTTTTAATCTTCTGGCAATATTGGAGGGGTTTCTTCTATCTGCGGTTCGAAAAGTGAAAAAAGAAAAGAATAAAGAGCAAATCTTGTGCAGCTTGTTTTAATGGCATTTGCTTCAGGCGGAAGAAACAGATTTGGCAGCATGAACCAGTGACCTCGGAGGGAAAAATGCAAGAGCGATTAAATACAGGACTCCATAAAAACCAACATTATGAAATTACTATAAACAACTTATGAAAGTGTTTGAAACATCCTGGACTCTGGCATGACCTTGAAGTGTTACCCAAAGAAGAGGTCACGTACCGCCACAGGTTCCTCCTGCTGCTGGAACACCCATTTGGTTTACCCTGAATGAGGGAAGCTTGTACTGCAGTGGCTCATGCTGTGTCTGTTCTGCGGTCCATTTGGGCCTTTGGCGTTCGGAGGTTCTTTCTGCAGGGGGGTGAGGTGGAGAGAGAGAGCGCCTTTGCCCAGGCCCTCCCCCTTCTGTGTGCACCCCTTCTGGTCCTCATCACCCCTCCCCTCCCCTCTGGAAGGTAGTATGGGGCTTGTGAGTATGTCCACGCTAACAGACCCGATGGTGAGCTCATCCTCTTCATGGGCTTCCTTTTGCTATGGAAACCGATGTAAGAGGGGAGGGCTTCTACAGGGCCTGTGAGTGCACGCTTGCTCACAAGCCACACACATACACACACAACTTCTTTCCATTGCTACCGTGGGCTGAGCCAGAGGACAGGCCGGGAGGAGAGGGGCATGGCACACTCTAGATCTTTCTCTGGCTTCAAGCTCCAGGTTGGTATTGAAGGCAACATCGGCATACTTGAGATTAGTGTTGATTAATAGGGTTGGAGGGCGGAAGGAACAATATATATAACTTTCTCTCTTCCCCCTTTCCCGCCTACTCTTCCTCCTTCCACACCCCTTCGTCCGTTAATCTACACTTTCTCACTCTCTTTCTCTCTGACACACACACCCCCTCACACACACAATCACAGCCAATGCCATCTCTTTTGTTGTCCTGTCCCCCGCTAAGCCCCCATAAATTCTAACTGAGCCATTCACGAGCTTCTCCTCTTTCCTACAAGAACCTTTTTGTTTGAACATCCTTTACATGTGCAGTGAGCCTTATGGGAAGGCGACCACATTTCTGGTGGGAAAATCTGGGACCCTTCTTCCCCCATAATTGCCAATGGTGGGCAAGTAGCTCATCTGCGGGAAGGATGGTTATCTGCTGGAGAATTGCATTTTGAAACCACTAAATATTTCAATGCAAAGCCTCAGGGCTGTTGGGCATGTCCTGTGTGCAAGAGAATTAATTATGCACCAGAAAAAAATTCAAATCGGCCAACAAATTCCAGCTGTCATTAACATGGAAATTCTAAAAGAAATCAATCAAGAAAAAAGTGACCCACAAACCACAATATAAATTCTATGCGGGAGACAGGTCCCAGAGACTTTGAACTGGGGCCCAGGATATTTTACTCTAGGGCTAGTACAAGGCTATTAACTGCCCTAGGTGAACCTTACAGTCTTCTATCCCCCACCCTCCATCCTCACAGCCCTCTCCACACACACAATTAAAAATTATGCATTTATAATAGATTTTACATGAAAAAGGACATTCAAGGTATAGTCTTCTGAAGAATAAATATCATTTAAAACTTGCAATGGTGCCAATCAGAAAACCCTACAAAAAACAAAAATGATACTTGGAACTCATATGATATGATGTCTATTGTAACGCGAGTTGGGTGTGACCTTGGTCCTCAGAAAGCTCTGAGTAAACTGAATTAAAAATATAATATAGTAAACCTCTCATACTAAAAATAGCACTAACTGCCATTACTCATACAGTAACAACCCTACCTACGAAAAGGCAACACTGCAAATATTATACCAGGCGCTAAAACAAGAATACACTTCCTAATAGGAAACAGAACCAGCCGGCTGTTATAGATCCCTACACAGGAAATAAATGCCAGCAGAATACCTCACTTCGGTCACAAATGCAGAACACAGATGGACCCTCACCAAATACAGAATAAAGATACCATAAAATAGAAATAGAAACATGCAAAAACTGAACTGGAAACTGCAAGAAGTCAGACTCCATAGGTAATGTTACAATGGAAAATCAGATACATCACCTTTCCTCATAAAACATCAAACTATTAAATCAAGAAATATAAAATGTCAATCATAACAGTAAAAACCATACAAATGAAAAGAATAAATATTTCAAACAGCTGATAAACAGAACATCCAATAATTAAAAACTCATATAACATTTTTTAAAAATTTCCTAAACACCAATAAAATAGTTTTAAATAGCAGACACACCAAATAACACCCAATAATAAAAACTAATTAGGATGTTAAAATCCCCCAGTCTCCATACCTGGGAACTTTTGATTTCTAGTCAACCTGAGATTGTCGTGGATTAGTGGGGAAGGAGAAAGGGGGCATGCACATTTTCTCCTCTCTCTCATATACACACACACATGTTCATTCTCACACACTCACTACCTCTCTCATACTCTCTCTCATAAGACTTGCCATACTGGGTCAGACCAAAGGTCTATCAAGCCCAGTATCCTGTTTCCAACAGTGGCTATGCCAGGTCACAAGTACCTGGCAGGATCCTAAGGGGTAGATCGATTCCAAGCTGCTTATCCCAAGAATAAGCAGTGGATTTCTGCAACTGTACCTTAATAATAGTTAATGGCCTTTTCCTCCAGGAACTTGTCCAAAGCTTTTTTAAATATAGTTACACTAACAGCTTTCACCAAATCCTCTGGCAACAAATTCTAGAGCTTAATTATGCATTGAGTAAAAAACAATTTATCTTATTAGTTTTAAATGTATTACCTAGTAACTTCATTGTGTGTCACCTGGTCTTTGTATTTTTTGAAAGAGTAAACAACTGATACACGTTTACTTGTTCCATTCCACTCATTATTTTATAGACCTCTATCATATCTCCACTCAGCCAGATTTTCTCCAGGCTGAAGAGTCCTAACCTCTTTAGCCTTTTTTCAAATGAGAATTGTTCCATCCCTTTTATCATTTTAGCCACCCTTCTCTGTACATTTTCTAATTCTGCTATATCTTTCTGAGATGTGGTATCCAGAACTGAACACAATACTCAAGATGAGGTCGCACCATGGAGCAATACAGAGGCATTATGGCATTCTCTGCTTGATTCTCCATTCCTTTCCTAATAATCCCTAGCATTCTATTTGCTTCCTTGGCTGCTGCTGCACACTGAGCACATTTCAATGTATTTTCAATGATGACACATAGATCCTTTTCCTGAGTGGTGACTCCTAAAGTGGAACCTTGCATTATATAGTTAATGTTTGGGTTACTCTTCCCTAAGTGCATCATTTTGCACTTGCCCACATTAAATTTATTTTGTGATTTGCATGCCCAGTCTCCCAGTTTTGCAGTGTCCTCTTGCATTTTCTCACAATCTTCTTATGATTTAACAACTTTGAATAATTTTGTGTCGTCTGCAAATTTGATCACCTCACTTGTTGTTCCCATTTCCAGATTAGTTATAAATATATTAAAAAGCAATGGTCCCAGAACAGATCCCTGGGGCACTCCACAGTTCACCACTTAGCCCTAGTCTCTGTTTTCTATCTTTTAACCAGTTGACAATCCACAACAGGACACTGCCTCCTATTCCATGAATTTTTATTTATTTATTACGAAGTCTCTCATGAGGTACTTTGTCAAATGCTTATCCTTTCATGCTCCCTCTCTCAATCCACACACACTCCCTCACTCACTCCCCTTCTCACTTACACATGCACAAATGTGTGTATGTGTATGGGGCTCCCTCACTCATACACACACACACATGCTTGCACACTAGTTCCCTCTCTCTCTCTCTCTCTCTCACACACACACACACACACGGGTGTTCTCTCACATGTTCACACACAGGTTCTCTCTTTCATGCACACACATGCTCTCTCACACACAGACTGTCTCTTTCAAACATGCTCACACATACACACACAAAGAGGCTCCTCTCTCGTATATACAGAGGCTCTCTTTTTCTCTCTCACACACACACACATACATGCTCAGACAAATACATATGATCTCACACACGCACACACACAAATGTTGCCTCTCTCATTCACAGTAAAGTCACTCCTTCTGTCACACAAAATGCTCTCTCTCAGGTCTTCTGGTCCTCTCTCTCTCTCTCTTCTTCTGCTGCCAGCAGCCTCGGGGCCTCTTATGATCTTCAGCCACTGGTGGGATGAGATCTGCCAGCGGCCTAGTGCCTCTTCCTCTCTTTTCTTCTGCCATGCCACTGGTGATGCGGAGGTCCCTTGCAATCTCATCTGCCAGTGGGATGGGGTCCACTGGCCACCCCCCAAAGTCTCCTGCAATCTTCGGCCGTCAGCGCAATGGGGCTGCTGGCGGACATCGAGCTTCTTGAGATCTCTGGCTGCCACCGGGATGGGATCTGCTATTGGCCCTGGGGACTCTTCTGATCTCCAGCTACACCTGCAGGATAAGATTTGCCAGTGGCCCTGAGCCTTCTTGCAATCTTTGGGAGCTGCCACCACAGACTGGAGTAGACCCTGAAGAGCATAAAACAATTGGTCTGCTCCTTTTTCCCCAGCCCCTTCCCTTCTGTTCCTTGCAGGGAGGCACTGGAGCAGCAAGCATCAAGGTTTTCAAGTGTAAAGAGTTCTCAGATATAGGGACTGGAGGGCACCTGCAAAAGTTGGAGCCAAATGCAACTGCATATGTTGACTATTCCCAAATATGCAGGCCTGGGTCTTTGTGTGAGGAAAGCGTTATCTGGTGTTGCCTGTGCTGTACTCATTCGGTGGTGGGGCAATCTGTGTGCGTGAGGGAAGCTTGCACAAAATCTTCCAGGTAAAACATTCTGTATTTTTGCCATGTGCTGCCACGTAATCCTCTCATTTATTTCCTTTCCAAGATTATTAATGATTATTATATCGTGTCGAGCCTTTATCTAGTTTGATCCTTTGCTCCCGCTCTCGGCTCGGAGAAGAGGCGCCATCATTTCCTAAAGTTGTGCTTTTAATCAGACAGGGGACCCCCCCACACTATGAATTTTGATGTGTGCGTCTGTCCATCTGTTTGTCAGAGGAGCTGTCCAATCCATGGGGCTGCATATAGCAGTGACCCTCACTTTAATGCCCGTTCTGGACTTCATTGGTCATTCTCGTTCTATATAAATACAGCTCCATAAACCATTTGTAGGTGATATCCTTTTGTTTTATAGAAACATGCACCTCTGAGAAGAACAATAGGCTTCTAATATCTGCATTGCCAATAATGAAAAGCCAAAATTGGCTAGGAGCCAATGGGTTTATAGAAATACGTACAGATGGACAAAGACAGAGGGATTTTGAAATCTTAAAAAAAAAAAAAAATTGTATTTTTTTTTTTGTTTGAAAAAAAATGGGAATCAAATGCAGATCCCACATATGTGCACTGGAGGGCAGCAAAACAACAGGGACAGCCAGCCATGGCCCTTTTGCTATTTTAGTCACCCTAGAGACAGAATGAGGTCATCCATTGATTTATTACATTTTTAAAGCTGTTTCCTTGTCTCAAGAGGAAAGATTTAGGTTTGCATGTCTAGTGCCATTTTTTTGTTTGCGTTAATGCATTAAGGGGCAATTCTGAATAGCCTGGAGTTGTTTGCTGTGTAAACGGGCACTTCTAACCAACAAACACTGCAGCTTGTCTGCCGACTCTGCTTCCTTAAGACAATTGGCAGCTGCAATGTATGTACGTTAAACCTGTCCAGCAGCTTAGCGGGGGCAGAATAGTGTGCATACATTAGAAAATTGCATAGTGGCATGCTGTGATACCTTCTGGACCTAGCCGTCCCCTCGGGAATGCCCTCTAGTTAACCTCCCCAAAACATGCACACGCTGGGAAAGCCAGCAGAGGCTTTTAGCTGAGCGAAGGGGAGCAAGTGTCAGCCAAACCATTTTATCCAGGTAAATTGCTCTGAAAACCTTGTCTTCTGAATACCAAGAGGTACCAGCTCGCCCAGTTCGGAAGCTTGCACCACAGTATTTGGGCATCAGAGACACTGCTGCCTGGGCCTATGCATCCCAGAGGGGGCTGAGCCAGAGAAGGTGGCCCCACACATAACGAGTGACAGTCGGTAGGCATCGACCGGTTTGATGACCCCACTTGGAGCATGGAGAGATCTGTCTTGCTGCAGCCTCCCCCAAATACCTTCGGCAAGCTTCCATTTGTGTTCCCGCTCCCCACAGACGAGTGACTCTTATCTTTGGAAATTTGTTCAAATTTTCCAATTTTTTTCACTTAGGCACGTATAGATCTGCACCTTTCTCTTTCTCTCACACACACACACAATTTCCTCTCTCATTCACTCACGCATATGCACAGCCAGACCCCCACTCTGCGTGTGACAGACAGGCATGTCCGCTCACATTCAAACACACACACCAACACAGAAACCACACATCCAAATATACAGTACACAGGCAATCAGAAATATACACACATGCACAAACACAAGGAAAGTAAACACACAGAGACACAAATATGCACACACATACATGCATCTCTGTGTATAACAGTTGATTTTATCTGTAAAGCTCCGTTGCTTTCCCCTTTTTGTAGCACGGTTGCAAATTTATGTTCTATGTGAACTGATGTGAAGTTACTAAACAAATGTCAGTATATAAAAACTGCAAACAAATAAATAAATAAATTTCCCTGGTACCATTAAAAAAAAATGCAAGAAAATAACCTGTATATGTGTGTCAGTGCAGCTGAGAACCACTCAATCATATTTCTCCCCGACTCCTCCAGTGCCATCTCTGCTACCAGCAGGGGGAGAGCAGTACTTCTGGCCTACTCCTCCACCAGATTTACTCTGAAGTCTGAACAGCACAGGGCCTGCAGGTGCTGTGAGACTCTGGACCTCTCCGCAGTTCAGACTGCCAAGTGAAGCTGGCAGAGGAGGAGGGCAGACACAGGCAAGAAGCATTGCTCTCCTCCTGCCGGCAGGAAGTAGGGGAGCAGGAGGAAATCTCCCAAAATCAACAGTCGCAGATACAGTTCATCAGCAAGCAGGGGCTTCCTCTGACTCCAAGGCTGTTTCAGGATACTTCCAGGGATTTCTAGATTTAAAGACTTCCCTTTTTGGTACCTGAATCAGCCTGAGGATTTCTCCACCACTGAACACACAGGGCAAGTTCCATGCTACTGAATGAGAGGCTTCTCACTCCAGTGTCCCCCCTCCACATAAAGACTTTCTCGTGCCGTATAATTTAAGAGAAATTCCTGCTGCCACTCTCCTGGGTGCTTAGCACACATTCCCAGGAGCTTGGACCACCCCGAGTGTATCTCCACTTCTCCACAAATTCACATACACTAGGGACTGCAGGGCTGGTGGGAGCACTAGGCAGTCGCCTAGAGCGCCACTGGTCCGGGGGTGGCAACAGCTTGGCCTCTCCTCCTTCCCACCTGCACAGCCTGGAAGAGGAAAGTGGTATGGCATGGGCCATGCGGGCAGGAAAGAGGAGAAACCATGCTGTCACTGCTAGAAACAAGAGGAAGATCAGCATGTCCACTGCTGCAAGAAGAGGCAGCATCGGCCTCGGGCCTGCATGGCATTTAAAACCAGGAGGAAGAGCAGCAGCATGCCCCGCCTACCACAGAAAGTAGCAGAATCAGCCTCTGCCCATGGTTAGCAGTAGGAAAGGGAGCAGGGGGTCCATAGGAGCAGGATGAGTAGCATGGCCATGGGCCATTAGGCACAGGAAGCAGAGCAGTATCAGATCCCGGGCCTGAAGAGATAGGAAGAGTCCTGTCAGCCGCAGGGGCTGAAGGAAGAAGCTGCTGCTGCTGCTGACCTTGTACTTCCGGGAGGGGGGGGGGGGAGAAGGAAGTGAGTGAGAGAAAACATGACTGCATGTGTGTGTGAGAGAGAGCCTGTCTGTGTGTGAGAGAGCATGACTCTGTGTGTGTGAAACCATGTCTATGTGTGAGCGTGTGTGAGAGTGTGTGTGCGAGAGCACACACCTGGGTGTGTATGAGAGAAAATGTTTCTGTAACTGAGCATGAGAGAGAGAGAGAGGAGAAAGTTTGTGAGCAACAACCCCTCTCCTCTACCTCTGCTAATCCACGAAAATCTCAGGGCATCTGGAAATAAAAAGATCCCAGGTATGGAAAGCAGACGATTTTTTATCCTTCTTAGTTTTAAGTATTAGCTAGTGTTTGTACCTGCTGTTTGAAATATTCTATTGGTTTCTGGAAAATGTGCATGAGTTTTAAATTATTGGAAATTAATCTATTCGTCAGCTGTTTTGAAATATTTATTCTTTTCATTAGTATGGTTTTACTACTATTGATTTATATTTTCTGATTTTATTGTTATTTTATGAGGAACTGTAATGTTTCTGGTTTTCCATAGTCTGGCTTGTTGCTACTTAAAGTTCAATTTTTGTCTGCTCATTTGTATTTCTACTTTAGTCCTGTGTGTAGGGTAGTAGATAATATCTTGGGAGGTGTGGGGGATGGTGGCAAGCAAAGCAAAAAAATTTCCGGACTCTCAGAAGTTGGAAAAAAAGTCTTGGCTGCCTTTCTGATGTTGTCAGCTTCAGCCTAGCCCATGGGTTGGATGGACCAATGAGTGCATAAGGGGTGGGGATCGCCCATCTCTCCCATGCCTTGACAGAGGAAGGGGGCAGGGTACTTTCCACAGGACACCACCACCCCACTCTACCTTCCCCCGCTCATGCAGCCCACACCGGGTCGAAAAAAAAACAAAAATTCACCTCTGCAGCCACTGCCCGTCCGTGGGGTGGCCAGCACCAGGCCTAGAAAACAGCTGCTGCTCAGCGACCGCTGCCCGCCCGCTCAACCACTATGAATTTCAGCCGACTAGGACCAAAGATGTGAGTACTGGTTTTTCAGCCCCTTCCAACTTCATAAGAACATAAGATAAACTATAGTGAGTCAGACCAAGGGTCCATCAAGCCCAGTATCCTGTTTCCAACAGTGGCCAATCCAAGTCACAAGTACCTGGCAAACTTCCCTTCCTCTCCCTCTCCCCAGCCCAGCCAGCAGGAGAGCGGGGACCACATTTGGGTGATTTCAGTCTAAGCTACTCCTCCTCCTGCTCCTTTTCCTCTCCCTCCTGTATGGGTCAGATCAGCTGTTTGACTTGCGGGAGAGCGAGAAGCAGGGAAGGGAAATGAGATAGAGAGAGAGAGGCCTAGAAGGCAGCAGGAATACTAAGCAGTTTCCAAACTGGAGAGCAGGCAGAAAGTGGGAAATTGGTGGGTTAAGGAGCAGCAGAGTTGCACAGAGAGTGGGGCTTGAAGACTGGGGAGTAGAAGGGAGACTTGTGGATTGGGTTGAGAAGACTAGGGAATGGGGAGGATTAAGAGGGGACTTGGGAGAGGAGGGCAGACTTGGGGATGTGAGGACAAGGGAAAATAAAGATTCATGGATCCAGGGGACAGTGGAGGACTCAATGCACAATGACTCAGAGTCCAAGGATTGGTGGGAGGAGAACAGCGAGAACTCAGGGATTGGGTCAGGAATATGAGTGAGGACTGAAGGACTGGGTGGGGATGAGGAGGAGCAGAGAATTGGGAATTGAGGTACAGAGGACTTGGGGAATAGCGGAAGAGAAGGGACTCATTGATTGAGTGAGGGTATGAGTGGGAGAGAGAGATGGAGGTAAGAATTGATAGAGAGAGCTAGTGAAGGAGTGACAGACAGAAGCGCTCATTGTCCTTTTGGCTATGAGTGCAGCCTTTGACACCATTGACCACGACCTGCTCCTCTGTGACTGGAAGAAATCAGACTCAAACACTTGCCCGTGAGTTGGTTCTACTCTTTTTTACAAAATCGCTCTTTAACAGTAGAATGGAATCCACAAGGCCTCTCTCCTCTGGAGTCTCCCAGGGTTCAAGCCTGTCTCCTCTTCTTTTTAACATTTTTCTCCCCCCTCCCCCTTGCTACATTAATTTAGGATTGTGGTTTCAGGCTATCATTTTATAGGGATGACGTTCAAATCACCACTTTTATGAATACTAGACACTCGTTCTCTCTTTTATCTTTCAACTACTGCTTGAACAAGGTAGATGAGTAGCTTTCTTCCCACAAACTTAAAGTCAACCCCTTGAAATCAGAGGCTTTGTGGGTGTGTTGCCGGGATTCACTCCCAATTGTTATTCCTTCTATGTTAGATGTCACCATCCCTCTTAAGGATATCATTATCACAGTAGGAGTTCAACTTGACTCAAAACTATCTGTGGAAACTTCTGTTTCCATTATAGTGCAAAAGTCTTTCTTTTCCCTTCGTTATGTTCGCTTTTGCTGCTTAAGACAACTTCTTGATGCACATGACTTAAAATTGTTGACCCATGCTTTTGTTACCTCGATATTTGAATATTGTAACTCTAACTTGTTAGACCTTCCACAATACCAACTCCAGAGATTACAGTTATTACAGAAGACAGCTGCAAAGAATATGGTTTAAAGAAATGTGACCATGACGCCCCAATTTTAAAGAGCTACATTGGTTTCCTATCTCTTATCAAGTCAGGTTTAAGACACTTTGTATAACATTTCGTGCTCTTTGCTCCAGTTTCCCTCTCTATTTTTCTATACTTCTTACTTCATACTTACCTTCACGCTCGCTTTGTTCTTCCCAGAAGGGTCTTCTATGCCTTCCCACTCTCTCAGCTACCAGACTAGAACTTACTAGAGAATCTTCTTTGTCATACCAAGCACCATGTCTTTGGAACACACTCCCTTTTGACATCAGGGCAGAATCTTACTTTCAGAAATTTTGGAAAGTAGTCAGATCTTGGGGTTTTTTGCCAGGCCTTTGACGTATAAATACCTTTTTGGGCAACTTAGATATTTCTGGCATTTGGTAAGAATTAAGGCAGCTTTGATTTTCATCTGTTTTTTGCCAGGTTCTCGGGCAGTGATTGCAAATACAGATTAGGCTTTTCTTGCCAAGCATTTTGTTGGGGTTTTTTTTGTAATTTTATTTGACATTCATGTCTTTGTTTTGTGGTTTTATTTTGATTGTTCTTATGTCACTTAAGATTTGAATGTTTTAAGTACTGTCTCGATTGTTTTTGTGTCAATCAATTGACTGTGCTATATTGTTTGCTATTTTATTTTGAACCGTTAAGTCAAACCACCATGTTATCCAAAGTAATTGCATATATTGCTTATTTTATTGTTAACTGCTTGGATAAACTTTTTACGAGCAGTATATTAAGTCGAATAAATTGAATTGAATAGAAGAGGGGAACAGGAAGGGCTGGTGAAAGAGCAAAAAGGGACAAATAGGAGGGCTAAGGAGGAGTGAGAGGGGGAGTTAGAAAGCTGGTCCGAGGACTGCACGTTGCCATCATCAGTGTAATGCTATCTTCTGCCCTTCTGTTTCTGCCTCAATCTCAATACTGTCTCTTGCCAAATTCTGTCATTTCCTATCAGTCTGACCTATGTTGTGTCTCCTCACAAAATGGTCCCCCATCCTTTCTCCTATCAAATGCTGCTCTCCTCACTTCCCTCTCTTGCTCGATGCTGCATCTCACAGCCCCTTCCTTTCTGCTACCCAGTACTGCCTCTCTATCTCTCTCCCCTCCCTCTTTCCCTTCATCTCTTACTTTCTGAAATATTAATTAACTGGTATAAAGAATCTTGGGACCCAATCTAAAAGTATTATGATCTGCATGTACCAGAGAAATTTTATATTCTGAAAGACGCTGAATTTCATTGGTTCTTTCTGGTGTCTATCTCTTTTCTGTGCATGACGTATCCCAGATGGGCTAAATTGGATCATTAATATTTTGTGGTAAGAAAATTCTTAGGGGTCAGAAAATTGTATTAATAAACCCTCTCCTGATGGAAACTTCCCCATGATATTGTCACTATAGGCTGGTTGGAACTGATCCTCTGCTTCAAGTATCGGGAATCTCCTCCCTACTCTCAGTTGGCTGAAGAAGGGTCCCAGATTTACCTGTCAAAAATCTGGAAACCATAACCATGGCAAAGAAAGAAATGCTGCCATCCCAGTAGTTATGGAGCCGAAAGAGATAGGAAAATTGGTTCTCACCTGCTAATTTTCGTTCCTGTAGTACCACGGATCAGTCCAGACCATGGGTTGAGCCTCCTGTCCAGCAGATGGAGATAGACCAAAACTGAAAGGGTATCCTATATTAGGACAGAGCCTACCCTGCATCCCTTCAGTATAACCATTATCAAAGTAGATATAACTCGTAAAAGATCAAGCAAGAAATCAAAAAGTGATAAATTGAACAATTGAACCATTGAAAGATTTCTGTATAACATCGCTTCTGCATAGAAAATCCTTTTCATCTGGTAGATACTTCCGGTGCCTTCAAGCAATAATAATAACACATTCAGAGAACAATTGAACCATTGAAAGATTTCTGTATAACATCGCTTCTGCATAGAAAATCCTTTTCATCTGGTAGATACTTCCGGTGCCTTCAAGCAATAATAATAACACATTCAGATAATCCAGGAACCTGTAAAGAAAACAACTTAGAGCGGACGGAACAGATCTATCACGGGAGGGCGTCTGGACTGATCCGTGGAACTACAGGAATGAAAATTAGCAGGTAAGAACCGATTTTCCTTTCCCTATACGTACCTGGATCAGTCCAGACCGTGGGGTGTACCAAAGCTTCCCTAAATAGGGTGGGACCGAGACAGTCCCACTCGAAGAACCTGCCGTCCGAAGGAGCCAAAAACTGGAGCCTGCACATCGAGGCGGTAATGATGAGCAAAGGTATGCAGAGACTTCCAAGTAGCTGCCCTGCATATTTCCTGAGGAGAGACCAATTGACTTTCCGCCCAAGACGTGGCCTGAGAATGCAAAGAATGGGCCTTTAAGCCCTCCGGAACTGATCGGCCTTTACAGATATATGCCGATGCAATAGCCTCCTTTAGCCAATGAGCAATCGTGGCCTTAGAAGCCTTGTTACCCTTATTTGGACCACTCCAAATAAGGGTAACAAACAAATGATCCGAGACCTGGAACTCATTAGTAACCTCGAGGTAGCACAGTAAGATCTGTTTTATGTCCAGGTGCCGGAGATCGCCGCCAGATGTGTTCGCTATGTCTTCAGAAGAAAAGGCCGGGAGTTCCACCGACTGATTGAAGTGAAAAGAAGACACGATTTTCGGCAAAAAGGAGGGTACCGTCTTGAGGGAGACCCCTGAATCAGAAAAATGTAGGAAAGGGTCCCTGCAAGACAAAGCTTGGAGTTCCGAAACCCTTCTGGCGGAACAAATGGACACCAGGAAGACGGTTTTGAGAATCAAATCCTTAAGCGTAGCCCGCCGCAGAGGTTCGAATGGAGCTTCACATAGCACCCGAAGGACCAGGTTAAGACTCCATGAGGGACAAGTAGCCCTGACTGGCGGATTCAAATGCTTGGCTCCCCTGAAGAAGCGACATCCGGATGAGACACCACCGCGTACCTGTCAATGTTGCCTAATAGGGAGCCGAGGGCGGAAACCTGCACCTGCAAAGAACTGAAAGACAAGCCCTTGGAAAGACCGTTCTGGAGGAAGGATAGGACCTGGGATACCGGAGCCTTGCGAGCCAAAACTCCCACCACGGCGCACGCATTTTCAAAAACCTTCCAGACCCGGACATAAGCGAGAGAAGTAGACTGCTTCCGGGCCCTCAACAGTGTGGATATAACTTCTTTCTTATATCCCTTCTTCCTCAATCTCCGCCGTTCAAAAGCCAGGCCGCTAGACAAAAGCGATCAGCCTGATTGAAAAATACAGGACCCTGCCACAGGAGGCGGGGAAGATGGCCGAATCAGAGAGGGCCGTCCGTCACGAGGTTCACCAGATCCGCAAACCACGGTCTGCGGGGCCACTCGGGTGCCACGAGGATGACACCCGAGTGGCCCCGAGTAGCAAAAGAATAGAACTCCCTGATGGAGTTCTATTCTTTTGAGTATCTTTCCCACCAGTGGCCAAGGGGGAAACAAGTAAAGGAGAACGTTGTGAGGCCAGGGAAGAACCAGTGCATCCATTCCTTCTGCGCAATGCTCCCGTCTGCGGCTGAAGAACCTGGGAGCTTTTGCATTGTTCAATGTGGCCATCATATCTAAGTAGGGGGGACCCCACCTGCGGACGATCAGATTCATCGCTCCATCGGACAATTCCCACTCGTCAGGATCTAGCCACTGGCGACTGAGGAAATCGGCTTGAACATTCTCCTTCCCCGCTATATATGAAGCTGCTAAGCGATCCAGGTGACGTTCCGGCCAGGCGAAGAGTTTGCTGGCTTCCAGAGCCACCAGGCGACTCCTAGTGCCTCCCTGCCGATTGATATAGGCTACCATGGTAGAGTTGTCAGATAGGACCTGCACCGCCTTGCGATGGAGCAAGGGAAGGAAAACCTTGAGCGCCAGATGGACCGCTCGAGCCTCCAGCCGATTGATGTGCCAACGGGATTGAGCTGGGGACCAATATCCCTGCGTAGACCGGGCTTGACACACTGCTCCCCAGCCAAAGAGGCTGGCGTCTGTCATGACAATGATCCATTGTGGTGTCTGAAGGGACACCCGCTTCAGAAGGTGGGCAGGCGAGAGCCACCACTGCATCTCAGCGATGGTAGACTCGGAGAGCGGGAGAGGCATCCGGAACTGCTCCGACACCGGTTTCCAGTGGGATAGCAAAGCTTTCTGTAATGGATGCATATGCGCAAAAGCCCAAGGAACCAGATCGATAGTGGAGGCCATGGACCCCAGGACCTGAAGGTACTCCCAGGCAGTGGGTAGAGAAAGTGAAAGGAAATTGTGCATTTATTCCCTGATTTTGAGCGCCCGTGCGTCTGGAAGGAACACTTTGCCTACTCGCGTGTCGCATCGTTCCCCCAGGAATTCCAGGATCTGGGATGGCTGTAGCTTGCTCTTGGAAAAGTTGATTATCCACCCAAGAGAGTTCAGACAAGTCAGGACCCTGTCGACCGCCTGCTTGCAGAGAGACTCTGACTTGGCCCTGATGAGCCAATCGTCTAGGAGAGGATGGACCAGAACTCCTTCTTGATGGAGAGAAGCCGCCACTACCACCATGACTTTTGTTAAAGTGTGCTGCGCCGTGGCGAGGCCAAACAGGAGCACCCGAAACTGGAAATGCTGGCCCAGGATCTCGAACCGGAGATACCTCTGATGTTCGAGGTGAATCAGAATGTGCAAGTAAGCCTCCATCAAGTCAAGCGATGCCAGGAATTCACTGGAGAGAACCGTCACTATCACCGCCCTCAGAGTCTCCATTCGAAAATGGGGGACCTTGAGGGCCCGGTTGACTCGCTTGAGATCCAGGATTGAACGAAAGGAGCCTTCCTTTTTGGAGACGATGAAGTAGATGGAATATTGGCCAGATCCTTGTTCCTCCCCAGGTACTGGAAGTATGGCACCCAATTCCACAGCCTGGTCAGCATCTGGTTGACCACAGGTTGCTTTCGACTTCCGCAGGGAGAGATTAGGTGAAGGTCTGGAAGGTCTTGAGCAAATTCTAACGCGTAGCCTCTTTCTCTCACCTCTATGACCCACTGATCCATCATAATCAACATTCCTCGAGAAACAGGGACAGCCGTCCACCTAAGTTTGGAACGAAGGAATGGGCTGGCCGTATTTCATTGGGAAGAGGACTTTGTGGCCGAGTGTTGTTGGCTACCATCCCGGAAGGGCCGATGTCCACAAAAGGAATGAGACCAGGACTGGGATCTGGGAGCATTGCCTCTCGGAAAGGAACCCTGTGCTTTGCTGTTATATCGACGTTGACCTCTGAAGCGAGGGCGGGAAGGAAAGAAGGACTTGGACTGTTTCAGGCGGTCCTCCAGCAGCTTATGTATCTTGTTCTTCCCTAGAGATTTAATAAGCTGCTCTAGGTCCTCACCAAAAAGCAACTGAACCTTGAAAGGGAGAGTGCCCAACTGCACTTTAGAAGAGGAGTCCACAGCCCAATTCCTCAGCCAGAGGAGATGCCTGGCCGAGACCGCGGAGACCATGGCTCTGGCTTGCACCCGAAGAAGGTCGTAAAGGGCATCCGCCCCATACGCAATCGCGCCTTCTAGTCGGTCCGCTTGCTCTGCCTCTGCAGACGGGAGGTCTTGGGTGCTGAGTAATTGTTGAAGCCACCTGAGGTTTGCCCGCTGCATGAGACTGCTGCAGATTGTCGCCCGGACTCCTAAGGACAAGACCTCAAAGATGCGCTTGAGATAAAGTTCAAGTTTGTGGTCCTGGACATCCTTCAATGCCGTGGCTCCCACCACCGGGATTGTGGTGTGCTTAGTAACTCACCTTGGGTATCTTAAGCATGTCCAGGCAGTCCTCAGGGAGGGGTTAGAGCTTGTCCATAGCCCTACCCACTCAGAGTCCCATCTCTGGAGACTCCCATTCCCGAAGAAGCATCAGCTTGTGCATAAGATGAAATGGGAACATACGTGGAGGGGCCCTAAGTCCCCCCAGGACCGGGTCCACGTTAGCGGGCATAGCGGCTATGACAGTGTCCTCAGGGGTTATCTCAATTCCCAGCTCCTTTAGAATGAAGGGAATAAGAGGTTCCAGCTCCTCCCATTGGAATAGACGAAGCACTAGTGGGTCGTCCCCCTCGCGGGGGGGGGGGGCTTGGAAGCAGGGAATCAGTATCCTGATCAGGAACCAGCGACGGCTGAGGGGGGTCCGGGGCTGAGGGACCCCTGGCACCACCTGGACTCGGACAGAACCCTGACTCTCTGACACTGCAGGTGGCTGCGGAGGCGCAACTCACTGGGTCTTCGCTGGAGGGGGCCCTAGGGGGTGTCCTCCTCCTCCTGCATGCTAGCGAGATAGGATTTATGCATGAGGAGCACAAATTCCGTTGAAAAACTAGGCTTAGCCTTCCCGGAGGGGGGGGGAGGTCAAAACCCCCCCCCCCCCCGGGGAATGAGCTGGACTCAAATCCGGAGGGAAAATCGGAAATTCTGGCTCATCTCCATCTTGTAGTCCTGATTTAGCTTCTGAAGCTGCTCCCAAGATGACCGCCGTTCCCGTGGTTTTCCGAGTCGGGAACGGCCTTGGCCACGCGGCAAGCAGGCCGACCCCAGGTTGCCGTTTTCGCAGGTGCCGAGGAGGGACCCTCCCCACCCGGCAGGCACCCGGAGCACAGCCCGCCACGGGAGAGCCACGTGGCAGGCTGTACACACGCTGGAACGCGGCATCAGCTGCAGAGAAAAAAATGCCGCCAGGAGAAAAAACAGCCTAGCTGAGTCCTGCTGGTCAGCGGAGGCAGAGACTGAGCCCTGCATGCTGCCGGAGCTGTCTGCTGTCCTTAAACTGCTTGCAGAGTAGGGCTTAGGTTTAAAACTCCTTTTTTTTTTTTTTTTTTCAAAGCTCAGCAAGTGCAGGGGAATTAACTTCCCTGTCACCGGCCCTAGGAAGGACAATTTTCAAAAATGGACAGCCAGCCAAGGGGGAGTGACTGGACCACCAGTATCACCCCAAAAGGTCACCGGGAATGAGGAGCCTAGGCTGAAGAATTCAAGGGGCAAGCCCCCCCTAAGCCCTCAGCAGAGCGAGGAGACAGAACTGTCTCCAAGAAACAAACAGAGAAATCTTTCAACACTGGGTGGTTGTTTTGGTTTTGTTTTTTTTTAATATGAATCCAAACTAATACTTGCTTGATCCTGAGAAAAAAGAAAAAGATCCCCATAGGGAGAAGAAATTAAGAAGAAGGGGAACCGCAGGTTCAGCTGCCTGCATCTGCTGGACACAGACAAATATTGAAGGGGAGCAGGGTAGGCTCTGTCCTGATAAAGGATACCCTTTCAGTTTTGGTCTGTCTCCCTCTGCAGGACAGGAGGCTCAACCCATAGTCTGGACTGATCCGGGTACGAACAGGGAACTGCAGCTTCCTGCCACTTGCCTGATGAGGCCTACAGCAAGCCAAGGAGAGCCCAGTCCACCCCTAGTCCAATCCTGCATCAGGGCCAAAGAGAGCCAGCAGAGCCATTTTCACCACTGCTGACTGCCCCCACCTCGCCACTCTCACTGCCTGATGGGGCCTGCATTGGGGACAAACAAAACTGCAGTTCCACCACTATTGACCATGTCCATCTGTCCTCGTTCCCTTTGCTGCTGCCATCCACCCCTCCTCCCCTGGAGAGAGAGTGGGAACTGAGGGATGGTGTGAGAGAAGTGCAAGGGCATCAACAGTGCCTAGGGGTGACAAAAACCTAAATTCATCCTGGGATTGGTTTCTGCTCTCAAGGAATAAGAACACAGGAAGAGCCATGCAGGGTCAACCCAAGGATCACGAAGACTAGCATCCTGCCTCTGACAATGGCCAGTCCAGGTCCCAAGTACCTGGCAGATCCCAAAATAGATTTATTTATTGCTGCTCACTCCCAAGGATAGCAATAGCTTTCTCCACTCTGCTTGGCTAATAATGTGTTATGTTATGGACTTTTCCTCCAGGAACTTGTCCAAACCTCTTTTAAATGCTGCTATGCTAATCTCCTTGACCACGTCATCTGGCAACAGATTCCACAGCTTGATAGTGCACTGAGTGAAAAAAAATGCTTTCTATTACTTGTTTTAAATCTGCTGTTTGTTAGTTTCATGCAGTGTCCCCTTATTTTAGTATTATTTGAAAGGTTAAATAACCATCCCCTCTCAGGATATTATAAACTTTTATCATGTCCCTTCTCAGCCATCTCTTTTCCAAGCTGAATAGTCCTAATCCGTGTAGTCTCTCATTATAGGAGAGTGGTTCTATTCCCTTTATCATTTTTTCGCCCTCCTCTGCATCTTTTCTAGTTCACTATGTCTTCTTTGAGATGATGAACAGAACTGTAATCAGCTTTGAAGTGCTGAAAGGCAAAATATCTACTAGATAAATGAAGCTTGACCGACGTGCCGCAAATGCGCAGTAGAGAGCAGCTCTACCGCGCATGTGCGGGCGAGCACATCGGTCAGAGCTTGCCTGTAACAAAAATGGCGCTGGGAGGAGCAGTAGCGGCGGCGAGGAGCAGTAGCGGTAGCGAGGAGCGGTGGCGGCAGAGCGCGCGAGGGAGGGAGGGACCTCCCCTGGAGATCTTCCGTTTGTGCCATCCAAAGGGGTTGTGAATAAGCTGAGAGAGGGGGATTGACTGAGGGGAGGGAGGGAGTGACTGAGGGGAGGAGGGAGGGGGGAGGGAGTGACTGAGGGGAGGGGGGAGAGAGGAGGGAGTGACTGAGGGAGGAGGGAGTGAGGGAGACTAGAGGGGGGAGGTGGGAGGGAGAATAGAGGGGGAGGGGAGAATGAGGGGGGAGGGGGAAGGAAATGGACAGAAATTTTTTTTTTTAATGTAGCCCGTTGCTACGGGCTTAACAGCTAGTAAATAAACAGAAAGCAAAAAGAATGCTAGGGATTATTAGGAAAGGAATGGAGAATAAAACAGAGAATACCATAATGTCTCTGTATCGCTACATGGTGCAACCTCATCTTGAGTACTGTGTGCAGTTCTGGTCACCACATCTCAAAAAAGATATAGCAGAATTAGAAAAGGTACAGAGAAGGACAATCAAAATGATAAAGGGGTTGGAACGATTCACCTATGAGGAAAGGCTAAAGAGGTTAGGGCACTAGCTGTTGTGGAGCGCTAGGAGAGCGATCCCACTCCTGGGTGATGTGTGTCCTTGGGCCACGGCTCGACCCCAGAGGGCTCTGAAGAAGTGCCGCGGGAGGCGTAGCATGCCCGAGCATGGGCTGGACGGGAGCAGGGCTGGAGTGACATGGAAGACAGGCCCTCCTCCGGACCTGCACGCTTAGGAAGACCCAACAACGCAATGTTGGTCTTGTGAACAGTCCTCCGACCGTTCCCAGCCCTTTCGGACCTGCCGCAGGGTACGGCACGAAGCGGCAGGCCGGATGGAGGCCAGGACAGCGATGACTGGAACATGGATTCAGACGAGACTCAGGAATGACGTAGACTCAGGCATAGACGTGGACTCAGGAACGAGGTGCAGGATCCATAGACATGGACTCAGGCATAGATGCAGGATCCTTAGACGTGGACTCAGGCATAGATGCAGGATCCTTAGACGTGGACTCAGGCAAAGACGTGGACTCAGGAATGAGGTGTAGGATGCATAGACGTGGACAGGCACAGGCGTGGACTCAGGACTGGATGCACAGAGGTGGAATCAGGAACGAGGGCTGAAGGTAGACATGGGCACTGACCCTCAGGGCGCCCTACTCAGGCCACCCGCGGGACTGAGTCGCGGACCACCCTGTCCCATGCGCGCCCTACACAGCCCTGGAAGGCTGGTCGCGGACCATGCAGAGAGCGGGAGAGCACAGGAAAGAGGAAGCAGGTTCGCTGCTCTCCTGGCAGCACAAGGAAAGAATACACTGCTCTCCTGGCAGCACAAGGCAGGTTAGGCATCAGGATCAGGAACAAGGATATCTGGAACAGCAGGAACATCAGGACTGGAACACAGATACTGGAACAGGAGACACACCTCAGGGCTGAAACATGGACATCAGGAACAGCAGGAACATCAGGACTGGAACAGGAGACACACCTCAGGGCTGGAACATGGACATCTGAAACAGCAGGAGCATCAGGACTGGATCAAGAGACAGACCTTGGGACTGGAACGGCAGGCAGACATCAGGACTGGACGAGGAGCTCCAACAGGTAACAAAAAACACAGGACCTTGCAGAAGGCTGGAACACGGACGACTTCCTGGAGCAAAGGATCTCAGGAGTGACCAACTCCTTGCGAAGGCAAAGATACACTGAAAGCTGAGCCCTTTAGTAGGGCTGAGGTGGACAACGCCCAGGGAGGGGTCAGCAGGGGGCCACACCTGGCTGGTCCTTTAAGAGGAGCAGAGAGGCGCGCGCTCGCACCCTAGGAGGTTGGAGAGAAGAGCTGGAAGCTGGTGGCGTCCTCAGCCACGTGGAAGGCCCAAGGAAGCAGTGAAGCAGCCCTGGACTGGAGCTGGGTGAAGGCAGTTCAGTGGAGCAGCTCCCAGCCGCATGGACAGAAACAGAGAAGGTAAGGCTGGCTGCAGGCACCAGCAGAGAGAAGTGCTGGCTGCAGAGGAAGCGGGGGAAGGCCTGACTGCAGGAACGGCTCCATGCCATGAAGACAGCCCCAGGAGCAGAGGTAAGACTGCAGGCACTGGCAGGGAGAAGTGCTGGCTGCAGGGAAAACAGAGAGACTGCAGGCAAAGTAGAAGCTGAAGCAGGCTGCAGGCACCGGCAGGGACCCGGGCTGAAGCAGGCACTGGGAGAGACGGTCTCGCTGCTGGCTGGAGGTCCCGGGATCGCAGCAGCACGTCGGGGGAAGGCAGGAACATGAGCAGAGGAGCCGACCGCATGGCAGCAGCTGCGGGAACGGCCCCAGCCGACCCAGGGAGGAAGCAAGCAGCGTCAGCAGCCCGGCTGGCTTTGGCTGTAAGAAGGTAAGAGCCTGCCCAAGCTTCTTGTGGGCAGGAGCGTAACACTAGCTGAGAGGAGATATGATAGAGATCTATAAAATAATGGGTGGAGTGGAAGAAAAGTCCTTAAACCATTATTAATATGGACGTGAGGAACTCCACTGCTTTCGACCTTTTGGGATCCTGCCCTGTGCTTGTGATCTGGATTGGCCACTGCTAGAAACTGGATACTGGGGCTTGATGGACCTTTGGTCTAATCCAGTATTGTAAATCTTATGCTCTTATATTCTAAATAAATAAATACTCAAGGTGCGGTCACACCATGGATCAATACAGAGACATTATAACATTCTCTGTTTTATTCTCCATTCCTTTTCAGATCATTCCTAATATTCTATTTACTTTTTTGACCGCTGCCACTGTGCACTGCACTGCACACTGAGTGGTCTGTTTTTAGAATGCATTAAAACTCCCCTTTGTAATTTCTATTACTTATTTTCTACATCAGCTGCTAAAGAGATTTCTGAGAACCCAGCACCAACACCATGCCATGACGGTCTTCTTATCACATGCCATGTATTGAGCCTGCAAAATCTTTGACAAAGAGTGGCTGCAGTGGAGGAACAGAGTAATAGAGTGAGATTATAAATGACTGCACCCAGCTGTGTTAAAGTTAGCCAAATAAGTTTATTCCGTTAACTTTAGGGCTGCTCTCCACTAAAAGTGTGGTTCCAGCTGGTCTGACTTTTATTTACACAGGAAAAAATATTTACAAGATGCTCCAGAGGAGTGAATAAGTGAGCACATATTACAGACGGCTCTGCTGAGCTTTCAGGTTCAGATATGCAGTCCCAGCTTGCACATTCCAGATCATCGTCATGACATAAGCTTAAAGATTTCAAACTCTTCTGCTTCTTCCTGCCTTTATGGGGTTACAGATCCCCCAAATCCCTCCTTTTTTTTTTTTTTTTTTTTTTTAGGGCTTATCCTATTCTTACTCTCACTTGGGGCTCTGGATCACGGTTCTCAGTTCATGGGAGAAATCACGAAATATCTTATCCCAGCTTCCGATAAACTATTTGGAGAAAACTCCAGGATTTTAAAGCTGTTTCTCCCCAGTTTTCCCAAGGAATTGGTCTTCTTAGTTTCTATTGAATGACTTCCTTCTAGCGGTGTACAACACAGTGAATCTTGTAATGATTCTTGTCGAATAGGGGTGACGCCAAGATGGTGCGCGGGCCAGAGTCCTAGGTCAGGGTAAGAAAAGTCACTGAATGAAGCACCTCTGGTACCAAAGCAAGGTAGATATGGTCTTCTGCCTGTAGCAGCCATGTTCCTCTTGGGTTAAGCCCTCAGGGATTGATGAGCACCTGGCCCTCGGCAGCACAGGGCCAGGGTCGGTACTGGTGGGGAATTAGCAGATATAACAAACGTAAGCCAAATAGACAAATCCAGCGGAACACACTCACGAGTAAGGTCCTCTTGAGAGACAGAGCACTGTCTAAAATCCTATCTAGGTGACACGTGAGGTCTGCCACCTTCACACCAGGTAGGCAAGTTACCAGGCGATCCTCACGCCCACCAGCCACCCAGCTGTATATATTCCTAATAATCGAATCACCAACTATGACGGCCGACCTAACCCTTCCCTCCTGGGCTGTAGGCCTTGGGGAGATATTCTTGGTGCGAAAAGAAATGGATCACCTGGAGAGCAGGTCCTTGCTACAGGATCCTTTCCTGCTGCACCAAGTTGATGCTCTCCAATCATGAGACCTTCTTCCTCCAAGGCAGCACCAGGGCTGCCAGTCTGAAGTTGGGACTTGGCTACTATGTCCCTGAAGGTCTCATCTATATACCTCTCTGTCTGCCTCAGCTCCTCCAGGTCTGCCACTCTAGCCTCCAGAGATCGGACTCATTTTCTGAGAGCCAGGAGCTCTTTGCATCGCATGCACATGTACCGGTGGGTAAAAAAAATCATACATGTGACACTCGATGCAAAAGACTGGGAAGCCCCCCTCTTGCTGCTGGACTGCTGCCTTCATCTCAATTTTGATCAGTTCCTAGTTAAGGTTTAGGTTGCTATGGGAGTAGGAATGTGTCTAATGTCCTTTAAATGTATTAGTCAATTCACTATATGTCTGTTAGTGGCCTACCGGGGTCTGATCAAACTCTCAATAAAGTTTTTGTTGTTGGGGGGTTTTTTTTTTGTGAAAGTGGCACCTGCCTCAGCTCATTCAGTGTGCTGCTTCTCAGCGCATTCACACTCCGAGACTCACATACTGAACATAAGAACATGCCATACTGGGTCACACCAAGGGTCCATCAAGCCCAGCATCCTGTTTCCAACAGTGGCCAATCCAGGCCATAAGAACCTGGCAAGTACCCAAAAACTAAGTCTATTCCATTTTACCATTGCTAGTAATAGCAGTGGCTATTTTCTAAGTCAACTTAATTAATAGCAGGTAATGGACTTCTCCTCCAAGAACTTATCCAATACTTTTTTAAACACAGCTATACTAACTGCACTAACCACATCCTCTGGCAACAAATTCCAGAGTTTAATTGTGCGTTGAGTAAAAATGAACTTTCTCCGATTAGTTTTAAATGTGCCACATGCTAACTTCATGGAGTGCCCCCTAGTCTATTATCCGAAAGAGTAAATAACCGATTCACATCTACCCGTTCTAGACCTCTCATGATTTTAAACACCTCTATCATATCCCCCTTCATGCCTTCCCTGGAGCATGCTCACAATATCTGTCTATGGGACACTACTACCACTAGGGCTCTAAGCAAAGAGGTTCATGCTCTCTGGAGTTTACCATGTTGCATAGGAGCTACATCTCTCCTCCACCCTTAGACCCTCATGATCCCATAAGGTATGCTTAAAACATGAATACATAGGGGCCAATACTCATTTATTCAGATAACTTTTGATTTATTCAGACAAATGCCAGTGTTTGAATATTGCTGGCACTTATCCAAATAAATTTTATCTAGATAAGTCATTATTTAGATAAAATTTATCCAAATAAGTGGGAGGTATTTCAGGGAACATATGAGTTAGCTGAATAACTTGGATACTTGGAATTAGCTGAATAAGTTATTTTTTACAGCAGTGGTGCCACTTATCGGCTATATTCTTTGAAACCTAACCAGAGATATTCAAAGATATATGGTTAGGTTTAAAAGCTATCCAGTTATGTGTAGCTAGATAGCTTTATTTGAGAATATGCAGTGGGATATATGTCCAACCTAGTCCTGGGGGGAATCTGATGTTGAAGCCTAGGCCCATACCAAAGCCTTGGCCTTGCGTAGGCCTAGGCCCTGGGAAGATGAAGCAACCTTGGCTTAGGCTCCATGCTAAGGCCCAGCTTGGAGATCCATTCTCGGTGCTGGGAGCTCGGCCTAAGCCCAGGCCCAATGCTAGGACTCAGCCTGGTCCCGAACCTGGAGGCCTTGTCCAAGGCCTCAGCCCAGGCCAAAACCCAGGCCCAACGACCTTCACTGAGGAGAAAAGTGGAGGAGGAGTGGAGGAGTAGCCTAGTGGTTAGAGCAGTGGGCTACAAACCAGGAGACCAGGGTTGAAGTCCTGCTATTGCTCCTTGTGACCTTGGGCAAGTCA
The DNA here is from genome assembly GCF_901001135.1 of Rhinatrema bivittatum. Lineage (NCBI taxonomy): Eukaryota > Metazoa > Chordata > Amphibia > Gymnophiona > Rhinatrematidae > Rhinatrema > Rhinatrema bivittatum. The sequence goes on along the minus strand of NC_042615.1, from coordinate 499,754,507 downwards.
CTTTACCCTCCATTGCCTCAGGTACAAACTTATAGTGTCATTTATCAAAATGCTATAAGGCATTTTCGCATGCATTAAGCACCTTTAACGCATGTGATAGCACCATAACGTATGGTGCGATGCAAATCCGAAAAAGAGGAGTTAGGGGGTGGGCTGGGTTTACTGTTTTGTGAAGCCCTATTGCATAGTTTAACTACACCTTTTTCAGGAGAGAGAAGGAGAGGGGGAGGGGGAGAGAGAGAGAGAATGCCTAGTCATAATGCCCTCACCCTATATAGGTATTTATATCTCTATGGGAGGCCCACCTAGTAACTCAAGGTGAGGTTTAGGTATTAGTGTAGGGGGTTAGGGGCCACTTTGACATTCAAAGTGAGACGTACGAACAGAACAGTGCTCTCTTGTGAAGATTTGATGACCTTCGGCGTGAGGAAACTCACTCAAAGATGAGATTTGTGCAATGTTCTCTCAACCTAGCTTGATGTTACCTAGGTAGATAGTCCATTACCAATTTTTAATAAAGAGAAAGAGCTTACAGAATCCTCTGTAAGTTGTGCAGGCAGGGGATAGGAGTGAAGATTGGTTTGGCCTGCATAGGCTTGTGCAAGGTTGAGATTGGCAAGTTAATGGAGAAGGGCTTAGCGGAGCTCGGTCTCAAAGCTTGGGCATGAGCTTCATTTAAAAGTCTCATGCAAGGTCTCGTGAAGTGTGTGTAGAGAGTAGTATGAAATCCAAAGTCTTTTTTTCCTAATCAGGACTTAATGCATACACATAGGATCCAAAAGTCAATATTGATTGGAGATTACCATACTCCACTGGTATAGGATTGGAGGGATTCTGACAAGACTTTTTCTTAGCCGGTACATACAGTACATGCGTACTCTCATGAGAGCGACTGTATCAGTAGGAAGACATCTGGTGAACGGAATTGTGCCCCATGATTGGATGCAAAGTTTGTTAAGGCCACAGGCTGAGCAAGTTTGTATGTGGCAGTTAAACTATAAGTGGAAGGCAGATTGTCCGATATGAAGCACCATAGCAGCTTCTTCTCTTCAGTGCATTCACATTAAAACTGCAGGGGCCATCACATGGCTTGACTTCCATTTTGTGTTGCTCAGATCTGCACACAGTTTGGTTCAGTTGAACATTTCTTTTTAAGGGTAATTGGCTTATCCCTACAAGCCAGGTAACTCACAAATAATCTGGCTAACTGTCATTGAATATAGACCCCTAACAGTCTTATTGAAGGGTTGCTGTTGGCCAGGGCTGTCTTTATTGCATATAGTACTTTCAGAGATTATTTCTGTGGTGTGTCTTTATAGCCAATTTAATGTACTTACCATCAGGCCAAATTAGACATAATCTAGAGTAAAGGTAGGCAAATTTCTGGGCCTGAGGGTCACACTGGGGTCCAATCTGCATGGTGAGGCCAATTAGGGTCTTTCATCATTTTAGGCCCAAGACTGTTATGAATTAAATGTTCTTAAAAGATATAAAAGAAAGAAAAAGGGACATTTTTCCTCCTTATTATGTGTTAAATTTATTTTAGTTTATATGTTAATCATGTTTTAATTTTGTTAATTATTTTTATTTAATAATGTTTCGTATGCAGTGTTTTGTAATTGTATTTAATTTTGTTATGGGCTTTGTATCTTTTATGTTATACAAGCCGTTAAGCCCGTTAAAACGGGCAACATTAAATTTTTTTTTCAGTCCATTTTCAAACACAGCACCCTTCTACACTTTTTCTCCCTCACTCACTCACTCACTCCTCGTTCACTCACCCCTTCCCTCCACTCAATCTTACTCACCCTCTGTCTCCCACTGCCTCCCTCCCCTCACTCTCACCTCCCTCCCCTTCCCTCAGTCACTCCCCACCTCTCTCAATCCCATCCCCTCGCCCTCAGCCCTCCTCCACTCCCTTTTTCTCTGTCTCTCACCTCCCCCTCATTCTCCCCTCTCATTCTCCCTCTCCCCTCACTCCTCCCCACCTCTCCTCTCTCCCCCACCCCTACCTCCCCTCTCTCCCACCACTCTCCTCTCTCCCACTATTCACCTCCCTCCCCCCACTCTCTCCTCCCTCCCCACAGAGTTCGCTGCTCCTCGCGGATGCTACTGGCCGCCGCTCCTCGTCGCCGCCATGTTGATATCCAGCTGACGCTCACAGCCCGTAACAACGGGCTACTCTGACCCTCCCACCCCTCCCTCTCACCCTCTCCTCCCTCCCACCCCTCACTCACCCTTGCTTCCCCTCTCACCCCTCCCCTCACTCTCACTCTCCCCTCCCCCTCACTCTCTCCTCCCTCACCACCGGGTTCGCTGCTTCTCGCCGCCGCTGCTACTGCTCGCTGCCACCTCTTACTGCCCCTCGCCGATGCCGCCTCCTCTACTGCCCCTCGCCGATGCCGCCGCCGCTACAGCTCCTCGCCGCCGCCACTGCACCTTGCCGATGCCGCCGCCGCTCCTCGCTGATGCCGCCGCCTCTACTGCCCCTCGCCGATGCCGATGCTGCCGCCGCCGCCACTGCCCCTCGCCGATGCCGCCTCCGCCACTGCACCTTGCCGATGCCGCCGCCGCTGCAGCCGCCATGTTTTCAAGCAGCTGACGCTCTGCTGTGACCGACGTGCTCGCCCACACATGCGCAGTAGAGTTGCTCTCTACTGCGCATTTGCGGCACGTCGGTCAACCTTCATTTATTAGGTTGATGTTATTTTTGTATGCCACTTTACGTATTTTAGATTGGTGATTTATAAATAAAACTGGATTAGACTGGATTCTCCCCCAGAGCTTCAAGGAGCAGGGGGAGAATCTGCCTTGAAATCTGAGAAGCGCAGGGATAGAGGAAGTGTCCCCTGGAGGATTAACAGCAAAATCACTTCCAGCCTGCAAATGTCACTTCCAGCTAAAAGTGACAGGCTCTCTTTGTTCTAAAATTTGCTCTATATCTTGATTATTTAGATAACATTTACATTTGTGTTGGAGAGTTTTTGGCTTTTTTTGTAAAATTATCATTTTTATCTTTTCTAGATTCACCTGCAGAGTACATAATTTGCAGGAGGTCTCTAATGGGTTTACGTTTTCACATACCAGCAGCTGTGGATGAATCTAGTGCCAGTGGAGGGGCTGGAGGGTGTGGCACTGGGATTCTTCAGCAGAAGTTGTATAGTGTGTTAACACACCATTCATAGTCAGATTTGTGGATCAGCAAGTGCTGCGTGAATGGCATTATTTGCACAATCCATGCTGGTTTATAACTGACACTTTAAGATTAGCCCACCTTGCACCCGGCACAGATAATGACTGAAGTTGGTAGCAGCTGGGCGCTGGGTGCCCAGAGCTAAGGCAGCTCCCAAAGTCCCAAGCTAGCTCACCCTCTGGATTGTCAAGCACAAGTGACCTCTTCCTCCCGAAGCTATAGCCTAAGAAAGGCCAGGGAACGGGATTGAGTGCACAGGTGTGAAAGAACTGGACTGATAGTAAGAATCAATGTTGAAGATGAAAAGGCCTGAAATGACCTGCCAGCAGAGGTGGTGGAGGCCAGCACTTTTGGCTGATCAGGGCCATACTCGGCACAGATGCAGAGGGCAAGTAAAAGACAAGATAGGCGAGAGAAAGTTGGTACTGGGTGGTATCCAGGAATCTGTACGCTCACCCACCCAAAACAGAAAAATCTCAAGGGGGGCAGACTGGATGAACCAATTTGATCTTTATCTGCTGTCATCCGTTATGTTACTGTCTTACTCCTGCAACCCTGGCAGGGCCATCCTCTTTCCTTACTTCCTGTGCCAGGAAGCAAAGGTTAGACCCACATTGAAGTTTGCTCACCAGTTCTGCCAGCCCTACAGTGGGAGCCAGCTGTCAGAGCTACTTCATGCCCCTTATCTACTAGCCCTGCCTGGAAGCCGGTGTCTTCACCTGCTACTGCCTGTGCTGCAGGCAGTAGCAGGTGAAGACCTATAGCTCAGTGCAGGCACGACTCCCATGGTGCCCCTCCAGCGGCAGGGACTAGTGGACTATTCGCACTGCCTACAGACGGTTCTGCTTCACCTTTTCTCCTCATCGATGTCTCTAGCACTAATTGTGTGAGAAATAACAGCAAATGTATGTGTGTATATCTGCTCCTTCCCTCCCCTCCACTGACGGGAAGCAAAACAGAGTAAAACACGTGTGCGCTCATATGCCAGTCACACGCTCTGGCCTACTGTCATCGCTGGACTGTGCTTCCTATTCCTAATATCATATCGTAGCCCCCTCCCTCTCCTGCTTCAAGCTGTGAACAAGTAATCCAGTTAGCAAAACACATTAGCAGAGAAACAGCCTCTTTAATGAGCATTAATGATCTCCTTTTAGCAGTTTGCCTTTTATTTATATAGAGACACTCCACCCCTTTTCTCAGTCGGTAATCAGACTGGCATGTTATCTGCCTTCCAGCCACTGCCAGGATGTGTCCACCGTGCTCCTATACATCAAGCTAATTGCAGCCCCAGGGCCATCTCTATGCTGGTATGAATGATGCCACTGCATCAGCCCCCATAGTTGGAAGGGCCCCATGAAGATAGTCATATCCCCATGGTGCAAAAGACAACCCTACATTATAGACAGCAGCAAATGAAGAAGCCTCTTGCAGGTATGCCCGCACACACACGTGTCTGTGAGGGAGAGAGAGCCTGTGTATGTGTGAAAGAGAGGGAGTATGTGTGAGAGCATAGGCATATATATGAGACAGGGAGTGTGTGAGAGAATCATTGTGTTATTGTGGGTGTTTGTGTATGAGAGAGAGAATATAAAGTCTGTGCTGCTTTACCTTCCCAAATCCACAACAATCTCAGGGTAATGGGAAATCAAAAGATCCCAGGTATGGAGATCAGGAGATTTTTTAAAAAATCCTTATTAGTTTTAATTATTGAGGTAATTTGCTGTTTTGAAATATTTGTTTTTTTGGGGAAATATTAGAAGAATGTTTAATTATTGGATTTTAAAAAAATATTTTATTGGTGTTTGGGAAATTTTGGATATACTATTCATTATCAGGTTTGAAATAGTTATTCTTTTTATGAATATGATTTTACTGTTATGATGTTTTATATTTCTTGATTGTATTATTATTATTTTATGTAGAATGGTAATGTTTCTGTTTTTTCTTTGTTGCTCTGCATATGGAGGCTGGCTTGTTGTAGGTTCCAGTTCAGATCTTCTCAACACATTTGTATTTATACTTTCTGGTCTCTTTATTCTGTATTTGGTCAGGATCTATCTGTATTCTGCATGTGAACGAGATAGAGAAACATAGAAATGACGGCAGAAAAGGACCAAACGGCCCATCCAGTCTACCCAGCAAGCTCCCACACTTATTTTCCCATACTTATCTGTTTCACTTACCACCTAAGTTCAGAGCCCTTGTTGGTAACTGATTCGAATTTCCTGCCACCCACTGCCGTTGATGCAGAGAGTAATGTTGGAGTTGCATCAAAGGTGAAGCATAAGGCTTAATGGTTAAGGGTAGTAACTGCCGCATCAAGCAAGTTACCCCGATGCTTGTTTACCCAGACTGCACAGATCAATGCCTTGTTGGATGTTGTCTGAATGTAAATCCTCTTTTCCACATTTCCCTCTATCGTTGAAGCAGAGAGCAACGCTGTATATGCATTCAAAGTGAAGTAACAGGCTTAATTGGTTTAGGGTAGTAACTCTTGCCTCCTCTCTGCTCTCACTCGGCACCATTTCCGTTTCTAGGGATCTATTGGACAGTCACGTAGCGGACCTGCCAGCACATCTCTGAGCTCCCTCAGTATTCTGGGATGAACCTCATCAGGCCCCATGGCTTTGTCCACTTTCAGTTTTCCTAGCTCTTCCCATACATTCTCTTCTGTAAACGGAGTTTCATCTACTCCACTCCCCTCCAGTTTCTTGTTAACTAGTTTTGCTGGCATGTAGTTTCTGTGTAGGGATCCATAGCAGCCTGGCTTCTTCTGTTTTCCTAGGGCCTAGTATAATATTTGCAGTGTTGCCTTTTCATAGATAAGGTTGTTACTGTTTTGAGTGCTGGCAGTTAGGATTGTTTTGGTATGGGAGATTTACTATATTGTAATGGTAATTACATTTATTCATTGTTTTCTGGAGGTGCCATTATAACTTCCATATGAGTTCCAAGTGTCTTTTTTGCAGAGTTTTCTGGCCTCAGAAGATTGTACTTTCGAATGTTCTTTTTCAGGTAATATTTGTTATAAGTGCATAATTAAATTTTGTGTGGCTGAGAGGGTGTGGGTGTACAAGGCTGTAAGGTTTCCTTAGGGTATGTAATACCCTTCCCTTGACCAAAAGTTCTGTGTGTGTGTGTGGGGGGGGGGGGGGGGGGGAGGGGTATCAGTTTTTAAAAATATAGAGGGAGGGAGCTGGGCTTTGATGGGCCTGGGCTATGAGAATAGAGTCCCAGTGATGAAATGGGTAAGGAATATACTGATCTGGTGCCAATGGAGAAAGATTGCCCGGCTTAAGGGATTACCATATTTTCCAGGGCTGCTTGATCCAGAGGTAGCTGGACACTATATTGCTACGATCTTCTCTTATTTCCTGGGAAAATTGCTAAAGTGGATGCCACCATGAAGTCTCGCCCAAATTCGATAAGTGATGTCACTCCAAGCCTGTCACTGGGAGTGATTCCTTTGCCATCTGGGGTTCAGAACGGTATATTGGCTGCAGGCGATGGGAGAGCCAACCACCATGCGAGGAGCTGTGCTGTTGCTGCTATACATACATCTACCCCAGACATTTTTGTTAATGTTGATCATGGTTCCTGATTTAAGAGTTCCTAGCTTAAGGACTGGAATTTAAAGCAATGTTAAAATCATGTTTGCTCTGTTCCTGTTGCTGTGTGCTGTTTCTCGGCTTTCTTTTTTTTGCAGGTTCCAAGTAAGGGAGACCATTAAGGCCAGTGAAGATCCTAAAAGAACTCTCAAGGTCCCTCTAATAAGGAGGCCATTTAAGAACCAGGAATCCAGGGGTCCTGCATCAGGAGACCAATATAAAGTTACATGTTTTCACCATTGGACTAGACAAAATATTTACCAAATATCTGGGACATATTGCCATGCACATGAATCTTAAGTGTTATCCAGATAAATCTTGCAATCATTATTATCCTGTTTTGATTTATTGTGCTATGCAATATTGGAGAAAAATAATCCTTATGTTTGAAGGGAGATTTCCTTGATTAAGGGATGACTGAAGGGAAACTGTAGGGGAAAAAAAGATTGAAAGAAAAATACTGAAAAAAAATACCTTACTTTAAAAAATAATAACACAGAAAAATGATGGCAGAAAAAGACCATGTGGCCCATCCAGTCTGCCCATCCATCCAATTAAATTTAGCATTATTTCCTTAGAGATCCCCTGTATTTATCCCATGCTTTCTTGAATTTAGACACTATTTTTGTCGCTGCGACTTCCACCGGGAAAATTCCACACATCCACCATCTTCTCTGTAAAGAAATATTTCCTAAGATTCTTATGTTCTTATTACTCCTGCGTCTACCCCCTTTCAATCTCATCTCATGACCCCTTGTTCTAGAGCCTCTTTTACATTGAAAAAAAGCTCACCTCCTGTGCATGGAAGCCTTTGAGATATTTGAATGTCTCTATCATATCTCCCCTATCTCGTCTTTCCTCTAGGGTGTATATGTTTAGATCTTTAAGTCTGTCCCCCTATGCTTTAGAAGAAAGACTACTGACCATTTTAGTAGCCACCCTCTGAACCAACTCCATCCTGTTTATATCCTTTAGAAGATGTGGTCTCCAGAACTGTACACAGTATTCCAAGTGAGGTCTCACCAGGGACCTACACAGGGGCAATATCACCTCCCTTTTTCTGCTGACCATCCCTCTCCCATTGAGCCAAGCATCTTTCTGGTTTTACCATCACTTTCTCAACCTGTTTGGCCACCTTAAGATCATCAGATACAATTGCCCCCAGATCCTGCTCTTCCTTTGTGCTTAGAAGAATTTTGCCTCCAATACCGTATCTTTCCCTTGATTTTTTGGCATTCTAAATACATTACTCTGAATTTTTTAGCATTAAATCTTAAATGCAGACCTTAGATCATTTCTGGAGCTTCGCTAGATCCCTCCTCATGTTTTCCACTTCTTCCTGGCTGTCCAGATTTTGGTATCATCAGCAAAAAGGCAAACCATTCCCAGCAACCCTTCCATTATGTCGCTCACAAAAATGCTGAAAAGAACCAGTCCAAGGACCACTACTAACAACCCCCTTCTCAGAGAAAACTCCATTTACCACTACTCTTTGTTGCCTCCCACTCAGCCACTTTCTAACCCAGTCTGTCACTCTAGGATCCATACAAAGGGCGCACAATTTATTTATAATTCTTCCGTGCAGAACCGTGTCAAAGGCCTTCATGAAATCCAAGTACCCGACATCTAGCAATCTCCCTTGATTCAACTCTCTGGTTATCCAATCAAAGAAATGTATCAGATTCGTCTGACAAGATTTACATCTGATAAAACCAGGCTGCTTTGGATCTTATAATCCAACGGATTCGAAAAATTGCATTATTCTCTGTTTTAGCAGCGATTCCATTAGTTTGCTCACCACAGAGGTCAGACTAATTGGTCTGTAGTTCTCAACCTCCTCCTTACTTCCACTTTTATGAATAAGAACCACATCTGCCTTTTTCCAGTCCTCTGGAACTATAGACTCTAAAGAAGCACTGAAAAGGTCAGCCAGCAGAGCTGCCAGGACATCTCTTCCAGGGGCGTAGCGTCCACCGTGCACAGGCGCCGTCAAATTTAAAATGGGGTGGACTGTGCACCACCAACTTTTGAAGCTATCACTTCTTCTTTGGCTCTCCCCCCAGAATCATCAGGGCTGCTGCCCACCACTAATGTTCCCTCTAAGCTGCACAGGTGCACAGGAAAAGTCTCAAGTTATTTATTTTTCTAAATTATTCTACATTTCTGTACCCCTCAGTGATCCCTAAGATCATCTAATAAGGGAATCTTGGAAGTTCTGAGTATTCCGCAAGCACACTTAGATGAGGTGAGAAACCACACAATATCTGTTGCAGGCCTGATACTGTGGAACACAATGCCAGAGCACCTACGTACATTAACCGATATTAAAGCACTTAAAAAAAGGTTAGACATGTTTTCTTAAAATTAGCATTTGAAGAAACTAATACATAAATGTGCACTTGCACAGCCGACATTTATTTGAGGTAGTTTTAAGTTTTTTAATTCTAGTTACTTAATTTTAAGTTATTTTTATTTATCTTTAGGTCCATTTTCAGCCGTGTGCAGCTTGGCTAGTTATCCGAATAAACACACCCGACTAACTAGCATGGTATATTCAATAGCGTGGTCACATGGCTTGAATACACCCAGCTATCTTAAAGTTAGCCAGTTATGTCTAACGTATACCATCTGATTTTTTAACAGCTATTCTATGCATTGCATTAACTAAAAATTTTTTTGCTTGTGAAAGTTGTTACTATCAACAAATATGTGGAACAGCAATGGGGGCCTCGATGGCCCCTGATCTTGCAAATCTTTACATGGGGGTTTTTGAACAACAATGGATTACTGCTTCTCAACCGTTTTTTACAGAAATTATGACCTGGAAGCGCTACATTGACGATATATTCATTCTTTGGCAAGGCACACAGACTCAATTCACAGAGTTTGTACAATGGTTGAATAATTGCAATCCCTGTTTACACTTCACAGCCGTTTTTCATACTGAGACTATACATTTTTTGGATATAACAATTCATAAGACAATAGACGGTTTTGAGACATCTCTATATCGTAAGCCTGTCAATAGCAACACCTTTCTACATTTTACAAGCGCGCATCCTCGAGGGCTGAAAGAGAATCTTCCCACTAGCCAATTTTTAAGAATCAGGAGATTGTGTTCTACCACTGCAGACTATCAAACACATGCGGCTGATCTAAGTGGGCGTTTTGCAGAAAGAGGATACCCACTGTCCTGTGTTAAACTCGCCTTTCGTAGAGCCAAATATGTAAATAGAGAGTGGTTGTTCTTGCCACAACAACGAGATCAGGATAACGGAATTCTCACATGTATGATTCCTTTTACTCCTATGGCATCTGTGATAAAAGAGACTATATTTCAAAATTGGCACATTCTTCAGAACTATGGAGAATTTGAGGATTTTCCTAGATTTACATATACTAAAGGATCCAGTCTTAAGGATCTCCTCGTTCATTCAGACTCCACACCTGCACAAACCGGACATGATCTGGGGAGACATCAACCCTGTGGGAAGTGTTCAGTTTGTAGTAATATGATTGACACCACACAACTGACACTACAGGATCCTCCAATGACCATCAGGTTACGACAGAACATCACTTGTAATTCTACAGGGGTTGTCTATATTATCATTTGTCTGTGCCAGATGTTATATGTGGGCAAAACCCTAAGACAATTGAAAGTCAGGATCATTGAACATCGATCTAGTCTAGCTATGAAACGTTTGACTGCTCCACTTGTCCCTCATTGTCTGACTAAAGAACATGCATTTGATGAGCTCAAAGTATGTGCTATACAACAGATAGTAGGGATGTGCAGACCAAAAGTTTATGTTCATAAGTCCATAAGTCGAAAGGGGGGGTCATTTGCGGTCAATATGGACATATGGAGAATTCCATAAGTTGAGTCTATGTCCATATGTGCAAATAAAAATTTAAACCCCTCACCCTCCTTAATCCCCCCCCCCCAAGACTTACCCAAACTCCCTGGTGGTCCAGCGGGGTCAGGACGCCATTTCTGAACTCCTTTGCAAGGAGCACGTGACGTCGGCGTCACGTCGGAGTGACGCGGCGTGACGTGATTCCCCGCGCGTTCGCTCCGGGACCCTCGTTCGACCCAAAAGGAACTTTTGGCCAGCTTGGGGGTGTCAGGAGGCCCCCCCAAGCTGGCCAAAAGTTCCTTTTGGGTCGAACGAGGGTCCCGGAGTGAACCCGCGGGGAATCACGTGACGCTGCGTCACTCCGACGTGGCGCCGACGTCACGTGCTCCTCGCAAAGGAGTTCAGAAATGGCGTCCTGACTCCTCGCTGGACCACCAGGGAGTTGTGGTAAGTCTTTGGGGGGGGGATTAAGGAAGGTGAGGGGTTTAAATTTTTATTTTGGATCAACAATCGCGATTTCCAACGTATTCAACATAGCTATGTTGAATAAGTTGGAAATCCGATCGTTTTCGCCTCATCACTTTTTTAAGTTAAAAAAAAAAAAAAAGCGTTTTACATTTAAGTTCAAAACGAATGCACACCCCTAACAGATAGTACCACACTGGCGTAGGGGCGATTTAAACAAAAAACTTATGCAAGCAGAACAGAAATGGATAAATGCTTTGCATACACTGCAGCCGCACGGTTTAAATGGAGAACAAGAATTGAATGTTTTCCTTTGATTTCTCAATGACAGCTCAACGTCACTGATGTATCTGTATTCTGATTGGTTTCTGATGCTGATGATCTCTGATTGGCTCATTGCCTCTTTTTAAGTGCCTATTTTGCGTCACAATGGTTGCTGCTTCCGTCAGTCTAGAAGTGAGTCGAGACGAGGACTGTCCAAGATGAAGGTTTGGGTGCTCTCCCATATAAGATAAGTTTGACTATATAATTAAATAACATTGGTATTCAATATTGGTTTTTCCATATAGGATATTGGGTAGTCTGTGACCACAAGAAGAGACCGCTATTTAAAGAAAATGTTTGGCGGGCAAGAATAAGATACGCTCCCAAAGAAGCCGCGCTTACAAATTTGGCGGGAGCTTTTTTGATTGTATTTACGCCCCTGAAGAAGTAGAAGCGAAACATCGGCCGGGTGTCGAGCTAAGAGCTAACTCTTCTTGTCCAGTGGATATTTAAAATGTTTGAAAATAATCAAAAATAGAAAAATAGAAAAATCGAATATACAAATAAGTTGAATGAGAAACTCGGAGAACAGAGACTGTGACCGTAAATGATGAAAAGTCCGGACGGCTCCTTTTAAATAATCAGGAGCACGTCGTCAGGCTTGCCGATACGGTCATTTATACAAAAAAAAATTTCTGTCTGAGATGGGATATTTGAGCACATAATATTTATTTATTTATTTATTTAGGATTTTTATATACCGACCTTCTCAATACAAGTATCAAATCAGGTCGGTTTCCATAGAACAAAACTGTCGCGGTTAAGGCGTTACAATAAACAGAGTTTCTGCACATAAGAACATAAATAAATATTACATAGACAACAATAACTCGTCAAAATAACGTGAATAAATATAGGGAATGGCTAAAAAAGGGGTAGTGTAACTTGGGATATACAGTTAACAGAAAACTGTGTTGCTGGGCAAAAACATGAGTAATGCAAGAGCTCAAAGAACTAATGCATCAACAAAAGAGTATTTTCAAAACAAGTGGGCTGTCCAGATCAGGCGTGATTGGGCCTTGAGGGGGTATGGGCGGTCGAGGAGCTTATAGTGGACTATTTTGCTCTTTGACCAGTGTCAGAATGTTCCTGCGATTCTGGATAGGCTTGCCGGAAGAGCCACGTTTTTAGGTTTTTCTTAAAAGTTAGATGACAAGTCTCTTGGCGTAGATCCAGCGGTAATGAGTTCCAGAAGGTGGGCCCGGCTGTGGAGAATGCTCGTTTTGTTAGTGAAGTTTTCATCGGGGGAGCATATAAGGAACCTTTGTAGTTGTATCTGATAGGTCTTTGTGATGTGTGAGGGCGGAGTTGCGAGTTTAGATTTAGGTGGGCGATGCCCATAATATCCTTGTGGATCATTGATAGTGTCTTGAAGGTAATTCTGGCTTTTATAGGAAGCCAGTGAAGGCTGTGAAGAATTGGTGTGATGTGGGCTCTTTTATTTGTGTTGGTGAGTAACCTCGCCGCAGCGTTCTGCACCATCTGTAAGGGTTTTGTAGATAAGAGCGGAAGACCTAGCAGTAAAGAGTTGCAGTAGTCTAACTTAGACAGAATTATAGACTGGAGTACTAGACGGAAGTCACTAAAGTGGAGGAGTGGTTTCAGATTTTTTAGCACTTGAAGTTTGAAATAACATTCTTTAGTTGTGTTGATAATGAAGGACTTAAGGTTGAATTTATTGTCGAGACGCACCCCTAGGTCTCTGACGGAAGGGGAGTGGTTAATAGATAATTTTGTGAATTGTGTTGCGCTTTGGGAGTTGATGAGAGCATGGTTTTCGTCTGGCGAGATGATGAGGATTTCTGTTTTGTTTGAATTGAGTATGAGGTTCAGGCTGGATAGCAGAGTGGTGATAGATTGTAGGCAATTAATCCAATGTGCCCAAGTTTTTTGCAGTGATTCTGTGATGGGAAGGAGTATCTGAATGTCATCAGTGAAAATATAATGTTTTAGCTTGAGGTTGGAGAGAAGGTGGCAGAGTGGAAGCAGGTAAATATTAAATAGCGTAGGGGAGAGGGATGATCCTTGTGGTACTCCTCGTGTTGATTTGATAGGAGGCGATTCTTCGTTATTGATTTTAACTTTATAGAATCTATTCTCCAGGAATGATTGAAACCAGCTATGAGCTTCTCCTTGAATTCCTATATCGGATAGCTGCTCGAGAAGGATGGCGTGATTGACTGTGTCGAATGCGGCGGATAGGTCAAGAAGAGCGAGGAGGTATGGTTGTTTTTTTTCAAGATTGAGGAGGATGGTGTCAGATAACGATGCAAGTAATGCTTCTGTGTTTTGCGATTTCCTGAAGCCGAACTGGAAAGGGGAGAGTATGTTGTTCTCCTCCAGGTACTCCGACAGTTGCTTGTTGACGAATCTTTCCATCACTCTTGAGATCAGGGGAAGGTTAGCGATAGGGCGGAAGTTTGCAGGGTCATCTGTTGAAAGGTTAGGTTTTTTTAGTAAGGGTTTCAGAATGGCTATTTTGAGTTGGTCTGGGACCTTTCCTTGAGTTAAAGAGCAGTTGATGATGTCTGTTAATGCTTTAGAAATGGTGTTAGGAGTCGATAGGAGAAGATTGGAGGGTATGGTATCCAGTGGATGAGAAGAGGGTTTGAGCTTATTGAGAATAATTTCGATCTCCAATGATGATGGTGTCTCGAACGATGATAGGCTGCTTTCTTTGTAATGTGATGAGATTCTAGGGAGCGATGCTGTTGGTTGTTGGTTGGAGATTGGCTTAAGGAGGTTGGTGATCTTTTTATCAAAGTAGATTGCTAGTTCCGCAGCTTTGCTGGCTGCTTGTTCGTCTGGGATGATAGGAGGAGAGGGTTTTGTTAGGGAAGATACAAATGAGAATAAGGCTTTAGAGTCGAGTGCAAAGTTGTGGATTTTTTTTGCAAAGAAGTCTTTTTTGGCCTTGAGTATGGCTAGTCTGTATGTGTTGAGGTGGGATTTGTAATTTAGCGTTGTGATGGTGGAAGGAGACTTGCGCCAACTGTTTTCTTTTTTCCGAAGTTCTTGTTTAAGGATTTTGAGTGTCGGAGTGTACCACGGATGTCTGTTGGCTTGGGGTGGTTTTAAGGATTTGGTGATGGAGGGACAGGAACGATCAGCGACCTCGTTTGTTATATTGAGCCAGGAGTTGATAGCTGAGGAAGCGTCTGAGAGATCCAGTCGGTCGAGTTCTTTGGTAAGCAGATTACTAAGATTGTCTATGGAGCAGGGTTTCCTGTATCGTATAGTGGTTGCCGGGTATATGGGACGAGGCTGGTCTTTAATTTGAAGTTCTGCAGAGATGAAGTGATGGTCGGACCATGGGACCGGGACGCAGGTAGGGTTATTGGTAGGTGTTATTCCGTTGTTGAGAAAGATCAGGTCTAGGGTGTGTCCCACTTTGTGCGTGGGATCAGTGTTTGTATGGTTTTTCCCCTCATGTAGTATCAACCTAGCATCAATTTGAGGACCTTACAGATCATCAACTGGGGTCCGCTCTGTCATGAACTGTGCCTTACTAAGATCCAGCCTATTTTTCCTGTTGATTAAGCTGTGACTCTGGAATTACCTGGCCTGCCACCACAGTATGCTGTCTATGTGAATGTTTTCAGTAAGCAGCAGGCGGAAACCTTTCCTCCGCATCAATCCTATGACTGCCCCATTGGTCTGCTTCCAGGGTAGATGCCCCCCAAGGGTAGGGTTTAACCCCTTTCTGCTCTCAAAACTGAGGCGATGTCAAAATATGTCAAGGAGAACCTGGAAAGTGAGTAAATTCGCCCATCTTCTTCTCCTGCCATGGCCGGCTTCTTCTTCATTGGGGAAAAAAGATGGCTCACTCCATCCTTGAATCGATTACAGGAGCCTCAATGCTATTCCTAAAAAGAACCGGTACACTCTGCCGCTTATCATAGAGCTCTTTGATTGTCTCAGGGGAGCCCAGGTATTCACAAAGCTTGACCTTCATCTGAATCAGAGAAGACGATGAATGGCAGACAGCTTTCAACAATAGGGATGGGCATTACACGTATCTGGTAATGCCATTCGGTTTGTGAGGCCATTCCCATTGTTCAGCTGGTGGGGCCTGTGGCCTATAAACTGAAATTGCCTCCCACACTCCAGATACATAATGTTTTTCATGTATCCCTATTAAAGCCAGCAATCCTGTTGTGGCCATCAAGACCCCCAGTCAAACCCACAGAAATAATGACTGAGGAAGATACCTTAATGCAAGGGTCAGGAAATTTTGGATTCAAGATGGAACAGAAACAAAGTAGAGTACCTTATCTCCTGGAAAGGCTTCGGCCCCAAGGAAAATTCCTGGGAGCCCACCTCCAACTTCCAGGCCCCTCAACTCTTGAAGGATTTCCACAGATGGTACCCCCAGAAACCTAAGTCTAGAAGCCTGGGGAGGGGGCTTTGGAGGGGGGACTGCAACAAACGTTGCACACAAAGAAAATTTTTGCGCATGCAGACTTTCATAAAGTTCAAAGTTGCCAAGTTCAAATAAACCAAACCCAAATTTGTGCACTATAAGCCAGTATAAAATTTAAAAAATATTGAGATTTCTTATGCTCGCTATATTTTGCTGTGTGCATGCACACACACACACACAGAGCTTAGAAGGAATAGTGCTGGACACCATACATACTATAAACAAGAAAAAGAACATAGCCACAATACTTAGGTGCTGAACATTTGGTTGCAGTAGGGTTACCCTGCTGTTGCTTATTATGGTAGACACCTATGCTTCACTGATGCTTATCTCTTGCATTAATGCTGTCAGCCTGCTGGTCCTGTTCTATAATTTTCATTTGCAAGTCATTAAGCTTCGCAGTGCAATATATATTCAAATTTAAGTCTTGGTCTCTCAGAAGATGGTGCTATGTGCACTCATTGCCAAGGACTGGTTTTATCCCAAATCAGTTCATCATTCAGTGAGCCATATTCACAGGTCACTGCTTTCTCTCTCAAAGTGTGATAAAGGTGTCAACGGATTCACACACCCCTTGATTGCAGCAGCCAAATATGTTTCTTTCATGTATTACATTATTTGCAGGACTGAAATAGGCTTCCATTGCATGAAGGATGGCTTTTGTATCCTTACTGTATTCCTCTGTAAGTCTCAAATTGTGCTTATAAACACGGTGCCATTCAGTACCCTCCACTCTCCTCAGTGTAGCTGCCTGCACTTCGGCTGACTTCTTATTTAAGCCTGAAGCCAGAGAAGTCTTCAAATCCTGCCCTGAAATGTTCCCAATTTCACCAACAACTTTCATGTCTTTGGAGGTGGAATGCTGTTGGCAGCTGCCATAACGCAGAAACGCTCTTGTGCTTCAACATCTATGAGTCCTAAGCCAATCAATATCATTACAAGCCTCACCTTCTGCTCACAGTTCCTGAGCCCAATGCACTATAGATGTAGAAAAGCAATGCAGATTCGGATACTTCTGACACCATGTTTCATATGCAGAAATAAAGACAACAGAAAGCTGCTTGTGAACAGGTGCCATGTTGTATTGTATTACCCAGCATGCAACACACAAGGTTAACAATAGAGACAGGAAGTAGAAAACAGTGAAATATAACAATCAGCCACCAGGTGGCATCAGTCTATAAGTTAACATCTGTAACACATTTTGCTCTATCCCCAGCTAGTCCTGAAAGAAACTTGCACTGCTGCTGCCCCTGTTCTGTACGTCTATGGTAGGGCAGTGTGTGCTAGGGATATGCAGGGAGTTTTGTGTTTCATTTGTGGGGAGGAGGTTTCTTTTAATTTTTTAAGATGTTTTGTTTTTGTTTCATTTCATTTAGATTTTGTACACGCTGTTTTAAAATAGTGTTTACTAAAGCCAAAACTTGTGCCCTAAATTAAAAAAAAAAAAAAGCCCCCAGGGCCACCGCCTGCCTCCCAGAACCCCTCCTCTCTGTATCTTACTCTATCTTCATTCCAAAAAAGGGGTGGGAGTGATCCCCAGTGGCTCCTACCCCGCTGGTGCAATAATCCAAAATGGCTCTTGCTGATTTTCAGTTCTCGCCATTTTGGATTACTGCACCACTGGGGCTAGAGCCACTAGGGATCGCTCCTGCCATATATTTTTTTTTTTTACTCAAGATGGGATAAGATATGGGGGCCTCTGGCAAGCTTTTTGTTTGTTTCGGGTAAGGGGCTGAAGTTTTAAAATGAAACAATTTAATTCTTTCATTTTCTAAAAACGAATGGAGATGGAGATTTTGTTGAAATTTCCTATTTCTAACAAAAGCACATCCCTTGTGTGTGTGTGTGTGTGTGTGTGTGTGTACATGCATGCATGCGAGGGAAACGTGTACTGTTACATGCAGTATGGCGAACTTCTGTTTGTATTACTACCACAGATGTAGATATGGAAAGAAGTACAGTAAGATAGGTTTTAGAGCACCATAGATCTTATTAAAAGCTCTTAAGAAGCAGAAATCTCTGTTTATCTTATCCCATTTCCGCCTCTCTTCCATTTTTCACTGTCATCAGCAGTCTCTGTCTGGGCAGCTCTCCAGGCTCCATCCAGCCTCCGAGGTGACTGAAGCCTGGAATGGATCTACCCTTCACCCATAATGGAGGATATGTTTCTCCCTGTGATGTTCATTGAGAAATAGGAAGGTGGGGGGGGGGGGGGGGGTGTTTTTAGTGGACCTCGTCCGTCCGTCCCCCCCCCCGTTCTCTGCATTTTGCTGACTGAACTGATACGTCTTTGCATCTTTATGCCTTTCACGTTTTGCTATTTGCATGCTGCCCTGGCCCTGAGCTGCTAGTCAAATTATTTCAATGGGCTTTGTTTTGTATTAATATTATCACTGTAGTGCACATCCTGGTTTATTGGCTTGTTTTCAAGCAGTTGCCCAGGCATCCTGCTCAGCTCTGGGGAATGCCTTGATATGTCCGTTGTGGAATCAGGTAGAGGCAGAAGGTTTGGGGGGCCTTGTCTGTGACTTCAGGGATCCCAGGACTCAAACCCCCCTCCCCCCATTCATCTTGGTATGTCCAGTGGTCTCTGCCTACCTGAGGCTGCCCTCGATTTAGAACATAAGAACATAAGAAAATGCCATACTGGGTCAGACCAAGGGTCCATCAAGCCCAGCATCCTGTTTCCAACAGTGGCCAATCCAGGCCATAAGAACCTGGCAAGTACCCAAAAACTAAGTCTATTCCATTTTACCATTGCTAATGGCAGTGGCTATTCTCTAAGTGAACTTAATAGCAGGTAATGGACTTCTCCTGCAAGAACTTATCCAATCCTTTTTTAAACACAGCTATACTAACTGCACTAACCACATCCTCTGGCAACAAATTCCAGAGTTTAATTGTGCGTTGAGTAAAAAAGAACTTTCTCTGATTAGTTTTAAATGTGCCCCATGCTAACTTCATGGAGTGCCCCCTAGTCTTTCTACTATCCGAAAGAGTAAATAACCGATTCACATCTACCCGTTCTAGACCTCTCATGATTTTAAACACCTCTATCATATCCCCCCTCAGTCGTCTCTTCTCCAAGCTGAAAAGTCCTAACCTCTTTAGTCTTTCCTCATAGGGGAGTTGTTCCATTCCCCTTATCATTTTGGTAGCCCTTCTCTGTACCTTCTCCATCGCAATTATATCTTTTTTGAGATGCGGCGACCAGAATTGTACACAGTATTCAAGGTGCGGTCTCACCATGGAGCAATACAGAGGCATTATGACATTTTCTGTTTTATTCACCATTCCCTTTCTAATAATTCCCAACATTCTGTTTGCTTTTTTGACTGCCGCAGCACACTGCACCGACGATTTCAATGTGTTATCCACTATGACACCTAGATCTCTTTCTTGGGTTGTAGCACCTAATATGGAACCCAACATTGTGTAATTATAGCATGGGTTATTTTTCCCTATATGCATCACCTAGCACTTATCCACATTAAATTTCATCTGCCATTTGGATGCCCAATTTTCCAGTCTCACAAGGTCTTCCTGCAATTTATCACAATCTGCTTGTGATTTAACTACTCTGAACAATTTTGTGTCATCTGCAAATTTGATTACCTCACTCGTCGTATTTCTTTCCAGATCATTTATAAATATATTGAACAGTAAGGGTCCCAATACAGATCCCTGAGGCACTCCACTGTCCACTCCCTTCCACTGAGAAAATTGCCCATTCAATCCTACTCTCTGTTTCCTGTCTTTTAGCCAGTTTGCAATCCACGAAAGGACATAGCCACCTATCCCATGACTTTTTACTTTTCCTAGAAGCCTCTCATGAGGAACTTTGTCAAACGCCTTCTGAAAATCCAAGTATACTATATCTACCAGTTCACCTTTATCCACATGTTTATTAACTCCTTCAAAAAAGTGAAGCAGATTTGTGAGGCAAGACTTGCCCTGGGTAAAGCCATGCTGACTTTGTTCCATTAAACCATGTCTTTCTCTATGTTCTGTGATTTTGATGTTTAGAACACTTTCCACTATTTTTCCTGGCACTGAAGTCAGGCTAAGCGGTCTGTAGTTTCCCGGATCGCCCCTGGAGCCCTTTTTAAATATTGGGGTTACATTTGCTATCCTCCAGTCTTCAGGTACAATGGCAGTGGACGGGTTAGGCTGAGCTGGGGTTGGGGCAGTGGGGGAAGGTTACATATATCTGAGCAAGGAGACTGCTTCTTGTTTCTTTCTCTGACTCACTGTCTTCTGGTCTGCTTTGTTGACAGAACTTTGTGGATCTGTTGCCCAAATAATACATAAATGGGGGAAAATTTTCTGAGACTTGGGTACCTTTTCTGTGGCCACAAATACAGGCCGATGCAATATCAGGCATTCAGGCCAGCGCACCAGTTAACTTTGTCACACGTTTTGGATGCGCTAAGCTAACGCCCGATGCAATATTGGGGGTTAGCGTGTCCAAAGTGCATGTCCAATCGAGCACATAGCTAACAGCGCTCATCACATGTAAATTCATGTAGATGAGCGCTATTAGCCATTACCCCGGGATGCAAAAAATAACCATGCACCAAACTTGCCCTGTTTCATGGGGAAAATCTAATGCCAGCCCTGGGCTGGCATTAAGTCATTCCACACTTAAGGGATCAACATCAAAAAATGTTTTCTGTGGTTCCTTCTACAAAGTATCGGCATGATACTAAGCAGGAGGAACCGCAGAAACAAAAACAAAACAAAAAAGGCTTGACCAGGGAAAACAAAATTTTCAGGGCACACAATATATACAAACAATATACATGGTCCAAGCCATGTATATTGTGCATGTATATTGTGTCGGTAGCGGGAGAAAACGGACGCTCATATTGAGTGTCTGTTTATCTAACCCGCACTTACAGCCACCTCTCCCAGGCCCCCATGGCCAAGGAGGCGCTAAGGATGCGTAATTTTCCCCAGTGCCTCCTTTTTAATGCGGCAGCTAATCTCCCTATTGCATCGTGTGCCCGGGAGAGGTGGATTGGGTGAGCGTTAAGAGAATGGGCGTTCAATATGAGCGCCTGTTTTTAGCGCACTCATATATTGCATCGGCCTGCTAGTATACCCACCTCAGTATGTAGAGTTAACGTGTTTGAAACCAGCAGAGTGTGTGCCTGCTGAGCTGTCTGTGTGTGCACTGCTGGTTAGGGCCTTAATGAAAATTGACTCAAAAGTGATTAAAATTAAAATAGAAAAAAACCGTACATATACATTCTCTTTCTAGCATGCATGCGTGTGTGTGTGAGACGTGGGAACTCCTTTCCTTTTCAAGTGATCTGCTACTGCTCATTCTGTAGGCGTGTGTCTTTGTGCATAAGGGTGTCAGTGTGTTTAGGGGTGTGTACCTCTGTGTGTGCAGAGTTGTGTGTGTTTGAAGGTGCTGGGTTGTATATGTGTGAGTATGTTTGGAAGTTCTGTGGGTGTGTAGAGCTATGTGTGTGTGTGTATGTAACTGTTTAGAAGAGCTCTGTGCATGTATCAATGTTTAGGGGTGGTTGTGTGTGTAATGTGTGTGTGAGTTAGATTTGTGTTGTATGTAAGTGTGTGCAACAGTGGTCGTTTGTGTGTTTGGAGATGTTGAATATGTATGGGCATGTGCATTTGTGCATGTTTGTGTGCTTATGTGTAGGGGTATGTATATATATGTGTTAGGAAGTTGTATGTATGTATAGGGGTGTGAGTGTGTATTTGGAGATGCTTCGTGTGTGTTTGTGTAGGGGTATGTATATACAGCTTGTTGGAAATACTAGTTGTGCATATATACTGTATGTTGGGGGATACCATGTGTGTGTGTGTGTTTAGAGATGCTGGGGTGTGCGTGTTTTTGTGGAGATGCCGTGTATATACAGATCCTGGAGTGTGCGTATGCATTTGGAAGTGTTGTGGTGAGTTTCTGTGTTGGATGTGTGTATGTGAGTATGGAGAAGATGCTGTGTGTGTGTGTGTGTGTGTAGGGGGTATGTATGTATGTATGGAGATATTAGAGTGTGTGAATGTGTTTAGGGATGCTAGGATGCATGTGGGGTGAAGGTGTGTGTGTGTGTGTGTGTGTGTGTGTGTGTAGGGGGTATGTATGTATGGAGATAGGGTGTGTGACTGTGTTTAGAGATGATGGGATGTGTGTGTGTGTGTGTGTGTGTAGGGGGGTATGTATGTATGGAGATATTAGAGTGTGTGAATGTGTTTAGAGATGATGGGATGTGTGTGTGTGTGTGTGTGTGTATGTGTAGGGGGGTATGTATGTATGGAGATATTAGAGTGTGTGAATGTGTTTAGAGATGATGGGATGTGTGTGTGTGTGTAGGGGGTATGTATGTATGGAGATATTAGAGTGTGTGAATGTGTTTAGGGATGCTAGGATGCATGTGGGTGAAGGGGTGTGTGTGTGTGTGTAAGGGGTATGTATGTATGGAGATAGGGTGTGTGAATGTGTTTAGAGATGATGGGATGTGTGTGTGTGTGTGTGTGTAGGGGGTATGTATGTATGGAGATATTAGAGTGTGTGAATGTGTTTAGAGATGCTAGGATGCATGTGGGTGAAGGTGTGTGTGTGTGTGTGTGTGTGTGTAGGGGGTATGTATGTATGGAGATAGGGTGTGTGAATGTGTTTAGAGATGATGGGATGTGTGTGTGTGTGTGTGTGTGTGTGTGTGTGTATGTATAGCTTTAGGATAGTACAGAAATTTCCAGCTGAGTGCACTGCAGCAGCCAGAAAGGCGGGGAGAGGCTGTCCCTGATGAGATCACTGTGCGTGTCCCTCCCTCCCTCTCTCTCTCTCTCTCTCCAGCTGCATCCATCCCTGTCCTCTTCTCTGTGCTCCTCATCACCCCAGCAGCAGCCGGAGGACCAAAGGAAGGCGGCGAGACCCACCTTGCAGGCTCCCTCCCGACTGCTCAGGTGAGAATGTGCTCGTGCATGTTCCTTCTCCTCGCCTTCGGGGGTCGGCTCGGGCAGGGTGTGGCAGGGTGTGTGGAAGGGAGGATTGGGAAGTGGGGGGTACCCTTTTATTCTTAGGAGAGAGAGAGGGACCGGAGCTGCCCTGCCGGGGTAGATTCTAGCAACGCGTCTGGTCTGTCACCTTCCTCCTTTGCACTCGCTACGGAAGACAAAGCCAGGAGCCTTGAGATTATTTTCCCCTTCCCCCTGGAAGAAAGAGGTTTGGGATGCCAGTGAGAAATAAAAACCTGTTCATCTCTGGCTTTCATACACAAATTTTTTTTTTTAGGGTAAGAGGTGGAACACTGGAAGTAAGGGAAGCGGCTGGGGGCTATTACAAGCGGGGCGAGGGCATCGATTTCACAGCCCCCCCCCCCCCCCCATAGTTTTTCAGCATCTTCCTTTCCCCCCTCCGGAGGAAAGGATGTGGAAGGAGTTAGAGCTGCAGGAGGTTGTCAGATTGATGCAGGAACTGGCTGGGGACTGAGAGCTCCAGGGGGGGATTAATCTCCCTGCATCCCCCCCAGCCCCATGCTGCTGGGTAAGGAAGAGTGACCTGGGGGAGGTGGAGGGGGCTCTGGGCGCGCTCCCCCTGGAGAAGGCACTTGGCTGAGGACCCACCCTGTGTGCGGCTGGCAGGGTGGGAGGCTGCAGGGAGGAGCTGGGAACCTGGCCCAAGAGCCATGGCTGGAGCCAGAGGGTGGGGCTGCTCGGCTACCTGCTGATGGCAGAGAATTAGAGGAGGGGTGGGGAGAGAGGGGGGAGGAGTGCCGTGCAGACCTGTCTGCTGCTGCTGCTGCAGCCAGTGCTGTTTCCCCCTCACCATCTCTGTCTCATCACCCCTTCCTCTCCTTTCTCAGCCATCCATATGTATCCCTATTTGTTCCCCCCCCCCCACCCCTCCATGTCCAATCCTCTGCCTCACTTCTTCCTCTCTCCATTTCTTTCTCTCGCCTTCTTTATTCGTCTGTCCCCTCCATTCCTTCTCTCCATCACTTCCTGCCTCTCCCCTTCTTCTTACCCATCACACTCCCTCCATCCTGCCCTTCCACCCACAGCTAAGCTCCTATTTCATAGGAAGGGAGTGGGAGTGACCTTTCCAGCACTTGGCCTCCCCCGCCCGGCCTTATCCTTTCACTCTCCGTGGCCCAGCTCCTCCAAAGGGTGGGGATGGAAGTGGCTGCAGAAGGGCCTGGATGACCGCTAAATCTCTTATTTCACTGTTTGCCGTGTTGCCCCCCCTGCCAGTAAACTAGCAATAAGCATATCTGGAAGAGTGGGTGGGCTCTGTCTGGCGTTAGCTCCTTCTCCGGTGAGTCTTACACCCCAAGTTACAGAAAGGGAAGAGGAGCAGTCTCCTGTGGAGCCCGCCCCGGTGGCGTGGTTTTCAGAGGGAAACATTTTGGGTCATGCTGGTTTTTGTTTTTTGTTTTTTTAGCTTGCCTTGCATTACATTGTGGAGTTTATAGTCTATGTGTCTTCCACGGGGAAGTCAGCATTGCAGGGACCAGAATGCACCAGGACACATGGAGGTGTCAAAAAAAAACAACTCAGGACCAGTCCAAAGTCTCCCATCTGGGAACCGGTTGCTGCTCCCGCGTTACCAGACTCTCCTGCATAGAAGGAAAGAGTTACTTTGCTTTAAATTTAATGGCAATGCCAACCATGGGCCGGGTGCTCTCTTGGAGCAACCGCGTACATTACGTGTTTGAAATCACATAACCTATGCATCGGATGGCATGGGAAAGATGGTGCGGACTGGGGGGGGGGAGCTCCAGGGCAGAGGGGCACAACTAGGGGTGTGTCCAGTCTGTGGGTGGATGGCAAAGAAAACTTGTAATGTTTACACCCAGCCTTAGTAGAATCCAAGGACTGGATGGGCGTGCGGGGAGACAACGTGTCTAGGATGGAGGCTTGCTTTACAAGAGGATGGTCGAGGTCAGTTTAACCTGGAAAAGAGAAGGTTGAAGGGTGACTTGGTTGTGGTCTCCAGATACACCAAGGGTTATAGTGAGGACCAGCGATCGATCGGCTGTACTTTATCTCAGCCTGGGAAAGGAACAGTGATGGGCTTAAATCACAGCAGGGGAACCTGAGGTAGGACTTCTGAAAGAAGTATCTCTCCATGAGGAGAGGGTCAGGGGAGCTGGAGGAGTCTCATTCACTGGGGGTTTACATGAGCAGGCTGGAGACACATCTGGCTGGGATGCTCTAGGTGCAGTACGTCTTGCTCAGAAGCAGAGGGACAGCTTAGATTAGGGGTGGCCAAATCCAGTCCTTGAGAGCCACAAACAGGCCTGATTTTCAGGATATCCGCAATGAATATGCATGAAATAGATTTGCGTATATATTTCATGCATATTCATTGTGGATATCCTGAAAATCCTGCCTGTTTGAGGCTCTCAAGGACCGGGTTGGCCACCCCTGAGATGACTTCTGCAGTTGGTTCCATTCCTGTTTCTGATTCCAGCTAGGTCTCCCTGTGTTCCCTAAACCCTCTGTGGTCCCTTTCAGCCCTATCAGTCTCTGATTCTCAATGATCTCCTATGGTCCCTTCCTATCCTACCTTTTTCTGATTCAAGATGACCCCCTTGAGGTCCCTCCTAGTTTCCCTTCCTCTCTTTGTCTCTTTTCCTCCCTCTCTGGTATAATGAAGTCCGGGCTCTCTGCATTAAGTAGCTGGAGGATTACAAATGTAGAAAATGCTGCGTTCTCTGGCTCCTCACCAGAATCTCCATTATAGTCAGACTGCAGAATCTTGCTTTTGTTATTACGGTACCTGTTGATGCATTCACTGACACCCCCTCCCTCCCCTCCCTCCCTCTCCCGCCCAAGCCACCATCCTTGTCACCAGTGGAGTCCAGCACAGCTCCCTTTCCCTCCTGCCAGCCACACCCTGGCTTTCTAGATTCAGATAACTTTATTGCCATGATAGTTTTACATGTTTTGCCAAAGTAAGACACAGAATAGTAAAAATAGAAGGGTAAAAAAAAAATACAAAATGCTAATAAATTAAGGTACAGATTATGGAAAGTACAGTAACAGGGACATGACTCAGGTTTGGTGTTAGCCCATATTGTCCCTGACCCTGATTCAGCTTTCTAATGCTGGTGGTGCTGGCCCATATTGTCCCTGACCTTGGTTCAGCTTTCTAATGCTGAGCGAGTGTCAGGGACAATATGGGCCAGCTCTCATCTCCATATAACCCCTCTCAAGCCTGCTCACAGGGAGAAACACAGAGAGGGCACAGGCACCTCAGCTTCTCCTGTCACTCTCTACCAGTTTTTCTCTGGCGCATTTTCTACAGCATGGCATGGCGTGCCCTGCGATGATCCAAGCCACTGACGGGGGTGGCACAGGAGGCAGTTAAGTCTTACATAGGGCCAATGCAATACAGTGCGCTCAGCTGAGTGCACTGCTTAACCCACGGTTGGACACGCGTCCATCCCCTCACGCAACTAATAGCGCTCATCACATGCAAATGCATGTTGATAAGGTTATTAGCTAGTACCCCTGATCTAAAAAAAAAAAAAAAAGTGCGCCTGACGCGCCCATTTTAATGCTCAAAAATTAACGCCAGCCCAGAGCTGGCGTTAAGTTTTGAGGCACCCCAAACCATGCTCAGATGAGCAAAAAATACAGGTGGTTCCTCCTACTTTAATATTGTTGCGATACTAAGAAGTTGCAGCTTTCTGTGGTTCCTCCAACAAAAACAAAACTTGACAGCGGTCAGGTTAGGAAAAGGGATGCTCAATTTACGAGCGTTCATTTTCTTAACCCGTGGCTGTGCACCGGTTAGGAAAACGGATGCTCAGAAAATTGAGTGTCTGTTTTCCTTACCTGTAACACAGCCACTTCTTGGCACTCGATGGCATGGATGCACTAGGCAGGCACAAATTATCCATTGCGTGTCCCTTTTAGCGCGCCATCTCATTAGACTATTACCGTAGATTGAGCGCCCAAGAAAGGGGATGTGTGGGCATTCAAAATACGTGCGTCCAGGTTGGACACATGTCTTTTTGCACGCATGATATTGCATCTGCCCCATAGTTTGTGTCACTTCTTTAAAACTCTCCAAGTATATCCAAGCGGTGCAGAGTAGAAATAACATGGAAATGACAATTTTTCTCTTCCCATTGGTGCAAGCCTCTCTTCCTAACTTTCCTTTCTCCTGGTTATTTTATGGCAGTTACTGCAGAAAGACAATAGAGCAGGAAGCTGAGGTTGTGTTTTATTGTCCGCCCTTTTAAAACCAATACCATTTTCTGGCATTTACCAGCCCATGGCTTAGTTTCAGTTTAGGCAACTCAGGAATCCACAGATAACTGGAAAACAGCTGGGCTTGGGATAGGAGTTAAAGAAGCAGTGTGTTTCCTTTTCTTTTAGCTACTGAGCCTGGTGTCGCATACAATGTGTGTGTTTAATAAGCAGGACTTGGCGGTCTTTCCTCTCACGCTTGCAATCTCCCCCCTCTGAGGATTTCTTTCGCAGGGTGTATGTGTGTGTGTCTCCTCTGCTTGGCTGTGCGTGTGCGTGGTTTAATTTTAGCCTGGTGGGGGAGGGAACTGATGGCACGGAAAAGCCCCTCTGAATTTGCATACAAATGGCTGCAAATTGCAGGTTTGGGATAGTGACAGAAGCAGTTCCCCCCCTGCTGTTTAGAGCCTTTCCCGAGCTCCGTTGGTGGAATTCATTATTGCGGATTCCCTCACTAACCTCAGAGGTAGGACAGGAACCCGCCCTTCTCTGTAGGGCCCCCGAGCAGACAGCCCCTCTCCCCTGAGATGCACCTCGGGTTTAGTCCCTCGATGGCCAGGAGCACCCCCCGCCCCCGGCTCCCTGGCCGGAAACGCGCCGGCCTGCTCCGCGGGCTATGGCTCTAGCAATGAATCGCGCTCCCTGTTCTTCTCTGCCCTTTAGAGGCCCGGCCGGCCCCCGAGGCAGAGAAAATGAGGGCGAGCAAGGGCACACAGCCGCTATTCACTGCCGCCTCACGACAGAGGGGCAGGAACCGAGCAAAAACAGGAGGCTTATGTGTCCGTGCAGGCCTGGGAGGGGCTCTGTGCCTCTGCCTGGGATGTGTGTGAGATTTTATGCTGCCTGGTTTTTTTTTTTTTTTTAAACATGATGGTATCATAATGGTTGGTCATATTTCCTGCTTATGGGAAAGTGGCTCTGTGAAGATAAAATACAGTACATATGTTGAATTCTTATTGTTTTGGGGCACGGAAGTTCCTCCCGCGCCTTTCTGGGAGGCTGCTGGGATTTGGTGCCATTATCCAGGTTATTTGACCCCTGTTTTATATCCCCCCCCCCCCCTCCTTCCTCAGCTCAGCCACTACAGCAAGAGCCCTTAGCCAGGGGTCTGGGAGTCACAAATCCGGGCCCTTTTTCTGGGAACTGGCTAACATGGACCGTAAGTTTGGCCCCTGGTGTTGCTGTTGAGTGCTGGCCCAAGCTCCCTTCCCACCTAGGGGATGTGAGCGCTGCCCAGGCAGCAGACGATGTGAAGCAGGAATACAAGCCAGGTCCTCTCTGTGGTAGCCTAAATTAAGCCAACAGGCCAACTCTTCCAGGGGTGAAAGCTTTCCCTTGGTTGACTGGGACTGGGGATCCTGCTACAGAAGCAGAGCTCACATCCCCTGGAGGTGGGGGCAAGGACTTTCAGTCATCACTCAATGGTGACACCTAGTGGCTGGGTCCATGATTACAGACTCATAGAAGGAGCACTGGTGGGTGGCCTCTGGCCCAGTGCTGGTCACTGTAGTCACTGAGAGAAAGGAGGAGATATAAAATGGGAGAAAGAATCCCCAGGTAGCTGTGAATGAAGGCTCATGGCACCAGATGCCAACCCTGGTTCTGACTGAAGGAAGGAACCGCCAAGTAAAACAATAAAAAGCATACTGATAGGTAGTTCATAAACGCATTCAAATGTTATTCCAGGACAGGTGAAATGGGACTTTGCACATGCCATCCCTGATTAGAAATGATCATTAATATTTTGTTTTAACTTTCCCTTCTCAAATTATTAGCATGGAAATCTAGTAATCACTCATATTTAGATCCTCAACCAATACTGTTGATTTAACAATACTGTAACCTAGTTTAAATTTAGGCTTTGAGGCCATTCATGGTAAAAAGCAGAATATCAAATGCCAATAAATAAATAATGACAAATAGTGGTGTACGGGTAATAACCGCAGTCATACCCTCAGTCATTTCCCGTGCTGTGTCCTCCCACTGGAGATCTGCTCTGGCCTGGCTTCCCGTTATGTGGAAGAAAGGGACATTTTGTTCTCCTTGGCATTTACTGACACAGTCTCAATAAAAAAAACAAAAAAAAACTCCTGATCTGTGTGGATAACACTGCCATGGGCTAATAGTTTCCGTGCCCTAAAAGTGGTCCACTCTTTTTGTCCATCCGTGTCCTCCGAGTGCTGCGCAGATAAGAGAAACTGCTTCTTGGGGGAGGAGGCCCAGCATCAGCAAGTGACTGCATTAGCATCCGACTTCAGAAGCCCCCCTCCCCCCCGTCAGCTTAAAATTCAAATCCTCTTTTCCAGCGGCTAATTTATTCAATCTTAATTCGGCACAATTCAGTCCCCCAACAGGTCTGTGTCTGCATGTGCACTGTTCTGAGTACCCTCCCCTCGGAGTTCCGCCGGTGCTGGAGAGGAGGAAATTAATTTTATTATAGATAATGGTAACACAGGGGTCTGGGAAGCCAATAATTGCTCGTATCCTGTTCCTGCAATTTACCATGTCTCTTACTATTTATTATAAGAGCAATAATGAGCATTAGTGTTTCTCCTCTCTCTTGTGTGCACGTATTCCAGCTGCTTTGTTGCTTTTAGTTTTGTTTGTAGCCTGCACCCTAAGATGAAACACGTGTTATGAAAGTGCACCCCTGTCTCGAGGTAGTCAGCTACCGTCGAAGGGCGAGGCCGCTGGACAGGAGGAAGTTGAATGAAGACTTCACCCTGGAAGCACGCGACCCCCCCCAGGAGGAGCCCGTAGGGGTCCGGCCGCTGGGACTTAGGAGACTCCTCTGAAGACTGTAGAAAGGTCTGGATGCAGGCACCTCCTGCAGGTCGTGGGTTCCAGACGGCTGGCGCCTCCAGCAGGTCGAAGCAGTCTGAGGACGGAGTCGTAGAAGAGTCCAAAGCCGGCCCGGGGGTTCGGTACACAGACGAGGTCAAAATCCAGTCCAGGGTCTAAGCAGGAGAATGGTCCAACGCAGTACCAGGATCAAGCCAGGAGAAGGGTCCAACGCCGTACCAGGATCAAGCCAGGAGAAGACATGTCCACCAGTCCAGAAGTCAGAAGCCAAGAATCAATCCACGGAGCAGGGAAGCAGAGCGTGACGAAGAACCAGGAACAGAGAACACAGGAACAAACTCAGGCAGGAACCTCAATACCAAGGCAAGGTCTGAGAACCAGACCTTACCTTAAATACAGGATGTTGGAGGCGGAGTTTCTGGGAGGACCATGACAGTTTCCTGTCATGGCCCCTTTAAGAACAGTCTTCAGCCGGCATGGTCTAAGCCGCGGTCCGCCATGACCGGCGGCCATGACACCCGGCCCCGGTCACGGCTTGCCGCGGCCGGCGGTGCTAACAACACGGTTGGGCTGGCCCCCATGACTCAGTGGTTAGCGCTGCACACTGTCCTATGCAGGGCCTGAGTTCTATCCCGGGGCCCAGCTTCTGCCCTTCGGGCTGCCTGAGGATGCTGCGGAAGCAGCATTCACATCCTGGGACGGGGTGGGGGGAGACACCCAGTGGATAGACATAGGCGGTTTGCGTTCTCTGCTGCCACTGCAGTACCTGGGCTCAGTAAGGAAGGTGATCTGATTATACTATTTTGGGGGGTTTTGGGTTGGGAGGGCAAAACACCATCAAGTAGTTGTGAATGAAGGCTCAATGGAGGCTGGCAGTGATTGAGCTGGAAAGTGAAAGGAGCAGGAGGAAACTGCTGAGCCAGCAAATAAAATAAGTCGAGCTCTCCAAGCTGAGCACAAGATAAAATTCACAGTCAGAAATTCATGGTTGCCTGGGCTAAGCTGGATGACATCACAGTGCGTCTGCCTCCTCTCTGACAGCATTTAGTGACATCACAGTACAGGTGGACAGGGGAGCCTCCTATCTTAACCTTCTCTCCCACCTTCCCACACAGCCCCTCTTGTCCACTACCCCACACTCCTGCTAGCCCTCGGGAAAAAATATTAAAGAATGCACCCTGAAAACATTTATTCTTTTATTATTATTATTATTATTATTATTGTTGTTGTTGTTGTTGTTAAGTGTGTGGATTATGTTGCCTGCCGCCATTCAGGGATGAATTCTCTGGAGCTCTGGATGTCTTCTGATGATCATAGGTGTAATTGGTGATAATCGAGGGGTGAAATAGGGGACTGGTGAACTGGTGGGGGCAGAAGGGGGCTCATGCTCTATTATCAGGAGAGGTAGAGAGTGAAAGGAGTGGGAAAAAGAGAGGACAGTCTGAGGGGAGAGAGAGATGTGCAGGAGACCTCTCCCCTGGCCATGTCGTCCCTTTAGAACACTCTTGGTGCCCTTAAGCCCTGGGACCTCTTCCCAGCAGAGTTAATTGAGCAGCTGTCCAGGCTGCCTGTCGCTGGGCCCTTCGTGACTTCACTTGCTTTGTTCTTTGCCAGTTCATGAATGACGAGGAGAACAGGGAAGCTATTGATTCCTTCTGCCTCTGAGACCTCAAAGGTTACCAGGCTATCAGAGGTCAGAACATTTCTTATCAACCCACACAGATCCGGTCAAGAGGCTGCAGGGGCACCAAGCGGAACTCCTGGGGGGGGGGGGGGGGGAGGAGGGCGAGAGAGAGGGGATTCACATGCTGTCACACGCATAAGTGCACATACAGACTCTCTCCCCACACACACATTTGGAGACGCACAAACGAGTCAGTGTACTCAGACACAGACACCCATGCACGCTTGCTCACTGGGATGCTGCTGTTAAGAGATACCAGAAAACTGGAACACTAGATAAGTGACAGCAGAGAACTGCTAATGAATAAGGCACTTTTATTATCTGGCTTAGGTAAGACTTACAAACTGACAGACTGATGCAGTGAAGTGCTCCCAGCCAAGCGCACTGATTTACTTGCAGCTGGGTGCGTGTTTTGGGCACGTAATAGCATCCAATGCAGTAAGGAGAACAGAGCGTCCAAAGCACATGCCCTAAGATACACGTACCTGACAGCGCCCAATGCATGTAAATTCTATGGAAATGAAGACATTACCTAATACCGCCCGATGCAGGAAAGTGAGCCTAAAGGCTGGGCTGGGCGCCTGATGTACTTTATCACTGGAAAATTAACTCCAGCTCTGGAGGTGAAGTAAAGTTTACTTGCAGTTAAGGGCTCATATAAAATGTGGACCTCTGAGTTGCAAAAAATGTCTCCCTTGTAGGGTAGGGTTGTTTAGACAGATTAGTATAAGATTTAGTTATTTGGAGTTAGAAGAAAAAATTGAAAAATGTATATAGAGAGTAATGGAGCGGAGCACGATGATTAGCTAAAGGACATCTTAAAAAAAACATGGGTGATTTCTTTCCTTTTGGTAAACAACAGAATTGCAGATTTCTTTCACTTCTTGTAAGCGATGCACTTCTGCTAGGAATGCACAATTTAGTCGTCCGTGCACCCGATGCAATATACTTTTGAGCGCCAGAAACAATACATTTCTCCCTAGCGTGACCTTTTTTTGTACGCTGCTTCGATTTCTTCCTCGTAGAATATCTGCATCGGGCGCACAGGGGACGTGGATGCGCGCGTGTCTTACTGCATCGGGGCCGTAAGCTACCACAGAGCTGGAAGCTTGTGCAGACTTCCTCCCTGCTGTTGGCCCTCTGTGTGTAGGCTCGCCAACAACAAGTTCTTGGATCCTGCAGGCAGCTTGCAGTGATTTGCTTCTGGGTCTCTTTATCGATCACTTCATCAGGTTCTTGCCTTCCCTTGCTTGGCTTCTCTGTTCTGCCTTTTATACCAAACTTAATGTCAGATGTTTCAGCCTCTTTGGGTGTGTGCCTAAAGAGGGCCATTATCTAAAGCATTTCCACGGGCAAAAACGCTGCTTTACCCAAAGAAACGGCCTTTTACAAAAGTCCGCCCAGTATGCGGGTAAACTTAATGTGCGTGCACATGCTGCCTGTTCACGTGTAAGTTTGCCCAGATGGCGTGGAGTTGGGGGAGTGGTTTGGACCTGTGTGCATACTTTTTTTTTTTTTTAATTTTATCTTTATGCATTTTAACAAAAATTACAAGATAACATCTTGAAGGAAAAACAGAGAATATATTCATTACCATTTGTCAAAAACGAAATAATTCTAAGAAATTTACAACACATTCTCTGATTAAAATCCACCGAATAAGGGGGGTGGGAAAACACAACCTCAAGAAATTTTCTCTAACAAAAGTAAATTCACAGTAGCTAAAGAGAACTAATTTATCTTATGAGGAACTTAATGCACTCAAACTGTTTCCTACGGGCGTTACAGGAGTTTTCCCAATTAGAAATTGTGTCAGTTGGGGGGGGGGGGGGGAATCAAAAATATATACATATTATTAGCATAATTCACAATGCATTTGCATGGAAATTTAAGAAAACAAACTCCTGAGAGAGAAAACAAGATGGCGCCCTGAGCGGGTGAATCTCCGTTTGCTCCGGATCTCAGATTTCTAAAATTAAGTTTTATAGCGATATTTCTTTCAAATATGCCTCACAAGAGAAAAGGCAAAGTCCGGGTCTTCCCACCCGACCAGGACAATGCACCCGGACAGCGATTAATATCTGAGTTTACTGTCAACACACCGGAATTGAGGGTGGTCAGCCCCGTTAGAGAGGAGGCGAGAGGAGAGCCATACTCTCCTGGGGAACTTTCACTGAGCCCTCCAGACCCTAGGATGCCGGTAAGAGCTTTGCCCCCAACGGTCGACGGAGGAGCTGAGACACATACCGATGAGGTTGGGTGGACTCAGCTGGGTGGCCCAGAAACCGACCGGCCGGCAGGAGAGCCAGGAGGAAACCTGCAACCCCGTTTGTCTGAGACGCCGAAAGGAGGAGGAGAGATGGCTGCAGACACTTCCAGAACAACGGGAGCGCTTGGTGAGGATATTGGATACGGGGTAAGAAGATCTCTCTCCCAGCAATTTGTTAAACCGGCGACTATAACCCTTGAAAATATCTGGGACCTCATGATGAGGATGTCTTCCAAGTTAGACAATCAAACCCTTAAACTTGATGATATTGCCGCTAAAGTTGGGACACTAGAGCGAGACACACATCAGAAATTTATTGAACAAGATAATTCTTTAAAACAAATGAATGAAGAAATAAAAAGTCTCCAGAATGCGAACGCTGTAATTGTTTCAGAAAGAATTTCATCATTAAGGAGACTTGAGTCTATTGAAAACCATATGAGACACTTAAATTTGAGATTTCTGAATTTCCCAATTGTAATGGGGGAAATCCCACTGCTGTCCTTTAAGAAATATGTAATGGAGGCTTTAAAGATTCCACAGGAAGAGATACCACCAGTTAAGAAACTTTTCTTTTTGCCAAAAAGAACCAGCACTCCTTCAATATTTCCCACTCAAGGGTCAGATTTTCAAAATCTGACCAATTACCTTGAAAATTCTAATGTAGAAATTATAGATCGTGCTGGGCTCTTTGTCTCCTTTTTTGATGAAACTGCTGTATCTACGATTATGAAGAATTATTTTAAAAATATAACTGAATTATTTTGTGGGGGTCTCATTCGAGTGTATCCTGACTTGGCTAAGTCTACGCAGCATCGTAGAAAAGAATTCTTACAGTTGAGGCCTGAGACCTTAGCATTGGGGGGTAGTTTTAAATTACGCTACCCCTGTAAATGCATTATCAAGCTGGCCAGGAATACCTATGTTTTCTTCTTACCTGATCAGTTAAGGGCTTTTTTTGACTGGCAGGAGACTATCTGACGAGACTTAAGGGATGATAACTAATAACGTGTGATTTAAGGGCAGTAATATGTATTGTATTTCCTTATGTACTCCTCTTAATGTTTCCTTTCTCTCCTGATTTCCTATGTAACAAGAGAATTTCTAGAATTGAATGTAATGTTGTTAAGAGTCACAAAGGATTTGTGATCCTTGAGATTTTTTTTGTTTACTTCTGTATCTCTGAATTTTTCCGATACAAATTTCATTTGTATATTATTAAAAGATGATAAATTTAAAAAAAAAAAAAAAAAAGAAAACAAACTCCTCCAACTGACAACACTTGAGGTCTCAAAAGAAGGAAAGCTTTCCTTCTTCTTTGAGCATCTTGCGAAACATCTGGGAATACTCTTACTCTACAAGATGGCCGCACGGTAGCACAGCTTGGCGTTTGCTTCGTGGGCGACTTGGATTAACTTTTTTCTTGCAAAAATTTCTTCGATGGGAAAGAAAGTGGAAACCGAGGGGGGAAACCATACCCTGTGGCCCCCCCACGATGACGCCTCTTACCGGACCCATGGACGCGCACATCGTGCGCGGAGACCTCGGAGCGGGACTTCAACCGCTGGAGAGAGGAGGAGGGGAAGAGGAGCTCCCTTCTCTCCCTGGCTCACTATCGCCTCTCAGTCCTGTAGAAGGAACCCCGCCGAGAAATCCTGCTGCAGGGAGGAGCACCTACGAAGTGGCAGGAGCACTACCGGACCAGGGAGTCATGGAAAAGGATCCTGGCAGGGACCATGGGAAGTGCAGCGGCAGCAGAGAGCCCAAATCCAACGGGGCAGACTGGTGGTGAAGGAAGCAGAGCGCTGGGTGAGATGGGAAGCGGCACGGGAGCTCCCACCTGAAACCATTTCATTGACTGTGGTAAGACCTGCAGTCTTTTCTCTAGAGACAATCTGGAAGACAATAATTGAAATGAAAGTTTCTCTATTGCGACAGCTACAACCTACAAATATTATGATAAAAGAATTGGAAGGAAAAGTGGATGTTCTGACGCATACGATTATAAATTTGGAACAGCAAATTATATCTAAAAGAGAGCAAATAAATGGACTTCAACAAGTTCAAACAACAATGATAAAAGATAGAAGGAACATGGCAATGAAAATAGAGAATATGGAAAATCAAAGAAAAAGCAGGAATTTAAGGTTTATAAACTTTCTGCAAGTACCATTGAATTCTCCCAGAAAGATGTTCAAAAAATATCTCCTGGAAACCTTGCAAATTGAAGAATCTGTTCTCCCACCTGTTTCAAAGATCTTTTATTTACCAATATTAAGAAGTCCAATGGAACAAAGAGAGGGCATAATTTCAGAAATCCTGGTAGGGGAGCAGCCTTTAAACATTTTGGCGATATTGGAAACGTCAGATACTGAGCAAGCAATTCCTGCGACCTTAATTGTGACCCTGGCCTTAGAGCCAGATAAGGAGTGGTTACTTAAGCTATGTCTTTGACATAGAAATGTAGTATTTTTAGGTTGTAGAGTAAGAGTATTTTTTTAATGATTTTTTTAAAAGAATGCGTGTATATTTTTCCCACGCACATGAGAGCAGCTGCATTTGCCAGCGGGCAAGTTTGATGGCTTGACCTTCAAAGCGGTCTTATGCCTGTTGGTCCACTTTGAAAATTGGTATACCTTACCTGTTTTTTGGCTGCCTCATATAGGTGGGCGGCTGTACAATTATTCCTCTCCCCCCCCCCCCCCCCTCAGAGTGATGTCAATCAGTGATTGGTGTTTCGGTAGCTGCGAGAAATGCACCTGTGGCCTGCTTTTCATTATCTGTGTGCCTACGTGGGAATGCCTTTGTGCTCTTATGCTTAGCCCTCCTGTGAAGAGTGTATCAGGGCCTGGGCCTCCTTAGACAGGATGACTCCCTCCCTGCCTCAAGGTCAATGATGTCCAGCACATCACGGTACAAAATACATCTCCCATGTTTCTGATGCTTGCCCAGACTTCTGAGTCACCTGTTTGTTAAATAATATCGCCTTCATTATAATTCGTCTCAACATGTATTAGATTATGTATGTTTTATTGTGCACTGCTTAGGGCATCTGCGTAAGCGGTTTATAAATCAATCAATCAATAAATAAATAAATACATTTTCCGTGGCTTCCCAGGGTCTGGGGCTGCTTGAGCAGCTGTTATTAGCTCAGAGGTTTATTCTGCTTCTCAGACCGGTTCCATAACGCTGTTCATGTAGCTGCAAAGCTGTCGAGATGTTAGCAGAGTTTGGCCAACGGCTCTAGCGTACACTGCATGTGCACGCACATACCCATGTAGTTTGTACTTTCACACATGCTTGCGTACAAGTATGTGCCTGATCCTGGGCCATGGGGGTGTGCCTGCTCACTCTCGCATGTGTGCATTTACACCATCTGACACAACGGCAGTGGCGCCATCACAGGGCAAAAACGACACAGGGCATTAAGGCAGCAAGAGCAGCTTAAACATATGAAATCAGTGAATTAAGCAGACAGAAGTCTCGCTGTCATTATGGTGCTGACTGCTGTGTGAAGTATTGTAGGTCATTGGGTTATTATGTATTGGAGCTGAAAGGGACACTTGTTCCTTGTCTGTGGAGGATAGTGATGCATTCTGTCTCTGGTTGAAGGGTTTGGATGGATCCTGTGAAAACAGTACTCTTTTTATTCAAGATTTTAGGTCACTGAGGGTCCCGGGAATTTCAAGAAGCATCATCATGTCTTCTGATGTACACTGCACTGTATGGTCACATAGACGTGATTATAATTTATAAAGTGCTGTTAGCATATACAGCACTGCACAGTCATAGAGCAGTGTTTATTCTTTATAAAGTTCTGTCAGTGTACACAGCACTGTGTGGTCACTGATCAGTAATTAATATTTATAAAGCACCATCAATGTACACAGCACTGTACTGTCACAGAGCAGTTATTATTCATAAAGCACTGTCATTGCATACAGCACTGTAGCGTCACAAAGCAGGGATTATTATGATTATTATTTATAAAGTGCCATCAGTGTACACAGCACTGTACAGTCACAGAGCAGGGATTATTATTTATGTTTAAATCTGTTTATTAAAGTTTTAACAAACAAACGAACAGAAGCCAGGGTGTTTGTACTCTGTCACATCCTGGCATGCAGTTTCACAGAAAACAAAAAAGTGCAAAAATCCACGTAGTGAGAAAAATATACTGTAACACAATAAATTACCACCCACTACTTATCCACAAAAATTATAATGAGAACACTACATATTGATTCAATAAGGAAAACGTTTTAGAGAGGAAAGAGGTGGTTTCATATATATGGTTGTTATTAATGGTACCTGCCAGGTTACCTTAAACCAACCTGGGAATAATCATTAACCGACCTCCAACCTCCTATTGATCTAAAAATCAGTGTAGTATCTCAAACATGGTACTCCATCAAAAGCAATACTTCAAAAGCTGTGGTCTAAAAAAATTAGTGTAAAATAAGCTTTTCAATATAAGTGTAAAGAAACTTTGCATTACATGTTAGAATGATCTTTGAAGAAACAGGTCTACTTGGCCGATTAGTTTTACTCCCGACGTAGCCGGGAAGCAATATGTAGTGTTCTCATTATAGGTTTTGTGGATAAATAGTGGCTGTTTCACAGAATACAAGCAAGTAAAGCCCTCTACCGCCCCCCCCCCCCCTGACTCCCCCTTCCATTCCGTTTCCCCTCACAATTCTGATCAGAAGATGGTAATAAAATACAATGTCCTTGGTGACAAACATTGTCCATGAACGGTTACGAAGTAAGATCGTTCAAGATCAAACTCCTCGCCCTGGGAGATAGATATTGCAAGTATAAAGCCCATATTTTCAGGAAAGATCGGTGTTTTTTCTGTAGCTCCATTTCCTTGACGTATTTCTCCAGGTGACAAGTTTGGAAGAGCATATTCTTCAATTGTCCAATAGTAGGGAAGTCTCCTGTTGTCCATTTTTGTAAGATACATTTTTTAGCCAACAGGAGTACCTTTCTGCACCACAATTTTACGTAAGCTGAGGGAAAAGTATAGGTATGTAAATCATCAAACAATAACACTTTAACATCAAAGGCTAGCACCACACCCGTGACATCAAACTGCAATTTCTGTATATCCCTCCAGTAAACTTGGATATGTTCACCCTCCGAGAAAATGTGCCCCAATGATCCCAACATATGGTGACATTTCAGACAGATTCCCAAAGGTACTAGGTTACATTTAAACGCTTGGGTTTGGGAATAAAACACCCTAAGTAAGAATATGAACTGCATTTCTCTCAGTGGTACATTAATAGTGATACTACAAGCCTTAGAAAGACAGCTGGAGAGGAAGTCCCCTGTTATTCCTATGTCTAATTCCCTGTTCCAACTCAATGTCACCTTCTCATAACCAGGCTCCAAATGGGGGTTCCTTAACATATTATACCAAAAGGAAATGGACTTGCGATCAGGATCGGCCACAACAAACAATTCTAATTGAATTACTCTTTGGTTGCCTCTCAAGGCGGCAAGATCTAGAGATCTGAGGTAATGACACAATTGAAAGTAAAAGAACCCCTGTCTTGGGGAAATGTCAAATTTGGAGCAAAGTTCAGCACAGGGCAAAATCAAACCCTCTTCAATAAAGACATGCTTTATAATTTGTATCCCTCTATGCACCCAATCCTGAAAGGGTCGAGAGTGAGAACCTGGGCTAAATTCAGCATTCCCAGGGATGGGCAAAAAAGATAACACGGTAATCAACTTTGGTAAGCCTACAGTACCAATGCCACATTTTATTATTGGGACTATAAGAACACTTCGCTGAAGATGGGGAGGCAAACTTAAATGCGATCTATGTAAAACATAGTGCAGCTCTTGGGGAGCAACCAGGCACACATCCCATTTCTTGGGCGATTGATCTAATAATCTAATGAGCTGGTGCACTAAAAGGGATGTGCAATGGATAATTTGCGTGTACCTACCACGTCCATGCCATCGAGTGCCCAGGAGAAGTGGCTGTGTGCAGGTAAGGAAAACGGATGCTCAGTTTTCCTAACCCATGTACAGCACGGGTTAGGAAAGTGGATGCTCATAAATTGAGCTTCCCTTTTCCTAATCTGACCGCTGTCAAGTTTTTTTTTTGTTTGTTATTGCAGCTTTCTGTAGTTCCACCTGCTTGGTATCGCAACAATATTAAGTAGGAAGAACCACAAAAAACTGTATTTTTTGCTCTTCTGAGCATGGCTTGGGGTGCCCCAAAACTTAACACCAGCTCTGGGCTGGCGCTAATTTTTGAACGTTAAAATGTGCACATCAGGCGCACATTTTTTTTTTTTTTTTTTAGATCAGAGGTGTGAGTCCCGATCAGCTTCTGCTTCCAGGGCCCGTACACGGTCCTCCGCGTTGGACACACTGGCTTGCACTTCCTGCATTTGTTTACCTGCTTCCGCCAGAAGGGAAAAGACTTTGTCGAATTTACCAAATACTTTACCGAATTTAGATTCCAGGGCGGCTATGACTGCCGCCGCCACCTCCGCACCTCTGGCCTCCATCGTGACCGGGGACAGAGGGGTCACCATTTTGGGTCCTACTGCTTTTAGTTTCTCCCTCTCGTGGTGTTGAGGTTTTTTTTGGAAATTTAAATTTTTATGAGGTTTTGACGCCATAAAAAGTGACTTGCAGGCTCGTAAACAAATGTGTTCGGCACATGCTAGAATAAGAGGTAAGCCCTCTATAAATGAGAAGAAGACTTGGTACTGGAATCGCGAATAAACAAAGAAAGTGGGAGGTGGGGATCCGGAGCTAGGCAGGTACACAACCTACTCCACCATCATGCACACAGCACTGTAGAGTTACAGAGCAGTGATTATTATTTATAAAGTGCCATCAGTGTACACAGCCCTGTACAGTCAGAGCAGTGGTTATTGTTTATAAAGCTCTGTCAGCATGCACAGCACTGTACAGACATAGTGATTATTATTTATAGGGCTCTGTCGGTGTAGACAGAACTGTATGGTCACAAAGCAGTGTTCATTATTTGCAAAGCACAGGCAGTGTACACAGCACTGTTCAGTCACAGCAGAGTTAAAAATGCATTTCCTTCCTGTGTCTCTTCCCACCTCCCCTGGTCTCTGACTATTAACAGTGACCGGCCACACTAGCCGGTCTCCTTGTGGAGAAGCTGATGAGTGTCTCTCGAGGGACTTGAGCTCCTGCCGTAATGTGTTTGTCAATATCTGGGAGTGTAGTATTTCCAGCGCTGGTACTCTCACTGCTGCTGTGTTAAGATCTGACAAGGGTGTAGTATTTCCAGCGTGTGTGCTGTCACTTCTGCTATGCTAAGCTATGACAGCTTGAATTGGAAAGGGGGTCTGAAGTGAAACAGATTTCAAATGGCATGGAGGAAGGGAGGGAGATATTTATATATTTCTTTCTGTATGAAGGGACACAATTCTGTGTCCATGATGCATGTGTGTGTTTGGGTGTGGGCTGGGGTGTATGTGTGTGTGTGTGCGTGTGTATGGGTTTCTGAGTTGTGTATCTGCTATATGTGTATACCTTTGGTATGTGTCTTCATTTGTGGTGCATGTGTGGGTCACTGTGCATCTGTGACCCACACATGCACAGTGATGTCTTTAGCAGCTGTGTGTGTTGGGCCGCTGTGCGACTGTGTCTTTGGCTTCATGTATGTGTGTAATAGGCATGGCTTCATTGTCAGGGCTGTAGTACAGTTACATTGTAATGAGCAGAAAGTGACAGGAAGGTCTTGTAATGTTTATGAGCTGTAGAATAGCCCCAGGCTCTGGGCTGTGTGTGGCTCTCTGTACAGGCAGTGTTTAATATATGATTTTTTAATAACCAGCCACACTGAAAGGGAAGCAATCACGGAGGAATTATAGATATATTATTTTCATTTTCTGTTTAGTGTGCTCTCTTTTCCATCCAGCTTCCATCAGGGAGGCGTCTTGCATTGCTCCTCTTCCTACATCTTACCATCTGGATCTCATCAGAGAACCATTGTGTGCAGGCTCTCTCCTTCTTCCCTTTCCAGCCAGCTCTCATCAATGGTCCTTTAGGAATAGCCTCTACTAGTTAAGCTCCCACTGTTTTCTTTCACTGACCACAGATTTAATGGACACACAGAAGGAGATGAATTACCACAAAGTTTGAAACTTGTGAGCAGTAGCACCATCTTTTTTTTTTAAATATTTCTGAAGTGGAGAGAGTATAACACAGCACATTTATTGACCTCAAGCCTGGATCATAAATGGCCGGCCAGCATGCTGGCTGAGATAAGTAAATATGCTTTGTTATACTCTCCACTTTAGATAGATTTTTTTTTTTAAAAAGCTGATTGAATTCTGAATGTATGTGAAAGATGTGCGAATGGACAGTAGCCAGGGCTGAAGCCTCACTGGTTGGCACAACTGCTTGCATGTTTCAAACTTGTGCTAGTACACCCCCCTTTTTGTGTCTATTGCCATGTGCCCAGTATATGCACATGCACATTTGCATAGATTTAATGGAAGCCTTGCATCGCCCTCTGGTGGCCACGAGAGGAGGTTGCAGCTCCCACCTGTAGTGTGGCATCTGTTCCCTGACCTTCAGGGACGCTGACCACCAAGAACATAAATACCCAATGCACCACGTCTACTAAATAACTCACCCTTTGTGACTGGGCTCTCTAGTGAGGGCTGGACCTTCCGCTTTCTCTTGTGTCCCTCAACAGATCTTCTCCTGAAATCTCAGGCCACGGTGGCGCAGATTTATGACTCTAAAATGGGGTTTACCTAGAGACAGAGGAAGGAAGAGAGAAAAGGAAAGAAATGGGCATGGAGCAACAAGAACAGCAGCAGAATTTCTCCTCACGTAAAAGAGAACCACAGCAGAACCTCCGCCTATACTGCAACAATACAAGAACACACACCCGAGACCCAGAAACATCCTATATAGAGGTTACCAGTGGACCAGAGCCACAGCAAAGCTTCCACCAGTGCAGCACCAGCAAGGAACGCACCTTAGATCCAGTAGAGCCCTTGTGAACCGGTTGAAAGTTGGCATCTGCAGCTCTCAGGGAAGAGTTGTTTCTTGTGACAAGATAGTTGTGTACATACAGAAGAAATGCTTCTTTTCC
Source organism: Rhinatrema bivittatum (assembly GCF_901001135.1). Lineage (NCBI taxonomy): Eukaryota > Metazoa > Chordata > Amphibia > Gymnophiona > Rhinatrematidae > Rhinatrema > Rhinatrema bivittatum. The sequence goes on along the minus strand of NC_042615.1, from coordinate 499,711,532 downwards.
CAGGTTTAATTCCAGCTGCCCCTTTAAACAAACTCCCAAAACAATACAACTACGAAACAAGACGTTCCCTCAGCAGGCCAATGTTTCTAACAGTCCTTCCCCCGGGCAGTACTTTAGGGTTAAAGAATTCAAGCCTGTGCCCTTTAGTTGCTCTGATCTGAGCTTTAGTTTCTTTTATATTGGCCTCGGGCTTTGAATCTGGCTTACTCAATCTCTCTGCCTCCTCTGCAGCCTCAAGCAATCTCTTTCTGGCTCCACTTTTTTCTTCCTCCTTCCTGTTTTTCTGCTGGCTTGTTGTTATCCTGAAACAAAACAGCCGTCTCCCTTTGAGTCTGCGGGTTTCTGTCTGAATTTTAAGCTAGACCATCTTAGGTCCTCTAGTGGTACTTTAAGTTGCAGCAGTTCCCCATCTCCTATTGTCGTCTACGTACCTTCACCCTCAATGTCATGCTAAGCTGGGGAGCACTTGCCTCACCCTGAGGTATGTCTTGAGAAATGAATTCTGCGTTGGTGTTTTCTTGATCTAGCCTGTGCTCTGCTCAGAAGGAAAAAAAGGGCTGTAGGATGAGGAACCATTTCACTATTATGTGTGTTTGATTCCTTGGTTTTGCATAGCCACTTGAGGGGCTTATGGTCCATTATAAGGGTGAATTGATGACCCAGTAAATAATATCTGAAGTTTATTTTATGACCATTATTTCTTTTTCAACAGCCAAACATTTGTATTTCTCTGGGTAGAAGCTTTTGACATGTATATGCGACTGGGTGTTCCCATTCTCTTTTCTTTTTCAACTAGTACTGCCCCCCAAGCTGACATCAGGGGTGTCTCTTTATATAGAGAAGGGTTCTTTCTAAAATCAAGGCTGCTTAGAATTTGTTCCAAGCAAATCATTTGTTTTGAACCTCTGGATAGCCTAATCTACTCCTTTTGTTCTTTGGACTTTGCACACAGCTAGCTTCCTCAATAACCTAGTGAACAGTCCTGTTACTGTGGCAAAGTTAGATATTTATCTTCTGTAGTAACTAATCAAGGTGAGGAAGAATTTTACTTGTTTTCATTTAGGGGAAATGTTAACTTCATTATAACTTTATTCCCCCCCCCCCCCCCCCAGTGGCTGGACTCGGCTTTTTCCCAGGTCATATCCCATTGGAGTTGCAGTCATGGCTGCTTAGCCTCAGGATCATCAGTATGGCTTCCAGGTGGTTTGAGTAAGCCAATGATTTCTAAATACCACATGGAAGTAAGCAGCTGCAAAACACCTGTCAGCTTCTAGCAGCTGATCCACGAGCTGTTGAAAAATGGCCTCAGCTCTGTGTAGACCAAAGGAAGGAATGTGAATCAGAAGAGACCCTCTGGTATTACAAAAGCAGTCTTTTCCTTGGCCATCAGCATTATTGGCAGCCTTTTGTCAGGTCTAAGGTAAACAGGAATTTGGTCTTCCTCAATCTCTCATTCAGCTCATCAGTTTTAGGCATTAGGTAAGCGTCCAACTGGGACATAGCATTTCTGAAGTCGATGCAAAACCTAATCGTACCATCTAGTTTTGGGGCTAGGATCACAGGTGAACTGGCACTAGTAGATTCCTTTATCACTCCTTGTTGTATCATCTTGCTGACTTCTTGTGAGATAGTCTCTTGACAGATATTGGGAATTTTGTAAGGCCGTTGACTACTTGCTGATATCTGTGATGTTTAAGGACATGGGTCTAACCTGGGATTTCAGAGAAGACATCTTAATACCATTGAACCATTCAGATCAGATCTCCTTTTTGTGTTTTTGTTAGTCGTGTCCCAATTGCAACACTGTAAGCTTCAGATTGTTTGTGGAATTCAGCTCTGCAAACCTCCTTGGAGTCTTTGCACAGAACCAAATTAGACATCCTCTCAACCCATTGCTTTAGGAGATTCACATGGAGGGTCTATATCTTCTTTCTTTTATCAGGTCAGGCAATTTAGTAAATCATAGGTCCTGGTTTTGGCACTAATCCATAGGGTCCTTGCCACTTGGCCAGAAGCTTGCTCTCTGAAGAGGGAAGGAGAACAAGAACCCAGACTTTGGCCTTGAAGGTTCAGAGAGCAGTAGTATCATTATAAAAAAGCTATTTGGGCTTGCTCTAAGTGTTCCTTGACAGACTATCCAACTTTGCTGAAGTGCTCCTGCATTCACAATAATTCACATTGTTTCTTCCAGAGTCCAGCTGTTCCTCCCAAATCTGATGGGCAATGTCCCAGATTTCTTGAGGCCATCTTCCATATGAAAAGTCCAAATGGTGGAATTTTCATTCAAATCTGTGGTACTTCCCAGATAGTGAAAAGGAGATATGGTAACAGATGATCCTAGTCCTTCCCATCAGTGGCTTCTGCTTTAAGAAGCATTTGTTTCTAGTTTTGTTGAAGAGCTCCACAAGACTATTGATACACAGATGTTCTAAATGTGGTAACTCCTAGCATGGTACAGTCTTGTTTCATGTGTCTCTTGCACCGTGAGGACTTTTTTTGAGTTGGCCTACCTGTAAACATATTCCTTTAGAGCACTCGCTATCACTGTTATTTACATATTATGGAGCACTATGGCCTTGGGATAGTGAGTGGCATAGTCCAAGAATACTAAGATGAAGTAGCTGACTTTTCCAGAGCTCCCATTGCCCAAGCCAGTCCTCTCATAAGAACATAAGAACATGCCATACTGGGTCAGACCAAGGGTCCATCAAGCCCAGCATCCTGTATCCAACAGTGGCCAATCCAGGCCATAAGAACCTGGCAAGTACCCCAAAACTAAGTCTATTCCATGTTACCGTTGCTAATGGCAGTGGCTATTCTCTAAGTGAACTTAATAGCAGGTAATGGACACAGCTATACTAACTGCACTAACCACATCCTCTGGCAACAAATTCCAGAATTTAATTGTGCGTTGAGTAAAAAAGAACTTTCTCCGATTAGTTTTAAATGTGCCCCATGCTAACTTCATGGAGTGCCCCCTAGTCTTTCTATTATCCGAAAGAGTAAATAACCTATTCACATCTACCCATTCTAGACCTCTCATGATTTTAAACACATCTATCATGTCTCCCCTCAGCCGTCTCTTCTCCAAGCTGAAAAGTCCTAACCTCTTTAGTCTTTCCTCATAGGGGAGCTGTTCCATTCCCCTTATCATTTTGGTAGCCCTTCTCTGTACCTTCTACATTGCAATTATACCTTTTTTGAGATGTGGCGACCAGAATTGTACACAGTATTCAAGTTGCGGTCTCACCATGGAGCGATACAGAGGCATTATGACATTTTCCGTTTTGTTCAACATTCCCTTTCTAATAATTCTCAACATTCTGTTTGCTTTTTTGACTGCCGCAGCACACTGAACCGACGATTTCAATGTGTTATCCACTATGATGCCTAGATCTCTTTCTTGGGTTGTAGCACCTAATATGGAACCCAACATTGGGTAATTATAGCATGGGTTATTTTTCCCTATATGCATCACCCTTGCACTTATCCACATTAAATTTCATCTGCCATTTGGATGCCCAATTTTCCAGTCTCACAAGGTCTTCCTGCAATTTATCACAATCTTCTTGTGATTTAACTACTCGGAACAATTTGTGTCATCTGCAAATTTGATTATCTCACTCGTCGTATTTCTTCCAGATCAGTTATAAATATACAAGCCGTTAAGCCCGTAACCACGGGCTACATTAAAATTTTTTTTGGTCCTTTTCCTTTCCACCGTACCCTCCCCCCACCTCTCTCTCTCTCTCTCACCTCCCCCCACACCTCCCCTCTCTCACTTCCCTCCCTCCCTCCCTCCTCAACCTCCCCCCACCTCCCCTCCTCTCTTCCCTCCCACCAACCTCCCTCTCTCTCTCCTCCCTCCCTCCTCCCTCTCTCCCCACCTCACTCCCTCCCTCCCCACCTCACTCTCCCCCCCCTCCCTCCCACCTCACTCTCCCCCCCTCCCTCCCACTCTCTCCCCCTCCCCTCCCACCTCACTCTCTCCCACCTCCCCCTCAGCTCACTCTCCTCCCAGCTCATTCCACAATCGGCAGACAGGGGGTGTCCCTCCCGCGCGCGCGCCGCCGCCGTTACTGCTCCTCCCTGCCTCTCGCACGCTGCCGCCGCTACTGCTCCTCCCTGCCTCTCTCTCTCGTACGCGCACGCGTCGCCGCCACTATTGCTCCTCCCTGCCTCTCGCGCGCGCGCGTCGCCGCCGCGGCTACTGCTCGTCGTCGCCGCCACCGCCGCCGGTCCTGCTCGCTGCCGCTCCTGCTCCTAAGGAGCAGGCGCCATTTTTTTTCCTGACACGCTGCGCTCTGGCCGATGTGCGCGCATGCGCAGTAGATCTGCTCTCTACTGCGCATTTGCGGCACGTCGGTCAAGCTTCGTTTATTAGTATAGATTGAAAAGTAAGGGTCCCAATACAGATCCCTGAGGCACTCCACTGTCCACTCCCTTCCACTGAGAAAATTGTCCATTTAATCCTACTCTCTGTTTCCTGTCTTTTAGCCAGTTTGCAATCCACGAAAGGACATCGCCACCTATCCCATGACTTTTTACTTTTCCTAGAAGCCTCTCATGAGGAACTTTGTCAAACACATTCTGAAAATCCAAGTATACTACATCTACTGGTTCACCTTTATCCACATGTTTATTAACTCCTTCAAAAAAGTGAAGCAGATTTGTGAGACAAGACTTGCCTTGGGTAAAGCCATGTTGATTTTGTTCCATTAAACCATGTCTTTCTATATGTTCTGTGATTTTGATGTTTAGAACACTTTCCATTATTTTTCCTGGCACTGAAGTCAGGCTAACTGGTCTGTAGTTTCCTGGATCGCCCCTGGAGCCCTTTTTAAATATTGGGGTTACATTTGCTATCCTCCAGTCTTTCGGGTACAATGGATGATTTTAATGCTAGGTTACAAATTTTTACTAATAGGTCTGAAATTTCATTTTTTAGTTCCTTCAGAACTCTGGGGTGTATCCCATCCAGTTCAGGTGATTTACTACTCTTCAGTTTGTCAATCAGGTCTACCACATCTTCTAGGTTTACCGTGATTTGATTCAGTCCATCTGAATCATTACCCATGAAAACCTTCTCCTTCATGGGTACCTCCCCAACATCCTCTTCAGTAAACACTGAAGCAAAGAAATCATTTAATCTTTCCGCGATGGCCTTATCTTCTCTAAATGCCCCTTTAACCCCTCGATCATCTAACGGTCCAACTGACTCCCTCACAGGCTTTCTGCTTCGGATATATTTTAAAAAGTTTTTACTGTGAGTTTTTGCCTCTACGGCCAACTTCTTTTCAAATTCTCGCTTAGCCTGTCTTATCAATGTCTTACATTTAACTTGCCAACGTTTATGCTTTATCCTATTTTCTTCTGTTGGATCTTTCTTCCAATTTTTGAATGAAGATCTTTTGGCTAAAATAGCTTCTTTCACCTCCCCTTTTAACCATGCAGGTAATCGTTTTGCCTTCTTTCCACCTTTCTTAATGTGTGGAATACATCTGGACTGTGCTTCTAGAATGGTAATTTTTAACAATGACCACGCCTCTTGGACTTTTTTTTACTTTTGTAGCTTCTCCTTTCAGTTTTTTCTAACAATTTTTCTCATTTTATCAAAGTTTCCCTTTTGAAAGTTTAGCACGAGAGCCGTGGATTTGCACACTGTTCCTCTTCCAGTCATTAAATCAAATTTGATCATATTATGATCACTATTGCCAAGCGGCCCCACCACCGTTACCTCTCTCACCAAGTCCTGTGCTCCACTGAGAATTAGATCTAAAATTGCTCCCTCTCTTGTCGGTTCCTGAACCAATTGCTCCATAAAGCTATCATTTATTCCATCCAGGAACATTATCTCTCTAGCGTGTCCCGATGATACATTTACCCAGTCAATATTGGGGTAATTGAAGTCTCCCATTATTACTGCACTACCAATTTGGTTAGCTTCCCTAATTTCCCTTAGCATTTCACTGTCCATCTCACCATCTTGACCAGGTGGACGGTAGTATACCCCTATCACTGTAGTCTTCCCCAACACACAAGGGATTTCTGCCCATAAAGATTCAATTTTGGATTTAGTCTCATGCAGGATGTTTATCCTGTTGGACTCTATGCCATCCCGGACATAAAGCGCCACACCTCCTCCCGGGTGCTCCTCTCTGTCATTGCGTTATAATTTGTACCCCAATATAGCACTGTCCCATTGGATATCCTCTTTCCACCATGTCTCTGAGATGCCAATTAAGTCTATGTCATCATTTACTGCTATACATTCTAATTCTCCCATCTTACTTCTTAGACTTCTGGCATTAGCATACAAACATTTCAAAGTTTGTTTTTTGTTTGTATTTTCATTCTGCTTTTTAATTGATAGGGATAAGTTAGAATTTTTTAGCTCAGGTGAGTTTTCAGTTACAGGCACTTGGACTACTTTTCTTATTAGAACATAAGAACATAAGAAAATGCCATACTGGGTCAGACCAAGGGTCCATCAAGCCCAGCATCCTGTTTCCAACAGTGGCCAATCCAGGCCATAAGAACCTGGCAAGTACCCAAAAACTAAGTCTATTCCATGTAACCATTGCTAATGGCAGTGGCTATTCTCTAAGTGAACCTAATAGCAGGTATTATTGGAACCTCACTGTCGGGATGCCCTAATTCTAACGCATCATTAGTATCCTTTGAAGATACCTCTCTCCGAACCATGCGCTGTTGAGCGACTGTCGGCTTTCCCCTTTGTTCTAGTTTAAAAGCTGTTCTATCTCCTTTTTAAAGGTTAGCGCCAGAAGTCTGGTTCCACCCTGGTTAAGGTGGAGCCCATCCCTTCGGAAGAGACTCCCCCTTCCCCAAAAGGTTCCCCAGTTCCTAACAAATCTGAATCCCTCTTCCTTGCACCATCGTCTCATCCACGCATTGAGACTCTGGAGCTCTGCCTGCCTCTGGGGACCTGCGCGTGGAACAGGGAGCATTTCAGAGAATGCTACCCTGGAGGTTCTGGATTTAAGCTTTCTACCTAAGAGCCTAAATTTGGCTTCCAGAACCTCCCTCCCACATTTTCCTATGTCATTGGTGCCCACATGTACCACGACAACTGGCTCCTCCCCAGCACTGTCTAAAATCCTATCTAGGTGACGCATGAGGTCCGCCACCTTCGCACCAGGTAGGCATGTTACCAGGCAATCCTCACACCCACCAGCCACCCAGCTATCTCCATTCCTAATAATCGAATCACCAACTATGACGGACGACCTAACCCTTCCCTCCTGGGCAGTAGGCCTTGGGGAGATATCCTCAGTGCGAAAGGACAATGCATCACCTGGAGAGCAGGTCCTCACTGCAGGATCCTTTCCTGCTGCACCCGGTTGATGCTCTCCCATCATGAGACCTTCTTCCTCCAAGGCAGCACCAGGGCTGCCAGTCTGAAGTTGGGACTTGGCTACTATGTCCCTGAAGGTCTCATCTATATACCTCTCTGTCTGCCTCAGCTCCTCCAGGTCTGCCACTCTAGCCTCCAGAGATCAGACTCGTTGTCTGAGAGCCAGGAGCTCTTTGCATCGCATGCACATGTACAACTTCTCACTGGTGGGTAAAAAATCATACATTTATTTTATTTATTTAATATATTTCTATACCGGACTTCATGAATGGGATTCATATCAGGCCGGTTTACATGGAACTTGGGGGATTAACAAGTGTAACCAAACAAGAAGGTCGAAATAAGCAAAGTTACATATAACAAGGGGATTGAACTTGGGGGCTAAGGAAGCCAGGAAGTAGACAGAGAGGAATTAACTACATATAAATAATATATGACGGGTTCAGAGATTAGTAAATATCCGTTCCTTGGGCTGAGTCTGACGTGACATTTTTGAGTTAGGGGAAGGCTTGGAGGAAAAGCCACGTCTTAAGTTTTCTTCGAAAGGTGAGAAGACAGGATTCCAGTCTTAGGTCAGTCGGTAGTCTGTTCCAAATGACTGGGCCTGCTGTGGAGAAGGAACGTTCTTTGGTGGATGTTAGACGGGTGGATTTAGCAGGTGGGACTTGAAGGGTTCCTTTATATGCTTCTCTGATGGGTCTTTCCGAAGAGCGGTGTTTGAAAGGGGTCTGAAGGTCTAGTGTGAGCTGTTTGTGGATGGTTTTGTGGATTATAGTGAGTGCTTTATGTAGAATTCTGTATTTTATTGGCAGCCAGTGTAGGTTTTGGAGGATGGGGGTGATGTGAGCACGTCTGTTGGTGTTGGTTAAGATTCTGGCTGCTGCGTTCTGGAGCATTTGTAGAGGTTTTGTGGCTGAGATGGGGAGCCCCAGGAGTAAAGCATTACAGTAGTCAGTTTTCGAGAATAACGTAGATTGAAGAATGGTTCTGAAATCCTGGAAGTGGAGAAGGGGTTTGATTCTTTTTAGAACTTGAAGCTTATAGAAACAGTCCTTGGTGATATTATTAATTGATTTCTTTAAATTCAGATGATTGTCTAGTATAACTCCTAAATCTCTTGTTTGAGAAATCTGTGGATCAAGAGCTGTAATATCGGTGTTGGTCGAGTGTTCAGGGGAGATAAGAAGGATTTCCGTCTTGAATGCGTTGAGAACCAGGTTCAGGCTGGAGAGGAGGCTTTTTATTGGCTTCAGGCAATTTTCCCAGTAGTCAAGCGTTTTTTGTAGGGATTCTTTTATGGGGGATCAATATCTGAACATCATCTGCATAGAGGTAGTGTGTTAATTTTAGGTTTGTGAGCAGATGGCAGAGGGGCAGTAAATTCAGATGACACTCGATGCAAAAGACTGGGAAGCCCCCCTCTTGCTGCTGGACTGCTGCCTTCATCTCAATTTTGATCAGTTCCTAGTTAAGTTTTAGGATGCTATGGGAGTAGGAATGTGTCTAACGTCCTTTAAATGTATTAGTGAATTAAATATATGTCTGGTAGTGGCCTACCAGATGTTGATGTTTTTTTTTTTGGTTTTTTTTTTGTGAAAGTGGCACCTGCCTATAAATTAAGGGATGAGCTAGGGGTGGGTGGGTGAGGGGTGTGAGGGTTGGGAAATACAAACAGTCTAACTTCAGTTAGTCAGCCAGAGTGACTTACTTCTCTCTTGATTAACAAATGTTGATACCAGATGGGATTTTATCAGTGATAAGGGGATTAAGGGAGAAACAGGAGACTTCCACTGATACATCAAATAGCAAGCGGAACAAGACTGACAGAATTCTACCTGTTTATAAATTCTGGGCCAATAGTATCTAGGCAAGATTGTTCCTTGAGTTTTGTTAGTACCTAAGTGGTTGTTTAGCAGATGACTATGAGTGAATCTTAACATTTGTTTCCAGTATGGACAAGGAATGAGCAACTGCACACATGTTTTCCCCTCCGGATTTAATTTTGTTACTTTATGCAGTATCTTGTTTTGGGGGGAGATGAAGGGCATTCTCAGATCAGAAGAACTCTCTTCTCAGGATTGGCCATCAATCCTCTGCACTCTCTCCAAAGCCTTTTTAAGGGTATTGTCGTCTTGTCAGTGTTGTTTAAGGATTCATTGTCTCCCTTGATAACCCACTTGCTGAGGTCTTGGACCCCCCTTTGCCCTACTACCTGGCTAGTTGTGCGGTGTTTTCCTCATCCCTATTGTGACCTTCTGTAATTGTGGTGACCACAGTTCAAGTAAGTTGCTTCTTCTCCTGACAGTGCTGACTCATAGATTACTAGGACTGTGAGTACTATACAAAAAGGTCTAGGTCTTCAAACTGGAACTTGCCTGTGCCCCCTTCAGCTGGAGTCAGGTCAGGGTTCAGACTGTGCAACTGTAGGAGAGCTTCAAAACCAGAAAAGTCTTTCCCTATATGATAGAATGAAGCAGGCAGGGTAACACCCCGGCATCTACTTTGGCATTCCCTCTAGTAATAGTGAGAATGAGCTTGTTGGTGAGGTATGATGGAGAAGGTCACTTCCCATTCACTATCTATGTCCGACTTCTTCATCAACTCTCTCCAGACTAGCTGTTCATTCTCCCTGCATCTATAAAGTCACATAACCTTTTTCCTTTCAGTTTCACAGGGATTAGGAGAGCTCTTTCCTGGGCTACCAGAAATTCTGCCAATAATGTAACATCATTAACAATGTTTCCCTTAAAATACACGGGAGTCCAGGTTTCCTCTACCCTGCACGTCATGTGGGTAGTTCTCCCACATTTGTTAAGAAGCTGTTCAGGTCATCCCCAAGATGATCTTCAACAAGGCTAATGCTAAGAACAAGAGATTGATCTGGGCGGTGTCCACTGCCTATACAGTTTGAGCAAGAGAGGCTTTTCCTGCAAAGCTTGTTGTAGGGTCAACTGACTTTATTGCCAGCTGGAACTGTTGGCCTTCATTTGGTTCTTGATAATAGGTCAGAACATTCAGATAAAACATGCAAGCAACTCCACAAGGTTATCACTTTTCTCTAGAACAAGAAATTACCTAATTACTGCACTTGCTAACTGGTTGAGAGTTGACTCCAGCTCCACCCGGAGGAGGGCTGTTTCTTACAAGAAGATTTGTATACAAGAGTTTCATTACCCACGCTTAATTTTGGTTACTGCTTTAAACAAAATTCACAAAACAATATTAATGTTAACATAACAGGCATAACAGCAATAAATTAGCTCTCAACATCCCTTAAAACAGAAATCATTGTTTCATCGTGTTTTCCTGTTGAAAACACATCCAACAAGTTCTCGATACTCATTCCGTCACTATCTCCCAAACTGTATGCAATTTAGGAGTCAAAATTGACACCTCTCTTTCTATGTGTGACCATATAAGAACCATTACCAACTCATTCTTCTACAAACTGTGTCTACTCCGCCATCTCAAGCCCCTTCTTGAGCATTCAGATTTCCAGTCAGTCCTTCAATCTTTATTATTTTCCATTATAGACTCTTGTAACTCTCTCTTAGCAGGTCTACCATTATACACAACCCAACCTCTTCAGATTATACAAAACTCATCAGCAAGACTTTTAACTAGAATGCTCATTCATGAACATATCACTCTTGTCCTCAGATCACTACATTGGCTCCCAATCTTGTACATATACAATACAAGCTCGCCATGATCATACCATTTACAATTTACACTCCCCCTGAGTCTCCTTGATACCAAAAATCCACTCTCTCACCCGGCCCCTCAGGTTGGCAAACCTAATGCTTTTAGATGTCCCATCTCCAAAGTTTACCCACCTTGGTGAAACCAGAGAACGTGCTTTCTTTTCTGCAGGTCCTCTCTTATGGAACAGCCTACCAAAGGAAATAAGATGCCTCCGAGAAAATATTCTTTAAAAAAGCCTTAAAAACTTTTCTCTTCAAGAAAGCATTCCCAAACCTAAGCGATAATATATCACCCCCGACGCATCCCCCCTTGGAGTTCTATGTAGCTGACTATTGGCCACTCTGCTGGCTCCTATGTCTCGATAGTCAACTCCCATGTTGTTCCTCCTTATTGAAGAATTACGTAATATGCTGTTTTATCTTATTCATTTGATTTATGTACGTTCATATTGTACCCCACTCTGAACATAGGAAGGGTAGGTGATAAATGCTTTTACATAAATAATAAATAAATATGAACATAACAGGCATAACAAGCAGGTAGACATTTCTGACAGTCTGGCCCTCTGGTAGGACTTTAAGGTTACAGAAAACAAGTCTATGGCCTGAGCTGCTTCAGCTACCAGACTTTCAATCTGACTCATTCGGTCTCTTTGCTAAGCTTGTGGCCATTGAGGGTCTCTCCCTGGTTCCACCGCCCTTTTCCCTTCCTGTTTTCTGCTGGCTTGTTATCCTGAGACAAAACAGCCACCTCCCTGTGCATCGGCAGGTTCACCGAGCTTAAGCTGGGCCAACCTGCATGCTTTGGTCATTATTTTTTATTGATCAGCTATTCAAAAACAACCAAAATGCACACCGTAATGTAATCTCATCGCACTATATTCCATGATACAAGAAGAAACAAAAGAAAAAGTTATAAATTAAATTGCATGGTGTGTGAAATTGAAGACCACTAATATGGGGGAATCCCAGAAAAAGATAAATTGTCAAGGAGAGCGGAAAAGAAAAAGATAAATAATAGTGCATTTACTGAGCCTTAAGTTAATTCATCTAAACTTACACAGTTGTCTAGCTATTTAATTCAGACTCATGAGGCCAGGATAAAGAAAATTATTCCCTCTAAGGCCACCAGACAGCTTATTACTAAGAAAGATTTAGCTGGTTGGGCTGAAAAAAAAACAAAAAAAGCAATGCAAATCTATTATCCTGATGTCTGGATATATATAAGTGGAACTTTACAAAGAAGCCCCTCCCCCCTCACACAGTCGAGGTCACCTGCTGACACAGCTGAAGAAACTTTAAGTTGGAAGGTATTAGAAATATCAGGAAATACCTTTTACTGTTTGACCATAAAAGGATAAATCTCTATTTTTTTTTTTTTAAAGAAAATACAGCACCAGATCTTTATCCAGGTCAAGATCAAAGGAAGCTTCTCTGGAATGATCCTCTCCTCTTGAGACACTTCTAACAGCTCAATCTATCCAGAGAAGTGAATGCTCATTAACTGTGGGGGAGGCGGGGGTCAGTTTTCAAAGGGGTGTACTGCCTAACTTTGAGGCGGATGCAAAAAACTAAGCATGGACACTGTGCGCTGAAATTCAATGCATAGCTTCCCAACGTACGAGCTAATTAAAAAAAACCAACTTCTGATGCAGTAAACTAACGGCATGCTAATGAATCGAAAGCTTAAAAATGTGCACCGAGAAAAAGGCTCAGTGCACACAAAACATGATTTATGTGCATAATTCACATTTTATTTGCAGAAAACATGGTTTGAGTGCACAAATCATGTTTTCCATGTATTAAGTATGATTTATGTGCATAAAAAAATGCCCTTCAGAACACAGATGTGTTGGCTCGCTTTGTCATCTTCTCCCCAGCCCACCCCTTCATCTAGGGAAGCACCCATCACAGAAACCAAACTTCAGCTACTCATGCTCTCACCCAGGATCTTCCCTGCAGAGCCCCGCACTTTCCCTGACAAGCAAAACGGACCTAGATTTTATTCACAGCCAGGGAAGCGAGCACATACAGCAGTACAATATACTTTAGTTTAGTACCTTAGATATATGGGGACAAACAAGTTAGGGTGATAACTTTGTATTGGATTAACTTAATATATTTGTTAACCAGTTTTTGAGCCCTGTGCTCCCTTCATCAGGTCGGTGCAGGCAGAATGAGTACCTCCTGAAAATCCAAGTGACAGCAGGCAGCCTTGGCAGCGCTTGGATTGGTGTTCTGAAGTTCCTAGGTCTCTCTGTTGCCCACATGAGCAGTCTGCTACGGGGAAGGATACATTTCAAAATCATCTTCTCTCTGTGGGTGAGACAAAATCACCTGCCTGATGTGTGGGTAAACTTACATTCTTACTGCATATTCACGCATATGTTTACCTGGGTTGAACAGAGGCAATCTGGGGGGGCAGAGTTGGGGAGCCGTTTGGACTTAATGCGCATACGTTTGTATTTTAAAAAATATGCATGTGAATTTAGCTCAAAAGTTTTCTGCGCACATAATAGCAGGTGTAATCTCGTGCTGGCTAATTTAGTCTAATAGTTATCAAAGTGAATTTATGCACCTAAATTCCCCTTTGAAAGGGCCTAACTGCGTGCCTATTGGCAGCATAATTTAAAAAGGCTGTTAATAAACCTCTCCCCACAGTGCTGAATGTCCTTCAGCTAGCTCCCTTCTGCCTCTGTCTCTGTATATCTGCATCCAGGTTCCATCCTGTTCCTCTGATTGGATCTAGGTGTCCATGCGCTGTTCTGTCTCCTGTTCCCGGATTGGATCTAGGTGTCCATGCGCCGTTCTGTCTCTTATTTCTGGATTGGTCTAGTAGGATCCCAGCCCCCATTGGTCATATTCATACCCCAATGATGGGAGCAGGGAAAGGTCCTAGAATGGGCTTGCCTCCCCTGTCGGAGCAAAGCAGCCAGCTCACAGATCATTTTAAGCATTTCATAACTTCTCTGACTCGTGTTTTTGAGGAGTCTGGCAGAGTGCAGCTCTGCGAAAGCCACGCCTGAACTTGTGGGTCCACAAGGGCTGCTGACCGGTACCTGCCTTCAAGGGAAGAGTCAGCTTCTATCTTTTTGTTGCTTTGAAACCTGTACCCGAACCTATTCCCAACAGGGACACTTGCTGGGACTCGTTTCCAGAAAAGAAACAGATCCAGTCCTGTTGGAAACATAGAAACATAGAAACATAGAAATGACGGCAGAAGAAGACCAAATGGCCCATCCAGTCTGCCCAGCAAGCTTTACACATATTTTATTCTCTCATACTTATCTGTTTCTCTTAGCTCTTGGTTCTATTTCCCTTCCACCCCCACCTTTAATGTAGAGAGCAGTGATGGAGCTGCATCCAAGTGAAATATCTAGCTTGATTAGTTAGGGGTAGTAGCCGCCGCAATAAGCAAGCTACACCCATGCTTATTTGTTTTACCCAGACTATGTTATACAGCCCTTATTGGTTGTTTTTCTTCTCCCATGCTGTTGAAGCAGAGAGCCATGCTGGATATGCATCGAAAGTGAAGTATCAGGCACATTAGGTTTGGGGTAGTAACCGCCGTAACAAGCCAGCTACTCCCCGCTTTGTGAGTGCGAACCCTCTTTTCTTCTCTCCTGCCGTTGAAGCAGAGAGCTCAGCTGGATGTGTGAAGTATCAGTTTTTCTTCTCCCCTGCCGTTGAAGCAGAGAACTATGCTGTATATGCATTGAAAGTGAAGTATCAGGTTTATTTGATTTGGGGTAGTAACCGCCGTAACAAGCCAGCTACTCCCCTCTTTGTGAGTGTGAATCCTTTTTTCCACATTTCCTCTTGCTGTTGAAGCTTAGAGCGATGTTGGAGTCACAGTAAGCATGTGTATGTTTATTTAATAAGGGTATTGTCTCCAGGCAGTAGCCATCATTCTGGCGAGTCACCCACTCTTTATTGACGGCCTCTTGATTTTATGGATCCACAGTGTTTATCCCACGCCCCTTTGAAGTCCTTCACAGTTCTGGACTCGTACGGATACAGGGCGCCTACCAGCTCCTACTTCTTTGGCTTTGGAAATCATGTCCAAACCTGTGCCCGCCAATATCTGGCTCTAGTTTAGAAACCATTGCGGTTTCTATTGCTCTGGAAGTTATGACTGAACCGGTGCCTAATCAGGGCACTCACCATGATATGTCTTTAATTAACGAATCGGCTTTGGAAGTCATGCCTAAATCTTTGCCATCACACGGAACTTTCCAGAATCTGTTGCCCACCAAGTTTAATTTATGTCCTGCACGTGGCGCTGAGTTTCTGACCAGAGATGTCCCTGTTCTTTGACTCTCTGCCTTCAGTTTGGAGTGGATCCTGTGCACCAGAGAGATTTTCCTGATTGCCTTGTTCTCATGTGCATCTGCCAGTCTGGGGAATCAAAGATTGTATGCGTGGTCAGTGTCTGTTGGTGGCTGAGTCTGTATCCCGGGGGACTCTCTGGTGCCCTGAAGTTGCCTTCAGGAGGAAGAGGATGTCCGGATGCAGCCCTAGTGGAGCTCAAGCCAGTGCCATGAGGTTCCTGAGTCTCTCCCTTTCCCAAGAGAGCTCTATTGATGCACAGCGGCTTAGGCATTAAATATTTTCTTCCATTTTGTGCTTAGCATATTGGGCTCATAGTGCTGCTGAATGCTTTTCAGTCTGTGTTTCTGTACATCTGCATTCAGATCCTGCACTGCTCCTTGACCGGTTCTAGGTGACCACGTGATGTCTTGTCTCCTGTTTCTGGATTGCTTCCACAGGAACACAGCTTCTGTCACTTAGAGTATCCTAGCCTTTCCCCACCTGTGCTCTTTACTGGTTCAAACATTTAGCAATTAATTAAAAGAGCCCTGCACCAGCAGCCTCTTTTTCTGTGTAACCTTTACATTTATTAAAATTTATTGATCACTTAACACTAAAAGTTCTAAGCGATGTACAAGATAAAACATTCATAATCCAGAAATGTTGTAGAAAAAAGAATGACTAAACATAAATACTGAAAAACAGAAAAGGCATACTTGCTTAAATCCAGTTGAATTTAGTAATGCTTTATAACATCGCCCCCCCCCCCCCCCAATAAAACCCAAGAACCTGCAGCTCTTCAAAGAAGGCCTTTTCCTGGCCTTTCCTGGGTATTTGTTTGTGTTCTCTGTCCTGCCCTTCCTTGTTTGGACTTGGCTATTTGCCTGCCCTGGACACCACTTTTGCCTTGTGCAGGGCCGGTGCAAGAGTATTTGGCACCCTAGGCAAATCTTACCCCACCTTACCTATCATGGCAGCTCCGGAGCAGTGCTCCCTCCTATTGGTGGCGGTGGCTCCAGCACAGTGCTCCACGTTTTGGCAGTATAGGGCTTGGCATCGTGCTAGCGAGGTTTTGGCTCCCCCCCCATAATTTTGGCACCCTAGGTGACCACCTAGTTTGACTAATGGAAGCACCGGCCCCGGAACTCGTGGACTTTCCTTGTTTGCTGAAGATATTGTGAGAAACTGCTCAGCAATCGAAAGCCCCTGTAAATGCCTTTTGGATTTGTTTCTGGTTTCTGTTAGATGCCTGTGAAGGAGCTTACAGGAGAAATCCCCCAGAGCAGTGTAAAGGACCGGCCCCAGCTGTATCTGGGCCCGGTCCACCTTAAGACAGGGGATTATGGGTAGCAGGTGGCTCCCAGAGCAAGCTAAGGTTCAGGCTCAGAAGGGAACAAGAGAGAAGCCCAGGGAACCAGAGGGGAGGCAAGCTCCTTCCCAGAACAGTGAGTAAAGATGGGGAAGCAGACGGAGTCTGGAAAGGCTGAAGTAGTTTTTTTTATTTTTGTGATTCTGAATGCTTGTGTTTGCTGAAGATTGAAACACTGTACATTTAAGAGCACGGAGAAAAACCTTGGCCGCTCAGGCGTTGTGCCAGCCAGGGACCCTGACATAAAAGAAGAGCGCTAATAGTGTAATTAACAGAAACGGAAACAGATTCTTAAATCTCTGTAAAAATCTAGGCCTCAATAGGAGAATCAGGACCAACTCCCTGGGCAGACTTACCTTTAACCCCACTGAGTCACTGATTATGCCATAACAGGCCTAGACATCAAGAGGGCAATTTTAAATGCCATTTCCATGGGTAAGATACTGTTTTACCTGCAGCAATGGGCTTTCTGAAAATTGCCCACCCTCTGTGGTTGTACCTTTTACCCGCATGCCGTGGAAGCATTCCTGAGGATGGGTTTAGGCTAGGGAAGTACCCACAGAAAGCACAGGCACAGGTCTGTGCAGGGACTTTTCCCAGAGGCAATAAAGCAAAACTTAGCTGCATATTTGTGCTTTGATTATTGGTGCAAACCCCCATGGGTGAAAAGTGCCCATGGATTTGCAGCAATATTGAGCAATTCGATTATTGCCCTCTGAAGAGATAAATGCTCTGCCTGTCGGATCCCAATCCCATCTCTAAAACTACAGCAAAATTTATCCCTGTACATCGATAAATCAAAACGCAACCCCACCCTGGTGTGCCTATCGTGTGCGGGCGGGCACACAGACTTATTTGTTACTGTTTGGGGCTGGAACCTCTCCCTGGCTAGTTGTTCTGTCTCCCTCAGCTTCCCGACGGTGGCTTCGCTGGACTGGGGGAAAAAAGGAGCCCTTTCAGGTCCCGATGTGAAAGCTCTTCCCCTAGGGAGGATGTATTTCCTTTATGTGGGTGCAGTGAGTGCAAAATAAATTACTCTGGGGTCCCTTTGGTAGGGTCAAAAAGAAAAGTCTGTACTGTAAGTACTGACGATGGATGGCACACAACTCGGACTGCAAAACCACAGAATTATCGTCTCAGATCCTTTACAGTCTCTTCCCTCTGCCACTTGAATCAGGAACCAGGGAAAACTCTCACTCTCTTGGATTAATTAAGTGGAGCTCCCAGGCGGGCAGGGTCTTTTAAGGTGGGCAAAACCCCTTCCAAAACTAGTAACTTGCAAAAACAATCTATGGCACAGAGAGTAAATCCTATCTTTCTCTCCCCAGGGTACTAAACATCGGATGGATGCTTCCAGCGATGTTGTTTCCTTTACTTACGGTTAGGAGATCTGGATCTTCTTTCATTTTACACAGTCTCTTTAATACTCCCACGCAGGATCCTTGATGAGGAGGATCCTCTTGGAAGCAAGAGATTCTCTTGCTTCAAACAGGAAGGAAGGGGCAGCCAAACTTCCTCCTGGATCTTCTAACTCAAAATGTTCTTTCCCCTAAAAGGAACAGAATCTAAACAACGGAGTCCCCTCCTCACAGCAGGTCACCACCACATCAGGGGTGTATCTTCCCTATCCCTGGATGGCCCACACACAGGGTTCCCCCGATCCCTGTGGGCAAAACAGGCCCAGGTTGTCCACTGAGGCTCCCAATAAAAAAAAAATAAAGAATTCCTAAAAATAGACCCAGCGGGAATCTTAACCAGCCCTCCCGACACCGTCAGGGACCCACAGGCTTGGCTAGCCTGATTTTACTGACTAGGCCTGGAAAAAACCCCAACAAAAGCTAATCTTCTCTAGGTGTCTGCACTCTTTGAAAACCTAAAGGGACTGCCTCCCGAGCTCAGTTTGGTGCCAACCTAAATGGACTCTCAGGGGGGCGGCCACTCCAGACTCCACAGAAGGAAGAGCTGTATTTCAACGGCACTGCCCACTGCACTAACCTTCTCTCTGTAGCTAAACTTAGGTTCACCCAAGTCTTATTAGTGGCGAGACACAAGAACAAATACCAGAACCAACTGCCCCTCCCCCAAACCTTCACAGACTTCCTCTAAAGTACATATGGACACAACAAAATAAGAAAATACAGAAAAGAATCTTAGAAAAGCCAACAGTACAAAACCAGATGAACACTTTCTTGATTAAAAAATACTTCGCAGGGACACCTACAAGCCGATACAGAAAGAAACGCGGGAGAGCGGGCGCTCCATGTTGAGCGCCCGCTGTCTCGACACGTGCCCAGCCACGATTCAGTATTTAAATGAGGGGGTCAAGCTAATAAGGAAGCGCTCGGGACAATAGCTCGTCCCTAGCGCCTCCTTATTAGCGGTAGAGGTGGCTGTCAGAGGGTCTGGGCAATCGACGCTCAAATTTACCAGCGTTGGTTTCTGAATCCCCTGACAGCCACGGGTTAGGAAAACGGACGCAGCTAAAATTGAGCATCCGTTTTGCTAACTGCTGACCGGCAGGCAGATTTTAAAAATATTTGTGGTTCCTCCGACTTAATATCGCCAGGATATTAAGTTGGAGGGTGTACAGAAAAGCAGTATTTTCTGCTTTACTGTACACTTTTCTGGGTTGCTCAGAAAATGCTTGGTCGCACATTTTACTTTCAGTATCCTGGGGACTAACTAATAGCCTCATCAACATGCATTTGTATGTGATGAGCGCTATTAGGTTTTTTTTGGGGGGGGGGGAGGCCGCTCGTTTTCGACACGCTAGTAATAGATGCACGTCGAAAACGCACGGCCAATTGCATGCTAAACGGTGCGCTCAGCTGAGCGCACCGTACTGTATCTGCCTGCTAGTGAGCTGCAAGGGATTTAAATGCAATTTTTCACAGAGCAGCAAGGGAATTGCTAAATGCTAAATTGGGAATAAGAAACAAGATCATACAAAACCCTTCTGATGTAGCCTGGACTGATAAGGAATGTATAAGCCTGAAGCACAGAGAGCCCCTCAGGGAAGATCTACGCAGCACCCACCAACAAATATTGCGGCTTTACAAAACAGCCCTTAGACAGAAAAAGGCAGCAAACATGAACATAAAGCTATATAAGATCAAGAAGGGCATAAATAATTTCTTTTGGGACATGAAGAAGGGGTTTAAATGCACACCCACACCTGACTTAGCATTCCAGAAAGTGTAATGCGCATATCTTACTTAGGTTAGGATCGGACAACTCTGAGACGAGGACCCACAGCCCCTGTAAAGACCATTTGATCCCTTCTCCTGTGTGCGGTAGATTTTAATCAGTTTGCTTCATTGGGACAGTATTCTTATTTGGCCGTGGCATCCACTGTGGAAGCATCCTGCCATCCTCTTGCGGCATCCAGTGACAGCATTTGGAACAGTGGGGCACCATTATTCCATACTTATCCGGGGACCTGTTCCTGAGCTCTTCTGAGGAGCTTCACACTTCTCTTGTGTCTTCGCTACCCGACAACATAATCAAATGAGAAGAAGTACTTTTGATTGATTCAACATAAGAACATAAGAAGTGCCCTGCTGGGTTAGACTAAGGTCCATCGAGCCCAGCATTCTGTCTCCAAAAGTGTCCAGTCCAGGTCACAAGTATCCGTCAGATCCCCAATAGTTGATCTGTTTCTTATATTTCACTCCCAGGGATAAGCGCCAGATTTCCCACGACTACCTGGCTAATTACTAGCTAAGGGCTTTCCTCTCGGGAACGTATCCAATCTTCTTTAAAACCACACTATGTTAATTGCCTTGACCATGTTCTCCGTCAACAGATTCCATGGCTGTATTGTGCGCTGATATGATTTGTTTTAAATTTGCCAGTTGCTAGTTTCATGGAGTGTCCCCTAGTCCTAGTGTTGTTTTGAAAGGGTAAAAAAAACTATGCTCTATTTACTCGTTCCACCCCACTCATGCTTTTATAAATCTCAAACTTATCACCACTCAGTCATCTTTTTCCAAGCTAAAGAGCCCTAATCTGTTTAGACTTTCTCTATAAGGGAGCTTTTCTATCCCCTTTATCATTTTTGTCATCCTTCTATGTACCTTTACTATGTCCATTATGTTTTTTGGAGATCGGGCAATCAGAACTGCACACAATACTCAAGGTGTGGTCATGGCCGGAGGAACCACTAGGCAAGCTAGGCCTGTGCCTATGGTGCTGAGACTTTGGGGGCAGCGTGGCAGGCGGCAACATTTTGAAAGGGCAAAAAGTGCCCTTTCAAAATTCTGCCAGCCCCCGCCTCACCCTGCCTCCCCCCCAGTGCCATCCTCCTGACGCCCCCCTGGTGGTCCAGTGGAGGGCCTGGGAGCGATCTGCCGCTCCCGGAGCCTCGGCTTCCACTAACCAAAATGGCGCCGTGGCCTTTAGCCCCTACCATGTGACAGGGGCCAACCAATGGCACTGGTAGCCCCTGTCACATGGTAGGGGCTGAAGGCCACTGGCGCCATTTTGATTAGTGGCAGCTGACGACCCGGGGGCAGCAGATGGCTCCCGGGTCCCCCGCTGGATTTGTGAGTTTTCTTTGGTGGGAGGGGGTAGCTGCGACCGAGGATGGGGCTGGGGGCGGCGCAAGGCTGAAGGTGCCTAGGGCACCCAATCCCCTTGCACCGGCCCTGGGTGTGGTCGCACCATGGATCTATACAAGGGCATTATGATGTTCTCAGTTTTATTCTCTATTCCTTTCCAAATAACTCCTAACATTCTATTTGCCTTGTTGACCACTGCCACCCACTGAGCCGAAGAGTTCACGTTGTTATTCACAAGGACTCCAAGGTCCTTTTCCTGGATGGTGACTCCTAATAAGGAATCCAGTATCATGTACCTCTGCTTAGGATTATTTTGCTCTACATGCATTATTTTGCATTTGTCCACATTAAATTGCATCTGCTATTTGGAAGCCCAGTCTCAATAGTTCCTTCTGCAGTTCTTTACAGTCCACTGCATTTTAACGACTTAAAACAATTTTGTTGCATCTGCAAATATGGTCACCTCACTTGTTCCTTTTTCCAGATCATTTATGAATATGCTAAATAGCACAGGTCCCAATACAGACCCCTGGATTACAAAGGAAAGAAGTTCCTTTATTCCTGAAAAGCATTTTATTTAGGCTTTAAAATATTACTCTGAAGCAGGCATTAGTGCTAAAATGCAAGGCTATGACAGGATTTCACATTTAATTGTTCCAGACCTATTTCTTTCTTTTTTAAACTTGAGCTTTTATGATTATTTTATTGAAGGTTTTTGTAACTGTGCACATTTTCTAAAATATATGGAGGTCTATATTCTGACACAGTCTGGATAGCAAAGTTAGCTGGATAACTTTTTAGAACAGCTAACCTTTTTAGAATAGCTTTTTGACTCAATCAGACTTAGCCGGCTTAGTCATCCAGCTAACTCTGAATTTCGGAGTTAGCCGTTAAGTTAGCCGGCTAAGTCAACTCCTCCCCTGGTCCTCCCCTATCTTACCTGTCTGAATGACTTACCTGGCTGAATATAGCCAGGTAAGTCATTCAGACAGATAACTATTACGTTATCTGTCTAAATGGTTTTAGAATATGGACCTCATGAAATTGATATTTAGATGTCACTTAGCCAGATAAGTAAGCACTTATCCAGCTAAATGTCGGCGGCTGAATGTCCAACTGCATTTACTGGCCGCCACTTATGTGGATAAGTACTTCTCTGGCTAAGGGCAGGAAGTGGGCTTTTTGGAGAGGAGTTATTTAACCAATTAACTTTGCCGGATAAGTGCTGATATTCGGACTTATCCAGCTAAGTTAACCGGATGATTTAAACCTGCTCAATAGCTGGTCTAAAGTTAGCTGGATAAGACTTATTCAGCTAACGTACCTAAATGTTCATCTTTGAATATTTACTTCACTACATATATATCTATATTTCACAGCCCCTCTGGACATATGCATAAATACATTGGGTATAGAAGTGTTTGATGGCAAAGGCATTATTGAGGGTAATTTTCTCACTGCCTGCATTGGTGCAAAGTATGTGGATAATTTTTTATCCGTGGTTCCCTGTACGTACCCAGATCAGTCCAGATAGCTGGGTTTTGCCTCCCATCCAGCAGATGGAGACAGAGAAATTTTGACTGACTCTGCCACTTAACCTGAGGTGCCACCTGCAGTCTGCTAGTATTTCCCTGTCTCCAGCAGATGATGGAGGTGCAAAATCCTGCAGTCTGAGACTTAAAAAAAACCCCACCAAAAAAAACCAGAAGATAGATAAGTACAGGAAAAAGGGGACAAAGTTTTCTTCAAACAGCCTCCCAAGGGGTAGTTATGTCCTGGTGGGACCATCCCCCCTGGTATGTGAGGCAGGAGAGCTGGTGGTCAGGGATTTCTCTTCAACTCCTGGAGCCTAGCTGCCATTCAGGGTGATACTGGGGGTCCTGGTTCACTCACCCTGTTGAGATCCACTTGACCCTGCTGCCTTCTTAGGGAAGTCTCTCCTGTTGGGGAGCGGTCTGTTAGGAGAGATCGGTGCAGGGCCAGTGGTCTCCGGAGGAGACCTCATGGTCGATCAATCGGTTGGAGACCAGAGCGGTGCACCTGGCTCTCCAGGCTTTCCTACCCCTGGTCAGGGGAAGGCCAGTGAGGGTGTTATCGGACAATACAACCGCGGTGGCTTACATCAATCATCAAGGCGGGACCAAGAGCTGGGCAGTAGCCCAGAAAGCCCGGGAGTTGGTCATCTGGGCCGAGCTGCATCTGGAGAGATTGGCAGCATCACACATCACAGGTGTCGACAATTCGCAGGCGGATTTTTGAGCTGTGATCAGTTGGATCCTGGGGAGTGGGAGTTGTTAGATGGAGCGTTTTGCCTCATTTGTCTCAAGTGGTCTGCTCCTCGTGTGGACCTAATGGCGACATTCACAATGCCAAGGCTCGTCTCTTCTTCAGCAGATGGAGGGAGACAGGTGCAGAAGCGGTAAATGCTCTAGTTCTGCCCTGGCTGGTGCATGTTCTCCTGTATGTCTTCCCGCCATGGCCATTAATAGGCAAGGTCATGCACCGTATAGAAATCCATCCGGGCGAGGTGGTTCTCGTGGCTCTGGAGTGGCCGAGACGTCCGTAGTTCATGGATCTGATCAATCTAGAGGTGGACGGTCCCCTGAGGTTAAGGCATCTGCCGAATCTCTTGCATCAAGGCCCCATTTGTTTTGATCAGGCAGATCACTTTTGTCTAGCGGCTTGGCTTTTGAGAGGGAGCGTTTGAGGAATAAGGGTTATTTGGATGGTGTGATAACTACCCTGCTTCAGTCCAGGAAGACCTCCACTTCGTTGGTGTATGTCAGAGTGTAGGGGATTTTTGAGTCTTGGTGCCTTGAGCCCAAAGTGGATCCACTTCAGGGCTCTGTGGGGGGATGTCTTGTCCTTTTTGCAGGACAGCCTCGTTAAGGGTTTATCCTTTAATTCCCTGAGAGTTCAGGTGGTGGCCCTAGGCTGTTTTTGTGACAAAGTGCGAGGAGTTGCCTTTTTGACACATCTGGATGTAGTACGTTTTCTCCAGGGAGCGAAACATTTGCAACCTCTGGTTTATAATCCTTGTCCTTCCTGGCGTCTTAAGTTCGTCCTGTAAGCTATGTGTACATCTCCTTTTGAGCCTTTGAAGCAGGTGACCTTGAAAGATCTTACTTTGAAGGTGATCTTCCTGGTGGCGATATCTTCTGCCAGATGGTGTCGGAGCTTCAGGCCTTATCCTGTAGGGAGCCCTTTTTGCAAATTACGGACTCGGGAGTGTCCTTGAGAATGGTCCCCTCCTTTCTGCCTAAGGTGGTGTCGTCTTTTCATTTAAATCAGTCGGTGGAACTGCCATCCTTTCCGGACTTGGTCCCTTCCACTCCTCAGTCCAAAGAGTTGTGGAAGTTGGATGTGAAGAGGGCTCTCTTGCGTTACTTAGAGGTGACAAACAGTTTCCGCTTGTCTGATCATCTTTTTTGTTCTGTGGAGTGGCCCTAGATGGGGACAGAAAGCTTCCAGGACTACTATTGCGCAGTGGTTGAAGGAGGCCATTAACTCGGCATACATTACTCGGGGTCGTCCGGTGCCGGCCGTCTTCGGACGCATTCTACCCGTTCGCAAGCGGCTCTTGGGCTGAATGCCAGCAAGTATCGCCGCAAGAAAGCTGTAGAGCTGCTACTTGGAAGTCTTTGGACACTTTTGCCAGGCATTACTGTTTGGATGTCCGGGTTCCAGAGCCTGGTGGTTTTGGCGAAAGTGTACTCCAAGCAGGACTCTCGCAGTCCCACTCACTGTAGGGTAGCTCTGGTACATCCCAGCTGTCTGGACTGATCCGGGTACGTACAGGGAAAGGAAAATTGGTTCTTACCTGCTAATTTTCGTTCCAGAGTCCCGCCCAGTTCGGGAACGGGGTATTGAAGATTCCGCTCGGTTGCCTGTTTTCTCTGCAGAGCCTGCGTGATCACTTGTTGTTTTCCCATGAAGAATGGCTCAGGTTCTTGTTACTCCTAAACAGGGTTTGGTGCAGGCAACGTTTGTTTCTTGTAAGATAGTTCAATTGGTTCTTAAAGGTTTTTGTATCTGACTTGGGTACAGTTCAACACTGGCAGACTGCAGATGGCACCTCAGGTTAAGTGGCAGAGTCAGTCAAAATTTCTCTGTCTCCATCTGCTGGATGGAAGGCAAAACCCAGCTGTCTGGACTGATCCCTGGTACTTACAGGAATGAAAATTAGCAGGTAAGAACCAATTTTCCTATTTTGCTCTGGTTTTCAGAGTGAAAGTATGCATCTGCTCTCACTTTGAAAATTATCCCCAGAAAAACTACCTGCGCACATTTACGCCTGCTAAATCCGCGCAGGTAGTTTTTCCAAGAAAAAGGGCATACCTCCTTTTAGAAATGTAAAAGTATGTGCAGAAGTGAAAGCCTCTCCGCAGCGCTTCCCCTTGGAGCACCTCTGCTCACTGCGGGTGCGGTTTTGTGTATAGTAGTACTGGCGCTTGTAAGTTCGGCTGCACACGTGGAGGACAATTTGTGAAAGCCCATCTCTGCGGGCAAAGCACTGTTTTACTAGTGAAAATGGTTTTGAAAACTACCCTCATTGTTACTACAGAGGATGTGGTTAGTCCAGTTAGTGTAGCTGGGTTTAAATAAGGTTTGGATAAGTTTTTGGAGAAGAAGTCCATTAACTGCTATTAATCAAGTTGACTTGGGGAATAGCCTCTGCTATTAATTGCATCAGTAGCATGGGATCTTCTTGGTGTTTGGGTAATTGCCAGGTTCTTGTGGCCCGGTTTGGCCTCTGTTGGAAACAGGATGCTGGGCTTGATGGACCCTTGGTCTGACCCAGCATGGCAATTTCTTAAGTTTATTTATTTATTTTTATTTATTTAAAAATAAAAATGTAGTCAAAACGGTTTACAGATTTAAAACATACATAATCTAAATAAAAACTCATCAATAAAAACAAAAATCTAAAATACAAATTCAGTAAACAAACAAACAAAGAGCGCCTCACGGGAGTTAGGGATGCCATAACTTGGTAGGCTGTATTCAAGAATATTGGGGGGGCAGAGGAAAGGAGAGTGGGGGAAGGGAACGGAAGGGAGCATGGAATAAACTGAATGGTATGTACTGGTGCAGAAACATGATGATATGATGAAAGAGTATATGTAAAATGATCAATTTGAGGTTGAAATATTAAAAGCTTTTTGAAACATAAGTTTTTAAGGATTTCTTAAATTGATGCACAGAAGATATATGTTCTTGTGTTCTTCAGAGTATTTTTGTCTTTCCTCTTTACTGCTAGTAGATCTTTTCTAAAATATGGGGATACCGGAAATCCAAATAATTATAGTGATGTGTGTTATTAGCACCCTCTTCTATCATATTTTCAACACACAATGCCTAATAAATAGTAAATGATCATATCAAGAACAGAAAAGACTGTTCTATCACTGTGAATAAAAATTATTTTCTGTTTGATTTATTAATGTCTTGTGTCAGTTTCGTTATTGTTTTCAATACCTACACACTGAGTGGATCAATATTTTTTAAAAAGATTTTTTGGGAATGCCATCTGAAAAAAATTTTTTTTGGAGAAAGTAGAAGGTTTCATATATAGTGGAGGGGTCCCTGCACCAATTTGTTGCAAGTTATAATCATTAATCTCCTACCGCTGCCGCTCCGCAACATCTGTTGGATGGCATGGAGCAGTGGAAAGGTACGCATTATCGGTAACTTGAAGATAAAGAGCACAGCGAGGCAAGAACCCTGCTTGTTGGAGCTTTTCATTGAGAGACTCCCCTGAAGAAAGACACATGGGGCAGATTTTAAAAGGGTTACGTGCATAAGTTACGTGCATAACCCTTAAAAAACCCATCTGCGCGCGCCGAGCCTATTTTGCATAGGCTCGGAGTCGCGCTCAAGCCCCTGGACGCGAGTAAGTCCCGGGGCTTTGCTAGCGGGGTGTGTCGGGGGGCAGCGAGACGTTCGGGGTGGCATGGTGCCGGCCCGGGGCGTTCTGGGGGGCATAGCCGAGGCCTCCGGACCAGCCCCCGGGTCGAGTGATGGCGCGCCAGCAGGCCACCGGCACACGCGAGTTACGCCTGCCTTGAGCAGGCGTAACTTTTGCGATAAAGGTAGGGGAGAGTTTAGATAGGGCTGGGGGGGGGGGTGGGTTAGGTAGGGGAAGGGAGGGGAAGGTGGGGGGAGGCGGAGGGAACGGGCAGTGCGCGCAGGGCTCGGCGCGCGCAAGGTGCACAAATGTGCACCTCCTTGAGCGCCGACCCCGGATTTTAAAAGATACGCGCGGCTACAGCGTATCTATTGAAATCTGGCATACTTTTGTTTGCGCCTAGTGCACGAACAAAAGTACGCGCTCGCACTTTTTTTTTAAATGTGCCCCATAGTCTGAAACACGAGCGTGTCGTGATTGAGATTCAATATCAAAGGAAGCTAGCATACAGGAAGTCGGAAGGTACCCGCTTTAAACGATTATAAACTTCAAATTTCAAGCTACAAGTTTACCATCTTTTGAGAATATTTTAGAGCCAACAACATGATGGATGTCACGATAGTCTTGGGACTTTAACATTAATATGTTCAAAAACATTTTTTTAAAAATCAACACGGAGGCGATAGGAGGTTAATGATTATAACTTGCAACAAATTGGTGCAGGGACACCTCCACTATATATGAAAACTTCTACTTTCTCCAAAAAAATCTTTTTTTCAGATGGCATTCCCAAAAAATCTTTTTAAAAAATATTGATCCACTCAGTGTGTAGGTATTGAAGACAATAACGAAATTGACACGGCATTAATAAATCAAACAGAAAATAATTTTTATTCACAATGATAGAACAGTCGTTTCTGTTCTTGATAAGATCATATATTAGTGGATCACTGTTTTCTGTGGTGTTTATATAGAGTTTAATAAATAGTAAAGCCTGCACAGAAGTCAGACGGGTTTTTCTCCACTGGCCAGATCTTTACTTTACAGACTTTGATTAATATTCCCTGCCTGGAAAGATTCCTCATCTTTTATTAACTGTCAGACAGCATTTGACTCTATTTGACATCCTGGTCTCAACATCAAGCTACTGCAAAATGGATAAACCTCAGGGCCCAGACAGAATGAGGCACAATCCAAGAAAACCTGAGGAGTGGTCAAGTACTTGGCAGCTGAAATAAAGTGCCGAATCCTGCAATTGGGATGCAGAAATCCAAGGGAATGGTACGAGATGGGGGTGCGGCAGATACTAATGTGCACCAAGCAGGGGAGAGAACTCGAGGTGATTGGTATCTGATAATCTCAAGATAGCAAAGCAGTGTGACAAGATGGTGAATAGAGCCAGGGGAATGCTAGAATGCACAGGAAGAGGCATAGGCAGAGCAGAGGCAGTCTAGAGACAGACTACCAAAATGGGGCAGAATCTGTCCCAGCAACCCTAGGAAATGAGACCGTAAGGAACTAGAAGAGGGAGAGGGAGGTTATCATACAGATTTTCAAATATTTCAAAGGTGTAAATCAGGTCCTTGAGTGCCACATCGAGGTCAGGTTTTCAGGATATCCACATTCAATGATATCCACTTGCATACACTGTCTTTGCTGCATGCAAATACATCTCATGCATATTCATTGTGGATATCCTGAAAACCCAACCGACTTGACCTCTCGAGGACCAGAGTTGCCTACCCTTGGTATAAATAATCGCAAGAAGCAAACAGTTTTGAGTGGAAAGGAATTTCTAGAACAGTAGTATCTATAGACAGAAATATTTGGAGGACAGGCAGGGTCAAGCCAACGTGACATTTACACTAATCACATCCCTCTGCCTTCAAATTGCTTATAAAAGATTCAATACAATTTCTAAAAAGTAAAAAGTAAAGATTCAATACAATTTCTAAAAAGTAAAGCTACCATTAAAAGTAAAGCTACCATTAAAATATTTGATAGCATCATTCAACCAACTTTTCTATACGGATTATGTAAGTCTATAAGGAAAGGGACAGAATCTCAATAATAATCCTTCACCTCCAGTTCTATGACACATTCTGCTTCCACAGAAATTCCCCCAACAATGGGCCTAGGACACTGACCCTTACAACTCGAACACTCAGTTTCTGTTGTCACCTCAGTAACAGCAGCAAACACACCTTCCGGTGCCAGATACTTTATGAAGTAACACAAAACTCTGTAAAAATGGCGCTCAGCAAAACTATCAAACCATAACAACACTAACTCCAAGGGCTCAAACAGCAATAACCCTACCTGTGAAAAGACAATACTGTAAATATTACACTGGGCCCTAGAATACTAATGCACCTCCTATTTGGGAAATAGAACAAACCAAATTGCTACAGATCCCCACCGGAACACTGCACACTAACAGAATCCCTCAACTTGGTCACACACTTAGGATGAGGACAGACCCTCAGCTCATATAGAGTAAAGGACCACAAATTAAAATTACAAACATGCAGACAAAAATCGAAATGGAAAACTCAAGAAGCCAGACTCTGTGAGCAGTGCAACAGTGGAGAAAGAAAACAAAAATGCATTTCCTTCTACAAAATATAAAAATAGAAGAGATGCACATTTCCCAAAGCTGATATATTCGAATCTCTAAAAATTAAAATTACTTTTTTTCTTTTTTAACTTTGTTGTCTCGGCTTTTTATGTAATTGGGTTGGTTCTGGTCTCTTTTTTCCACTTTCCTGTTGTGGTTCTTCTCCTAATTTATTTTTCAGGATCTCCTTTTCATTTTTCATTTCTTCTCTCTCCTCCTGTCTTCTTCCCTTCTTTCTCTACATGTCTCTGACATTGATCTTTCCCTTTCATTTTTTTCCATTTCTCTCTTCTCTGCCTCTATCCCCTCATTCTCCTCTCATCCTCCAGTCCATAGTCTCCTTTTTTCACCTCTCGCCTACCTACCAGCTTTCCAGCCCTCACACTCCCCATCTCTCCTTCTCCATCCTCTTTATTCACCCCCTCCCCAGCCCTCATCTACCTTTGTCTTAGTTTTATTTCCTCAGAAGCCACATCTCCTTTGCGCTCATTCATCCCCTCCAGCCCCTTTCTACTTTCTCTTACTCCCTACCTAGTTTCCCACTCCCACTTTTTTACCTTTTCCCCGTTTCCATTTCCACACACTCTCAACCCCTTCATAGACCTATCCCTTTTCTCTGTTGCTCTCCCTCCACAGTCTTGTCTCTTTACATTGCCTTTCAACGCCTTCCCTGCTCTTAAGAACATAAGAACATGCCATACTAGGTCAGATCAAGGGTCCATCAAGCCCAGCATCCTGTTTCCAACAGTGGCCAATCCAGGCCATAAGAACCTGGCAAGTACCCAAAAACTAAGTCTATTACCTGGCAAGTACCAGGTACCTGGCAAGTACCAGGTACCTGGCAAGTACCCAAAAACTAAGTCTATTACCATTGCTAATGGCAGTGGCTATTCTCTAAGTGAACTTAATAGCAGGTAATGGACTTTTCCTCCAAGAACTTATCTAATCCTTTTTTAAACACAGCTATACTAACT
The DNA here is from genome assembly GCF_901001135.1 of Rhinatrema bivittatum. Lineage (NCBI taxonomy): Eukaryota > Metazoa > Chordata > Amphibia > Gymnophiona > Rhinatrematidae > Rhinatrema > Rhinatrema bivittatum. The sequence continues at coordinate 499,680,715 of NC_042615.1, read as the reverse complement.
GCACTAACCACATCCTCTGGCAACAAATTCCAGAGTTTAATTGTGCGTTGAGTAAAAAAGAACTTTCTCCGATTAGTTTTAAATGTGCCACATGCTAACTTCATGGAGTGCCCCCTAGTCTTTCTATTATCCGAAAGAGTAAATACCCCTTCTAGACCTCTAATGATTTTAAACATCTCTATCATATCCCCCCTCAGCCGTCTCTTCTCCAAGCTGAAAAGTCCTAACCTCTTTAGTCTTTCCTCATTGGGGAGCTGTTCCATTCCCCTTATCATTTTGGTAGCCCTTCTCTGTACCTTCTCCATTGCAATTATATCTTTTTTGAGATGCGGCGACCAGAATTGTACACAATATTCAAGGTGCGGTCTCACCATGGAGCGATACAGAGGCATTATGATATTTTCTGTTTTATTCACCATTCCCTTTCTAATAATTCCCAACATTCTGTTTGCTTTTTTGACTGCTGCAGCACACTGAACCGACGATTTCAATGTGTTATCCACTATGACGCCTAGATCTCTTTCTTGGGTTGTAGCACCTAATATGGAACCCAACATCGTGTAATTATAGCATGGGTTATTTTTCCCTATGTGCATCACCTTGCACTTATCCACATTAAATTTCATCTGCCATTTGGATGCCCAATTTTCCAGTCTCACAAGGTCTTCCTGCAATTTATCACAATCTGCTTGTGATTTAACTACTCTGAACAATTTTGTGTCATCTGCAAATTTGATTATCTCACTCGTCGTATTTCTTTCCAGATCATTTATAAATATATTGAACAGTAAGGGTCCCAATACAGATCCCTGAGGCACTCCACTGGCCACTCCCTTCCCCTGAGAAAATTGTCCATTTAATCCTACTCTCTGTTTCCTGTCTTTTAGCCAGTTTGCAGTCCACGAAAGGACATCGCCATCTATTCCATGAATTTTTACTTTTCCTAGAAGCCTCTCATGAGGAACTTTGTCAAACGCCTTCTGAAAATCCAAGTATACTACATCTACCGGTTCACCTTTATCCACGTGTTTATTAACTCCTTCAAAAACGTGAAGCAGATTTGTGAGGCAAGACTTGCCTTGGGTAAAGCCATGCTGACTTTCTTCCATTAAACCATGTCTCTCAGGTCCTTCACACAGTCTCTCCATCCATTCCTTCCTCTAGTCACTCTTCCCCCTTCTCATCCACTTTCTCTAGATACTCTTATCTTTTTCATTCCCTCCTTCTTGACAGGATCTACCATCCCTCATGCCCCCCCTATCTGAGCATCTTCCACCCTTCTCATTCCCTCATCCGAGATGCCCTCACCCAATTTTCTCTCTCCATAGGCTCTTCCCTCTCTTTTCACTTCTTCCATCAGATGTCATTCTCTCTTCTCAGTTCCACCTTCAACTCCCCACCAGTTTCTCTTTTTCTCACTCCCCTACAGCCCTAGTCCCATCAGTACCCCACCAGTTTTTCCTCCCCTAGTCCCATCAGTTCCCTACCAGTTTCTCTCGCCAACCTCCTCTTGCTGTCACTGCTTGAGGGCTGCCACTTATCGCCTACTTTTTGCAGTCTGTTCTGGTCAACTGAGCGAGCCTGTTCAAAAATTATGAGCAGCACTTCCTGTTGGCTGATCTCATTCATCGTGAGATCAGCCTATAGGAGGTGCTGGCCAATGAGTTTTGAACTTGCTCACCTGCTGATGGGCCAGCAGAGACTGAGAGGAGCACAGGCTCCCACTGCCGCTCTGATGGCTCAGGGTCAAGTGGCATGCACGGCTGCACTCTTTATCAGGAACAGTGGCTGGCAGCACACATTAATTCTTTCTGCCATGGGGCCATTTCATGGCAGGAGTTGTGCAATCTTGCAAGTCCTACCATGAGACTGGTCCCTTGGCAGCAGAAGATGACATGCACCACTTAAACACTGCTCCTGCTACCAGCTTGCAGGGATGAGGGGAGAGGAGGGAGACAGATCAACTGCTCTGCACCACATCAGATTGGGCAGGTAAAGCATAAACACCCACTTGATCTGATGTCTGAAACTGGGGTGGGAAAAGTATGGCAATATTCCTTCACAGAAAAGGTGGTGTAACCTTGGAACATTCTCTTAGGGGAGATGGTGGTGTCTAAAACAGTACCACAAAAATGGAACCAAGGAAATGCACTCCAATTATAAAATATCCAAACACCCAAGGAGATGCACAAAAATTGAAAAAGGTCCAAACTTGAATAAATTTGTAAGAAGCAAATCTTTTTATTTACAAGAACAGCAACTCCTCTGCTCATCTGTCAAACATAACAATTCTCAATAGGGTCCCCGACACGGATTCCGTCTTTCGCCGAAAAGCTGAGTCGGGAGGGACAGTAGATGATAAGAATTTTTAACAACTGAAACATAAAAATATTAATAATATTAAAGAAAAGGACCCAGACAAATAGGTACCAAATTCAGATATAATGCCATTGAAACATACCTTATATGTGAAGTCACATTCAAACATTTGACGGAACAAGGAGAGCGGGTGGTGAAGGCAGATCCAAACATTTAAAGGGACTACAATTTTGGCGCGAAAGTGATGAACCAACGAGGAAACTACAAATCAGGAAAAATCAGCCAATCATAGAACAGAAATAGACAAGTGAAAAATAACAATAACAGATACCAGCTACTAAATAAAATATTGCCATTCAATTTCGTTGTTTAATCCCATAGGGGAAAGGCATTGAAGTTTGTATATCAATTTCTGCTCCCAGCGAATCAACATCTCGGAGAAATTGCCACCCCGAAGCGGGGGAAGCAACACATCAATGATAAGGAACTTGAGATCAGTTTCAGAATGTCCTAACATGAGCCAGTGAGATACTAAGGGAACTGTTTCTTGTCCTGTTCTAACACTTGATCTATGTTCAACGATCCGAGTACGGACCGGGCGAGTAGTTTTGCCAATGTAAAGTTTAGGACAGGGGCAAGTAATCACATAAATCACTCCCTTGGACTGGCATGTAGTGGAGAAATTCAGCGGGAATTTGACATGGGAAATTGGATGTTCAAAAATCGTTGTGGGTAAAACATAGGAACAGACAGAAAAGTGTCTACATGGTTGGTGACCCAAGGGACTTTGTAAATCTAACGGCATGGGTTCCTTAAGATGTGAATGGACCAAAATACCTCTAAGATTTCTACCCCGGCAAAAAGAAAACGAAGGGGGGCAGTCAAAAACCTTGTGTAGAGACAACATAGACCAATGGCGACTTATGATAGTAGTAATATTTCGTACATGAGTTGAAAAGGGCAGAATACAGTTAATGCATGCATCAGATGTTCTAACTTGGGGAATGAAAAGAAACTCCCGATTAACATATAGGGCGTGTTTAAACACTCTATGAAGGACCCTTTGAGGGTATCCTCTTTCCCTAAACCTAAGCAGCATCTGCTTAGCTTGATTTACAAAGTCTGCTCTAGAAGAGCAGAGACGCCAGAGTCAGCTGACCAGCCATGTTGTTCATCCTTAGAGCAGAGGGGTGATGACTGTCAAACCTTAGCAGTGTATTCCGGTCTGTTTCTTTACGAAAAATAGATGTTGTAAAGACACCGTCTTCAAAGGATATCATACTAGTACGTCCAAAAAAGGTATTTTAGATGAATTGATGGAAAAATTAAACTGTAAATGATCATTACAGCTCTTGAGCGAGTCCAGAAAAAGGAAAAATTGGATGTCTGTCCCTGTCCACACTAAAAATATTTATTTATTTATTTTATTTGAAGCTTTTTTATACCGATGTTCGCAGGGCATCACATCGGTTTACATGTAACAGGTGGAGAAACAATACATAAAATAGTAACTGTGCAATACATAAGGCGAAAACATAAAGCAAAATAACATGGTAGAACTGGATAAGGAGCGAAAAATGCATAAAACATTATAACAATATAAGCCTGGATTTGGAACAGGATGGATACATGAACAGAGATTATAAGAGAAAGGGGAAATCTCAGGTACAATGGGGGGGGGGGGGGGGGGAGGCAAAGAGAATAAACAGTATTAATAAATACATCTTGGTGTATGCAGGGGAGACAGCAAGGGTAAACGAGCAGCATGAGGTGGATTATGCATGCTTGTTTGAAGAGCCAGGTTTTTTGTTTTTTTTTTAATTTGTGGGAGCAGGGTTCCAGCCATAGGTCAGGTGGTATAGCATTCCAATTTGAGGGTCCTGCTATGGATAGTGCTCTTTCTTTTGTGGCAGTAAAGTGGGTGGGTTTAGTAGGGGGTATGTGTAAAGTACCATTGTATGCAGATCTGGTGGGTCTATTGGAGGTATGGAAATGTAGAGAGTCGTTGAGCCAGTGCAAGTCAGGGTTATGTAGTGTCTTGTGTATGACAGTGAGACTTTTGAGGCGACTTCTGAAGGAGATTGGGAGCCAGTGGAGGTCTCTAAGGATGGGGGTGATATTGTCCTTTCTGCGAGTGTTAGTGAGTACTCTAGCAGCAGCATTTTGTAGCATTTGGAAGGGTTTGATGGTGGATGAAGGGAGACCTAGCAGGAGGGAATTCCAATAATCTAATTTGGAGAATATTATGGCCTGAAGGACAGTGCAGAAGTCATTAAAGTGGAGGAGAGGTTTAAGTTTTTTGAGGACATGAAGTTTGTAGTAGGATTCTTTCATGGTAGAGCTTATGAACCTTTTGAGGTTCAGTTGGTTATCTAGTATAATGCAAAGGTCTCGTACATGTTGGGCACTAGGAGTTGAAGGGGGAAGGGTGTTGAAGTCAGTGGTGGTCAAGGTGTTGGGATTGTGTGATATAATAAGGAGTTCAGTTTTGGAGGAGTTGAGGGCGAGGTTAAGATTAGAGAGGAGTTGGGTGATTGATGTGAGGTAGGTTTCCCAGATCTTGAGGGATTTAGAAATGGATTCGGAAATGGGGATAAGGATTTGGACGTCGTCTGCGTAGATGAAATGACTGAGTCCTAGATTAGATAGAAGATGGCATAGAGGCAGCTTGTATATATTGAAAAGAGTGGAGGATAGGGAGGAACCTTGGGGAAAATCTCAAGTTAAGTTGATAGGTTCAGATTCACTGTTACCAATTTTGACTATTTAGTGTCTATTATGGAGGTAGGATTCAAGCCAGCGAAGAGCGGTGCCAGTAATGCCAATTTCAGTTAGATGGGTTAGAAGAATCTTGTGGCTGATAGTGTTGAAGGCGGAAGAGATGTCTAGCATGGCAAGAATGTAGGAGTGCCCATTATCCATACCTTTAAGGAGAGTGTCAGTGACGGAGATTAGGAGGGTTTCGGTACTATGGAATTTGCGGAAGCCAAATTGAGAAGGGTATAAAATATTGTGTTTTTCAAAGTGATCAGAGAGTTGGATGTTTATTATTTTTTCCATAAATTTGGCTAAGAAGGGTAGGTGTTATGCTCAGGTTGTGAACCCTTGGCTGACCGGAGGGTGGTATACCTTTCGGAGGGTCCGTAGGTTCTCTCGTCAGTGGCGAGGCAGAGCAGGAGACCGGACCAGCTGACCCCTGGTGCTGGAGACTGAGGCGACTGTGGAGGCGGATGAAGAGACGAGAAGAGGAGCTGAGTCTTCACCCCTGGAAGTCTGTGATCCCCCCAGGAGGAGCCCGTAGGGACCCAGACCGCTGGGACTTAGGTGGATCTTTGAGAGGTCAGGGTGATGGAGCAAGGGCTGACTGGAGCTTCGTCCTGGAAGCCCTCGGTCCCCCCGGGAGGAGCCCGTAGGGACTCGGGCCGCTGGGACTTAGGCGGGCCCTTGGAGACGGTAGTCTGGAAGGAGTCCTAGGTCGAGTGCCAAAGGGTCGTCGCTCACCAGTCCGAGGTCACACACCGAGGGATCACCACTTGCCAGTCCGAAGTCACACGCCAAGGAATCACCGCTTGCCAATCTGAAGTCGTACACCAGAGAATCACCGTAAGCCAATCCGAAGTCAGGAACCGGGAACACCAAGACGAAACAGGAACTCACCGAAGCAAGCAGACTAGACTACGAGAAGCGTTGCCAAGTCACTGGATGAGCAGAGGAAGCTGCCTTTTATACTTCCCCTGCTCTAGCTGATAGAAAACAGGTGAAGCCATTTAAAGGGATTAGGTCCCTTTAAATTTGTAGAGGAGGCGCGGCCTCGCGCCTAAGGATGGCGGCGGCCATCTCGCCCCACGGAGGAGAGATGCTGCTGGACGCCGCGAGGGGGGAGCAGGACGGCTCCCCCTGCAGCGAGCAGCACCAGAGGCCGCGTGGGTGAGATGGCCCGAATCAGGGCCCTCCCCCGTGGCTCCCGCGGCGAGGGAACGCCGCGGCCAAGGTAGGGGGCTGCGGTCATGGGGCGCGGAGCACAACAGTAGGATTGAAATAGGTCGTTAGTTGGCTGGTTCAGAAGGGTTGAGATTAGGTTTCTTAAGGATGGGTCTCACGATGGCTTGTTTTAAGGAGGTGGGGATGTTTCCAAAGGTGATGGAGCAGTTGATCATATCGGCTAATGGTTTGGCTATTAGGTTAGGGATTGTCAGGAGGTATTTTGTGGGGATGGTGTCGGAGGGATGTGCTGCGGGTTTAATTTTCTTTAGGAGGGTTTCTATTTCGGAGGATGAGGTGGACTCAAAGGATTCTAAGGTCGCATGATGGATTTTAGCGGGGATGTTTGAGAGGGTGGTGGAAGGGTGAAATCTGGATATGAGCTTGGATATTTTGTCGTGGAAAAAGTGGGCAAGGTTATCACATATGGTTTTGGTGTCCTCATCAGGAATGGGAGGGGGGAGGGGCGGTTTTGTAAGGTTGGAAACATAGGAGAAGAGGGCTTTGGCATTGTATTGAATGTTGTGAATTCTGAGGGTATAGAAGTCACGCTTGGTATTAAGGATAGACGTTCTGTAGAAGGTAAGGGCGGATTTGTATGAAGCCTGTTGGGTGGGGGAGGGATTCGTGCACCGTTTCTTAGGTCGTGTTTAAGTTTTTTTAGTTCAGGGGTGTACCATGGTTTTCTAGATTTGCGGGAGGGGTTTAGCGTTTTGGTTGTTGGGGACAGATTTTGTTGGCAATGTCGCTGGTGATGTTGTACCAGTTGGAGAGGGCAGATTCAGGGTTGGATAGATCGAGATCATTGAGGGTGTCAGTGAGGGAGAGAATTAAGTCGTCTTTGGAGCAGGGTTTTCTGAATTGGATGGTGGTGGAGAGTGAGTGATGGGAGATAGATGCTGTCATTAAGAGAGGTTAGTTTTGATGAGGAAGTGGTCAGACCAGAGGACAGGGGTGCAGATTGGTGTCTTGGAGGAGAGGATGTGAGAGTTAATAAAAATTTGGTCTAAGGAGTGGCCTGCTTTGTGTGTAGGGCCGGTTATAATCTGTTTAAAACCCATGGTGTTCATTGAGGCTAGGAAGGCTTCGCAGGAAGGGGATGGAGGAATGGTGTCTACGTGGAGGTTGAAATCGCCAAACAGGACGGTAGGTATGCCCATATTGAGATTGTCAGCAATAAATTCAATAAAGGGAGATGCGTTGTTTTCAAGGAGGCCTGGGGGGAAGTAAACTAGGCATATTTGGAGTTGTGATGATTTGAAAAATTCAATTTCGATTTTGGGGGAAGTATGGACCGTTTGGGATGTTAGTCTGAGTTCTTTTTTGGCAGCTAATAGGATACCTCCTCCTATTTGTTTGAGCCTGGGTAAGGAGAAGATGTCATATAAGTGAGAAGGGAGTTGGTTTAGAGGGACTAGGTAGGTTTGTTTAAGCCAGGTTTCTGTTATGGCACAGATGTCTGGATTGTCATCAAGAAGGATGTCATTCAGGATGGGTGTTTTCTTAGTTAGATATTGGGAGTTGAAGAGGATAAAAGAGAGGGCTGTGAGGCCAAGAAACTGTGTCGGGGAGAAACATGATGGGGATTAGGGATCCTGAGTGAGAGGTAGGATTGTATAGGAGTGGTTTTTTAAAGTTGCGTGGGGAATGTTGGAGGATGAGGATCGGGAGAGTTGACATGATAGGAGATAGGGGTATTGAGGGTGGGGAGGGCAGAGGTAAAGGGGCGTGTAGAATGAGAATGGGGTGGAATGGTAAGTGGAGGAAGAAGTAGGAGTGAAGGGGGGTTTGGGGAGAGGAAAAGTAGAGATGGGGAGGGAGGAATGTATGGAGTCAAGCGAGGTTTAAGAAAGGTAGTAGGGAAGTGCAGCTTCAGGGGCAGCGCAAAGGGGCACGCCAAGGGGCAGGCCCCTTTGTCGCGCTTCTTCGGCGCGCGTCGCCTATGGCTCACCGGCGCGAGATTTAAAGATCTGTCCCACGTCGCTCCACTGATGCAGGCAGGTAGGTGGAGTTATCTGCGGCAGGCTGGCTGGCGTCGGGCGAATCAGGAGGGGTCCGTTCGTGTACCTGGGGGGGGTGGGGCAGCAGAGGCACTCCTCATGGCAGTGCAGGGGAGCAAGGGCCAATAGGTGGCCTCGTTGGGGCTCCGGGCTGGGGCAGGGTCGAGAGCGGGATTTCATCAATGTATCGATGTAATGAGCTCACAAATACTATTGCTCTATGGGCTTATAGATCCTCTCAATGTAAATATACAATTAATCAACCCCAGTATTAGAGGAACTGTGAGTGCCACATACACGAAACTGGTTGCAGCCCTTTGTGGGCAAGAGCCAGATGACTGTAAGAACACACTATCTTTCTGATACAATTTCCCATAGTAGTAAGGGTTTCATTTTTGAATATAAATGATAGGTTCCTCTAATACTGGGGTTGATTAATTGTATATCAATGTATCGATGCTATGAAAAAATCAAAGATGACCATGAGGAAGGATATATGAAATCATCTTCAAATTTGCTCATGTATAAGCAAGCTAAACTTGGTGCCATGGTGGCCCACATGGCAGTCCCTTTTATTTGTTGATAAGTAGTTGCTGAAATTGGAAATAATTCTTATAGAGCCAGACATGTGAGAGTGAGTAAAAAAGTGGTAAATTAATGTCAGGGCCTCTTCTTGGGGGATATTAGAATAAAGAGAAACAATATCTAAGGTTACCAGAACGCATGAATTGGGGGGGGGGGGGGGTGAAGAGACATTATTCAAAATATTGATAAAGTGACTAGAGTCTCTGACATAGGACCGGCTTTTACTAACCAAAGGTTGCAAAAAGATGTCCACGAATTGAGACAAGGGTTCCAAAACAGACCCTATGCCAGAGACAATGGGACGTCCAGGGAGATTGTGTAAGGATTTGTGAATTTTTGGGAGAATATAAAAAGTAGGGATTTTGGGAAAATCAACCTGTAGGAATGATGCCTCGCGGGGAGTGATTTGATGTGAATCCAGGGCTTGTCGTACAACATTCTTAATAGTTTCTTGTAATTCTGATGTGGGATCAGAAACCAATGGAACATACAATTTATTGTCCAATAGTTGACGTGTTACTTCCCTAACATAGCAATCCTTATCCAAAATCACAATACCTCCCCCTTTATCAGCAGGTTTGATGATAATCGATTGATCCTCCGTCAAGGATTTAATAGCAGCTTTCTCATCTTTAGAAATGTTATAATGTCTCACCGTTGGTCTCTAGGGTAAATGCTGAATATCTGATTGTATCAACTTCTCAAAAGTAAGCAAAATAGGGTCCACGGGCCCTGGGGGGAGCCACCTGGACTTAGTGTGAACTAGTGATAAATCATTGGAAAGAGGAGTATCTGCAAAGAAACATTTAATGCGTAACATCCGAAAGAAGCGGAATAGGTATATCTGTATATAAAAGGGATCATAAGGGATAGTGGGAACAAACGATAGTCCTTTTTCCAAGACGGATACTTCAGTCCTGGAAAACTGACGTGATGAAAGGTTGAAAACCAGACCAATAGGTCCGGGAGTTATTGCCATGGATTGTGAGACTGTTGTTGTCGTGTATTTCGTGTCACCCTGGAGGATTGAAATGTTTGTAATCATCCTCGAACCCTGGGATTTCGTGAAGGTTTCCCAGATTGAGGGAATTGTAAAAAAGGCTGTTGAGACGAGAACAAAGAAGAAGGTTGTGAAACAGATGTGCCAGGAACTTCCTCCTGGTGAGGAGCTGAAAATATCTCATCCGCTGATGAGTCGTCTGAGGAAGAATTTGCAAAGGTGACTTTATTGCATGATGTGCTTGTAGTAGACATCCATGAATAAACAAATCCCTTGGAATAGTCAGATTCGTTACGTAGAAATTTCTTATATTTAGCTGCCTTCAGATCACTTCTGAACTTCTCCAAATTAGTATGAAAGTCAGCCAATTGTTGCTCAAAGGCTTCCAATGGAGTCAAATTCTTAATGGTGTCAAACTGGACTGATAATTCCTCATGTAGTGTAGTTGACAGTTGTTTATTGGTTTCAGTGATGAGCAACATCAAATCGAACGAATATTTATTAAGAATTTGATTCCAACGTATCAAAAAGTTTTTCTTATCCATATGTAAGCGGGGCTCCTTTTGAATCCTCAGACCTTACGGTATTCTTTTGACTCGGCAATATTCAATGAGAGTCAGAGCATGCAAATCTGAACGGGTGAAGCGTTTCTGTAAGTTGATGATGTCAATCAAGATGTGCTGGATGCAGGAGTATTCGAATCTGAGAAGAAAGGAGGGTCTGTCAAGACTGCCTGGAACGCCTCCTCTGAGTAGCTGAAAGTAAGGTCGTCGGCAGAGGTACCCATTCAAACAGCTCCAGAAAACTGGAGAAATCCAAAACCACAAAAATGGAACCGAGGAAGTTCACTCCAATTATAAAATATCCAAACACCCAAGGAGATGCACAAAAATTGTAAAAGGTCCAAACTTGAATAAATTTGTAAGAAGCAAATCTTTTTATTTACAAGAATGGCAACTCCTTTGCTCGTCTGTCAAACATAACAGTTCTCAATTGGTCCCCCTACACGGACCCCCTACTGTCCCTCCCGAAAGGCTGCTTCGGGAGGGACAGTAGATGATAAGAGTTTTTAACAACTGAAACATAAAAATATTAATAATATTAAAGAAAAGGACCCACATAAATAGGTACCAAATTCAGATATAATGCTGCTGAAACATACTTTATATATGAAGTCACATTCAAACATTTGACGGAACAAAGAGAGCGGGCAGTGAAGGCAGACCCAAACATTTAAAGGGACTACAATTTTGGCATGAAAGGGATGGACCAATGAGGAAACGACAAATCAGGAAAAATCAGCCAATCATAGAACAGAAATAGACAAGTGAAAAATAACAATAACAGATACTGGCTACTAAATAAAATATTGCCATTCAGTTTAATTGTTTAATCCCATAGGGGAAAGGCATTGAAGTTTATATATCCATTTCTGCTCCTGCGAATCAACATCTCGGAGAAATTGCTGCCCCGAAGCGGGGGAAGCAACATGTCAATGATAAGGAACTTGCGATCAGTTTCAGAATGTCCTAACATGAGCCAGTGAGATACTAAGGGAACTGTTTCTCATCCTGTTCTAACACTTGATCTATGTTCAACGATGAATTAGCCATGATCTGTGGGTGATGTCATTTGGCAGCACCAAATAGACTCATCTCTCCTAGCTAGTAGAGCTTTGAGCTCTATTGAGCTTCTGTGGGATTTCCTGCATGGGTGTTTCATCAAAAGCCTCCTTAGTCTATATCATAGCTAAATATAGCTAGGTGGTCGACTCTCCAGGGAGGAAGATGGGCATCTTATGGCTAATTCATCCCGCTATCTACAGAAAACACTGTTTAAGGTAAGCAAACTTGCTTTTTTCATCGATAAGCAGGCTAAATTAACCATGCTCTGTGGGGAGTCCCAAGCTGAGTGTTGAAGCAGAGCGTTTACTGAATAAGCAACCCAGACCCCACTTTGGAGAATAGTCTACTGCGAGAACAGGTTGCGCAAAATTGCTTCTTCAAAGTTACTGTCAGTCCTTGTTGTTCAAACAGCAATGAGACATAAAGGTGTGACCAGATGGTCAAGTTGCAGCTTAGCAAATGTACTCATAGGGTACTAGCGTAAGATAAGCAACAGTAGCTCTGAGCTGATGAACTTCGACTGAGTCTGTGTTCTGCAATCCTGTTAAGTTGTGGCAGTGCTGAACGCATTCCACTATCCAAATGGACAATGTACATTAGGCGACTTTGACACCAAGTCTGTAAGTGTCATAATGCAATAAATAGATATGAAGCCTGGCGATGCGGTTGAGTTCTTTTCATATACTAAATGAAGACACTTTTATAATCTAAGGTATGAAGGTTTCTTTCTTCTTTATGGACATGAAGTCTTGGAAATAAGATAGATAATATGATGGATTGATTGATAGGGCAAACCGAGGCAGCCTTTAGTAGAAATTTTGGGTGAGTGGGAAGGAGTGGTAAAAATGCTCAGAAATGAGCTTGGAGTTTGCTGATTGTTGTAGTTAAGGTAACTGTGGTGAGGAGAACACTACTTTCCATGTCAAGAACTGAAGAGAATCCTTCTGTAGTGGCCTGAAAGGCAGCCCAATGAGTTGAGAAAAGACAACATTCAAGTCATATGGAAGGGGAGCTTTTGTGCCAGGGGCCAAATGTGGCACAAGCCTTTCATAAAGCTAGATATCAGTGAATGAGTAAAGATGGATTTAGTTGAAAATGGTAGGCTACTAAGTGTTGATGTACTTTCATCAGCGATATGGCAAAGCCTGAGTCAGAAAGGAGGATTAAGTATGTTAGCAAGTGCTTGGGCTCACATGAAAATGGGTCCAAAGATTGTTTTTAATTTTGTTGGAACCATTTGGAATACCCAGTCCATTTGAAGGTACAGCATACTCTGGCAGATGTCATGCTAGTTGGAACCAAAATGTTCTCATTTGCTTTAGACAAAGAGGGATGAGCAAGTACTGAGCGCTCAACATCCAAGCCATTGGTATGAGGTAAACAAGGCCTGGATGGTAGAGCATTCTTTTGTCCTGAGTTAACAACGTAGGATCTGTCCCCAAATATATGGGGGCATTGCTAGAAAGTTATATGAGATATACATGTCTGTCCGGACCACACTGGAGCTATAAGAAGCAGCTTACACACTACCCTGGCAATCAGCAGTAGCAGTGGAAAAACATCCATGAGGCTTGGCCCCAAATCGAGGAGGAAAGCTTCCTGAGCCAGTCTGAGATTGCTGGGTAGAACTGAGGAAAAACTGATCTAGTTTTCTATTCTGTTCCAACACAAACTGGTCAGTTGACAGCCAACCCCCTAAAAAGAATAGTTTGTCGATTGTTGCAAAGACCACTCCAGTGGTTAGAATACTCTGCTGAAGGTGATCTGTCAGTGTGCTGGAGATCCCGGGAAGAGAGAGGTGGCTTGTAGAACAGGTCAATGTCTGGTTGTACACTCCCCAATATTTAATGCTTCCTTGCAGAGAGGACATGATTCTATGCCTCCCTGTTTACTGACATAAAAATATAGCAATCTGGTAGGCTTTTTAAGATTCTCTTCCCTCAAAGAGGATGCGTAAACTTTGATAGTGTTTAACTGGTTGCTCTTAATTTGAGCAGATTGATCTGATAATGTCTCTGTTAGCAAGACCAGGTGCCCTGGGATCAGAATGATCCTATGTGAACGCTCTTCCTTTCCAGGAGGTGTCTATTGCTAGCAAGACTTGATGAAGAAGAGCACAAAATGGTGCTCCAACCTGAATCACACAGGGGTTTTACCACTAGAGTAATTCTCACCGTGGAAACCTGCATTGTGGTGGATAATGTTTGGTTCAGATGGTCCTACTGAGAGTGGAGACCCCAGTGTAGATAACAGATATAAAGCGGGTCAATGGGACCACATGCAATGGCTGCCAGCATATGTCCTGATGCAATGAGAATCACTTTGGCTGTCACACAGTGAGAGATCAGTAGTTTGTGTATGAGCAATAACATGGTATACGCTCAATCCGTCATCAGGAACGCTCCCTTATGTAGTGAGTCTACCCATTCTTTAATAGATTTTATTCTCTGAGCAGGTACTAGATCTGACTTCTCAACCAGAAAAGCGCAGATTTTGTAGAAGACAGGCTGTCTTGTGTAGGGAAAGCAACACTTATTCTCGAGAGCTTGGAGTTCTTTCCTATACTTGGATGACCCCTGGCCAGTCATCCAAGTATGGGAAAGAACTTGAATCCCTTGGTTGAAGGAGGCATGCAGCTACCACTGTAAGGCATTAGGTAAAGATTCTTAGAGCTACCGATAAGGCAAACGGGAGTGCCTTGTACTGGTAGATTTCTAAGCAGGGGGGGATCTTTGATGATAGGTAATTTTTTTAAAGAGTTACATATGTAAAAAGCAATTTTCAAAGCCATTTACCCAAGTTAAGTGCACTTAATGCGGGTAAAACAAATAGACAATTCAAAGGCATATCTTGTGTCAATTCTTAAAAAGCCACTTAACATAGGTAAAGTGTATTTGCACATGTAGAACCCCAGTCTAAGCATGTAAATGTTTTTGAAAATTGGGGCCTCATCTGTTTCATGAACTTTGAATATGACAGGTGTTCTGATGTGATGTCAGGCATATCCAGAAATCGGTTAGAAGGTACATCTGGAGAACCCTTTTCTGAAACTGAGAGTTTACTGATTCAGGACAACAATGATGATGAAGGCAAACCAAGGGGCTTTTCTAGTTGCCTCAGGTGGAAAAGCTCTGATCAACCACCTCTAAACAGCTTGACCTCACTGCCAATTGAGTGAGAAATTCAGGAACCTATATCAAGGGTTCTAAGGATGTGTTCATCCCGACAGGTGATACTGGGACTCCAGTCTGAAGGATTGTTGCAGCAGAGCTGAAAAGGAGCCGCTGAATTATTCTGTCTGTTTAAATGATAAGGCGAAGAAATTTCTCACTAGACCTGCTGTCTGGTCAAGCAACTGACATGTCCTCTGACCTGGCACAAATGATGGAACATCATCTCTGAGGACAAGGATAGGTTCCTGTACCTCAATAGGAGACTTCTCTTTTTTTATTTTTGGAGGCAAGCGACAATATGAGCATACTGGAGCTGGCATCTCTAATCAGAAGCCATTGGTTAGCAGCCTAGAAGGGATGAGGGCTGAAGTAATTGGAGGCTGTAGGTAAGATAAGCCCTTCAGCATCAGGCCTAGAGTGGCCTGCATACAGCTGCTTCCAGTGCCTGCCTCGATGTTTCCTGTGCATCCTTGATGCTTCCTGTGCACTGAGTGCCTGTTGATGCTTGCATCAGTGCACCGTGCTTCATCAAGTACATTGGAGCACCATGCATCAACACAACTATCAGGTCTCCATGCATTGAGCGTGACCATTGGTGTGTTGTGCATCCAGCATGTCCATTAGTGTGCCATACACATCTTCAGTGCTTTGTGCAACAATCTCATCCATCAGTGCATTGTGTGTCGAGTGCATCAAGATGCCTTGCAGTAACAGTGCTGATGCTGACTTACATTTCTTTGATATAGGCTCCTGCTTGAATCAGGGTGATTGTAACTTGCCCTGTGGCTTCAATTTAGGATGATGGAGGAGCTTTTGAGGATCTCCTGCTCAACTCATTTCTTGGCGAGGCAGACAGTGCTGCACTGAGGGAAGAGGATCTACTGCCACTTCTGAGAGACTGTTACTTACATGGACCCTTTGGCTGTGACAGGACAGAATACCCTCTGAAGGTTCTGCCATCAGCAGGCGGAATGTCAACCGGGTAGCAAGGTTCGATCCAAGGGCAGGGCAGGTCGCAGCAGAGGGAGCGGAGTCCAGAAGGCAATCCGGATGGGCAGGCAGTGAACAGCCAATCCAGTAAGCAATCTGGATTGAACAGGTGACAAGCGAACAGCAGATCCAAGGCAATCCAAGTCATGGCAGGCAGCAGGCAATCAAGGTGTGCAAGGCAGTCCAAGTCGTGGCAGGCAAGCAGGGTATCGAAGGCAGTCCGAGACAAGGCAGGAGGCAGGCAACACAAAATCCGAGGCAGTCTGAGTCAGGGCAGGAAGCAGGCAACACAAACTCCAAGGCAATCCAAGTCAGGGCAGGCGGCAGGCAAACAAGGTATCCAAGGCAGTCCGAGACAGGGCAGGAGGCAGACAACAGAAGATCCGAGGTGGTCCGAGTCAGGGCAGGAGGCAGGCAAGAGAAATGCAACGTGTCAGACGGGAGCAGTCCTGTAGCTGAGGCAATGGTTCCAGGATGAGCTGCCCTTAAGTAAGGGCAGCTTAATGACATCCCAACCATGTACCGCTGAGAGTTCCCGCCGCAGGCCCTTTAACAGGAGCACAGTCTCCTCCGCGTGCGCCTAGAGGAAGCCGCAGGGAGCGCCTTAGCAGCGGCATTGCGGCACTAGTAAGTCGGGCATGTCTCCCGAGTACTGGCATCGATGGAGCTGTCCAGGGGGGCCAGCCCCCTAGAGGAGGCGGACCGCAACTGGAAACAATACCCCCTCCTTTAGGGCTCCCTCCTTGAGATTTTGGTTTCTTGGGATGGGAGGCGGGAAAGGTCCTTAAAAGATTCTTATCTATGATATTAGAAGTGGATTCCCAAGTATGTTCCTCAGGTCCAGAGCCTTCCCAAGAAATCAGATACTCCCATTTATTGTTCATTCGGCAAACATCTAGTACCTCCCTTACTAGGTACTCGGATGCGATGGCAGGGGTTACAGGTGTTTTCCGGGAAGGCCAAGTAAGAACCAGTGGCTTAAGAAGGGATACGTGAAAAAGATTATGTATGCCCATGGAGATAGACGTAGTTGGTAGGTAACGGGACCGATTTGGCGAAGAACAGGAAACGGACCTACATACCGAGGTGCCAGTCTCATGGAGGATAGATGAAATCGTAGATGTTGGGTACTCAACCATACCTTGTCTCCGGGTTTAAACTGGGGGGCTGGTCTGCGATGCCAATCTGTAGCTGTCCTAGCTTTCTGTGCCTCCCGTTTTAGCATCTCCTCGATACAAATCCATAATTTTCGTAGCTCCTGGGCAGTGGACTGGGCTGCTGGTGATGGTACCGAGAGGGGTATTGGTAATGGGGAGAGGGCTCTTTTCCGAACACTATCTGAAAGGGGGAGGTCCCGGTAGCTGCACTACTGTGTGAGTTATACGAAAACTCTGCTCATGGTAAAAGGTTAGCCCAGTCATTCTGGGGTTTGTTGACATACACTCTTAAGAAAGTTTTTAATGTTTGGTTAGTTCTTTCTGTTTCACCGTTGGCTTGAGGATGATAGGCGGTTGTGTGGTTCTGCGTGATATTGAATTTGCAACAAAGAGCGCGCCAATACTTGGCAGTGAATTGAGTACCTCTATCAGAAATAATGTGTTTGGGAAGTCCACGTAGTCGAAGTATATGAGTGACGAATAGTCGAGCTAGTTCAGGAGCCGAGGGAAGGCCTGAAAGAGGGGTGAAGTGTACCATCGTAGAAAATCGGTCTATAACGACTCAAAATACAGAATTGCCTTCGGATAGAAGAAGATCCACAATAAAGTCCATGAAAATGTGGATCCAGTGTTCCTTTGGTGGTGGTATAGGTTGCAAAAGTCCCCAAAAGCTTCCCCACCAATGGTTTCTGCTGGGCACAAGTGGGGCAAGATTTTCATGTAGGCTTTTACATCTGCTTGCATCCAGGGCCATCAATAATAACGCCTGCAAAAATCAATAGTACGTTTCTGCCCTGGGTGTCCGGCTGTGCGGGAGTCATGGGCTCATTTTAAGACTTTGGGTCGGAGACGAAAGGGTACAACCGTTTTACCAGGAGGAATGGTTAATGAGTAGGTCAATAAGATACAAGCAGTTTCTATTATGTGTCGAGGTGGTTCCTTTATCTCCTCTGTCTTGAAAGGATTGGGATATTGCATCTGCCCTGACATTCTTGGAAGCGGGGAGGTATCGTATTTCAAAATGAAAGCGAGTGAAGAATAGGGCCCAGTGGGCCTGTCAAGCATTCAAATGCTGCACCTGATGGAGATGCTCTAAATGTTTTTGATCAGTATAAATTGTAATTAGATGTTGGGCCCCCTCCAACCATTGCCGCCATTCTTCTAACGCCAACTTAATAGCCAAAAGTTCCTTGTTCCCTATTCCATAATTATGTTCAGATGGCGTGAATCTTCGAGAAAAAAAGGAGCAGGGATGAAGAACTCCCGAGTTGGAGTGTTGACTGAGTACTGCACCCATACCAGAATCATAGGCATCCACTTCCAAGATGAAGGGGCGAAAAGAGTCCGAGTGGTGGAGGCAAGGTTCTTGGAGAAAGGCCTTCTTCAATTTCTGAAAAGCTTTAACAGTCTCCAGGGACCAATCCTTGGTATTAGCTCCCTTACGAGTGAGGGCTGTGAGGGGAGCAGTGAGCTGAGAGTACTGGGGAATAAAGTTCCTGTAATAATTGGCAAAACCTAAAAACCTCTGTAAGGCGCAGAACGCTGAGGGTTATGGCCATTCCTGGATACTACGAACTTTCTCTGGGTCCATGTGGAAACCAGATATCCGAGGAAGGGAAGACTTTCTTGCTCAGAGCTGCACTTTTCCAATTTGGCATACAGTCTATTTTCTCGGAGACTTTGTAAAACTAGCCGGACATGGTGACGATGTGAGGAGAGGTCTTTAGAAAAGACCAGGATGTCGTCCAGATAGATTACCACACACTCGTACAGGAGATCTCAGAAGACGTCGTTCATGAGATTCTGAAATACTGCAGGGGCTTTGCATAGGCCGAATGGCATTACTAAATATTCATAATGGCCATCTCTTGTTTAAAAACTGTCTCCCATTCATCTCCGGATCTTACTTGCACCAGGTTATAGGCACCTCGGAGGTCCAGCTTGGTAAAAATCCGAGCCCCTTGTAAGCGATCAAATAATTCATAGGCCGATACCGTAAGGAGCGGTAGGAAGAGTTGCGTTAGTGCCGGGCGCACCCAAGTTTGCCGCACGCACAGGCCGGCTCACCTACCGCTCGATACTGTATTTAAATAGCTTGCAAATGCAAGCCGCGTCCAAGAAGCGTCGGAGAAGGGTTAGGCCTGCGCAATCCATTTTACTGTATAGAGCGCTATACAGCGCCTATACAGTAACCTGGGTGCGTAGGAGAAGTGGACGGTTCTCTTACGCTCGGTTCTCCTACGCTCGGGATTGCCAGTCCTCTCTACCCTCCTCCTGAAGCAACGAAAGGTGGCTGGTGAGCGAAAAAGGGGCAGCCCAGTCCTCTCTACCCTCCTCCCGAAGCAACAAAAGCTGGCCGGTGAGTGAAAAAGGGGCAGCCTAGTCCTCTCTACCCTCCTCCCGAAGCAACGAAAGCGAAAAAGGAGCGGAAAAGGAGAAAAGCGACATGTGAATTGTAACTTACTCTTGCAGCCCTCCTCCGGAGATGCACCGCGGCTCCCCTGCCTCCCGGGGGCTGCCCCCTGCCTCCCGGGGGCAGCTGGCGGCAAAAGTGGCCCCGCTGGCGAAGATGGATGCATGTACAGGCCCTCTGACACGATCGCTCCAGCTGTGGCCACTTCTCCTGCGTGCATTCAGCCTGTGCGTGCAATTTGGCTGCTCAAGGCGTGACGTCACTACGTTTGGCGTCATGGCGTGTGACGTCACGCCTTGAGCGGCTAAATTGCACGCACAGGCTGAATGCACGCAGGAGAAGTAGCCGCAGCTGGAGCAATCGTGTCAGAGGGCCCGTGCTGTCTTTCGCCGCCGTGCTGTCTTTTCGCCGCCAGCTGTCCCTGGGAGGCAGAGGGCAGCCCCCGGGAGGCAGGGGAGCCGCCGTGCGTCTCCGGAGGAGGGCTGCAAGAAAAGTAAGTTACACTTCACATGTCTCTTTTCTCCTTTTTCGCTTTCGTTGCTTCTGGAGGAGGGTAGAGAGGACTGGGCTGCCCCTTTTTCGCTCACCGGCCAGGGCAGATGAGCGAGGGCTGGGGGAAAGTTTGCCGCCTACCCTTACCCCTGCCTCTAACGCAGGGGTAAGGGTAGGCGGTA
The DNA here is from genome assembly GCF_901001135.1 of Rhinatrema bivittatum. Classification (NCBI taxonomy): domain Eukaryota; kingdom Metazoa; phylum Chordata; class Amphibia; order Gymnophiona; family Rhinatrematidae; genus Rhinatrema; species Rhinatrema bivittatum. The sequence continues at coordinate 499,660,798 of NC_042615.1, read as the reverse complement.
AGTTAGCAGGTTAAATGCGCGGCTAAACTGCAGGTTAAAAAGGCGATAGTCGGGGCGCGCGTTACTGAATGGGGGGAATAGCTAATCCAATCGTTTATATCTCATATACATGCCGCGGGCGGAAGGGGTTACTTGTTGATTTAAAGAGGCGGTAAGAATGGGTTAAAGGGGATAGTGGATCGCGGGTTGGGCTAACGCGGCCAAATTGTGAGTAAAAGGCGGGTTAGAAACAGGGTAACCCCAGCCGCACTTTACTGTATTGACCTGTCAGTGATGAGGGGTAAAGGGAACTGGTCCCTTTTGGCTATAGCATTGAGTCCACGATAATCTATGCAGGGCTGAAGGGATCCGTCTTTTTTGGTGACGAAGAAGAACCCCGCTGCTGCGGGGGAGGTAGATGGTCTGATGAAGTCTCTATCTAGATTTTCTTTAATATAGAGATTCATAGCCGCCATCTTTGGTGCAGATAATGGGTACACTGTTACATTTATAGCGCAATCATACAGCCGATGAGGAGGGAGTTCCTCAGCCTTGGCCTTGGAGAAAACATCCTTATAATCCATATATGGGGGTGGAAGACCTGATAAGGTCGTGGCCACAATGCAGGTTGACCAAGGGTGCACCTGATCCAAGCAAGAATCGTGACACAAGGGTCCCCACTTTATAAGTTCCAAGGTTTCCCAGTCAAATTGAGGAGAATGGTAACGTAACCAGGGCAGGCCCAGGACCACTGGGTGAATAGCCTTTTTAATTACTAGAAAGGGAAGATCCTCCATATGCAGGACTCCGCTATGAAGTTGTAGAGGAACTGTGGTGGAGAGGATGCTTCCTGGAAGAGGATCCCCGTGGATAGAGGAAATAATTAGAGGTTTGTCTCAAGGGACCACCAGTATATTCAGGAGTTCTACCAGCGTCTCGGTGATAAAATTCCCACCGGCACCAGAGTCAATGAGAGCCAGCATGGGATGTGTTCGTCTATCCAATTCTAAGGATATCGGCAAGGTGAGTTGGGGAGCAGGTGTGGTGACTCAATTCAGGGGAGAGAAGGTTGGAGCTAGAAGTACAGGTTGGCGGGGCCTCATCTCTCGGAAACGCTGTTGTAGGCATCGGTTGATTCATCCAGCCAGATGAATTGATCCATCCAATGAGTTGGGCAAGTCCCAAGTTGCTAATTCATCCTTAATCTTAGGTGATAGACCTTCCAGAAAGATAGATCAAAGGCTATCTTCCCTCCAATTTAACTCTGTAGCCAAGGTCCTAAATTCTATAGCATAGTCCATAAGCGGGCAACCTCCATGGCAGAGGTGTAGCAAATCAGACCCGGCGATAGTGAGTCATCCTGTCTCATCAAAGACCTGCTTTTGAAGGTCTTTACAAATTCTTGCAAATTCTGAAGCAACGGATCTCCTTACTCCCAAAGAGGAGAAGCCCAAGCTAAAGCCTTCCCATCCAGGAGGGACAAAATGAAGGTGGTCTTGATGGAGTCCGTAGGGAACTGTCCGGGCTGCAGGGCGAAGTGCATGAAGCACTGATTCAAAAATCCTCGACATAGAGCTGGATCTCCCGTAGATCGTGGTGGAACAGGCGGACGAATGGCAGGTGCAGCAGCAGCCATGGTGGATGTATCAGGTGAAGGAGTGGGTGCCGGGGCTGCGGTGGCATCGAGTTGCGCACTGAGACGTTCCAAAGAGTTCGCCAGAAGTTCTAGGCACTGTTGCTGTTGTTGTATCCTCTGTGCCAGTCCGGGAATGGCTTGAAGTCCTGAAAGGTCCGCCAGGTCCATGGCCTCAGCTGTTACTTATGAGGACCCTTTGGCTGCAGCAGGATGGAATACTCTCCGAAGGCAACCTCAAAGGTTCTGCCGTCAGCAGGTGGAGCGTCACCCCAAGTAGCAGGGTTCAATCCAAGGGCAGGGCAGGTCGCAGCAGAGGGAGTGGAGTCCAGGAGGCAATCCGGACGGGCAGGCAGTGAACAGCTAATCCAGTAATCAATCCGGATTGAACAGGTGGCAGGCAAATAGCAGATCCAAGGCAATCCGAGTCAGGGCAGACAGCAGGCAATCAAGGTATCCAAGGCAGTCCCAGACAAGGCAGGAGGCAGACAACAGAAGATCCGAGACGGTCCGAGTCAGGGCAGGAGGCAGGCAAGAGAAATCCAACGCGTCAGAATGGAGCAGACCTGTATCTGAGGCATTGGTTCCAGGATGAGCTGCCCTTAAGTAAGGGCAGCTTGATGACATCTAAGCTGTGCGCCACCGAGAGTTCCCGCCGTGGGCCCTTTAACAGGAGCACAGTCTCCCACGCGCCTAGAGGAAGCCGCAGGGAGTGTCTTAGCCACGGCATCGAGGCACTAGTAAGTCGGGCGCATCTCCTGAGCACTGTTTTCGATGAAGCTGTCCGGGGGGGCGCACCCCCTAGAGGAGGCGGACTGCTACGGGTAACGGAGACTTATGCAGTTTCTCTATGTGGTACCCTGGAGTGTTGATAACATGGGACACTTGACTTCAGGCATATCCATAGTGACACAGGGATATCATTCTGTGAGAGTCTTCACCTTACCATGGATGCAGTTCATCAGTTATTTTGAGGAGGAAAAAGTGTTATTTTATTTTTTTTTTTTGTAGCACTAAAAAGTGCTTTTGTGAGTGCTGCAGTGCAGCAAGGCAACTAAAAGTTAAGAAAACTGAAGAAAATAATAAAAAAGAAACAAAAATCTTAAAAGATTCTGAAAAAATATCTGAAGGGTCTGAGTACAAATCTATGCTGTATTTGGACAAAAAAATGTCTTAGGAGGCTCTCAAGGCAACACCCACGTGAGAACTCCCACACATGCTCAGTAGAAATCAAAGCTCTACTAGCTAGCGGGCCGATGCAGTAAAGTGCGCTGAAGCCGAGTGCACTGTTAGCCCCTGGTTGGATGCGCGTTTTTGACGCGCTATTTTTACCCCTTATACAGTAGGGTGTAATAGCTGGTGAAAAACGCGTGGCCAACCCCCCGAAACTAATAGCGCCCACAACATGCAAATGCATGTTGATGGCCCTATTAGTTATTCCCGCGCGATACAGAAAGTAAAATGTGCAGCCAAGCCACACATTTTACTTTCACATTTTAATTTCGGCTGGCACCGGGAAAGTGTACAGAAAACCAGAAAAAAACTGCTTTTCTGTACACCCTCCGACTTAATATCATAGCGATATTAAGTCGGAGGCCCCAAAAATTAAAAAAAAATTTAAAATAAAAAAAAAAAAAATTTAAAATCTGCCCACGGGTTGGAAGACAGACACTCAATTTAGCCGGCGTCCGTTTTCCGAACCCATGGCTGTCAGCGGGTTCGAGAACCGACGCCGGTAAAATTGAGCATCAGCTGTCAAACTTCTGACAGCCGCCGCTTCTGTCAAAAGAGGCGCGAGGGACGCGCTGGTGTCCCTAGCGCCTCCTTTTACCGCGTGCCCTCATTTGCATATTTTTCCTTTCTGAATCGCGCACCCAGGAGAGTGGCCTGGGCGCGCACCAGGAGAGCAGGCGTTCGCGGGCTCTCCCGCAGGTTTTTCTGTATCGGCTCGTACGAGAGATGAGTCTGTTCAGTATCATCGGATGACATCAGCTGCAGATCATGGCTAATTCAGCCTGCTTATCGACGGGAAAAAAAAAGAAATGAAAACAGATTAACTGGGGTCACTGGCACTGCAGCAAGAAGTAAATTGGGCGGAGACTAGATCAGCTCCTCTGCCATCATATTCTATGTTTTGATGTATCTGGGGAAAAAAATCTATAATATAATTAAATCCATGTATTCAACCATCAACTGTGGGGTAAAGATAAACAAACAACTGGCAGACAGAGAGAGAGCTTCAGACAGGATTGAGGAGTGAGACAGGGATGCAGCCTGAGTCCCAAACTCTTCAATCTCTACATTAGTGATCTCCTCACACTACTGGAGAGAGCTCTCTGTGGAAATCCTGAAAACCTGATAGAGTTTTTTGTTCTTTGAGGATCAAGGTAGGGCAGTTCTGCACTGCAAGAAAAATATCTAAGGGCCTTCCATGAAACAAAGAAAGCTCTGGCCAATTTCAACTCCACTGTAAAGCTACTACTAAAACTATTTGATAGCATGGTTCAACTAATTCTCTTAAAATGGAGTAAAGTATAGGGTCCATCCTTAACCCAAAACTATACATCAGGGGTAGGTCCTTGAGTGCTGCAAACAGGGCTTGTTTTCAGGATATTCACAATGAATATGCATGAGATAGATTTGCATACTGCTCTATAGACTGGGACAGAACCCGGCCAGCCCAGTGGCTGAGGTGGTAGCTGCTGTGTACTGCCATGCAGAATGCCCCAGGTGTATCCCTGGGTTGGCTCTTCCGCTTCCTGGGTTGGCCAGGGCTGGAGATGCTGCGGAGGCCTCATTCACAGCGCCTGGGGGGTGGGAATCGTGGTCATTGTCTCAGGGTGACCCCCCCTAGTGGCTGGATTCAGAGAACATGATTGCAAGGGTCCAGAAGGAATCCTGGTATATGGCCTCTGGCCCAGGACTGTCACTTCAATAACTGGACTGAACATGAGTTGGGCGGTGATATAAAATAGGCAGCTGTGAATGAGGGCTCATGGCGCCAGTCCTGGTTCCGACTGAGCTAAAATTACAAAGGAGACGGAAGTAAACTCCCAGGTCAAAAAACACACACAAAAAAAGATTAGGGACAGAATCCCAGTAGGAACCCTGCACCTCCAGTTCTGCAAATAGACACTCTGGATGCAATTTCAGACTTTCTGCCCTGGGACAAAAATCGCACCTACTTTCACCTTGAAACTTGTCATGGTTACAAGTAATATCCCCCGCCCAATACATTTACATCTGCTTTGTCTGTGGGCACGTTTTGTTTTTTTTTATTAGAAAATAATGCACGTAGAGTTGAAAATGAAATCTATGCATGTTATTTCCCTCCCTGATTAAGTGCTCCCTAGGAGTGCCTCCTCTCATGATAGATAAAAGAGCAAGACCTGAAATTTTCAGACAGCCAATTAACTTGAATGAAATGCGTTTTACCCGTGTAAGAATTGCGCCCCTCATGTCCACAGAAACTCTCCCAGCGACGGGTGCGGAGTAGAGCTGGAGCTTTATCACGCTCCATGCAAAAAGAATATTCAAATTCTGGTGTCACCTCAGTAACAGCAAAACCACCTCCCTCCATTACCTGCCACTTTGTGACAGATCACAAAACCTGGCAAAAAAAAAAAAAAGATATAAACCTGCCATATCAGAATAGCACTAACTCCTATGACCCCCCCCCCCTCCCAAAAAAAAATAAAGAACTGGCTCTCTTATGAAAAGGCCCTAGAACTCCAATACACTTCCTATTAGGAGGTGTAGTTGGAAAAGAGAACAAGCTGGCCTGCTACAGATTCCCACGCAGAAACCACATGCCAGCAGAATCCCTCACCTCTTGTCACACGTGCAGAGCACAGAGAGACCCCCTCATCAGCTACAGAATAAAGAAACCACAAATTACAAATAGAAATATGCTGACAAAAACTGAACTGGAAGTCCCAAGAAGCCCGACTCTGCTTGCAGCGCAACACTCGAGAAATAGAAACGGAATTGCATTTCCTCCTGCACTGTGCAAAGTACAAAGATATCAGAGATACACATTTCTCCAAGCTGACAGAGAGAAAAAAAATATCAAAGATTTCCTACAAAAGGATGAGCTGGAAAAAAGTCAGTTTAATCCTAGGGGGAAGCAGGAGAAACAGCAGCTTCAGCAGCCACCAGGCCAGAAATGCAATTTGAGCAGGGACAAGACTGACCCATCATTGGCTTTGCTGTTTCTCTTCTATACTGTGTGTAAATTCTTTCCTTGTGCCGCTCTGTGCGTTGCTTTGGAAACACATGTGCAAACTGCCATGCCAATATAGTATCCTGATCCCAGAGAGAAACGTAAAGAGGTTAGGGTAGAAATGCAGACAAAGAGAGAGAAAGGGGGAGGTGCATCCGCTGTATGGTTTCTAAAAACAGAGGATGAGGTAATGCTGTAATTATTCTCTGCATTGCTTGATGCAGGTATGAGTCCTTCTCTCTGTCAGAAAAGATACCCAGTGGATCATAATTTGATTATAAGCATTGTTATTCAGCTGATAGTTAGAATTGTCAGGTTGGACATTCTGTGGTACTTTAGTATTAATAAAATAAATGTTGAAGGTTAACGTCTCTCTCTGTGTCTCTGTCTGTGTCACACAGAGTGTCACAATGACCGGGATCTGTGCCCTCCCTCCCCCCATCCAAAAGTGATTCTTGCTGTGGTTTTTTTTGGGATCACCTCTGTATTTGTGGACACACCAGTGGTCCTGCAGGGAAGGTGGACCTCTGTACTGGTGCCAGAGTAGGGCCAGTGTACATTGGGAGGGACCATAAAGCAGTTCAGTCACACATCAGTATGATTACTGCTTGCGGCTCAGATCCATTTTTCAGTTGTCTGTGCTGTGCTTCTGTAGTCCCGCTTTATGTGTGCACACATAAAGTGTGGTGCACGCATGGGACTCTAATGAAGCTCCATTTTTCAGCTATCTGTGCTGTAATCCTGCTTTATGTGTATCAGTGCATGATACCCGCATTAGGCTCCAATGAAGTCCTTGTTGTTCAGCTGCCCAGCGGTATTTATGCTTTACCTGATGAAGATTCTCTCTTCATCTCTCTGTGCTGTATTCCTGCTTCACATCTATCAGTGTGACGCCCATCTGGAGTGGTGATGAGGATTATCTGTGCTGTAATCCTGATGTACGTGTATTAGTGTGATGCATGCATGTGGCTCTTGAGTTGTCTGTGCTGTGTTCATGCTTTGCATGTATTAGTGTTACACTTGCCCATCTTCAGCTGTCTGTGCTGTATTCATGCTTTATCAGGTTGTCACGCTGCCTGCATTGTTCTAAGGTTTACAGGGTACATTTTACCTGTGGATGTTGCAAAGGGAAAGTACTTGCCCACCTTCACTTTGAAAACTTCCTCAGGAAAAAGTATCCGTACAGATTTGCTCCTGCTATTTTTTTGTGGCCACTCTTTCAAATAATGCGCGTAGATTTGAAAATCTAAAACTACATGTATTGTTTTCTCCCCCAACCTAACGCCGACCTGGGGGGCGTATTCCCACCCCGGGAATGTGGGTAAAAGTATGTGTGCACTTCTACCTGTATACAAGGTGGGAAATGTTTAGACAGCGGATTTACACAGGTACAATGCTTTTGAACCCCTGAAAATCCCTTTGTACGTTGCCCTCCTGTGTATTGGTCTGACACCTACTTGGGGCTCTGATGACAATTAGCACAGCAGCAGCCAAATAGGAATAGCATTTGAAAATGTTATAAACTTTAATACCATCTAGGGAACACAATTAAAAAAAAAAAAAAATCAGAACAGACAAGACTGCGTGGGGGATGGATCTGATGTTGTTTAACTCCTGAATAGTCTGACAAATCATCGTTATTATCTTTTGCTAGCATTGCTGCTCTTGTGGGTGTGCATTTTGCTATTTTGGTGGTTTTGGGGTGGGAGGGATTAAGAGGACTTTTCCATGTGTTGTTTAAATATCTGAGACTCTGGTCCGGGATTTCCTCTTCCCCTTCGGTTCGTGTTGCTGCGGAAACGCTGTGCTGGCAGCTTCCCCAGGGAGGAATGGAAGGAAAGTCCTTTTAAAGAGCTACATTGCATCCTAAAGGTCCTTAGCAAAGGGGTCGGCAAATAACCACCAGGAAAGAGAACTGTTGTTCTAAAAAGAAAATCATTTTCTTTGGTACGTAGTCAGTTAGCATGAACACGAGAGAGAGAATGTTTTCAGGGGTCATTGGTTTATTATACTAATAAGCTGCATTTTCTCCTTCCTGATGTGAGGTATTCTGGAGGTATGTTGTTGTTATAATGGGGATGCTGGCCCCTTTGGTTGAGCCGGGGCTTTATATGTGCAGAGTTGCCAAGGTACCCAGTTCCAGGAGGGAGATTTTAGGCCAGTCCTGGATTTCTGGCAACCCCATTCTGATGCATTATGGGTAGAATCAGGGACTACAAATCCCACACTGCTTTGGGACATAAGTTCAAACACCAGGACTGGCCAAAATGTCTCCCTACTGGAACTGAGTAACTTGGCAGCTCTGTGTGCAAAGCCTTTAGTTTCAGGTGATGTTGTGGCTGCTGCAACTGCCATGAAATTTGCCACCCCCCAAGGGACTGTGGGAAACCAGGGACCAACAACCACCATCTCTCCCGTGCTGCTAGATCCTTTCATTCTTCCTCAATACACACGCGCAACCATCATTACCTGACTCACTAGTCTGTCTCTCACTCTCTGTCTTTCTTCTTCTTCCACTGGGCCCTCACACACTCTTCTCTCCCCACCCCCACTTAGGGTTGCCAGCTCGTCTCAGATCGATTGAACAGGCTGACACAGTCCAGGCTTTGCCCCACTGCATTAAAGGAGATGTAATTTTGATCGTCCGAGTGGGTTCCCTTAGATGATCGGAACTGCAACTCCATGCATGCAATGGGGCAAAGCCAGGATTGGTTGAGCCAGCTCATTTGACCCGGGGGGGGGGGGGGTGAGTTGGTGACCCTCCCCGTGCTGCCCACTTCTCTGCCAGCTCTCTTACACCCCTGCCCTGGCTGCTGCACCACTCTCTCCTTCATTACCTCCTGCTACTGGACTACTGTGCCACTTTCACTCTGACACACACACACACACACACACAATATATCCTGGCATCTCTCTCTACAATCATCACAGGGCCCTTATGCATCACCAGCAGTGACAACAAAGTTGCTGAGGGCACCATGGTGGCTGCAGGCTGTGAGAAGGTGTGCAGGAGGCAGAATCTGTGGGATGGGGTCAGGGATAGAGTGAGGGAGAGAATGTGGAGGGGTTAGCAGGGGAAAGAGTAAGAATGGTAGAGTGACAGAAGGATGGGGAAACATGGAGGTCTGAGAGCAGGGAAGGGTGAGGGTGGGAGAGAGATGAAGTGGATGAAGGGAAGGAGATGAGAGAGATGGGTGAATGGAAGCAAGGGAGAAAAAAACGGGAGAAAGGGATGGGATGAGAGAGAGGAAATGAGATGGGAGATAGGAGAGGAGTCGGCTGAAAGATTGCAGTGGTGGGAGAAAAGGAGAGGATGGGGTAAGACGTGGGGAAAGATGGAGGAGTGAGAGGGAAATCCAAAATGGGCTTTGTTGAGAAGGAAAAAAACAGCTGTAGGACGAGAGCAGATTTAAAGAGCGAATAAAGGGAAGACAAAATACTGAAAACATGCAAAGAAATGGAAAAGGAAAAAATGAAAAATTGATTCAGACACAACAGCTTGGAAAGATATTTTATTTTGAAGGATCATTTCCATAAACTGTAGTCTTTTTTTTTTTTTTTCAAATACAATTATATGTCACTGTGAAGCAAAATCACCTAAGACTTCCAAAACTGTTCTAATTGAGGAGCCTTCTTAATGTGAGAGCCGTGGACACTTTGCCTGACTTTAAGTCCCTTTATTTGCAGCATCTTGCTCTGTCCCTCTCTCTGCCGTCTGCACCTTTCACAGCCCAGATCTTTGGCCTATAGCAAAGTAGCGGAAGCTTTTTCCTGCTGATGACATCTCAGCATTGCGCTCTTACAGTGATGTCATCTGTGTGTAGGGCCGGCTCTAGGGCAAATGGTGCCCTGGGTGAAAATTGCCTCCCCATACCCCATACCCCGGTCCTTGGCAGCAATGAGTAGGGGGCCGAGGTACACACAAGCTTTCTCTACAAGTGAGCAGCAGGGGCAGGGTCCCTCCTCCCCAGCATCTACACTGCCTGCCTCCTTAACTCCTTCCCCCGGTATCTTCTCCCCTGCCTTTTGCCCCCCTGTCCAAAAACCTTTTTTTCTCTTATCATCTGTCCCTGCCTCCTTCTCCCAGCATCCTCCTCCCTACTAGTGATGTGTTTTGTTTTTTTTTTGTTTCCTGGTTCAGTTCAGGTCCCCCGCAGGTAATTTCGTTTTTTCTGCGGTTCAGGATTATTTTTTTCGTGGTTCTCGAATTTCGTGTTAGTGTGCGCAAACTCCCATTTAGCGCGCACTAACATTTTTTTTTTGAAATTTAAATTTTTATTAGAGACAAAACAAGCATAGTTAACAGTGTAAGATACATAACCATGCACCAACAATGGTACCAGTGTGTTTGAGCAACACTAACATTTTAAAGATAACGGGAGTTAGCGTGCACTAACATGAAATTTGAATTTTTCCGAAATTGCCCTTCGTTTTTGAGCGCTCCTAAACCATGACGAATTAGACAATTTTGTTGAAATTGTCTAATTCGTTTAAATAGAATGCACATCTTTACTCCCTACCTCTTTCTCCCCCTATCTCCAGCATTCAGTTCCCTATCTTTTGAACCTGCATCCCCCAAATCCTCTTGCCTTGTCTGTTACCCCCCATCCCTGTCTCCATCATCTGCCACCTGCCCTTCCATTCTTTCCAGCTCCTCTCCCTTTCCTCCCCCACCTCCCTGTGCTGCTCCCTCTGCCTCCTCCCTGGGCAAAATTACTGCTAAGCAGGTGAGCTTCTACCACCATTTCCCCACCAGCCCGTGCCGGTCCTGTGAGCATGTTCAAAACTGGCAGGCTGGCACTTCCTGCATGCTGATCTCGCAAATGCAGAAGATCAGTGAACAGGAAGTGGCAGCCCGTGAGTTTCGAGCATGCTCACAGGGTCATCACTGGCAGGAAGGAGCACTGATCATGGTGGAACGAGCTCCCGCTGCATCTCCTGTTCTCCCACCAGCGCCAGGTCTGGTTCTGCATAGCCTAAAGGATGGCAGGTGTGGCTGCTTAAGGAACATTGCTCGACCACGCTTGCGTTCACCACAGGGAACAGGGCTGGTGGTGGTGCTAGGTTGTCGGTGCCCTACCCAAAAGCCGACCCTGGTTCCAGGCATAATCTCCTGCAGTGATCCTTCAGTGGCTGCTGCTGCTGCCTGTGTGGTTGTAGGCAGTCTCTGCCAGGTCTTCCGGTGACTGCCACTTCCAACGCCGGGGGACGCTCAGTCCATTGGACCAACACTCCCCACCAAAGCAGCTTCCTGCTTTTCTGAGAAAGCCTGCCCCACCTCCCCTTCCTGCACACTCTTTCATTCCCCGCCTTTCTCCCCATTAGCTCACCCTTTTGCTGAGGTGGTTGGCTTTTTCTGCCTTCCTGCTGGCAGACACCTTGTTAAGATTCCCTCCAAATAGCTCCAGTGACAGGCAAATGAGTGCTCGCAGCGAGAGAGCAATGCCGCCGAGGTGATTAAGGGGCCCAAGGGTGTGTGGGGGGGAACAGAGATTGGATCGTTTGATTGCTGTCAGATTTCCGTCTCATGCTTCATTGCCCCCCCTTTTGATAAGTGCTTCCTGCAGCTTTTTGGGGCAGAGGAAGATGGCTGTTGAGGCTGGGGGCTTTTTGCCTTGCACCCATCCAATCTCTTCCCTGTGGTGGTATTTCTCACACTTCGGATATCAGTAATATGGGGGCTTTTCCGATGCAGGAATCCAGAGTTGTCTCTTTTCTCCTTTGGTTGGCAACAGGGTTTTCCATAGATTATGAATGCAGGAGACGGGTCACAGTGCTGCCGATTCTTTTGCTTACATCTCCGAGTTGCTCTGCTGGTTAAAAAGTCAGCCTCTAACCTTGGAATAATATGACAAGCAGCGTTACATGGCTCTCTGTTCCGACTAGTCCTTTCTTGGGGTTCATCTGCCTTCTCCCCCTCTCCCCACCCCCCACCTCACATCTCTTTGAGACAAGAGCCGCTTAGGATGAGATCCTCATGCGTTCTTGCTCCTATAAGGCAGGCAGGATCAGGTCTCAGAGACTGGCACTTGGGGGGGGGGGGGGAGGGGGGGCCTGACTGCTTACAGAAAGCTGTGAGAGGACAGGCAGGCCATGTGGGCTGCTTCAGGAAGAGTGAGGGGTGTGTGGTTTCTGAGTTACTGTAGGCTTAGTGTCTCCAAAGACATTTATTTTGTGTGTACCACGATAAGAATGTAAGCCAGAGTATGTCTCTCAAATTTACTGTTAGTGCTCACTTCATTTTGTCAAAAAGCTTCTTTCTAGAGCCCCCTAACATGCATGAGATAGATTTGCTTACAATGGAGGCAGAGCCAAGCAAATCCGTCTCGTGCATATTCATTGTGGATATCTTGAAAACCAGAGCCATGTTTCTGGCTCTTGAGGAGTACTATGACATCACAGACTTTCAGAATGTTTGATGACATCACTGGGCCACACTTAAGAAAGGGTTTAAGAATGTTTCATGATGCTGCAGCATCAAGAATAAAGCACCCATGATGACATCACACAGGCAATATCAACCAAGGTCCTATGTTTACTAACAAATCACTCTGTGGGGCCTTGATTCAAAAGAACTTCCAAGCACACCTCGATAATGCTGCTTGTATTTAATATTACATATTCATTGTGGATATCCTGAAAACCAGGCCTGTTTGTGGCATTTGAGGATCAGAGTTGGCCACTCCTGTCTCAAATCCTTAAGGAAGTCTGAGATGCCACTGACCTTTTTAAAGTCCATGATGATCATTGAACCTTCTGGAAATCTGTGCTATCATTGATGCATCCAGAAGCTGTCACTGAGCCCCCTGGGAAGTCTGTGAGGTCACTGAGTGGTGCTGGTAGCTCCGTTACAGTGAGGTGCTGCTGCACTGTGATATCTTACGTCTTCAAGAGCCACAATCGGGTCGGGTTTTCAGGGTTTGCAGATAATGGAGGCTGTGCATGCAGATCTGTCTCGTGCATATTCATTGTGGGTATTCTGAAAACCTGGCCTGTTTGTGGCGTTTGAGGACCAGAGTTGGCCAGCCCCTGCACTAGCGGGTACTAAAGCCACCCTGCCACGGACCAAAGCTTAGAACAGTGTGGTAATAAAGTTCCTTGCCCAATGGATGTTGTTGCCCCCTGAGAAGTCAGGATCCCCTGATTTTACTCTTTGGAGGTTGCATGACCTGAATATCAGCTGAGCCGGAACAGGAGCTCCCCACTGAGATTTGCCTTAAACAAAAGCAAGTTAACTTCCCCTCCCCTCCACTCCTTCTCCTTCCGCCCCTCTCCCCTCTTCTCCCTTTAAAAAAAAAAAAAAAAAAGTAAAAATAAATCAGAGCCCATTAGCCATTAAAAATGCAGCAGGCTTTCAATTATTGAAGAGAACGCCGCAGCTCTCGCTGGTAAGCTGAGCAAGAATCATCTGTTCTGGAGCTGAGATTCTGGAGCAGAGCTGCCAGGGGGCACTGGAAGGGATCATAGTCATACAAAGAAAGAGGGGCTGGATGGCATTAGCCGCCCTCCCTCCTGTGGTTCCTGCAGCTTCTCTGACCTCTTGAGACAGAGAGCCACCCTCTCCCCCCCTCCACCTCACCGCCACCTTGCTTAAAATAGTAAAATACACATTTTTTTCCCCACCCCTCCACCTCTGTTCCTGCTCTGCTTGAGGTAAAACAGGAAAGGACAGGGAAAATCTCTGCCCAAACAAGAGCTTCCAGGGCTGAGGGCTGAGATGTCACCGGAGAAGGCGAGAGACACACGTGGGAGAGAGCTTGCTGCAACTGATGGGGGGGGGGGGGGGGGGGGGGGAACCGGAGCCGAAAAGTTACTGGGCCCCCTCAAATGAAGATACCCGATACCCCTCGTTCCCCTCTCTTTGTTAGCGGTGCAGAAGAGGCCCTTGTGTTTAATTAGTTCTGGCCTCTGAGTGAATGGCCCGGGCGTCCTTATGTACCCACCACACTGCCCAGGTTCTGCAGCACTCTTGGGTTTGCCGTGTTGTGGGCTGGGGAGGATTGGGGAGATGCTGGGTGGGGGGCAGCTGAAGTTGGGCCACCTTGGGAGAAAGAAGAGAAGCTGAGGCAAGACTGGAACAGACGGACTTTTAAAATATTAAAGAGCTTTACACCTGTTTGCTAGCCTAGGCTGAGGCTGGTGGCTCAGCTCCCAGCTGGTCTGTTTCATGTGTCTGTCTTGCTGCTTGTCTGTCCTTGTGGTCTCCTGGGGGTGCACAGAGGGAGGGGAAAGCTGGAAGTCTTTGTACTGCTACATTTCTCTTGTCTCTCACACACACACACTCACACACATTCATATGTTCTGTATCATGATTGCTCTCGGCTTTTTTCTTTTATTGTGTCATCTACCTGATTTAGAAAGGGTGCCCCCAACTCCTTTATCACCAAGGCCGTTCTCGCTCCTTTCTCCCCCCCCCCCCCCCACCCCCCGATTCACCTCTTGTTGGGCTGGGTAATCTTTGTAAGAAACAGGAAAAAATGGGAGGAGGGGGCTAGATGTTACTTAATCCATCTGTCCTGGTGTGTGGGGGGGGGGGGGGGGAGAGGGTATTGCTGGTGAAACTGCACTGCCCAGGGTGAGAGGGCTGCCTCCCCCCCCCCCCAACCCTCCTTGCCATCAGAACCGGTACAGATGCCTGAATGATGCAAGCTGTGGGAAGATAACATGGGTGGATCCCTTTCCTGAGCATCCAGGAGACCCTGATGGGAATTGCTTTTGTAAAAGGGGAAATGACTTGTTGCTTATTTTTCTCTGCACACAATCTTAGTACTCGGTTTATACGGAGGGTGTTCTGGGAGATCAGACACAAGCGCATCCTGCACAAAAGATGAAGAGAGTGACATGTTACTTGAAAGACCTGTGTGCCACGGCCCTGACTGTTCCTCAGCCCAGCCACTCCGACTTGTGGGAGTGGCCATGCTAGGGCGTGTGTTCATGGTTACTCTGAGATATTTCACTAATGTCTCCTCTTTTCTCTCTCTCTCTCTCTCTCTTCCTCTCTCTCTCCCCTCCCCTCCCCCCACTACCACGATCTTCATCGTTGACTTTGGAAATGCCTAGAAGAGCTTGTGAGCACTTGTTCCTTCCTTCATACCGACGCACGCACACACACATATATAAATACATATAATATATATTTGTGTGTGTGTGTGTGTGGTGACTGCTCAGAAGGAGACCTTCTGCTGGGATTGCTCATCGGTTGCAGCGGTGGTGGTGGTGGCGTCGATGAGAGTGAGGAGAATGGCTGCAGATCCAGGGTCCATCTTGCTACTAACACCACTAATTCTCCTTCTCTGCAGCCCGGTCCAGCTCTTTCAAATTCCTAAAGAATGTAAGTACTTCCAAGGATTTTGTTTCTCCTGCTTTAGTATTATTTCATTCATTGACACACTTTTTTCTTTTTTTTTTTTAATATCCTCCTGTTTCCTTCTTTTTTCCTTAATCCTTTTTCTTTTCGGGCTCTCTTTCCCGTGTAGCTCTCTTCTGTCTCGCTTTCCTTTTCCGTCTCTCACTCTGTCTCACCCTCACCTCTCTCTCTCTCTCTCTTTTTTTGTTTTAGTTTGATTACTTTTTATTTGCCAATGAGAAGAAAAAAGAGCATGTGAACCAAGCAGAGAAGCCAAACCTGTTACTTTCTGATACTGTGAATGCATTAGATCTCAGATCCTGTTGATAGCATCTGGCTGGAGTAACTGCTGTGCCCTGTGGAAAGTTTTTGGCTTGTGATCCTTCTCATGGTTGGGTACACAGTGGCAGAAAATCTCATAAGACCATTTCCTCAATCAAAAAATAACCTTCCGAGAACTGCAGTTTTAGAAACTGTTTGTGCAGAATTCAGAAAAATAATATTGTATGAGGAGCTGACTTTTTGGCACTATGCTTAATTACAGCATTTGTTTATAGTCTCTGTTTCAGCATCACAGATGGCACTCTGTCAGCACTTGTAAGCAGTTTGTCAGCATCATGGACAGCGGACTCTTGGCACCAGTACGGGATATGCTTGTCAGCACCACAGAGAGCACTAGGAGCAGTGTGCTGTCAGCGCTGGTGAAAAGTCTTTGAGCACCATAGAACCGCCTTTTGTCTTCACCAGTGAGCAGTGCCAGCACTGCCTTTCAGTATCCTAGACAGCTGGGCAGCAGTCAGCAAGCAGGACCATGTATCAGCACCAGGGACAGCGTTCTGCCCGGCTTCAAAGACGGGGCGGTCTGTCAGGACCAGGGACAGAAACTCAGTTGAATTAGGGATTACGGCATGTCAGTGCTAGCAAGCAGTCTAGAAGCACTGGGGTAGATTTTAAGAGGCGCGCGAACAGCCTACTTTTGCTTGCGCATCAGACTCAAGCAAAAGTACGCTGGATTTTAGTAGATACGCGCGGAGCCGCGCGTATCCACTAAAATCCTGGATCGGCGCGCGCAAGGCTATCGATTTTGTATAGCCTGCGCGCGCCGAGCCGCGCTGCCTCCCCCCGTTCCCTCCAAGGCCGCTCCGAAATCGGAGCGGCCTTGGAGGGAACTTTCCTTTGCCCTCCCCTCACCTTACCCTCCCTTCCCCTACCTAACCCACCCACCCGGCCCTGTCTACACCCCCCCCTTACCGTTGTCGGGGGATTTACGCCTCCCGGAGGGAGACGTAAATCCCCGCGCGCCAGCGGGCCTGCTGCGCGCCGGGCCGCGACCTGGGGGCGGGTACGGAGGGCGCGGTCACGCCCCCGGGCCGTAGCCACGCCCCGTACCCGCCCCCAAAACGCGGCCGACACGCCCCCGAAACGCCGCGTCGACCGGGCCCGCCCCCCGACACGCCCCCGACACGCCCCCCTCCGAAAACCCCGGGACGTACGCGAGTCCCGGGGTCTGCGCGCGCCGGTAGGCCTATGTAAAATAGGCTTACCGGCGCGCAGGGCCCTGCTCGCCTAAATCCGCCCGGTTTTGGGCGGATTTAGGCGAGCAGGGCGCTGAAAATCCGCCCCACTGTGAATACCTGTCTGCATTAATGAACGGTTTCCCTGTCTGCATTAATGATCAGATTATATTTCAGTGTCATATAGCAAGACCAGACTTTTCTGTCTTTCAGCATTGGACACAGGTTTGCTGTGTACTGAACAGGCAAAAGTAGGGTTGGCAGTAGGCTAAGCATTAGTCATCAAATTGTTGTAGAAAGGCTAGACAGATGGGATACCTTGACCGTCCACTTTAAGTAGGTTAGAGGTTAGAGACAGCAACTTGAGAATAAGGCAAGGCAGGTTTTGAATCCTGCTTTCCCTCAAATGCTCCTTATGACCTTGTGCCAATCACGTTACTCTCCATTGATTCAGGTACACCTTAAATTTTAAATCCTATGGAGCAGGGAAATAAATAAGATACCTGAATTGTAATTTGCCTTGAGCTTGGATTTGGAAAAAGGCCAGTAATTCAATCTAAATCCAATCACAGCACCTCACTTAACGTTCAACTCTAACATGAAACCACGAAAATTAATTTTTTTAAAAAACCTTAAGTCTTGTTTACATATCTGCTGTTTCTGCATTGGGCAAGCTGCAGAATTTTACCACACAGTATTGTACGTAATACCATTAGGTCACTGGGAACATGTGACAAGCTGTAGTCATACTAGTCAGAAGCCAAGGTATGGTGAGAAGACAGAATGGGGATAGGCAAAAGATCAGGTCATAGACAGTGGTCAGACTTGAGGAACAAAGGCAAGGTTTATAGATCTTTTTTTTTTTTTGCAGGAAATTGTAACTCACCTTGATGATAATTTGAAAAGTAGGCATAAGATAAAGAAATTAAGTGATTGAGCCTTGTATGTAGAAAAGGAACACAAGCTGAACTAGTTCCACAAAGCTCAGTGTTTATAAAAAGATAATATTAATGAGCAAGCTAAACAGGTGTAAGCTTGAAGTCACAGAGCAGAGACACATACAGATATCACCCAAAGAGATCATTACCACAGGGACGTTTATCACTGGAGAGAGACTAATACCAGTACAGAACACATTCTGAGCGTCCTCATCCATTGCCTCTCTGCAGTAACTGAGTGACAAAATGATGTGCGACCAGTAAAGTGAGACAGATGTGAAATAGGGATTATAGATAAGAGAATACATAGGCATCACCGACAAAAATCATTGTTATAGAGGGAATTTGATTACTAATGAGAGACTTTACCAGTGCTATTAATCTGGGTTATAAATGATTTAAAAATATCAAATTTCTTGCAATTTGCTCTGCATTTATACAGATGTGGTTTCTTCTTCCTAGGTTCTCTTGTTGCCGAGATTCCTGCTTCACCCCCTTCTGCTACTACACTTCTCCTGGATCTAGTGTCCTCTGACTTTAGCTGTCTTTGTTCTCCTTATTGTCTTGGGAATGTAGCGTCAGCAACCTGTGCTGCAGTTAACCCCCAGCAAGTGCACAGATCCTGCCAGTGGGGAAGCCCTTGTGATCTTTGGCAAAGACTCCCAGAGAGATAACACCAGCCACTAGCTCAGGGTAGCATTATTGAGCACTAGGCACCTTCCAAAGCCTTCAAGTCAGCTTGCCCATATAGTTTTTAAATAGCAGCATTTTCTGTCCATAGACCTAATTTCCTGTAAATTCTGTAAATGAAAAAAAAAAATTAACAGAAAAAGGTTGGGCAAAAAATGAGCAAAAAGGTACCATGGGACTTTTACCCTAATCCATAAATGTAGCCTTTAACCTGAGAGTAAAGTCCTCCCATTAATGATTTTATGTAAACCCACTTGTTTTCTAAACATGTGGGGCTAGGCACAGACCGGATTTTGATGTGGAAATGATGAGATTAAGAAATCTGGCAGGGACATTTTCTGTGCTCGCCATTCCCTGCTCTTTTCTCTCATTTGGTGCTTTTTCTTGTTTAGGTTTTCTGTCCATCTCTCTAGATTAACATTTTGCAATCAGGTTGGGCTGAGAATGCTGTGGGAGGAGCAAGGCAGGATGTGTGTTTGTGTGTTTGTGGTGAGAGAGTGTATGGGTGTTTGAGGTGTATATGTGTGGGGGTGTGTGTGTGTGAGTGAATATGTGCAGCTGGTGTGTTGGCATGTGCATGTATTTATATGAGTAGTATGTGTGTGTGGTGTTCCTGAAGTACATGTGTATTTGTGGAGGCTGTATATTTGTGTGAATGTCTGTTTGTGTGGGTGTTATGTGCAAGTGTACTGTATGTGTAGGGATTTGTAATCTATACTATTCATTGAAAAGGATCTAACAATTTGCCTTTATTTATTCCCTCTCTCTCCTGTAAAATGCTGCGCTGGATACACAGATAAAATGAACAACTGTAAGTCTCTGCTTTATGTGGCTATTTCCAGTGTAAGGAGTGCAAGGAAGGGGGTGTGGCATTATCTTGGGGGGGGTTTATAATTGATGCTATTTTAGAAAACAGCAGAGTCCAAATACAAGGAAACTCTTACATAGAGAAGAAAAAGCCTGAATCTTTCTCCTTTAACTCATTAACTGCAAAGTAAAACACATCCTCAGCTTTCCATTCTATTTCCATTCTGCACTACTCTGGGGCATAAAAAAAACAAAACAGGAAAAAGAGATTGCAACCAACATGCTAGGCAGATTTGAACAAGGGAGAGGAGTAATGGTAGTTGTGTTTCTGTTTCATTAATTGTTATGTTGTGATTTCCTCTACCTTACAGTAATGGTGCCCCCCACAATCACAGAGCAGTCTAATGAGACCTATATAGTGTACTCCAATGATGACATCATGCTGAGATGTGAAGCCACTGGAGATCCTGCCGTGATGTGAGTGGCGTTTTTCGTGGGGAAAGGATACACAGAGCACACTTTACTGTAAAAGGGTGGGGTGGGAGATAGGGTCTGTGGGCTCCAAAGGTTGGGCATGGGCACATCTGGTTAATGGAAGGGAAGAGGTGCTGCCACTCTCGGCTTACCATCTGTCAGCACCCGGCTCAGACACCTGTGGGATTTCCAGTCTCTCTCCTTCCTGCTGTCTGCCAGGAAACCAGCCACCAGCATGCTAAATCACAGGAGGGCTGTGATTATTCAGTCTCATTTTCTTGCTGTGTCTGTCTGTCTCTCTCTCTCACTCTCTCTCTGCTTCAGGATCTCTTTCAGATTCACTGACACCAGACTGGCATAACATCCTGTCCCTATGTTGTCAAAGACTCTCCATTCAGTAATGAAAAGTGAAGCATTAACATTATTAAAGACAATAACTCTTTTGATAAACTGTGAAAATCAATTCACTAGAGCACTGGATAATTTAATATTTTAATTTTAATTAGTTAAATTTTCTATAGCTTCCATCCCTAAATGCTTTATAAAAACCAGCCATAAGAAGTATACCAGAAGATTGCTCAAATCATGAAGTGTAATTTCTTCCCCACACGTATCCTTCTTCCCCCTCCTCACACACAGTTCTGCTCCTCCTTTTCACCCTATACCTCTCTCTTCCTCCCTCATCCCCTCTGCCCCAACTACAGTTCCACTCATGCCACATACCTATCACACCTGAATATATACATAAATATACACCACTCTCCCATTTCTAGCTCTGCCACACTTTCATTGCCTCCCCTGTCCCCTGTCCCCACTCACCCCTCTGACCTTCCCGATCCTTCTACACACACCCTCCTTTCTCCCACACACCCCTCTTACTTCTTTTCTCAGTCCTTTCTACCCTTTTTCTTCCCTCACACATTCTTCTGCTTATTTCCTTCTTGGCTACATATGCACCTCTCACATCCCATCCTCACACATTCCCTGTACGTACCCGGATCAGTCCAGACAGCTGGGTTATGCCTCCCTTCCAGCTGGTGGAGTCAGAGAACAAACTGAAAAGGCACCTCCTGATAAGCCAGTGTGCCACCTGTGGTCCCTCAGTATTTCTCTGACTCCAGCAGGTGGAAGACAGCATACCTTGCGGTCCTGGTCTTATTCACTTTATTTCTTTTGTGGTTAAATCTTTATGTTTTAACCTTTGGCCAATGATTAGAACAACAATTTAGTGAGTATATTTAAAAAAAAAAAAAAAAAAGGAGTTAAAAAGGAGTTTGGATTGTTTTGCTTATTTAGTTTCTCTAGACATATTTTGATACAGCAGGCTTAGCTGAGCCGTAAGGCTTCCAACTCACTTACCTGGAGAGCCAGTGGCAGCCCGGTGAGTAGGGGAGATTTACCGGTGGGCTGGTCCCTCTCCCCTACAAGGCAGAGAGGTCTCCATCCCTCTGCAGCAGAGATGCTTCATTCCTCTGCAGGCAGGGACGTTTCTTTCCCCTGCTCGTTTGAAAAAAAAAAAAAAAAAGATTATATATATATTTGATCATAGCCTGCGCGTCCCCGGGCCTCCAGAAGGGGTGGAATTTCACCTGGCTGCTTTGTTTGTGATTTGTAGGGCTCAGGACTGTCAGCCATGCCACGGGTAGTTCAGTGCTCCGTGTGTGGAGAGTCGGCAGCACGACTCTCCCGCGACAGCCTGTGTTCCCGGTGCTTACCGGGGGGCGAGGGGACCTCACAACTGCCCCTCCCGGGCAGCAGATCGACCCAGCGGGCGCGGGGAGGAAATGCTCGGGCATTAGAGGGATCTAGTCAGTTGGTCCCGTTCCTGCGGAGTGCGGGCATGGCGGCCATTTTGAATGTTTCCCCTGCGGTGGAAGAACAGAGCTCCGGAGGAGGGAGCTTCCCTCCCCCACCGCGTCTAAGCCCGGTCCCGCCCCCCGAAGACGTTTCCCAGCCTCTGCTGCCTTCTCCTCCTCTCTCGGCCCCAAAGGAGGGGGCCTTAAAGAGACAGCACCCGTTTTCTTCGCAGTTTGTGCTGCTATTACACAAAGTTTATTTAGAGGCAGAGGCTGATGATTTTCAGTTGCTGCAGCCGTCCAAAAGGCCCAGGCCTGATCCTCCAGTGCTCCCATTGCCGCGGCCGGCCATAGAATTTCCTTCAATGCCAGATTGTTCGATTGACCCCGCGCCTCTAGACCCCAATCCAGATCTGGGAGATCACATGGGCGACGATGTGGATTCCGCAGCGCCGGCGGAGGGGGATGATCCGAAAGTGCTTCGTTTGTTCCGAAGGGAGGAGTTGGATCCTCTCATCCTGTATGTGTTGGCGGAGCTGGATTTACCGGTCCCACAGGCGGGGACGGACAAACACCCGGGGGATCCCGTCCTGTCCAGTCTTCGTGCTCTCCCTCGAGGCTTTCCGTTCCATCCTAGCCTTTTACAGCTCATGACTTGCGAATGGGATGTGCCGGAGGCTACTCTTCGCATTAGTAGAGCAATGGAAAAGCTCTATCCGCTCCCGGACGAGTATCTGGAACTTCTTAAGACTCCCAAAGTGGATTCCGCGGTTTTGGCTGTCGCCAAGCACACTACTATTCCAGTGACGGGCGGCACGGCCTCAAGGATCTTCAGGACAGAAAGCTAGAATTACTGCTTAAAAGGATATTTCAGGTGTCCGCCCTCGGGGTGAGAGCGGCGGTTTGCAGTAGTTTTATGCAGAGAGCCACTCTCCGATGGGTTCAGCAGCTCCTTACTGCTCAGGAGCTGCCACCGGATGAGGCCAAACAGGCAGACCGCCTGGAGGCGGCCGTTTCCTATACTGCAGATGCCCTATACGATCTACTGCGAACTTCTTCTCGGGCAATGTCCTCCACGGTGGCGGCAAGGAGGCTGCTGTGGCTGCGCCATTGGTCTGCGGATTTTCGTCCAAGTCTCAGTTGGGTTCCTTTCCCTTTAAGGGGAAACTTCTCTTCGGTGATAACCTGGAACAGCTTATCAAGGACTTGGGAGACAATAAGGTGTACAAGTTGCTAGAGGACAAGCCTAGGTCTACTCGCCCTTTCTCGTCCTTTCGCGGGCGTTTGAGGCCAGAGGCGTTTTCGTTCAGCTAGAGCGCTGCCCTTCCCGTCTCGACAAGCTCTGTCTAGGTCCCAGGTGGGCTCGTTCCTTTCGGGGTAGACGGCCTCCCTGAGATGGTGCCTCCCAGGGCTTCAACAATAACAAGGTGGCTCAATGAAGGTGTGCCGGCCCATTCCTCCATTCCGGTGATCGGGGGCCGTCTCTCTTTCGGGGGGAATGGCTCAAGATCACGTCGGATCAATGGGTCTTAGACATTATAAGTCACGGTTATGCTTTAGATTTTTCTTTCCCTCTAAGAGATCTCTTCATGGTGTCCCCTTGCAGGTCGCGGATGAAACGGCAAGTGGTGCTACAAACCTTGGATCGTTTGAAGGCCCTGGGAGCGATCATCCCGGTCCCACCGGGGGAGTATCGGACAGACAGGTATTCCATTTACTTTGTAGTTCCCAAAAAGGAGGACTCCTTCCGTCCCATCCTGGACTTGAAACAGGTCAACAGAGCCCTGCGGGTTCCGCGTTTTCGCATGGAAACCTTGAGATCAGTCATTGTGGCAGTCCACAAAGGAGAGTTTTTGGCCTCTTTGGATCTGACAGAGGCTTATCTACACATAGGGATTCAGGAGAATCAGCGATTTCTCAGATTCATGATACTAGGGGAGCATTATCAGTTTCAAGCACTCCCGTTCAGTCTGGCAACGGCGCCCCTTGTATTCACTAAGGTCATGATGGTGGTAGCGGTGTCACTGAGAAAAGAAGGGATTTTGGTGCATCCTTACCTGGACGACTGGCTCATACGCGGGAAGACGCGGAGCCAGTGCGAGCAGGCAGTTCACTCGGTGGTGCTTCGGCTGCAGTCTCTGGGCTGGGTGATCAACCTTCCCAAAAGCCAGCTGATTCCCTCACAGGACTTGGAATTCCTGGGTGCCCGGTTTGATATGAGAGTGGGCAAGGTGTTTCTACCCGTGAAGCGCATGGACAAGTTGATGTCTCAAGTTCGTCGACTCCTGACCACCCCGTTACCCATCGCCTGGGATTATTTACAGGTTCTTGGTTCTATGGTTTCTACTCTGGAAATGGTCCCATGGGCGTTTGCTCATTTGAGGCCATTACAGAGGGCGTTGCTCTCCCGTTGGGACCCAAATCCGAGGATTTTCATCTTCAGTTGCCTCTTCTGGATCCGGCGCGAAGCAGTCTACAGTGGTGGCTAATCCCGGAGTACTTACAGCAAGGGATGGATTTGGAGAGCCCTCAGTGTTTGATTGTGACGACAGATGCCAGCCTCTCCGGTTGGGGGGTGGTGTGCCAATCACACTCTGCTCAGGGCCTGTGGTCACTTCCAAAGTCCAGATGGTCCATAAATCGCTTGGAAACCAGGGCAGTTCATCTGGCCTTATGCAGCTTCTGTCCCTTGGTACGGAATCGGTCGGTGAGGATCCTCTCCGACAATGCCACCACGGTAGCGTACATCAACTGTCAGGGCGGAATACGAAGTCGTCTGGTGGCTGCAAAAGCCGACCAGCTGATGGCATGGGCGGAACGCAATCTGCAGCGTCTAGCAGCGTTTTATATAGCCGGAGTAGACAACGTCCAGGCAGATTTTCTCAGTCGACAACAGCTCCACCCAGGAGAGTGGGAACTATCCGAGGAGGCGATGCAGTTCTTGATTCGGAGGTGGGGGATCCCTCACCTCGATCTAATGGCAACTCGAGCAAATGCAAAAGCGGCCTGATTTTTCAGCTGCAGAAGGGAGCACGGAGCGGAAGGAGTGGATGCCCTGGTCCTTCCTTGGCCCAGCAAGGTACTCCTCTATGTGTTTCCTCCTTGGCCTCTCGTGGGCAAAGTGCTCCGAAGAATAGAGTCCCACCGGGGCCCGGTAATCCTGGTGGCTCCAGAGTGGCCGCGAAGACCCTGGTTCGCGGACCTGATCAACCTGGCGATCGAGGGTCCCTTGCGTCTCGGCCACATTCCGAACCTACTCCATCAAGGTCCGGAATTTTTCGATCAGGCGGATCTCTTCTGTCTAGCGGCCTGGCTTATGAGAGGTGCCAGCTGAGGAAAAAGGGGTACGCTGAGTCGGTGATTTCTACTCTGCTTTGTGCGCGCAAGGCTTCCACATCGCTTACTTACCTCGGGTTTGGAAAGTCTTCGATTCCTGGTGTACCGGTTTTCAGGTTTCCCCAAGGAGGGCTACGGTAGTCCACATCCTAGGATTTTTACAAGAAGGTCTGAAGAAGGGTTGGCGTACAGTTCCCTTTGGGTTCAGGTGGCAGCCTTGGGCTGTCTGCGAGGCCCCGTAGATGGTACTTTCCTCGCAGGCCATCCAGATGTGGCACGTTTTTTGAGAGGCGCTAAGAATCTAAAACCTCCAGTTCAGCAGGTCTGCCCGTCGTGGAGCTTGAATCTGGTCCTACGAGCTTTATGCACCCTGCCTTTTGAGCCCCTCAAATGGGCCACGTTGAAAGATTTGACACTAAAGACTGTGTTTATCATGGCTATTTGTTCGGCGAGACGGATATCAGAGCTCCAAGCGTTGTCGTGTAGGGAACCGTTTTTGCGGTTTTCGTCTTCGGGAGTCTCGCTTCGGACGGTGCCATCCTTCTTCCGGAAGGTGGTGTCCGCCTTTCATGTCAACCAGTCGGTCGAGTTGCCGGCTTTCTCAGATTTGGATCTTGATTCCCCTCAGGCTCAGGAGTTGCGGAAGTTGGACGCTCGTCGAGTCCTTCTCTGGTACCTGGAAGTGACTAATGCGTTTAGGTTGTCAGACCATCTCTTCGTGCTCTGGAGTGGTCCTAAGAAGGGGCAGTATGCGTCTTAGGCTACTATTGCTCGATGGTTGAAGGAGGCCATCGCTTCGGCGTATATATGTAAGGGCCGCCCGGTACCTGAGGGTCTTAAGGCTCATTCTCTTAGATCTCAGGCAGCGTCTTGGGCAGATAGTCAAAACGTTTCTCCTCAGGAAATTTGTCGGGCGGCGACTTGGAAATCTCTGCACACTTTCGCTTGGACGTCTGGGCTCCAGATGCGGATTGTTTTGGTAGCGTGGTTCTTCGAGCGGGACTTACCGGGTCCCACCCCAGTTAGAGCAGCTTGGGTACATCCCATCTGTCTGGACTGATCCGGGTACGTACAGGGAAAGGAAAATTAGTTCTTACCTGATAATTTTCGTTCCTTTAGTACCACGGATCAGTCCAGACACCCGCCCAGGTGGTTAGGTAAGTCCGTCGTTTGCCTTTTCTTTCTCTTGCAGAGTATACAGAAGGTTTTTTCAGAGGCATTTCAGAGGATGAGCAATTCATTGATCTGTAAGGGGGGAACAATCTACACTCCTTGCACCTTTGTAATTAGTTTGGTCCTCGGACCATGTTGGAGCCATTTGTTATTAGTTTTTTGCTCCAGTCATTGGCCATTGGTTTCTTCGGCAGTTGTATTGGGGTTTTTTCTTTCTGCTTTGTTATTCATTATACAGAGGGACCACAGGTGGCACACTGGCTTATCAGGGGGTGCCTTTTCAGTTTGTTCTCTGACTCCACCTGCTGGAAGGGAGGCATAACCCAGCTGTCTGGACTGATCCGTGGTACTACAAGAACGAAAATTATCAGGTAAGAACTAATTTTCCTTTCTTCTGCCTTCTACTCCTCCCCACATACCCTTTTCCTTCTACTGCCCCCTCTCCACACAGTCCATACACTTTTCTGCCCCCCCCCCAGCACATCACTCTGACCCTCTGTCCCCCTCCCTACACATCTTTTTGCACATCCTCTCACCCACGTCCCCTACCTACTTGGCCCTTCCTACACAACCTTCTTTCCAATTGCCCCGTCACCACACAACTCTCTTCCGATCCTCTCCTCCCCACATCCCATGCCCTTCCATCCCTTCCTACATACCACCTCTGACCTCCTTCCCCAAATATCTTTCAGATCTCCCAGTTCCTTGTACATACCCAGATCAGTCCAGACTCCTGGGTTTTGCCTGCCTGCCAGCAGATGGAGACAGAAAAAGCTTCACTGACACTATACATAACCCAGTGTGCCACCTGCAGTCCCTCAGTATTTCTCTGTCTCCAGCAGATGGTAGATGGTATAAAACCTGCAGTCTGGAGAGAAAGGAAAAAAAAATAGCCAAAATTTCTTTTTTTGCATCCTCTGGTTTGAGGCAGATGAGCAGGGGGTTGGTGACCCTTCTAATAGCTCGGTCCAGAGGTCCGTAGGGTGGACATCTGGTGATCCAGATCCCTCATCCTGCACAAGATAGCGGTGGAAACTGCTGCAGTTCTGCACTGCAAGGCCAGTGAAGCGGGGAAGCATCCCTTTTATCCAGTTTTTCCTGGTCACTAAAATTTGGCAAAAGGAGACTGATATAGCCAGTGGTTTGGCTCTTTTCTGTTCTGCCATGCAGCCTGTGCACCTGGAACCTGAACCTTTGGCCAAAGGAAAGTATTGGTTTCTGTGTATCTGTATTTGTTCTCAGAGAGTTAAAAAAAAAAAAAGAGAACAAGGAACTAGATAGAGGAATCTGTGCAGCAGTGAGGTTCCAGATGGGGAAGCTATCTCAGCAGCTTGGGGAGTTCAGCGATGGGGTTTTTCAGCAACTTCTCTGCCTGTGGAGGAGACCAGGTATTGGCTTCATGGCGATAAGGGACTGTTCCCCTGCTTGCCATTGAGGTGCTGGTGGGGCCAGAGCTGCGGGGAGGAACAGCATGTGCGTGCAGCAAAAGCATTTGGGGGTCTGCGTCAAGCATGACAGCACCAGTAGAACAAGCTTCACAGGGGACAGGGCCTAGCGCTGAGGCTTCCCTCGTTAGCACAGAAACGGCTGCCATTTTCAATTCCCTAGTAGCTTGGGTGAGAGAGCCAGGGGAATACCCTCCTCAGCTACTGCCAGCGGTTCCGTCCCACAGAGGTGCAGAGAGGCACTTGCACTCTCTGGAGAAGGAGAAGTCTTTGGTTCTGGTAAAGGTCTTCTGCCAGTTTTAATTTGCTTATGCGCAAAGCGTTTTAGCGAGATGCTAGCTCTTGGCCTCAGTCTTCATGGATTTCCAGCCAGTCAAGAGGCCTGAGCTGTTGAGAAGCTCTTCAGGCTGATAATTTTCAGTGCCAGATGTTAAACGGATTTGGGCCTAAACGCGCTGAAGGTGCAGGCAGGCTTTACTTAGCCGTGTGGTAGGTCACTTTAGTGGTTCTTTTCTCGCGTGCTTAGGCATGTGCACGCATTTTCACCATATGGCGGTTGTATGTGCTGGTACCTGGGCACATAAGGCTGCAGCCTAGACTTGAGTGCATATTTGCACAGGTACTTGTGCGCGTAAGGCTGTGACCTAGACTGGTGCACGTGTATGTGCGGGTACTTGTGCGGATAAGACTGCAACCTAAACTTGTGCACATATTTGTACATGTACTTGTGCGCGTACAACCGTGAATTAGTCTTGAATGCATATTTGTGCACATTCTGGAAGAGTGTGCGTGTACGACCAGGTGGCATTGGTGTGTGCACAGGAGGCCGCCTAGAGCTGAAGTTCAGGAGAGCTAAGCTTCGGGGACAAACAGGTCCAAGTGCCTTGCTATCTGTGAGGCTTGCCATCGGATAGCAATTTAGTCCTCACGCGCTCTGTTTGCGTCAGCGCTGTTTAGATGCTCAAAGCAATTTGACTACTACAGGTTTTGCCCATTTTGGGACATCCCCTCAGCCTATGGTGTCTTTGGAGGGAGAGTGGAGTGAGAGGTGAGGCAATGGTCAGTTCTTCTCCCTTGTTCCCGAGGGCAGAAGCTTCCCCGAGAGAGGTTAGAGAGAGCAAGGCTGGGCCTTTGGACTCCAATATAGATCCATCCTCCTCCTCCTCCTCCTCCTCCTGGGTGGAATGTTTTCAGGGCCTGCAGACCTTTCTGCACAGGTGCCCAGGAAAGGCGAAACAACTTACTATGTAGGGATCATATGCTTGGGCCTCCCATTTGTCAGTCAAGGAGGGCAAATACCACAGGGAGGCTGTCCCTGGTAAAGTTCAAGGGGGTGTGGATCATGAGACATCAGAGGATTCCAATGGGGAATTGGCTTTCTCACTTCTAGAAGAGAGAGAAATTGCATATGATTGAGAGCCGATTTGGACTCTGCTCATATTTTTTCTTTTTTCACAGAGATGTCTTGCTGAATTTGTTGGCTCAGATCCTGAACATGCTTAGTGTGACTGGAGGTCAATTTTAAGTTAAGCATCCTGTTTCTTTTCCCCCTGTATCCAATTCAAGAAATATTGGATTTAAAGAAGGTAAATGCAGCTCTGTCATAGCGGCGGTATACAAGGGAGTGTTCCTAGCATTTCTCGCCTTGATAGAGGCATATCTATGTACATAGCCATCAGGCCGGAGCACCAGAAATTCCTGAGGTTCATGGTCCTAAGGAAACATTTTGAGTTTCAAGCCCTTCCCTTCAGCTGGGGACGGCTCCACGTATATTCACCAAGGTGATGGTGGTGGTGGCGGCTGCATTGCAAAAGGAGAGTGTATTGGTGTATCTGGATGACTGGCTTATTCATGCAAAATCAAATTACCTCTGTTGACAATCATGACAATCAGTACAAAAGGTACTGATGCTCTGGAAGTCTCTAGGATGGGTGGGGAACCTAGCAATGAGTCATTTAGTCCTCTTGCAAAATCTGCAATATCTGGGAACTCAGTTCAACACACTGGCAGAGAGATTGCTGAAATTGCAGAGTCAGATTAGGCTTCTGCTAGTGCTTTCAGTGCCCAGGGTCTGGGTCTATTTACAGGTCTGTGTTCTATGGCATCAACATTGGAATTAATGCATTGGGCATTCGCACATATGCAGCCTCTGCAGAGGGCTCTTTTCCCACTGGAATCTGTTATTGGAAGTTTCACCTTCCTCTTCCATTAGAGGGGGAAGCCAGAGACAGTCTTTCATGGTGCTTTTTTGCACCAATCTCAAGTGTGGTGCGGAATTGGAGATTCCGAATTGGATAATAGTCACCACCGATGAAAGCCTCTCTGGATAGAGGGCAGTGTGGCAAGATCAGGTGGCACAAGGCCAGTGGTCGAAGAAGAGGGCATCATGGCCTATCTGTCGGTTAGAGAAGAGAGAGTTGCATTTAACGTTGCTTACCTGTCTGCCAAGGTTACACAGCCATCCAGTACGGATCCTATCAGACAATGCGATGACTGTGAACTACATCAACCATCAAGGTGGAACCAAGAATCAGGCAGCGGCTTGAGAGGTCCAGGAGTTGATTTTTTGGGGCAGAACAGCACTTGGAGCGGCTGGCAGCATCTCACATCGCCAGAGTGAACAATGTTCTGGTGGATTTTATCAGTTAGAGAAAGTTAGACCCCAGGGAATGGAAGCTGCCAGAGGCAGTGATGAGTCTTGTTCATGAAAGATGGGATATCCTGACCAAAGAGACTACCAAGGCGTCGTGGTTTTACAGCTTCTGAACAGAACATGGTACAAAGGAATCGGAGCTCTGGTGCTGCCGTGGACTCAAGGGATTCTTCTTTGTCTTCCCTCCCGTGGCCTCTGGTGGACAAGAGATTAAGGTGGATAGAGAAACATCCAGACAATGTGATCCTGGTAGCTCCAGAGTGACTATATCGACCAATTTTCCCAGATTGGATCAACATGGCCATAGATGGGCCACTGAGGTTCAGTCATTGGTCAACTGTTTTCCACCAGGACCCAATATTTTTGGGTCAGGCGGCTCACTTCTGTCTCACGGTTTCACTTCTGAGAAGAGACAACTGAGTTGGAGGGGATATTATGAAGTGGTTATTTCCACCTTCTACATCCTTGACGTATGTGCAAATTTGGAGGCTCTTCAAGTCCTGGTCTGCTGTCAATAGCCTCAGACTGTTCAGGCTACGGTGTCACATATTTTGGCTTTTCTACAGAAAAGTTCTGGTCAAGGAACTGGCCTAACTCTTTGAGTGTCCAGGTAGCGAGATTGGGTTGTCTCCGGGGTAAGGTGCAAAGGTATTCTCTGTCCGCAGATCTGGATGTTCTATGGTTCCTTCAGGGAGCTAAGAACTTGATTCCTCAGGTGCGGAAATTTTGTCCATCTTGGAATCTGAATCTAGTCCTTAGAGCAGTGGTTCTCAACCGGTGTGTCGTGACACACCAGTGTGTTGCCAAGAACACGCAGGTGTGTCACCACACTTCCTGGTCCCCTGCTGACCCAGCTGCTCCCTGGTCCTCCTCCGCCTGGGCTTAAAATGCTGTCAGCCCGGGCGGAACGCGGCAGGACAGCTGGAGTCAGCGGCATCGGCGTGCTCTCTTCTTCCCGCCGTCCCCCCGCGGCCCGGAAAAGGAAGTGGTGAGCATCAGGTGCGTGCGCGGGAAGAAGAGACCATGCTAGTGTGGTCAGAATCGGCCCGAAGAACAGAAGAGAGGTGCGATCTGAAGAATGTGCAGCGCGGCTCGGAGGAAAATGAAGAAGAGCGACAACCCCCGCCGATGGGACTCCTCCTCCGCGAGGGCTGAAAATGAAGGAGGTTAGGGTTGGGAGGAGGCTGCTGCAGCCGCTAGTTCTGGGGGGTGGGGGGGGTGGGGAGAGAGAGAGTGAATGAGCAAGCATGTGTGTGTGAGTGAGATAGCATGTATGTGTGTGATTGAGAGCCTGTATATGTGAAAGAGAGTATGTCTGTGATTGAGAGCCTGCCTGTGAGAGAGAGAGCATGAATGTAAGTTTACGATTGGGAACCTGTATGTGTAAGTTTGTGATTGAAAACCTGTTTGTGTGAAAGAGTATGTGTGTATGATTGAGATCCTTTGTGTGTGAGAGAGATAATGTGTATGTATGATTAAGAGCCTGTCTGTATAAGTAAGAGAGAGAGCATGTGTGTCTGTGTGTGACTGAGAGCTGGTTTAGGTGATGGAGCATGTCAGTATGTGATTGAGAGCCTGTGTGTAAATGAGAGAAAGAGAGAGAGCATGTTTGTAAGCATGTGAATGAGAGTCTGTGTGTGAGAGAAAAAGACAGCATATATGTATGTGATTGAAAGCATGTGTGTGTAAGCATGTGTGTAAATGTGTAATTAAGAGCCTATATAACAGATCGATACTCTAAGGCCGCGGTAGAAACAGTGCGGCAGTGCCGGGCGCACCCTCGTTCCCCGCACGCACAGTTCTCTTCACCTACCGCTCGATACTCTCTTCAAATTGCATGCAAATGCAAGCCGCGGCTGCGAAGCGTTAGGCAAGCGTTAGGCCCGCGCAACCCATTTTACTGTATAGGCGCTAATACAGCGCCTATACAGTATCCTGGGTGCGCTGGTACCTGTCATTTCAAATGTCATTTGAAATGACAGGCACCAGGAAGTGGATGGTTCCCCCCTCCTCCCGAAGCAAGGCGCAGGGCGAAAATTAAAACGGGAATAAAGTGTAAAAAATGGGGGTAAAACCAAAGGGAGTAAAGTGTAAAAAACCATGGACGACCTCCATATTAACATTGCAGCGTAAGTTGTTTATATATATGTATAAATACCTGTCACTTTCCTGTCACTTTCCGAATCCCCCAGGCGTGCGGTCATCGAGGCGGCGGCGGCGGGAGCCGGCGGGCGGGTGGGCGCGCGTTGGATCCAGGCGGCGGTGGGAGCCGGCGGGCGGATGGGCGCGTGTTCGATCCAGGCCGTGGCCGGGTGGGCGTGCATTCATCCAGGCAGAGGGAGCCGGCGGCGAAAGCGGCCTCCGGAGGCCGCTTTCGCCGCCGGCTCCCTCTGCCTGGATGAATGCACGGCCCCCGCCGGCAGTGAATGAATGCCCGTGCGATTTCGGCGCTCAAGGCAGTCACATGCCGTGACGTCAAGCGTCATAACATCACGCCTTGAGTGCCGAAATCGCCGCCTCGATGACCGCACGCCTGGGGGATTCGGAAAGTGACAGGTATTTATACATATATATACCTATATATAAACAACTTACGCTGCAATGTTAATATGGAGGTCGTCCATGGTTTTTACACTTTACTCCTTTTGGTTTTACCCCCATTTTTTACACTTTATTCCTGTTTTAATTTTCGAACACCACACTAACACCAAGTAGAGGGTAGGCGGTAAACTAATAGGTTAAGGACGCGGCAAAATAGCAGGTTACAAAGGAGATAATCTGAGCGCGCGTCACAGTATTGGAGGGTAATAGCTAATTCCTTCATTATACAGCTAATTCGTTCATTTACATATCATATACATGCTGGGTGCGGAAAGGGTTATGCGTCTGTTTTAAGAAGCGCTAAGGACGCGTGAAACTGGAGACTGTATCGCTGGATCGCCTTACGCGTCCGAATTGTGCGCTCACAGCACGTTACAGACGGGAAATCTTCAACCGCACGTTACAGTATCGATCCGTAAGTGAGAGAAAAAGCATGTGTATATGTGAGTGACTGAGAGCATGTGTGTATAGGTGTGTAATTGAGAGCCAGTGTGAGAGAGAGCGCTGGAATGTGACTGAGAGAGAGGAGAAAGTTCCAAGCAAACCACCCTTCCTCCTGCTAATTCAAAACAATCTTAGGAGACCTGGATATCAAACGTTCCCAGTTATGCAGAGCAAAAAAATTTTTGTATCCTTATTTTTCATTACTGGGTCTTTGTGTCTGCTATTTTGAAATATTTTATTGGTATCTAGAAATTTTTTATATGAGTTTTTAATTATTGGATATTCCACTCATCATCTGTTTCGAAATAATCTGTTCTTTTTGTTAGTATGGTTTTACTGCTGATTTTATATTTCTTGATTTATTTTATAAGGATGGGTGATGTTTCTTTTTTCCTTTGTTATACTGCATACAGAGACTCTGGCTTGCTGCAGTTTCCAATTCAGTTTTTTCTGCATGCTTCTAGTTATGCGTTTTGGTCTCTTTATTCTTTGTTAGGTGAGGGTCAGCACATGTGATTGAGGTGAGGTTCTGCTGGCGTGTAGTTTCTGTGTAGGGCTCTATAGCAGCCTGACTTGGTCCGTTTTCCTAATAGGAGATGTATTGGTGTCTTAAGGCCTGGTGTAATATTTCAGTGTTGCCTTTTCGTAGGTAGGTGGTTACTGTTTAAGTGCTGGAAATTGGTGCTGTTTTGGTGTGGGATGTTTACTATTTATGCAATTTCTGTTCAGACAGAATATGTATCTATTCCTTGTGTCATTTTAAACATTAAAAATAATTACCGGACCTTTACTTTTTATTTCCGCCGTGAATTGTAATGAGCAGTGTGTCACACATGTGAGCGTGGCCTGTCAGGTGTGTCACGATGGGAAAAAGGTTGAGAACCACTGCCTTAGAGGATTGTGTGAGGCTTGGTTTGAACCACTAAAGAGGGCTATGGTTAAAGACTTGACTTTTAAAGTGGTTTTCTTGGTGGCTATTTGTTCAGCCAGGAGAATTTCGGAGCTCCAGGTGCTGTCGTGTCGAGATGCCTTCATACAGATGTCTGATTCGAGGGTATCTTTATGCATGGTGCCTTCTTTTCTGCCTGAGATAGTCTTAGTTAGACAGTAGAGCTTCCAACTTTTATGGATTTAGATTTGTCTAGGCCTCATGCGGAGGGGGGAGCTTAGGCTCTTAGATTGGAGGCATGCATTATTGAGGTATCTAAAGGTCACTTATGATTTCCATAGATCGCATCAACTCTTTGTAGATCATATCACCTCTTTGTGCTGTGGAGTTGTCCAAAGAAGGGAAATAAGTCATCTAAAGCTACAATTGTGTGGTGGTTGAAGGAGTGAGTGAGTCGACTTACATTTCTAAAGGATGCCTGCTGCCGATTAGTTGAGGAATGCACTTGATGCATTCTCAGGTGACCTCCTGGGCTAAGTCACAGCAGGTGTCTCTGCATGAAATTTTCTGGGCGGCTACTGGGAAGTTGTTGCCCACTTTTGCTAGACATTATCGCTTGGATGTCAGGGCTCTGGCTTCCATGTACTTTAGTGAGAGTGTTCTACGAGTGGAACTCTCCATGTCCCAACTGAGTTAAGGGGAGCTTAGGTTCATCCCAGGAGTCTGGACTGATCTGAATACATACAGGGAAAGGAAAAATTGTTCTTACCTACTAATTTTTGTTCCTGTAGTACCACAGATCAGTCCAGAGACCTGCTAATTTACTGGGGGGACAGTCTGCCGCTCGTACTGTTGCTTTATATATAGTGCGGCATTGTTGGAAGTTTTCAGTGCTGATCGCTTATATTAAATTTGGGAAATGTTTGCCATTGTCTTTTTGGGCAACTTCATCTTCTTCCGGCTTGTTGGAGGGGAGGGAGTTTACTTAGAAATTTTTGGTTGTTGCTGTCATCTTAGCTTGGATACAGGTGAGGAACTGCAGGTAGCACACTGGATTATGTACAGTGTCAGTGAAACTTTCTCTGTCTCCATCTGCTGGCAGGGAGGCAAAACCCAGGAGTCTGGACTGATTTGTGATACTACAGGAATGAAAATTAGCAGGTAAGAACCATTTTTACTTTCTTCTCCACACACCCTCTGTCCCTCCTATGCCCAATCTTCACATACCATTCTGCCCCTCTTGCCCCCTTCCTATTATCTATGTTCCCTGTATGATCTCCCTGAGGCAGGACTGGATATGGGGAGGAAAGGGGAATGATGATTGGGGAAGAGAAGAGGGGGAGAATGGAAGACGGGATGAGAAGTGCATGGTGGGTGAAGAAGTAGGGAATGGAGGATGAGAGTAAGGAGGACTGGATAATAGGAGAGGTTACAAACTTAAGATATGGAGGAATGAAGGGTGGGGACTGAAAGGATTGAAGGCTAAGGTAGGAAAGGAAATGTGCAAGGGAAGGAATATAAGGTGAATGGTTGATGAGGAGGGAAGGAGGGAGATGGAGGAAAGGAAGATGATATAGAAAGTTCTGTGGGTGTTCCTGCTCGCTGACATTCTCTCCCTATCCTAGGTTTCGCTGGACAAAGGATGATGTGTTCTTTGATCCCCAGCAAGATGCCCGCATCACCACCAAGAAAGGCTCTGGGACCTTCGTCATCCCCAACAAAAATGGCTTGGTAGCGAAAAGCTTCCAGGGCATCTGGCGCTGCTTTGCCAGCAACAAGCTTGGCACTGCTGTCTCCAGTGCCATCCACCTCACTGCAGAGAGTAGGTGTTCTCAGGGGTATTTGGGTGGGTGCATCTTCCACATTCCTCACTCCATCTAGGAACTGAGCACTTCTCTTTCAAAATATTCAACTGGTTTAGGTTCTTTAAAGGGGTTTCAATGAAGGCAGCCATCTTGGGAAGAGTGACATCAAAAACAGTGTGCTCTTTGTCTGATTGCTGCTGGAAATTAATTCACAAACAGTC
Organism: Rhinatrema bivittatum; assembly: GCF_901001135.1. NCBI lineage: Eukaryota > Metazoa > Chordata > Amphibia > Gymnophiona > Rhinatrematidae > Rhinatrema > Rhinatrema bivittatum. The sequence continues at coordinate 499,624,832 of NC_042615.1, read as the reverse complement.
ATCACACACACTCATATATGATTGGTTCCTATTAACCGTGATGCCCTTAAGTCATATCCCTGATAAAACAAAAAACAATCCTCAGGGTATTCACTAACGGCCTGATTTTAAAAGGGCCACGTGCGTAAATAATGGGAGTTACATGCATGACCGGGCCTTGCGCATGCTGCGTGCATTTTTGGAAGGGCCTGGCCATGCGCATAATCCCCATTATGTGCCAAAGTGCCAGGCCTCTCCAAAGGGGCGAGTTGGGGGGCGGGGTTTGGGCGAGGGGGCAGGCCTGGACAGTGCCATTTGATGCTGTCCCGGGGAAGTGCGTGCTGGCAGCAGGCGGGAATGCATAACTTTCTTCTACTCATCAGAGCAGGTAAGTTACAGAACAAAATAAAAATAGGGGTAGGTAGGTAGGGGTTAGGGCTCGGTATGGAGAGGGGAAAGGAAAGGAAGGTTAGGTAGGGGGATAGGGAGGGGAATGTTCAAATTATGCCCAGCCAATCGCATCGCCGGGCGTAATTTGAACATTCCCCTCCCCCCCATGCATGCACGGATTTTAAAATCTGCGGCCATCGGATTTTATAATGTGCGCCCTGCGCACGCATGTTATAAAATTGGTGCATGCCAGGAATCGCGCGCACATGGACGTGCATGCGTGTGGGTCTTAAAATCGACCCCTATGTGTGATGCTACTGCTGACTTTCTTTTCCTGCCAGATCCAACTGAAACATGGCATGTGTGCTGCCATTGGCAGCACTGTTCTTTAAGATGACCATCCATTTAAGAAGATGGAGAAAGAAAACTGCTTTTAAACTCCTTAAAAGAGGTGGAGGGAGGGAGCTACTAGTTAACCCTCTGAACTTAAGATCTGGATCTAGCTTAAACAAAAACAGCTCCTTTAAATATTTAAATTGTTTGCTGTAACTTCATGCAGTCTCTGTGCGGAAGCCATGTTTATATTCATAACGGTCTTTTTGTGTGTTTTCCTTTGTGTGTATGCTATATGGCATTTTTGAGGGGGATGTGGTACCTGGGTTGCCGGGGGATGCAAGGGAATCCTGTTTCTATGGCAATGGTTGCCATGGTTCCCAACCCCCATGTGCGAGGGTGATGTAAGGAGTCGGGAGGGGGAAGGGGAATGACTTTGGCGGGGTCCTTTGGCGGCCCTCTTCCTCCCACTGAGAGATGTTTCCCTGACAGACAAGGAGAGATAGCAGAAAAGAGAGAAAGAGAGAGCGAGAGAGAGAGAGGGACAAAGAGACAGTGACAGAGCCGGTGGTTGGAAAGGAGGCAGAGGGAGACTTTGAGGACAATTTTTGAAACAAATCTAGATGTCTGACTAAGGAGCTGGCTGGTTAGATCCGTCAGGATGAAAATCTGCTCTGACTGGTTTCACTAGGGGGCTATATTTAGCTGCTGAAAAGATGGGCTTTCTGGGAGATGTGTTTAGACCAGAGAGAAAACCCTGCGTATATATTTTGGGATTTCCTATATGTTTGTGTGGTTATTCCCATATAAGACAATCTGCAGAACTGGTAGGAACAGGTAACGTGGATATTTTGTGCCTTCACCATTTAGGAAGATTTTCAAACACAAGCTGAGTATATCATTTTTTTAACGTTCTCTTATTTTATTTTTATACTATATCACAAAAGCCTCCATAAAATAATGCAAATTTCCAAACAAGAAAAAATACCCCACATAGTTTCAAATAATGAAGAAGGAAAATAAAAAGTTAAGGAGTCTAAGACAGAAAAACACAAATGGAAGGGGCTAATGGCAATTCAACCAATAAACAAGATGAATAGCTAAATAAGAAAAAAGAAACTCCTAAGTAATATCTGATACAAGCTGTTTGCAATAGAAGGAAGACCGTTCACGAGGATAACATCCTTATACACCATCCACAGTCAGTGAGCTCTTCTCACACAGAGAAGATGAATCTGACCCAACTAAAAGGCTGATACAGTCATTGGATGCGCGTTTTCCCTTACCCCTTATTCAGTAAGGGGCGGAAAACGCGCGTCCAACCCGCCGAGCCTAATAGCGCCCTGAACATGCAAATGCATGTTGATGGCCCTATTAGGTATGCCCGCGCGATTCAGAAAGTAAAATGTGCTGCTAAGCCGCACATTTTACTTTCAGAAATTAGCGCCAACCCAAAGATAGGCGCTAATTTCTTCGGGCACCGGGAAAGTGCACAGAAAAGCAATAAAAACTGCTTTTCTGTGCACCCTCCGACTTAATTTCATGGCGATATTAAGTCGGAGGTCCCGAAGGGTAAAAAAAGTAAAAAAAAAAGAGAAAAAAATATTTGAAGTCTGCCAGCTGCTGTCAGGTCGAAAACCGGACGCTCAATTTTGCCGGCGTCCAGTTTCCGAGCCTGTAGCTGTCAGCGGGCTTGAGAACCGACGCCAGCAAAATTGAGCGTCGGCTGTCAAACCCGTTGACAGCCGCCGCTCCAGGCCAAAAGGAGGCGCTAGGGACGCGCTAGTGTCCTTAGCACCTCCTTTTGCCCGTTTCTACCGCCGGACCTAATTTAAATACTGCATCGCGCTCACAGGCGAGCAGGGCATTTGCCCGCTCTCCCGCAGACTTTACTGAATCTGCCTGTAAACGAGGCTTTATAAGGAGAACCGAAAGCTGATGCAGGTTCCAAATGTTATCAGAAGAAATGTTATTTAGCTGGGTATCTAAGACAGCCCCGTTTTACAAAGTTTGGATTGCAGTTCTAAAAAAGTCTTCGGCTTAAACGCATAACATCAGGAAATAATCCAGTGTTAAATTCCATAAAGATGTTATTTAAATTTCAGGGGGCGGGGGGGGAGACTTGTAACTCAGTCCTTATCTGGCCTCAAAAAACAAAAAAAATCATGGGGAGCACAATTTTTTCAAAGCCATTTCCTGGGATAAAACAACATTTTACTTGTTGTGGAAAGGGACTTTTTGAAAAATTACCAACCCTGTTCATGGCTAAATTTGCGTGCATTGTTCAAAGGCTTGTGTAAGTTTTACCTGCATTCAGGCTGAAGCAATAAAGTGTGCCTACCCCAGTGCAAAGGTTTACTCATGGTTGGACGTGTGTTTTGGGCACGCCTGACTAGCGTCCAGTGCAGTAAGAGGATTAGGGCATCCATAACGCGCGTGCTAAAAACGTCTCCCAACTAGCGCCTACTGCATTTAAATTCCATGTGCTTAAGGCTATTAGCTATTACCACCTGATGCAGGAAAGTGCACCCAAAGCCTGGGCACCCAACACACACTTTTTAAAGCTGGGAATTTAACTCCAGCCCCAGAGGTAGAGTAAAGCTAACTCACAGTTCCCTGTACATACCCAGATCAGTCCAGACTCCTGGGTTTTGCCCCCCCCCCTAGCAGATGGAGACAGAGAAGTTCTCAAAACAAACTCCGCCTTATATAGGATGGTGCCACCTATAGTCCGGCAGTATTTCTCTGTCTCCAGCAGATGGTGGAGGTGCAAAGCCTACAGTCTGGTCTGTGTGTTAGTTTTTATTTTAGGAGTTAGTCAGAGTTAGCTTGCATTTGTTTCTTTCTGGTTTAGTCAATTTTGCTTTACGAAAAACAAAAAAGGGGAGAACAGTCTTTGAGAGCAGTGTGATCTTCAGCCTCTCAGGGGGTCGTGAGGTTCTGAGAGGGCCATCCCCCACTGGTGTTGAGGCAGCTGCAAGACAGGGTCGAGGGCCCTCTGATCCTTCTTTGGCAGCTTTGGGTGTGATTCTGGGGAGCCCGGTTCACTCCACCCTGAAGGATCAGCACCTTGGACCACTGCCGGGCAAGTTTAAAAAAAAAAAAAATCATTTAGTTTGCTTTCGTTTTCGGCAATGCGGCAGCTCTCTCTCTCTCCTCCCTGTTTTCGCCGAGTTTTGGTGCGGGGGTGCCCGATTTCGGGGGGATCCTCTGGAGCCGCGAAAATGAAAAATATGGACAAAAACAAGTCTGCTCAAGTTTCCTCAGGTAAAGCTGGTTCTGGACAGACTGGGGTTGACCCTTGCCCGCTCAGTGCGGGAATGGAGGCCATTTTGCAGACATTCAGGTCTGCTACACAGGCAACCATGGGGGAGGGGATTTTACCGCCTCCTCAGCAAAGGTTTCCCAGGGAAAGGGAGCCTTTACAGCCTGATTCCCCTGCAACAGAGGATGGCCCCTAGGGGGCTTCAGACTCCTCCTCCTCTTCCTCTTTTTCTTCGGAGTTTGTTTTATTGCTCCATAAAGCTTTTAAAGCGAGGAAGGCAGAGAAGTTACAGCCTGGTGGATAGTTCACCTCTTTGGGTTCCAAGCTTCATGCTAAGAAAAGGTCCAGGTCTAAGGGGGGTTCAGGGCCTGCTAAACCTAAGCGCCCGCTCCATACTGGGGTCCCTCAGGCTGATACTGATATGGATACTTCTGAGCAGGATACAGACCCAGGGGACCCGGACCTTCAGTCCAAGCCCCTGCAGGGGGTAGATGTGGACCTTGATCTACAGCAGCAGGGGACAGTCAGGGGTTCTCAGGTTGCGGAAGGAGATGACCCTAAGGTGGTCCGCGTCTTTCGAAAGGAGGAGCTGGGGCCACTTATCCCTTTTATTCTGGCTGAGCTGGGCATTAAAGGTCTCCCTGAGGAGTCCAAATTGGGGGCTATGGATCTTGCCTTGTTGGGCCTGAGAGATCCTGCTACTGCTTTTCCTTTTCATTTCTCAGCCACTGACTTATTGTTCCGGGAATGGGATACCTTGGATCTGGGCTTGAAGGTGAGTAAAGCCATGGATAAGCTATATCCTCTGCCGGAGGATGCTTTGGACCTGCTGTGAGTACCCAAGGTGGACGTGGCGGTGTCCGCAGTTACCAAAAAGACCACAATCCCGGTTATAGGGGCGACAGCAGTCAAGGACCTGCAGGACAGGGAGTTGGAGCTACAGCTTAAGAGAATTTTTGAGGTTTCAGCACTGGGTGTTCGGGCGGCCATGTGCAGCAACTTTGTATTGCGAGCGGGTCTCCTCTGGGTGCAGCAGTTACAAGCTAACGCTGGTTTCTTGGATGAGGAGGTGCCCAAGCAGGCCGTCTGGATGCCTCAGTGGCCTACTGTGCTGATGCCTTTCATGACCTGCTGCAGACGTCGGTGAGATCCATGGTGTCAGCAGTCTCAGCTCATAGACTCCTATAGTTAAGAAACTGGTGGGCAGTCGTGTCCTCCAAGGCACAGCTGGGTTCTTTGCCCTTCAAGGGAAAATTGCTTTTTGGAAAGGACTTGGAGGATATGATTCACTCTCTGGGAAAAAATAAGGTTCATCGGTTACCGGAGGACAGACCTTGGTCACGAGGTGCCTTTTCCTCTCGGGCCAGATTCAGAGGGAATCAGCAGTTTCGTCCAGTTAGAGCGCCTAGTTCTTCCTTTTGTCAAGCACCTGCAAGGCAACAGTCCTGGACCCCAGTCCTTTCATGGCCGAAGATTTGGCAAAGCGAGTAACGCCCAGGCTTCGTCAGGGGCCAAGTCTTCACAATGAAGGGGCACCAGTCCATTCCTCGGTGCCTGCGGTAGGGGGCAGACTATCCATATTTTTCGAGGAATGGAATACGGACCAGTGGGTGCTGACCGTGATAAGACAAGGCTATGCTTTAGATTTTGCACGGTGCCCTCGGGACCGGTTTCTCGTCTCTCCCTGTGGGTACGCGACCAAACGAAAAGCGGTCCAAGACACATTGCAGAGACTGCTACAGCTGGGAGCCTTCGTCCCAGTGCCTGCGGAGGTAAGAAGGAAGGGTCGTTACTCCATTTACTTCGTGGTGCCAAAGAAAGAAGGGTCCTTTCGGTCCATTCTGGACCTCAAAAGAGTAAACAGATGCTTCCCAGTGCCACGTTTTCGCATGGAAATGCTCTGACCAGTCATTGCCTCGGTGAGAAAGGGAGAGTTTCTGGCGTCCCTGGATCTCACGGAGGCTTATCTTCATATTGGCATCCGTCAGGATCACCAGAGGTTTCTTCACTTTTCGATACTGTGTCAGCACTTTCAGTTTCAGGCTCTGCCCTTTGGTCTTGCCACCGCGCCCATGACGTTCACCAAGGTGATGGTGGTGGTGATGGTAGCAGCTCATCTCCGGAGGGAAGGCCTTCTGGTGCATCCCTACTTATACAACTGGCTGATTTGAGCGAAATCGGAGCCAATTGCCCGGGTGGCGATTCACAGGGTGCTTCAGCTCCTTCAGTCCTTCGCTGGACTGGGTGGTCAATCTCTCCAAGAGCAGGCTTGTGCCCTCTCAATCCTTGGAATATTTGGGGGCTCTATTCGACACTCAGCAGGGCAGAGTATTTCTTACCACAGAATGCATTTCCAAGCTGCAAGATCAAATGCGAGGCTTATTGCTCAAGTGTCCTCCCTGGGTCCGGGATTACTTGCAGGTTCTAGGCTCGATGACTTCAACCTTTTCTTTTTCTTCTATGCACTTTTTTTCTTTTTTTTCTTTCTTTTTTTTTTTTTTTTTCTTTTTCTTCTATGCACTTGTTATACTTTTGTAATGTATACTCTTACGTTTTAGTTATGTACGTTATAATGTATTGCTCACCCCTTGTTTTATGTAAACCGACATGATACGAACTTCCGTGAATGCCGGTATAGAAAAACACAAATAAATAAAAATAAATAAATAAACCTTGGAACTGGTACCCTGGGCCTTTGCTCATATGTGGCCTTTGCAATCCACATTGCTTTCCCGATGGAATCCAGTCTCCGAACTGTTTTATCTTCCTCTTCCACTTATGGATGCAGCACCGTCCAGTCTAGATTGATGGCTGGTTGCGGATAATCTGTCCCGAGGAGTCCAACTGGACAGTGGTCACCACTGATGCCAGTCTCTCCAGTTGGGTGGCGGTGTGCCGGGGGAAATCGGTGCAGGGCTTATGGTCTCCCGAAGAGTCACAGTGGTCAATCAATCATCTGGAGAGTCGAGCGGTGTGGTTAACATTGCAAGCGTTCCGTCCTCTCCTCCAGGGGAGGTCAGTCAGAATTCTCTTGGACAATGTGACCACAGTAGTGTATCTCAATCGCCAAGGGAGGAACCAGGAGTCGTCAGGTGGCGGTGGAAGCTCATCAGTTGATCGGCTGGGCAGAGCAGCATTTAGTCAGCATAGCAGCATCGCACATTGCCGGCATGGACAACGTGCAGGCAGACTCTCAGCAGACACTGCCCAGATCCCGGGGAATGGGAGTTGGCGGACGCGGCCTTTCAGCTCATATGCGAGGTGTGGGGCACGCCCAGCATGGACCTCATGGTGACGTTTCGAAATACCAACGGCCATCACAGAGAGACAGGAGCAGAAGGGGTGGATGCTCTGGTGTTACCCTGGCCCACTGAGGTTCTGCTGTACGTATTCCCGCCTTGGCCATTGATTGGCAAGGTGCTTAGACGAATAGCGATTCACCCGGTGGAGGTGATCCTGGTAGCTCAAGAATAGCAGAGACATCCTTGGTTTGCGGTCCTCCTCAATTTGGTGGTGGAGGGGCTGCTGCGGTTTCCAGTTCTTCCAGACCTACTGCATCAAGGGCCCATTTGTTTGGCAGAAGTAGATCGCTTCTGTCTAGCGGCATGGCTTTTGAAAGGCAACGCCTAAGTCGCAACGGTTATTCTTCCGCCATAGTGACTACACTTCTCAGATCACGCAAAACATCCACCAACCTCGCGTATGTTCGAGTGTGGAAGATTTTTGAATCTTGGTGTTTGGACCATGAGGTTGTTCCTACTTGGGCGTCGCTATCAGATATTCTGTGCTTTCTACAAGCGGGTCTAGCCAATGGCTTATCGTGTAGTTCTCTGAGAGTTCAAGTGGCTGCTCTTGGTTGTTTGCGTGGTTCCATTCAAGGAGTAGTGTTGGCGGCACATCCAGATGTGGCTCGTTTCCTAAGGGGAGCAAAGCATTTACATCCCCCGATAAGACATTCTTGTCCGTCTTGCAGTCTGAACTTAGTTCTTGCAGCCCTGTGTTCAGCACCTTTTGAGCCTTTGAAAAGGGCGACCTTAAAGGATATCACTTTGAAGGTAATGTTTCTTGTGGCCATTACATCAGCTCGTAGGGTGTCGGAGTTCCAGGCTCTTTCCTATAGAGAACCTTTTTTGAGAATTTTGGATTCGGGGGTTTCCTTAAGGACAGTTCCTTCCTTTCTTCCAAAAGTGGTTTCTTCCTTTCATGTCAACCAATCAGTGGAGTTTCCAGCCTTTACAGATTTGGACCGATCGGATCCCTTGTCTAAGGACTTGCGGAAGCTGGACGTTCGCAGAGTGTTGCTGCGATATTTGGAGATTACAAATGACTTTCGTGTGACGGACCATCTTTTTGTGCTATGGAATGGTCCCAGACTAGGTCAAATGGCTTCCAAGACTACCATAGCTCGCTGGCTGAAGGAGGCTATCAGCTCGGCCTATTTACTGCATGGTAGGCGTCTTCCTGTTGAGCTTCGTGCCCACTCTACTCGTTCGCAAGCAGCGTCTTGGGCAGAGTGCCAGATGGTTTCTCCACAGGAGATTTGCAGGGCGGCTATGTTATGTTTTTGAGGTGTTGAAGTGGATTCTTGGGTACTGCGGTGATGGCCACTCCCATGGGGAGGAGCCCCGTGAGGAAGCGCAGTACTAGGCTAGACTCTATACATGCAGACACAGAGAATTTGTATTTATTATACAGCTTGGTGGTACTGCCCGGGTTGGACAATAGTGAAGGCAACTCAGTAGAAGCAGTCCAGGGGTCCTCGGCAGAGGAGACCAGTCCTACTCTAGGTAGCAGAAGGCAGCGCAGGGTAGTAGAGGCAGAACCCAGATGTAGACTCCAAGCGTTGAAGCTGAAGGTGAGACAGACTGAGAGTGATAGTTCTCATTGAGCAGTTGGCTGTATTGATGAAGATCCTGGCAGGCAGAAGCATATCGAATACAGGCACCAGGTTAGGGCATGCAGGCCCTCGAGGAGCGAGTACCCAGTTTCCCAGATAGGCACCTGAAAGAGAGAAGAAGGGCCCCCAAGGAGCGGGTACCCAGGTTAGCGATGAATTACCCTGAAGGGCAGAGAGAGAGCTTCCAGCGGCTGCTGGGAAGCGGCAGAGCAGCTTAGACCGGAGCAAATCCAATCCTTGCTAACTCGGTTTGTTAGCAAACGAAGGGCAGGCTAAATACCAGGATGTGCTGACGACATCGGAGGGGACGCCCCTGAGGTTCCCGCCATGATGTGGATAAAGACATGGGTGGTGTGCACGCGACACCATAGGAGGCCCTTAGGAGAAACATGGCGAACGCCGTCACCGTTGCCGATCCAAGGACGCTGAAGAGAGCGGTATGAGGACGCGGTGGCAGCCAGCTTCCCAAGACTTGAGGAGAGAGAAGGAAGAAAGGTGAGGCACAGAGGTCGAAGCCTTCTGAGACCGACGGACGCAACAGGCTACTTGGAAGTCCTTGCATACATTTGCAAGGCATTACAGACTGAATGTACAAGCACCGGGGTCAGGAGGATTTGGAGAAGAAGTGCTGCGAGCGGGCCTCTCCGGGTCCCATCCCAGATAAGAAAGCTCTTTTACATCCCAGGATTCTGGACTAATCCGGGTACATACAGGGAAAAGAAAATTAGTTTCTTACCTGATAATTTTCGTTCATGTACTATCACGGATCAGTCCAGAGTCCCGCCAGTCAGAAGCATGGAAGTGAGGGAGAGTCCGCGCGGATATTATTTAGTTCGCTTTCAGATCTGCAGAAATTTGGATTGACCGTCCTCAAGTGGTTCTACAGATTCAGTTCCTAGGTGGGTTCAGTGAACTGGTTATTTCTTTTTTCTTGTTGAAGGGTTTTTGTACATAGTTATAGTGGTTTTGAGAGCCATTCTGCTTTGACATTGAGTAATACTGCCGGATTGTAAGTGGCACCATCCTATATAAGGCAGAGTTTGTTTTAAGAACTTCTCTGTCTCCATATGCTAGAGGGGGGGGCAAAACCCAGGAGTCAGGACTGATCCGTGGTACTACAGGAACGAAAATTATCAGGTAAGAAAGTAATTTTCCTTCAAGGGCTCATGAGAAACATTAAAAAAAAAATGGTCCTCTGTGTTGTGATAAGTGTGTCCTCCTCAGTATTGCTGGGGCTCTTGAATTTACTGCTTGCGGTGCAGAAAAATAAATGTATATTGACTTGATCCACTTTTCTTATGCCCACACAATTTGGACGCCTAATATAATACACCAGCACCCTCAGCAGGATAAAAAAGAAGCCGGATCAAAACGGATGTTCGTATTGAGCGCCCTTTGCAAGTATGGGTGGGCACTCGATGCAATAAACTACTTTTGAGCACTGCAGACACACAATTCTCTCTTAGCATGCCATTTTTTACGCTGCCCTGACTTCTCTCTCATTTAAATACTGCATCGGGTACCCAGGGGATGTGTTTGGGCACGTGTTAGGACAACGGGCCCTCAATACGAGGGCCCGTTTTGAGCGCACGTCTTCTGCATCGGCCTGCTGTTCATAGGAGTTCCTGAGGGCAGGGTCAGGTCAGGGGAGAGAATAACATATGTAGTATTGGATTTTTGAAAAATGTGCTTTGTTGGGGATGAAAAAAGTACCCGCAGGAAAAGCTGGCACATATCCCTGTGGATATTGTTTCCTGGGGCAATAATTAAAGCAAAACTGCGCGCGTAGTCAATTTATTGGAGCAAACCCCTTGGGTAAAACTGCCTGCAGTGTTCTGCATCCATGCCGGCAGCATGACTACTGCCCCCCTAAAGTCCCACACTGTACAACAGTCTCCGTCAAACACTTCAGAAGCTGGGTTACCTCCAGTGATTTACTGTCTTGAGACTTCAAATAGCAAGGCTTAGCAATTGCAGCAATAATTGGATATTTTTCCACATGGCTCCCCACAATGGATGTGGTCTGATTATTGCTGTGCCAGGCAGGTAAAAATAGGTGTGCCATTCTCAGTGCCCATGCTTCTAGCTGTGGAGAGAATGGGGTCGGATTAGGACAGGAGGAGAGAAATTCCATGCAGGCATTCCCTTTGAAAAATGAGACTGCAAGCTCTGGTGGCCAGATATCAAAATCACCCTCAGCAAGGACAACTTTTAAAACGATCTATGCAGGCAAAAACAAAAAGCATTAACCCACCCTAACTGAATGTCAGAAAATCACCCTCCCTCAACACAGCTGAAAAGTTTGTGTTGTGCTGAAAGCCACTGTACATTTAGCTACATTGAGAGGAGATATTCCCCGGGGCATTTAGGTCAGGAGCAGGCAAAGTGTGCATACAACTGGCCTTTTCAAATCTTTATATTAATGGAAGGAAAACTGTTTCTTATTTTGAAATCTTTGCATGTATTTCACCAGAGTGGAACCAAGCTGCTAGCACTAACTTTCAAAAAGGAGACAGAGCAGCTTTTAAACTAGAACAAAGGGGAAAGCAGACAGTCACTCAGCAGTGCATGGTTCAGGGGAATGTATCCTAGAAGGATACTAAAGAAACAAGAGAGTTAGGGCATCCCAACAGAGAGGTTCCAATAAAAGCAAATGTAGTCCATGTACCTATATGTAAAAAATCACAGAAGCTAAAGATTTCCAAATTATCCCTAACAACTGAAAAGCAGGTTGTTACACAGAGCCCTGGTGGAAGGAGGATAACCAATGGGACAGTGCTATATCAGGGTACAAATTATATCGCAATGATAGGGAGGATCAACTTGGTGGGGGTGTGGCACTTTATGTCTGGGAGGGTATAGAGTCCAACATACACAATATGAGGATTAATTATTTCTTAACATTTCATCCGTTTGTTTTTCACCCTCAGAAATTGGTATCAGACTGTGTGCTCAATCGCTTAGGCTCTTGCCCTATACAGGGCTACAACCTCTTTCATGATGGCAATGGCACTAGAATGGTTACTTCATTTACCAATTTCACTAAAGTAATCTTTTTATTTTATATGCGACATTGCAGTGTTTCGGCGGCACAGCTCGCCTGCTTCAGGGGATTCCTCCTGATAAGAGAATATAAAATGCAGTTTTCATTAGTACACTATTCCCATTTACTAAGATTCTTTTCAAACATTGTACTATTAAACATGGAACGCACATCTCTTTACTATCCATTGCCAGTTCTTTTCCCACAGCGCAAAACTTACGGCGCACATGCGCTCAATATGCATTCACCACCACTTCCTAATTTCAAACCTCCCCCTATCTTCAACATCTTCACTGTTCCCATTTCAAAAAGAGTCCTTTCAAACATTATTAAACATAAGATGCTCAACACACGCTCAGTAAATGTTCACCACCACTTCCTGGTTTTTAAACCTCCTCCTGTCTTCAGCATCTCACCAATCAGAGAAAAACTTTCAAGTTCCAGCCAATCTCTTATGTCCGGTGCACTAGCACTCTGAAGGGCTTTTCTAAAACATTCTAATGTTTAAAGTTCCCTCCTACCCTTAACTCACAAGTAATCAAAAGAACCTGCTACCAGTTCATATCGGCACTCGCTGCCTACATAAAGACTGACCAGCCTACCTCCTTATTTAAGCCCAATGGCTCCGTAGTCCGCAATTTAAAAATCCACCTTTATTCTTGTTGTAGTAGTTTTAAATTGAAATTACCTCCCCGTATATACCTCCCCGTATATCCAACAGGATAAAGATCATGCAAGAGTCTAAATGCTCAGTAGAATCTATATGGGTAGAAATCCCATGTGTGGTGGTTAAGAGTATAGCGATAGGAGTATACTACCGTCTACCTGGACAAAATGGTCAGACAGATTTATTTATTTATTTATTTGTAGGGTTTTATATACCGTTATTCGGTAGAGCCATCATAACGGTTTACAAATCTGCAATTATCATGAGAGGTCTTGAACGAGTAGATGTGAATAGGTTATTTACACTTTCAGATAATAGAAGGACCAGGGGGCATTCCATGAAGTTAGCAAGTAGCACATTTAAGACTAATCGGAGAAAATTCTTTTTCACTCAGCGTACAATTAAGCTCTGGAATTTGTTGCCAGAGGACATGGTTAGTGCAGTTAGTGTAGCTGGGTTCAAAAAAGGTTTGGATAAGTTCCTGGAGGAGAAGTCCATTAACTGCTATTAATCAAGCTGACTTAGGTAATAGCCACTGCTATTAATTGCATCAGTAGCATGGGATCTTCTTGGTGTTTGGGTACTTGCCAGGTTCTTGTTGTTGTGCGTCCCGGCTGTGCTAGGCCCATGCCTGGGCCTACTCACCCCAGGAATCCAGCTGCCAGCTCCGGTTCACCTTCACTCGCGGCGGTGGACAGTCGCCTCCATTCCCGAGCGCCTGCAGCCACCTCGTACCCTTGGACTGGTTCTCCGATATTGACCCGTACTTCGCCTGGGCTACGCGTGAACAGATTCTCTGGTATTGACCCCTGCTTCGTTTGGACTACGCTTGATCTGATCTCCTGGCACTGACCTTAGTTCTGCTTCCGGTACTGTGCCTTCCTATCACCTGCCCTAACTCCAGCTTGCCTTGGACTCTCCTTGTATTTTATGGACCTGGCCTCTCAGGCTTCAGCCTATCTTTACCTGGACGCCCCCTGTTCTCCTTTGTTCCTGTTGTCATCTGGGTCTTTGGAATCCTGCCTCATCCGGACTATCCTCGGCCCTGCAATATCTCTGCTGGTTCCTGGCGTACCCTTGTCTACATCGACTGGGAGTCGTCACACAGAGGCCAGCCTAAGTCCAGCTGACCCCTGCACCTAAGGGCTCAACCTGCGGGGAACATGGGCTGGTATTGGCGAAGCTCCAGTCGGCCTCCGTCTCCTAACCTGCTCCGCCACCCAACGGTGGGGACCCGTAGGGCTTGCCCTGCAGGTAGCGTCAACCCCCACCTCGGGCCAAGGGTCCACCATCAGCACAACACTTGTGGCCTGGTTTGGCCTCTGTTGGAAACAGGATGCTGGGCTTCATGGACCCTTGGTCTGACCCAGTATGGCAATTTCTTATGTTCTTATGATCACATGTAGTTTGTGCCCACAGAAAGTTTCAAAGCAAAAATATCTGTGTACTGTGACTTTGAAAACTGGTGCAAAGTCTGCAAGTTAAAGCCACATGTGGTCTTTGTCCCAGTGTGAACAGTTTGAAAAATTGCCCCCATTAATCGTTAGAGTTCTCAGTAGAGTTCTGTCAGGGTTCCACCTTATTCTCCAGATCCAGAACCTTTTCAGGAAATAATGCTTTCTTCAGATTTGACATACTGTACTGAAGAGTCTCCAAAGTAATATTAGCAGTACAGGTGTGCAAGCTGAAAATGTTCATTTTGTTTTGGGGGCAAGTTTCAGGGATGTTTTGGCTTGCTTAAAATTTTGTTTCTTTCTGGTTTTAGTGCATGCTATTTGCATGTAGCAAAGCAAAAGTGGAAACTGAAAAGAATAAAACAGAATTTTGTTAGTGCTTTAAGTTTGATTTTGAAATTACATGAAATTAAACAGCTTGTTTTGTTGATGTTTCCATGTCGTTTCAAAACAAAGGCTCGTCCCTAGTTAGCAGTACAAACCTCCAGCCCAGCCTTCTCAGCTAATAATCAAGAAGTCTTGCGCTAGTATTTGATTGTGCCATTGCAGTAGAGCTCCAGAAAGAGGAGGTAATGTTGCATTTCCCTTTTTATCTTCCTTTTCAATCCATGAAAGGCAGAGTAACTTTCATGCTGTTGCAGATATCTTCTCCTAGGGGTCATCCAAAATCCATGGAATCTTTGAGGGAAGAGACGGTATCAAGCTTGGGGAAGCTAATAACCCCGAGATACTCTCCAATAACTCAGGGGCCTGCCATCCCAAATCCAACATCACTAACCTTCCTTGAACATTGAGTTCTGACACTTTGATTGGCAAAGATGGATGCAAAAAGCTGCCCATCAGGCTTGATGGCCTCTTTGGATGGAAAGATCTGTTGCTTATCTTTCTGTTGGGACATAAGCTCCTGGATAAACAAAAGAGCAACCCACAAAAGTGGATAGCCATAAAAACAGAGCTGCCTGCCAGAGGTAAGAGACTCGGGCATCCACGGCCATTTTTTACTCCCTGACTCTCCCAACTTGTGTTTGAAAATCTACCTGAAGTTGTGAGATTACAAAGTACTTGCGTATTTCACATACCGAGAGGGGTTTTGTCCACAAGGTGACTTGCTTGAAGTCACACATAGAGAGTCATGACACAGCTGGTATTAAAACTGAAGCACAGGGAGATAGTGACTCCCCTAAAATCCATACTGAGAGTCAGTGAACGCACCATGGATTAGTAGCCAGGCTTCTTTTCTTTGCATATCTTGGAAGGCAAGATAGATAGTGCGAGAGCAGGGATTGCTATTTATTGCCCTTTTCTCTCTTCCAGGTACTCCAACGTGGCAGAAGGAGGTGATTCAACCAGTGATAGCAGAGGAGGGGGAATCTGTGGTGCTGCCATGTAACCCCCCCAACAGCACCATGCCCCGGCGCATCATCTGGATGAACAGCAGTGAGTCGGCTAATTCCCCCCTCCCTCTCCCCAGACCCCTGAGCCCATCCTCCACTTTTCCTACGTCACGATCGTAAGTCGTGGAGGAATGCTGAAATGTGCCTGTGCTGCCCCCAATCCCTACAGTAAGGCTCTGTGGTCCAGATGCGTTAAAGGTTTTTTTGCATTTTGCATCTCTAGAATAGATGTTCCCTGTACGTACCAGGATCAGTCCAGCACACCTGAGTTGTGACTCCGCACCAGTAGATTGAGACAGAGCAAGATCTGTCGGACTCAGCCATATATGGCAATGTGCCTCACACAGCCCCTCAGTCTTACTCTGTCTCCAGTAGATGGTGCAGGTGCAGTCACAGCCTCTGCCTGCCCTGGGTCCTGGTAGTTAGTCAGGGTTGGTTTTTTTCATTTTAGTGTTTAAAAAAAAAAAAGGTATTTCAGGAAGGCTGAAGAAGGAAGGTCCCAGGGGGGTTGGAAGGTTCTGAGGGGACCATCCCCCCCTGGTTGAGGCTGCTGCTAGGGTCGAGGACCCGGCTGTGCCAGTAGCAGCATCGGGGGTGACACCGGGGAGCCCGGTTCACTCACCCCTGCTGGATCAGGAGCCTCAGGACCGGGGACAGCGGCAAGTTTGTAAAAAAAAAAAAAAGTAAAGTGGACGCTTTTGTTTTAGGGCCGGCTCTCCGTTTCTTCGCCGGGGGGGGGCCGCTTGACGGGGGATTGTATTTTTAATTTAATTTGAAGTTTAATTTCAATTTGTTTTCTTCCTCGCGCATGCGGCTCGGCGCGCGCGCTCGTCTTTTGCGCGAGGGAATTTGTTCTTCCTGTGTCTTGGGTGGCGAGGGACCGTCCGGGGCAGGTCGGGGGGGCCGATCCCGACCGGCGCGATCGCCGCCGCGCGTTGACAAGACTGCAGACAGGCCGGCAGACCCCTTCCCGCTTAGCGCGGGAGTGGCGGCCATTTTGGGGACAAGCCCGGAAATCGCGCGGGAGGCTGCTGGTGATGGCAGCATGCCTCCTGCGCTTTCACCGCAGCAACGGTCTTTGGGGGGGGGCGCCCCGGGGGGGGGGGGGGCTGAGTCCCCTGTGGAGGCCAGCGCGGGCGAGGCATCTTCGGACTCCGGGTCCTCATTTTCCTCGGATTTTGCGCTGTTATTACACAAGGTCCTTAAATATAAAGGCCATGGGCGGAGAGCGGGGAAGGCTTTTCCCGCGGAGGGAGCCGACAAAGCCGGATCCCGGAAGAGGAAATCCAGGGATGGTTCGCGCATTCCCCCAGCCCCACCTAGAGGGAAGCGTCCGTTGCGGGGTATCCCTCAGGATACGGACACCGAGTCCATGTCGCCGGACAAGGCAGATCCACCCGAAGAGCTCCCAGGGAGGGCCGATGGGGCGACAGGAGAGGGTCCTGCCCAGCCAGGTACGGGTAAAGGAACGCCGGCCGTCAATGGAGATGACCCGAAGGTGGTCCGCCTTTTTCGGAGGGATGAGCTGTCCCCGCTTATTCCGGCTATCCTCCAGGAGCTAGGGGTGGAGGCCCCGCTGGTGGTTTCGCGGCCGGGAGCCAACATGGATCCGGTGCTATTGGGTCTCACTGGACCGGCAGTGGCCTTCCCATTCCACTTCTCGACATCTGATATTTTGTTCCGCGAATGGGATACTCCGGAGTTGGGCCTGAAGGTGAGCAAGGCCATGTATAAACTCTACCCGCTACCAGAGGACGCGCTGGAGCTCCTCTGGCTGCCAAAGGTGGACGCGGCGGTGTCGGCGGTGACGAAGCGGTCGACGAGTCCGGTCACAGGCGCCACGGCTCTCAGAGACATACAGGATAGAAAGCTGGAGTTGCAGCTTAAGAAGATTTTTGAAGTTTCGGCGTTGGGGGTTCGCGCCGCCATCTGTAGTAACTTCGCTATGTGGGATAGCCTGCGCTGGGCCCAGGTCCTCCAGGCAAATGCAGATCTCTTGGAGGAGGAGGCCACGCAGGCGGCAATAGCATACAGTGCAGATGCCCTCTACGACCTCCTTCGTATGTCAGCCAGATCCATGGTTTCGGCCGTTTCGGCACGTCGCCTTCTTTGGCTCCGCAATTGGGCGGCAGATGGGTCGTCCAAGGCTCACCTCGGTGCACTGCCGTTCAAGGGAAAATTATTGTTTGGCAAAGAGTTGGATGATTTGATGCTGTCCCTCGGGGAAAACAGGGCCTTTAAGCTGCCTGAAGACAGGTCTAGAACTCGGTCCTCTTTCCCTAGTAGGTCCCGTTTCCGAGGAAACATGAGGTCGCGTCCTCAGAGGTTCTCCGGTCCCTCCTACCGTTCACGTTCCTCCCGGTCCTCCTCGTGGCCGCAGTCCTTTCGTGGGAAACGGTTCGGTAGACAGGGGGGAACCCCGGCGGGAACGGGGTCCAAGGCCTCCAATGAGATGCGGTTGGCCCATCCCTCGCGTCAGCTCCAGTCCATTGTTCCAAACGTAGGAGCCAGGTTGGCGTCGTTTTCCGAGTAATGGGCCAAAATAACGTCGGACCAGTGGGTCCTCAGCGTGATAAGGCACGGCTACGCGTTAGATTTTACACGAACTCCAGCAGACAAGTTCCTGGTGTCTCCCTGCAAGTGTCCAAAAAAGTGTACAGCAGTACTGGGAACCCTTCGACGCCTGGAAGGCTTGGGGGCGATATCCCCCGTGCCCCCCGGTCAGTGAGGCGAGGGCCGTTACTCCATTTACTTCATCGTGCCAAAGAAGGATGGCACGTCAAGGCCAATTTTGGATCTGAAGGGGGTAAACAGATGCTTTCGCATTCCACACTTCAAAATGGAGACGATTCGGTCAGTGATTGCCTCGGTCCGTCCCGGCGAATTCCTGGCCTCCTTGGATCTCACGGAAGCGTACCTCCATATAGGCATTCAGCCGTTTTATCAACGGTTCCTCAGGTTTTGCATTCTGGGCAGGCACTATCAGTTCAGGGCTCTCCCTTTCGGCCTCACCACGGCCCCTCGCACGTTCACGAAGGTGATGGTAGTGGTGGCGGCTCAGCTTCGAAGAGAGGGGTTCCTGGTACACCCCTACTTGGACGATTGGTTGATTCGGGCCAAGTCCGAGATTCGGTGTCGTCAGGCGGTCGACAGAGTCCTTCAGCTCTTGCAGTCCCTGGGATGGGTCGTCAATCTCAACAAGAGTCATCTGGTTCCCACCCAGTCTTTGGAGTACATGGGAGCCCTATTCGACACAAAACAGGGCAAGGTATTTCTTTCCAGGGAGCGGATGTGCAAGCTTCAGAGTCAAGTGCAACAGTTGTTGTCTCTTCGGCTCCCGCAGGTTTGCGATTATCTGATGGTTCTGGGTTCTATGGCATCAACCCTAGCTTTGGTCCCCTGGGCCTTTGCTCATCTATGTCCATTACAATCAGCGTTGCTTTCCCGTTGGAAGCCGGTGTCAGAAGAGCTCCACCTACCGCGTCCGCTCACAGCCCAGGCGAGGGCCAGTCTTCACTGGTGGCTAGAAGCGGACCACCTGACTTGTGGAGTGTCCCTGCTAGTGCCCGACTGGACGGTGGTTACTACGGATGCCAGCCTCTCCGGTTGGGGAGCGGTCTGCCTAGGCAGGTCAGTGCAGGGCCGGTGGTCCTTGGCTCAATCTCAGTGGTCCATCAATTCTCTAGAGACCAGGGCGGTACGCCTGGCGCTGCAAGCCTTTCTGCCGCTGGTACGGGGAAAGGCGGTCTGAGTGTTGTCGGACAATGCTACCACCGTGGCGTACATAAATCGTCAGGGTGGGACAAGAAGTCCACTGGTGGCGGAGGAGGCGCAGCTCTTGATGGGCTGGGCAGAGCAACATCTCAGCAACATTGCGGCGTCTCACATCGCCAGAGTCGACAATGTTCAAGCGGACTTCCTCAGCCGTCATCACCTGGATCCCGGAGAATGGGAACTGGTGGAGGACGCTTTTCTCTTCATTTGCAAAAAGTGGGGGACGCCCCACATGGACCTGATGGCCACGTGGCAAAACACAAAGGCTCCTCAATTTTACAGCCGACGTCGAGAGAGAGGGGCCGAGGGCGTCGACGCGTAGGTTCTGCCCTGGCCGGCGGACGTGTTGCTGTATGTGTTTCCTCCTTGGCCGATGATAGGCAAGATACTTCGACGCATAGAGTTGCACCCGTCCAACGTGATCATGGTGGCACCGGAGTGGCCGAGACACCCGTGGTTCGCGGACCTCATTCAGTTGTCAGTGGATTCTCCCCTTTGGCTTCATGGGTTCGCGGGGCTCCTCCGTCAAGGCCCCGTTTGTTTGGAGGATGCGGATCACTTTTGTCTCGCGGCATGGCTTTTGAGAGGCAGCGTTTGAAGAAAAAAGGTTATTCGGATGCGGTGGTAACCACGTTGTTGAGGTCCAGGAAGCAGTCTACTTCCTTGGCTTATTTATTTATTTTATTTATTTATTTGAGTCTTTTCTATACCGGCATTCGCGAAGGGAATCGCATCATGCCGGTTTACAAATAACAAGGAGTGAACAACAATAAAGTGATAAAAAACATTAACAAGTGCTAAAAGAAGGGAAAATTGCAGTTACAATAAAACAGGGACATATTTCAACTTGGAACAGAAGAAAAGGAGATAGTAATTTAACAGTGAAGAATAACTGGGAAAGCCTGCCAGTTTAAAAGGGATTTATGTTTAAAAGGGCTTATGTTCGAGTCTTGGTAGTTTTTGAGGCATGGTGGGCGGAGCGCAGTGTAGATCCTATCTCGGCCTCCGTCTCCGATATCCTAACCTTTCTTTAGGCTGGTCTTGCCAAAGGTCTCTTGTGTAGTACCCTTCGGGTCCAGGTGGCGACCCTTGGTTGTCTGCGTGGCAAGGTGCAGGGAGTCTCCCTGGCTCTACACCCAGATATCTTGCCTTTTCTTAGGGGGGCTAAGCATCTCCGTCCGCCATTGCGTCATCCTTGTCCGTCCTGGAATCTCAATTGGGTTCTCTCCACCTTGTGCTCGTCTCCTTTTGAACCATTAAAGCGGTCAACTCTCAAGGACCTTACGTTGAAGACCGTTTTCCTTGTCGCGATTGCCTCAGCACGGCAAGTTTCTGAGTTGCAGGCGCTATCGTGTAGGGAGCCGTTCATGCGGATCTCGGGCTCAGGGGTCTCCTTACGGACGGTCCCCTCCTTTTTGCCAAAAGTTGTGTCGCGTTTCATTTGAATCAGTCGATTGAGCTCCCCGCTTTTTCGGTCAGGGAGCCATCTGAGCCGAAAGTGAAGGAATTACGGAAGCTGGACGTGCGGAAGGTCCTCCTCCGCTATCTGGAGGTCACTAACCCTTTCAGGGTGACAGATCACCTCTTTATTCTGTTCTCCGGTCTGAAAAGAGGTGGTGCGGCTTCCCATACTACAATTGCCCGTTGACTCAAGGCGGGAAAAGCCTGTTCCTGTGGGTCTCCGGACTCACTTGACACGATCGCATGCTGCGTCGTGGGCGGAATCTTCTCAGGTGTCGCTTCAAGAGATTTGCAGGGCGGCTACTTGGAAGTCGTTGCATACCTTTACAAGACATTACCGGTTGGATGTTCAGGCTGCTGATTCCGGGGGTTTTGGGGAGAGGGTACTCCGAGCGGGACTCTCTGGTTCCCACCCTCGGTAAGTTGGCTCTGGTACATCCCAGGTGTGCTGGACTGATCCTGGTACGTACAGGGAAAGGAAAATTAGTTTCTTACCTGATAATTTTCGTTCCTGTAGTACCATGGATCAGTCCAGGATCCCGCCCCTGTTTGCTGCTCTGAAGTAACGGAGAGTCCACTCGTTGTTTGTTTACCTAATCTGATTACTTGTTTCGCGCCCACGGTTGGGGAGTTCTGTTCCAGTTGGGGGTTTGAATTGCTCCCCGTTGAGAATAGGTTATCTAGTTAGTTTACTTGTCCTTTCTACTTTGACATTGCGTTAGACTGAGGGGCTGTGTGAGGCACATTGCCATATATGGCTGAGTCCGACAGATCTTGCTCTGTCTCCATCTACTGGTGCGGAGTCACAACCCAGGTGTGCTGGACTTATCCATGGTACTACAGGAACGAAAATTATCAGGTAAGAAACTAATTTTCCTTTGAGCACATCTGGTCCCTTGTGAGTCAGCCTGGTTGTTCAGTGTTTGTGCCATACACTGCCATGCAGAGGACTTGAGTTTGATTCGTGAACCAAACTTCTGCTTCCTAGATTGATGGTGGCTGGGGATGTTGTGGAGGCAGTGCTTACAGCCCTGGGGGGGTGAAATCCCAGTCATCACATGATGTCACCTAGTATCCTGGCTCAGTGGGCATGCATGTGGAGTTTGGAAGGGAGCCATGGTCACTAGTCCCCGTCACTGTGGTAGCTAGGGATATAGATAGAGCCCTCTTCCCCCTCCCATCTGTCCATCTGTAGTCATCTTCATTCCCTTCTAGATAGTTGCGATTAATGTCGTAGCCCAGTAGAGACTGTTTTCAGTTAAACTGGAATCCCAAAGAAGCAGGAGTAATCTGTTGCTCCCTCCCCAATAGAAAAGGATCTGCACAAAACATAGATAAGATTATTTCTGTGAGGCAAATGTGGATGGGAGAAGGTTGTCAAATCAGTTTTAAGTTTCAGACATAAAACAAATTTCAACTGTATCCAAATCTGAAAATTGTCAGATATGCATGACCATCAGGTGAGCTACTGTGGGTAGCTGGAAGAGTGGAGGGATACAGGATTACTAAATCCTAGGGATGTGAATCGTTTTTTGACGAATTAAAATATCGTCCGATATATTTTAAATTCAAAAATCATTAGGGCCACAATACAATACCAATTCCCCCGATTTATCGTCAAAAAATCGTAAATCGGGGGAAGGGGGAGGGCAGGAAAACCGGCACACTAAAACACCCTAAAACCCACCCCCGACCCTTTAAATTAAATCCCCCACCCTCCCGAACCCCCCCAAATGCCTTAAATTACCTGGGGGTCCAGCGGCACACTAAAACACGGCACACTAAAACCCCCTAAAACCCACCCCGACCCTTTAAATTAAATCCCCCACCCAAATGCCTTAAATTACCTGGGGGTCCGTAGCCTTAAATTACCTCCGTAGCGGCGGTCAGTAGCTAAATCGGGGGAAGGGGGAGAGCAGGAAAAGCGGCACACTAAATCGTGTAGTCTTCAGCCGGTTCCCCTCGCTGAACGACCTCCTGCAGTCGATCTCCTGCCGGCGCCATTTTCCGTACGGAAAACGATTCGCGGCAGGAAATCGCTCCCGGACCCCCGCTGGACCCCCAGGAACTTTTGGCCAGCTTGGGGGGGCCTCCTGACCCCCACAAGACTTGCCAAAAGTCCAGCGGGGGTCCGGAACGACCTCCTGCGTCGAATCGTTTTGGTCTATGGCCGCCGCCATTTTGCGGCGGCCATTTTGCAAAATGGCGCCGGCTGAAGACTACACGATTTAGTGTGCCGCTTTTCCTGCTCTCCCCCTTCCCCCGATTTAGCTACGGACCGCCGCTACGGAGGTAATTTAAGGCTACGGACCCCCAAGTAATTTAAGGCATTTGGTGGGGGATTTAATTTAAAGGGTCGGGGTGGGTTTTAGGGGGTTTTAGTGTGCCGTGTTTTGGTGTGCCGCTGGACCCCCAGGTAATTTAAGGCATTTGGGGGGGGGTTCGGGAGGGTGGGGGATTTAATTTAAAGGGTCGGGGGTGGGTTTTAGGGGGTTTTAGTGTGCCGGCTCACGATTTTAACGATTTTCACGATACTTTACACACCCAAACGGCAACAATACGATTCCCTCCCCCTCCCAGCCGAAATCGATCGTTAAGACGATCAAGGACACGATTCACATCTCTACTAAATCCCTCTCCCCTCCCTCCAGGATATCTCATTTTCCAGGGATTGTCAATGTACTGAGGCCCTGTGCTCTTCTCCCGTTTCTCCCTCTCCAAGCGCTGCTCCACATTGTGCAGGACCAGCGGGTCACCATGGGGTTAAATGGAAACCTGTACTTCGCCAATGTGCAGGTCCAGGACAGCCACCCTGACTACATCTGCCATGCCTATTTCTTCGAGACTCGCACCATTGTCCTAAAGGAGCCCATCGAGCTGAAGGTCAAACCAAGTAGGTGGGACCCCAACCTGCTCACTCACTCTCTGTCCTTCTGGTGTCTCAGTTATTCTCCTATCTTACCTGTTTTCATATGTGCCATTCTGACTTTTTTCTTGTCTGTTTTTCCTTATCATTCAGTTTGCCTATCGAGTCTCCCTCCTTCCATCTTGATCCTCTCTCTTGGCTCTCTCCTTTCCTCCCACCATATCTTTTATTTTTCTCCCTGTGTAAGGTGAGGGGCGGTGGTGGGGAACCTATTAACAGCTTTGCCTGTCTTCTCTACCCTTCTCTGCCTTCCCACTACAGCAAATTCATTGAAGCACCGTAAGCCTCTCTTTCTGATGCCACCCGGATTGACTAGCTCTTACAATGCTCTGCGAGGGACAGTACTACAGCTGGAGTGCATTGCAGAAGGCGTGTAAGTACTCCAATCTTTCTTCTAGTCTTACTCATCATTCTCCTCTTTGCTTTCATCCACATATAGTCCATTGGTTTTATTTTCATCCCCTTTTGAGTTGTATTTTGTTATAATAGGAGCACTTGTTGTGGAGGATGTGTCTACCTGTCTGTCCATCCATAAGCATGTTTTAGATACACATATGTAGCCCATAGAATAAAGCAGTAGCATAGGACAGGGGAGCAGGAGCAGACCAGGAACTGACTAAAGTGAGCGGTGGGACTGGCAGGAAACCCAGAACCCACCAATCGAAGAGGATTGGGAGATAGCACCCTGTGAAAAGAATCAGGTGATAGCAACCAATTTGGGAGCTGAAGGGAGAGCTAGAGGGAAAGGAGGAGGGTAGAGGGGGAAAGAAAAGGGAGGGGTGGAAGGGGATAGAGAAGGAGAAGGAAGAAAGTGAGGGCTGGAGTAGAGACAGGGTTGTTGCAAGGGGTGAGCAAGCAGGGAGATTGCCCTGAGTGCCAAGCCATATGGGGCATCGTATTAATTTTTTAGTCAATTTGTAAGTCTGCCAACATGAGCATTTCCTAGCATGTAGCCAGATGGATTCAGGACCAGTGGGTTATGCGCTCTTCTGGTAGCAGATGGGAGACTGAGTCAGATTTCAAAGCTGACGTCACCCTAGATATACCCCTGCAGTGACCTCAGCTCCTCAGTATCTCTCTGTCTCCTAGCAGATGCGGACGCTACCCCGACAACAGCACGGTGTTAGCGAATTGCAGCAAAAAGAAGAAATTATTACCTACTTATTTAAAAAGGATCGAGCCCCGCTCTCCTGCGGTGATACCTAAGGGTCCCTCCCCCAGTTGAGAATTCCTGAGGTGATTTCAAGATCCCTCAGAGGTGTGTCTTGGTCCGGTAGCCGGTTCCTGGCGTGGACCTAGCCGCTAAAGCAGCTGAAAGGCAGCGGGTGCATAACCGAGCGCGGCGGTGAAGGTTAAGTCCTCTCCCCTCGCAGCTGGAGACGCAGCTGGTAAGCGTCGAGACCAGGTAAGCAGGAAACTTAATCTAAGGTCTCCGGACTCGGTGCGCCGTACTGACTCTGTTCCATCCGGCGAGGTAAATAGGGGAGCACCGAAATTGGGTTGAGCAGCCTTGGTTAGGTTAGGCCTTGTTCGGCGTAGTGGTCCAGACATGTGGAGACCCTCAGCGGCACCATCTTACACATGAGGAGCTTTGGCGCCACCTTTCCATCCTCGACCGTTGGAACACACAGGGCAGGCTGGACCGTCTGAGCGCCCAACTTGCACGTCTATAACGTAGCCGCACGCATAACTGCACACATAAGTACACACAGCCTGAACTGGAGTCCTGACTGTGTCAACATTGCAAGGAAGCCCAGGGAGGACCATCCAAGCCTGGCCCTTCACAATCGGAGGATGGGTCGAGAACTACCCCATACGACAGCACCCCGGACCTAAGCAACTTCGAAATGGCGTCTTCTTCACAAGAGGGCATTTCAGTGGCCCCTTCTCCAACTCCTCCTAATGCTAATAAGGACCCAGGGGCCTTCTCCTAGTTGGAATTTTTCCAGGGACTGCAAGCCTTCGTTCAGGCGCAGTCAGCCCCGGCTGCGACCCAGGTGGAACCCCAGCCAAGAGCAGCTGACCCTCCCAGCTCTGCTCGGGTGCCTCGAGACATGCCTCGCCTCTCCAAGAATTTCCCTGACAGGGACCCAGAACCACAGATGACGATGGTGGCTCACTAGGGGAAGGGGAAATCCCTCCAGGCCTGGAACCATACAGAACCATGCTTCGCTTCTTCCACAGGGATGAATTGCCAGCCCTTGTTTCCCAGTCTCTGAAGACTGGGGATTCCAGGCAGGGTCCCAGTGGTGGAACCAAAGAAGAACCCCATCTTGGTGTCCTTCATGAGGCCTCATGCTATTTCCCAATGATGGAAGCCATCCAGGAACTGATTTACCTGGAATGGGGATGCCCCGGAGGCGAACTTTAAAGGAGGTTGGGCCTTGGAAGCCTTGTACCCTCTGGAACTAGCGACCAAGGAATGCCTGCATTTCCCTAAAGTGGACACCATGGTCTGCGCCATCTCGAACAAACAACCATTCCCACTGAGGGAGGGGCGGCATTGAAGGATACTCAAAATAGACGATTAGAATCCATTCTTAAGCAAGCCTTCGACACAACAGCAATTACACTGCAGATCGCTTCCTGCTGTGTGCTGGTGGCATGCTCCTGCTTGCTTCTCTCGAGGGAGGCAGATAATTCCGGAACGTATGCCAGAGAAGCGAATGAACCTGCCGCAGCCTTCCTGACGGATGCAAGTTCAGACCTGGTACGTACCTCAGCAAAAGGAGTAGCCTCGATAGTGGTGGCCAGAAGGCAGTTATGGTTGCGGAACTGGTCTGCAGATGCAACTTCTAAGACTAATCTCACAAGAATGCCCTTTAAGGGATCTCTCCTGTTCGGAAGCGAATTAGAGAAATTAGCTAGCAAGTGGGGCGAATCTCCAGTGCCTCGGCTACCGGAAGACAGAGGAAAAAGATCCCAGCGTCCTTCTCCCAGAAAAACTAGGTGCAGAGGCTCCCAGTGCTTTTGACCCTACAGGAATTCGTCATCCCAAGCACCTTGTCCCTCCGGGAGGTCCCAATCCTTTCAGAACCGACAAACCAAGAGAGGAACAGGTCCGGGAGCAGGCTCGAACCGAGCTTCCCAATGAGAATGGGCCGACCCATCCACAGGAAGGGGAAATAGGGGGTCGACTTTCCCTCTTCTACCAACAATGGGTCAAAATCACGTTGGTCAAACGGGTACTAAACATCATTTGAGAAGGTTATTCTCTGGAGTTTCGCAGCATCCCTTGGGACAAATTTATATCACCCTGCCACTTCCACACCAAGAGACTGGCACTGGAATCCACTCTGACAAGACTACGCAGTCTGAAGGCTATAACTCTGGTACCTACACCCCAGCAAAATACGGGGTGTTATTCCATCTATTTTATTGTTCCCAAGAAAGAGGGATCATTCCAACCCATCTTGGACCTCAAGAACGTCAGGTGTCATCTGCGGATACTACACTTCCGCATGGAGACTCTCCGCTTCATAAAAATGGCAGTACAACCATGAGAGTTCCTAACCTCCCTGGACCTCTCCTAAGCCTACCTTCACATCCCAGTCCATCAAGACCACCAGTGTTTTCTATGCTTTGTGGTACTGGGACACCATTACCAGTTCCGAGCACTACCCTTCGGCTTGGCAACCGCCCCCAGAACATTCTCCAAACTTATGGTGGTCATGGCGGCAACACTGAGGAAGGAAGGGATCTTGGTACACCCTTACTTGGATGACTGGCTGATCAGGGCGAAGTCTTCGGAAGAGAGCCTGCAGGTGACCAGCAGAGTCAAGAACCTACTGCAGGAACTCGGTTGGGTCAAGAGCAGTCTGCAGCCCTATCAGTCTTTAGAGTACCTGGGGGCCCGTTTCGACACCAAACAGAACAAGGTCTTCCTCCCTCCCCAGAGGAGGAGAAAACTGATGGAGCAATTATGACGATCGATGACCACTATGCGCCCCAAGGTATGGGACTATCTTCAAGTCCTCGTGCTCATGGCATCAAACCTGGAGGTCATACCGTGGGCAAGGGCTCACATGTGACCACTCCAATGTACCTTACTGTCACGCTGGGACCCACTGTCCCAAGACTACTCAATTCGCCTCCACCTACTAGCAAAGGTATGTTCTCAGCTTCAGTGGTGGTTACAGGAAGACCACCTAAGCAGAGGAGTAAGCTTATCCCCACCGAACTGGATTGTGCCCACCACAGATGCGAGCCTCCAGGGTGGGGAGCCCACTGTCAGGAACTGACGGCCCAGGGACAATGGAACAAGGAAGAGGCGGGATGGAACATAAACCGCTTGGAAGCTCAAGCAGTCAGACTAGCGTGCCTGCGATTCAGCCACAGGCTCCAAGGGCAAGCGATTTGAGTGATGTTGGACAACTCTACAATAGTTGCCTACATCAACCGCCAGGGAGGAACCAGGAGCCAGCAGGTGTCTCTGGAGATAGAGCCCCTCATGGCATGGGTGGAGGTAAACCTACAGGGGATCTCGGCCTCCCACATCGCAGGGAAAGACAATGTCTCAACGGAATTCCTCAGCAGAGAAAGCCTGGACCCAGGGGAATGGGCGCTGTCGACCAGAGACTTCCAACTGATAGTAAATCATTGGAGTTCCCTAGCCATGGACCTACTGGCCACACCTCTCAATGCCCAAGTCTCCAGGTTCTTCAGCCGCAGTCGAGAGCAGCAGTCCCAAGGAATTGATGCCCTCATCCAGACCTGGCCAGAGGAGGACTTACTGTACGCCTTCCCCCCATGGCCTCTTGGGCAAGATCATCCGCAAGATAGAACACCACAGGGGACTAGTTCTACTAGTGGCACCGGATTGGCCAAGACGCCCATGGTACGCAGACATGCAAAAACTCCTTGCAGGGAGCCCTCTGTGCCTACCTCCACACAGGGACCTTCTTCAGTAGGACCAGATTCTTCACAAAGATTCGTCTTGATTCTCTCTTATGGTCTGGCCCTTGAGAGGACTCGCCTGAAGAAGCGCGGTTACTCGAAGGTCGTGATTGACACCCTGCTCCGCACGCGGAAGTTCTCAACGTCTCTGGCATCCATACAGATCTGGAGGATATTCGAAGCCTGGTGCAAAGTCAGTGGGGTATCCCCGTGAACGGCCAAGATTCCCATGATTCTGGAATTTCTACACGACAGTATGAAGAATGGGTTAAGAACATAAGAACATAAGAAATTGCCATGCTGGGTCAGACCAAGGGTCCATCAAGCCCAGCATCCTGTTTCCAACAGAGGCCAAACCAGGCCACAAGAACCTGGCAATTACCCAAACACCTAGAAGATCCCATGCTACTGATGCAATTAATAGCAGTGACTATTCCCTAAGTAAACTTGATTAATAGCAGTTAATGGACTTCTCTTTCAAGAACTTATCCAAACCTTTTTTGAACCCAGCTACACTAACTGCACTAACCACATCCTCTGGCAACAAATTCCAGAGATTTATTGTGCGTTGAGTGAAAAAGAATTTTCTCCGATTAGTCTTAAATGTGCTACTTGCTAACTTCATGGAATGCCCCCTAGTCCTTCTATTATTCGAAAGTGTAAATAACCGAGTCACATCTACTCGTTCAAGACCTTTCATGATCTTAAAGACCTCTATGATATCCCCCCTCAGCCGTCTCTTCTCCAAGCTGAACAGCCCTAACCTCTTCAGCCTTTCCTCATAGGGGAGCTGTTCCATCCCCTTTATCATTTTGGTTGCCCTTCTCTGTACCTTCTCCATTGCAACTATATCTTTTTTGAGATACGGCGACCAGAATTGTACACAGTATTCAAGGTGTGGTCTCACCATGGAGCGATATAGAGGCATTATGACATTTTCCGTTTTATTAACCATTCCCTTCCTAATAATTCCTAACATTTTATTTGCTTTTTTGACTGCTGCAGCACACTGAGCTGACGATTTCAATGTATTATCTACTATGACGCCTAGATCTCTTTCTTGGGTGGTAGCTCCTAATATGGAACCTAACATCGTGTAACTACAGCTAGGGTTATTTTTCCCTATATGCAACACCTTGCACTTGTCCACATTAAATTTCATCTGCCATTTGGATGCCCAATCTTCCAGTCTTGCAAGGTCCTCCTGTAATGTATCACAGTCTGCTTGTGATTTAACTACTCTGAATAATTTTGTATCATCTGCAAATTTGATAACATCACTCATCGTATTCCTTTCCAGATCATTGATATATATATATATATATTGAAAAGCACCGGTCCAAGTACAGATCCCTGAGGCACTCCACTGTTTACCCTTTTCCACTGAGAAAATTGACCATTTAGTCCTACTCTGTTTCCTGTCTTTTAACCAGTTTGTAATCCACGAAAGGACATCGCCTCCTATCCCATGACTTTTTAGTTTTCGTAGAAGCCTCTCATGAGGGACTTTGTCAAACGCCTTCTGAAAATCCAAATACACTACATCTACCGGTTCACCTTTATCCACATGTCACTCAACTCCCTCAAGGTTCAAGTAGAAGCCCTCTCCTGCTTCAGAGCCGAAGTGAATGGAATCGTCTATCAGCTCATCCGGACTTGACCCGTTTCCTAAAAGGGGTTAAACAACTTTGACCACCCCTAAAATGGACTGTTCCTCTATGGAACCTCAATCTGGTATTGGACTTTCTAGCGGGGTCTTCCTTCAGACCAATGCGCAGTCTGTCACTACGCCTCTTAACATTGAAGACGGTATTCCTGGTGGCAAAATGTTCAGCCCGTCACATCTCTGAGCTACAGGCACTATCCTGTCGGGACCCGTTCCTTAGGTTCACTCCAGGAACGATACAGCTTCGCACTGTCCCCTCCTTCATACCAAAAGTGGTCTCCGAGTTTCATTTGAACCAAGCCATCTCCCTATCATCTCTGGATGAACATAAGGACTCTGAAGACTCCCGCCTTCTTCGCCATCTGAATGTCGGCAGTCTCCTGATACGATACCTGGAACAATCAGAACCAGTACGCAAAACGGATGGCTTGTTTATTCTCCATAGCGGAAAGAATCAAGGCGATGCTGCATAGTGACAACTCCTGTTCTTCATCGATCACGAGAGACTCTACAGGATTTGTATCCGGGCGGGAATTCCAAATGCATATACAGTGGGCATGATCTGGAAAGAAATACGACGAGTGAGATAATCAAATTTGCAGATGACACAAAATTGTTCAGAGTAGTTAAATCACAAGCAAGACCTTGTGAGACTGGAAAATTGGGCATCCAAATGGCAGATGAAATTTAATGTGGATAAGTGCAAGGTGATGCATATAGGGAAAAATAACCCATGCTATAATTACACAATGTTGGGTTCCATATTAGGTGCTACAACCCAAGAAAGAGATCTAGGTGTCATAGTGGATAACACATTGAAATCGTCGGTTCAGTGTGCTGCGGCAGTCAAAAAAGCAAACAGAATGTTGGGAATTATTAGAAAGGGAATGGTGAATAAAACGGAAAATGTCATAATGCCTCTGTATCGCTCCATGGTGAGACCGCACCTTGAATACTGTGTACAATTCTGGTCGCCGCATCTCAAAAAAGATATAATTGCGATGGAGAAGGTACAGAGAAGGGCTACCAAAATGATAAGGGGAATGGAACAGCTCCCCTATTAGGAAAGACTAAAGAGGTTAGGACTTTTCAGCTTGGAGAAGAGACGGCTGAGGGGGGATATGATAGAGGTGTTTAAAATCATGAGAGGTCTAGAACAGGTAGATGTGAATCAGTTATTTACTCTTTCAGATAATAGAAAGACTAGGGGGCATTCCATGAAGTTAGCATGTGGCACATTTAAAGCTAATCGGAGAAAGTTCTTATTTACTCAACGCACAATTAAACTCTGGAATTTGTTGCCAGAGGATGTGGTTAGAGCAGTTAGTATAGCTGTGTTTAAAAAAGGATTGGATAAGTTCTTGGAGGAGAAGTCCATTCCCTGCTATTAAGTTCACTTAGAGAATAGCCACTGCCATTAGCAATGGTAACATGGAATAGACTTAGTTTTTGGGTACTTGCCAGGTTCTTATGGCCTGGATTGGCCACTGTTGGAAACAGGATGCTGGGCTTGATGGACCCTTGGTCTGACCCAGTATGGCATTTTCTTATGTTCTTATGTTCTTAAGGAGGCGCTAGGGATGCGCTATTGTCCCTAGAACCTCCTTATTAGCATGTGGAATCATTTAAATACAAAATCACGCCCCAGGAGAGGTACCTGGGCACGCCTTGGAGCGCCGGCTCGCCCGCACCTCTTATTGAATCGGCCTGTTGGTGTATACAGCAGCGCCTGGATCCCCTAACTGTGAGTGTTTCTCACATTTTGGCTTTTTTTTGCAACTGGGGCTGTCAAAGGGGCTGGCTTATAGCTCACTACGTATTCAGGTTTCAGCCTTGGCTTGCTTTAGGGGCAGGTGGCAGGGGAGGTCGTTAGCTTCCCATCCGGATGTTGTAAGTTTTCTGAAAGGAGTCAAGCTTTTACAGCCTCCAGTAAGGAAGTTATGTCCGAATTGGAACCTCAACCTGGTACTGCAAGTGTTCTGTGGGGCTCCTTTTGAGCCCTTAAGGGGAGCGTCGTTGAAGGCTCTGACACTGAAGGCTGTTTTTCTGGTAGCCATATGTTTGGCCTGCAGATTTTGGAGCTGCAGGCTCTGTCTTGCAGGGATCCCTTTCTGCGAATTGATATAGACAGGGTAACGTTGTGAACGGTTCCCTCCTTTTTACCGAAACTGGTTTCCTCCTTTCATTTGAATTAGACAGTGGAACTTCAGGCCTTTCCTGACTGGTCTAGGGAGACCCCACAGGAGAGGGAGCTGCATCTTTTGGATGTACACAGGACCCTGTTGCATTATCTTAAGGTTACCAATACTTTCTGGCGGTCGGATCACCTCTTTATGTTTTTGGGGGTGTGAGGAAGGGAGATAAGGCCTCAAAATCTACAATCTCTCATTGGTTGAAGGAAACTATTTCCTCCGCTTATATTTGTAAAGGTCGGGAGGTTCCGGTAAGCTTGCAAGCGCATTCTACAAAGGTGCAGGCAGCTTCCTGGGTGGAGTGTCAGTTGGTGTCTCTGCAGGAGATATGTAGGACAGTGGCGTGGTCAATGCTTCATACGTTCACCAAGCATTACTGATTGGACGTTCAGGCGCAGAAAGACGCAACTTTTGGTGAGAGTGTTCTGTGCGCAGGTCTTTCGGGGTCCCGCCTAGTCTAGAGGTGCTTTGGTACATCCCACTTGTCTGAACTGATCTGGTTATGAACAGGAAAGCAAAATTGGTTCTTACCTGCTAATTTTCATTCTTGTCATACCACAGATCAGTCCAGAGACCCACCCAGTTGTACTGCTGAAAGACTGAATGTCCTGGTATTAATTGCAGAAACTTTACAAATTGTGAATAAGTTGAGAACTGTTGAGTTATGTGGTTATCAGTATTTTTTTCTGGAAGCATGGGGGCTCCAGGTCAGGGAGTCCCAACCCTGAGTTTCCTGTTCACCCTGAAAAAGGGGGATGGTCTTTACTTTTCAGCATGGGTACAGATCAATACTGAGGAAATGTAGGTGGCACTCTCAGATATGTAGCAGTGCCTCAAAGTTTTTGTTCTCTGCCTCCATCTGTTGGTAGGGATGCAATATCCACTTGTCTGGACTGATCTGTGGTATTACGGGAACGAAAATTAGCAGCTGAGAACCAATTTTCCTGTATCCTCTCACCTACAGACCAACTCCCGAGATCGAGTGGGTGCGACTGAATGACCAGATGCCCTTGGGTCGTGTCTCCTATGAAAACTTTAAGAAGATCCTGCAAATCAATTACGTGATAGAGGAGGATGATGGAGAGTACCAGTGTATAGCCAAGAACAGTCTGGGAGAAGTGAAACATTCCTACAGAGTGACTGTGATAGGTGAGAGACGCGGTGGGTGGTGCTGGTGTGTGGGGGGGGAGGCAGCAGGAGGGGAAGAGTCTAGGTGCGTTCAGAACATTCATCAACCTAACAGAGCAGTATAATCTGATATCACAGATAAAATCTCTGCTGCCCTCACTGTCTTCAATGTATGAGTTACGTTGTATAGCTTTATAGTAAGGAGAAAACGTCCACTCCCCACTTTGTCCCTGATACACAAGATACACTGTATAACTTTATATTAAAGGACCTGATCTCTGTTCCCGATACATGAAATACTGTTTCCATTAAAGTGTCTCTGCAAGATGACGGAGTTCGATTGTGATCTTTCTCCCTGCTTTCTTATTTGCAGCCGCCTGTCCCCTTACACAAATTGGCTTATATAATTTTGTATTGAAGACAGAACACCCACTCCCATCTCTATTCATTGGTAACAGGAGTTTCACTGATAGGGTTATCTTTCAAATTGCTCTGGCAGCTTGCAAAGTACCCAGCTTGATCCACTCTCTATCTAGCTTGATTGCAGCTTGGTAGAGAGTACATTATACAAATCAACTCCTCTTTTACTTTTCATCACTCCAAATGACAAAAAAATCTTCTCTGATGTCAACTTTGCTGTTCGTATCTCTGTGTATGTAAAACTGCCCCCCCAAACCTATCCCACTCCCCAGACCTCACCCCGCGTTAATAGTGCCCCCTGTTAAGTGGTATAAATAGTAAACTTACATATTGGTCTCTACAGAGGTTCTCTCTCTCTCTCTCTCCCACTCCCACCCCCACCCCAATAAAACCTTTTCGGTCAGTAACGCATCTGCAGTGGATTAATCAGCACAGGTGCAATAAATGTATCGCATCTTGCGGAAATTACCTATGCGATGCAGGAGCAGGGAAATTAGCTTAACCACGCCCCCTTTTTTATCGCGGGTGCTATTTCCACTATATTTATAGCATTTTGATGAATCCAGGGGTAAGTTAGCTGGATATTCAGTGGTGTGGCTGTGCTGCTGAATATACCTAGATAAGTTTAAAGTTAGCCAGATAAGCAGGTCTAAAGTTAGCCAGATACATTAGCTGGATAAGTTTGAATATTACTACTTATCTAGCTATGTTAGCTGGATGAATAGCTCCTCCCTGGAATGCCTCCTTTTTCCCTGTATGTACCCGGATCAGTCCAGACTCCTGGGTTTTGCCTCCCATTCAGCAGATGGAGACAGAGAAGTTTTAACAGACTCTGCCTTGTACCCTAAGGGGTAGATTTTAAGAGGCGCGCGAACAGCCTACTTTTGCTTGCGCATCAGACTCAAGCAAAAGTACGCTGGATTTTAGTAGATACGCGCGGAGGCGCGCGTATCTACTAAAATCCTGGATCGGCGCGCGCAAGGCTATCGATTTTGTATAGCCTGCGCGCGCCGAGCCGCGCTGCCTCCCCCCGTTCCCTCCAAGGCCGCTCCGAAATCGGAGCGGCCTCGGAGGGAACTTTCCTTTGCCCTCCCCTCACCTTACCCTCCCTTCCCCTACCTAACCCACCCACCCGGCCCTGTCTACACCCCCCCCTTACCTTTGTCGGGGGATTTACGCCTCCCGGAGGGAGACGTAAATCCCCGCGCGCCAACGGGCCTGCTGCGCGCCGGGCCGCGACCTGGGGGCGGGTACGGAGGGCGCGGCCACGCCCCCGGGCCGTGGCCACGCCCCATACCCGCCCCCAAAACGCTGCCGACACGCCCCCGCAACGCCGCGCGCTCCGGCCCCGCCCCCCGACACGCCCCCCTCCGAGAACCCCGGGACGTACGCGAGTCCCGGGGCTCTGCGCGCGCCGGGAGGCCTATGTAAAATAGGCTTCCCGGCGCGCAGGGCCCTGCTCGCGTAAATCCGCCCGGTTTTGGGCGGATTTACGCGAGCAGGGCTCTGAAAATCCGCCCCTAAGGTTCCACCTAGAGTCTGTCAGTATTTCTCTGTCTCCAGCAGATGGTGGAGGTGCAAATCCCTTCAGTCTGGTTTACCTAGTTTGGGTTTTAAATTTTAGGATTAGTTTTTAGAATTCGGTTTGTTCTTTTATTCTGAGGCTTTCCAGCTACAAAAAAAAAAAGAAAGAAAGAAAGCAGCGGTTAGTATTTAAGCCTCCCAGGGGGTTGTCAGGTCCTGTGGGACCATCCCCTCTAGTATTAGAGGCTGAAGAGCAGGGGGTTGAAGATCCAGTAACTGCCTGCGGCTGAGGGTGATACCTGGGAGCCCGGTTCACTCACTCTCAGCAAGAAGGAGCGCAGAGCCCTTTAAAAAAAAAAAAAGAAAAAGATATTGTTCATTTTGCGGCCGGCCCAGCATCCTCTCCGGCCCCTCCCTCCCTTTTTTGCCGACGCTTTTCAGCTGGCCGCGTACCGCTGACCTCCCGCTCTATTTTTAGCCCGCTGTTTACCTCCTCATTCCTGGGCTAAATTTAGCCCGCTGATCTTGCCGCGACATGTGGCCTGGTCCGCATGTGGGAGCGCACGTGCGGCTCTCTAGAGCCGACATTTGTGCGGACTGCTTCTCGGGAGGGGAGGGAACCTCGGGGAGGTCTGTTGGGGAAAATCCCCATGGCAGCAGCTCTAAAGGGCACCGAGAGCCTGAGAGGTTCGAATCGCAGCGCCAGCCATTGGACCCGTTCCTGCTCAGCACAGGAACGGAGGCCATTTTAAAAACTTTTAGAGAGCAGGATATGGCTGCTATGGGGGAAGGGAATTCCCCACTGCCTCTTTCACCGCGACCTGGGGCCTCCAGGGGGGGCAAGTTGCAGGAGGATCAGGAACATTCTTCAGGAAATGACCTCGGGGGGCCTCAGATGGGTCATCTTCTTCATTCTACTCCGAATTCGTTTTGTTGCTCCACAAGCCTTTAAGGCCCAGAAATCGGCTAGATGCCAGGGTACCAAAGCCCTTCGCCCAACTCCGGCGTCTGGAAAGGTCTCCTCCACCCATAAGTGTCCTAAGTCCCCACCGGTGGTGGGGTCCATGAAATCCAAGCGCCCTCTCAGGTCTGTTACTTCTCCGGTGGATACTTCTTCATCGGATCATTCAGATGACGGGGAGGCTCCTCTGCAGGACCCTCAGGGGCCTGATGCAGACCAGGATGGCCAGCCCCAGGCTACCAAACAAGTGGGTACCTCTATGGTGGACCATGACGATCTAAAGGTGGTACGCTTATTCCGGAAAGATGAATTGGGACCACTCATCCCAGCTATTCTGGAAGAGTTAGGGATTGAGGATCCTCAAGGGCAGGGATGGGCAAGTCCGGTCCTCGAGGGCTGCAAACCAGTCGGGTTTTCAGGATACCCCTAATGAATATGCATGAAATAGATTTGCATACAACTGAGGCAGTGTGTATGCAGGTCTCTCTCATGCATATTCATTAAGGATATCCTGAAAACCCGACTGGTTTGCAGCCCTCGAGGACCGGAATTGCCCACCCCATCTCAAGGGGATTCACGAATGGATGCTGTGGATCCCATGATGGTTGGCCTCAGGGGTCCAGCTCGGTCCTTTCCCTTCCATATGTCAGTAACTGACCTCTTGTTTCGTGAGTGGGACACTCTGGATCTGGGATTGAAAGTCAGCCGAGTTTTGGACAAATTGTACCTGCTGCCAGAGGAAGCTCTGGACCTTCTCGAAGTGCCCAAGGTTGATGCGGCGGTCTCAGCAGTGATGAAAAAGATCACCACCCCAGTCACAAGAGCAACGGCCTTAAAGACTTCCATGATTGCAAATTAGAAGTGCAGCTTAAGAAGATTTTAGAGATCTCGGCTCTAGGGGTACATGCAGCCGTGTGCAGCAGTTTTGCACTGCGGGCAAGCCTGCGTTGGGTGCAGCACTTACAATTTGCGGTGTCTCTTTCCGATGCTGAAGCGATTCAGGTCGGTCGCTTGGAAGCGGCGGTCTCTTACAGTGCAGATGCTCTGTATGATCTCCTGCGTACGTCGGGCAGAACTATGGTTTCAGCTGTCTCAGCCTGCAGACTCCTCTGGCTTAGGAACTGGTCTGTGGATGTTTCTTCCAAAGCTCAGCTCGGTTCCTTGCCTTTCAAGGGAAAGCTGCTCTTCAGCCAACAATTGGAGGACATGATAAAGTCTCTGGGAGAGAATAAGGTCCATAAGTTGCTGGAAGATAAGCCCAGGACCAGAGGCTCCTTGTTATGAATCTGCTCCTGTGGAAGGAGGAGTTAGCAATCTGTTATGATCTACTCCTCAAGAAGGGAGAAGTTAGCATTCTGTAATGAATCTGCTCCTGTGGAAGGAGGAGTTAACAATCTGATATGCTCAGCTCCTGTAGAGGGAGTAGTAAACAATATGTTAGGGTTTAGACTGCAGAGTAGCAATCTGTTATGAATCTGTTTCTGAAGACTCCTGATGGAGAAGAGTAGCAATCTGTTACCAGTGGAGTGCTTGGAGAGGGCACTCAGCTGTAGAGGAATGTAGATAGGTGGATCCTTGGGCCGATGGCAGATGACTACGCCCCCAGGAGGATATCCTGAGAGGGACCACCAGCTAGGCTTGACTACAGAGACAGACACAGATAATTATTTCATTAGACAGGTTAGTAGAACCACCAGAGGTGGAAGTAGTGAGCTGATATGCCCGATAGGGCTGAAGTCCCTCAGGTACTGGAACAGTGATCCCAGGGTTGAGCTGTAGAGAAACTATAGATAGTGAGTAGACAGGGTATGCTATGTTCATAGCCAGAACTGGATGACAAAGCTCACATAAGATCTTTAGGAAGCTCAGTAGCTGGAAAGGGTTAGGCCCTCGAGGAGCGAGTA
Organism: Rhinatrema bivittatum; assembly: GCF_901001135.1. Lineage (NCBI taxonomy): Eukaryota > Metazoa > Chordata > Amphibia > Gymnophiona > Rhinatrematidae > Rhinatrema > Rhinatrema bivittatum. The sequence goes on along the minus strand of NC_042615.1, from coordinate 499,586,558 downwards.
CCTGGTTCCAGGGAAAGCTCTGAGAGAGCGATGGTAATTCACAAATGTCTGTATCTGCGATAGCTTCCAGGCAGTAGAGAATCTTCAGAGTGTTCAGGAACATGGGCTCCTGAGGAGCGGGTACCCCTGGTAAGTCCGAGGAGGCAGAGTAGCTTGGACGAATCCTTGCTAACTCGAATTGTTAGCGTATACTGAGACCTTTTATGTTGGAAGCTGATGACGTCAGCTCAGGAGAACACCCCCGAGGTTCGCGCCCTTGCTGGTACATCAATCGGAGCGCGCGCCCTACATCATGAGGAACATGGCGGATCCGCAGCATTGTGCCGGTCCGGGGACACTGGAGGGAGACGGCAAGAAGACGCTGTGGTTGCTAACCGTCCATCAGACCCAGAGGGAGACACCACAGAGGTAAAGAGGGCGGAATGAGGGTGTCGAGCAGCAACGGACGCAACAGTACCCCCCTTCAAAGGACGATCTCCTCTTCGGGTACCAGGCTTAGGTTTCAAAGGATGCGCGAGGTAAAACTGATGAAGCATCTGTTTGTCCAAGATATTGGTCTGAGTCTCCCAAGTAATCAAATCGGGGCCGAAGCCTTCCCAAATCAGAAGGTATTCAAAATTCTTGCCTCTGTTACGAACATCCAGAATCTCTTTGATCTGATGTCTAATCGTCTTCTGCAATGGTGACAGATGGATCTTGAGTTTTGGAAGAATCTTTCAGAGTGTTATTAATGATATCAGCAGCAATGGGTAGAGCTGCTGTGGATGTCACTGAGGAATTCAGTGGAAGTGGTGATGTTGAAGAATGTCCAAAATCCCCTTCTAAAGATGACTCTCCAGTTGATGATGCTCGATGAGAGATGGTAGGTAGTAATTAGCAGCAATAGCTAACTGCTATAGACGCCACTGAGACTTCAACGGAAGTGGCGATGTTGGGGTACATCCAACCCCACTTCTAAAGGTAACTCTTCAGTAATGTAACTGGATGCGGTGTTGACTTCAGCAGCAATAGCTTAGCTGCTATGACGTCACTGAATCTTCAGTGGAAGTGATGATGTTGGGGTGTGTCCAACCCCACTTCTAAGGGTAACTTCTTCAGTAAGGTAGCTGGATGAAGTGTAGAATTCAGCAGCAATAGCTGCTATTGGACGTCACAGAAACATCAACAGAAGTGGCAATTTTGGGGTACGTCCAAAACCCACTTTTGGATAACTCTTCCGTAGATGAAGCTGGAAGAGAGATGGTGGCAGCACCAGCAAACCAAACAGGCTGGTAGCCAGAGATATCTTCTTCGGATCTAATTGTGCTGTAGAGCTTAGACAAAACTTCCGAGTGAAACAATTGTAGCAGATATCTCTAAATTATAATCCGTGAAGACGATAAAGATGTAGAGCGCCATCTAGCCATGGCAAACATAGCAACCGCTATGAATATCAGCAGCCAGGAATAAAACTGCTGTGGACGTCATCAAGATCCTCAAGAGAAGTGGCAATGTAAAGGAACATCCAAAGCCTATTTCAAGTTGATGCAATAATGGATCTTCTAATTTGACGAAGGGACTCCTCAGGTCTTCCACAAGACATCTGAGAATAAGGTTGCCTCCTGCCCCTGAGTCCAACAGGGCAGGGGTCCGAACCGTTGCTGGTTCAGAGGTCACAGAGACTGAATCAGAGAGCGGAGGAGATAACACAGTATGGCCCAAGAACAGTCCTCCCGCGGGACTTAGGCCCGTCCATTTCCCGGACGAATGGGGCATGTAGAGACATCATGGTCGGGCTGACCACAGTACATGCACAGGCCGCGTTTCTTCCGAAATCTTCTCTCCTTTGAGGTCAAGTGACCATGACCAAGTTGCATTGGTTCATCTTTATTGGCAGCAGCAGTTACTGGAACATCCAAGGTGCAGGTAACACTTTAGGCCGGAGTTCCTTCACCTTATCTCGGAGCCGACAATCAATCCGAGTAGCTAAGGTTATCAATTCTTCCAGCGAGTCAGGTGTCTGGCGAGCGGCCAGCTCATCTTTCAAGCGGGTATCCAGGCCTCTGCAGAAGAGAGTCTTGAGACATCAGGGGTCCCAGTGAAGTTCCGCTGCAAGAATCTTGAATTATATGGCAAATTCAGCCAATGGTCTGTTCCCTTGCTTCAAGTCCACTAAAGCAAACCTGGCCACAGACATAAGAGCAGGGCCATAAAAAATGGATTTAAACAACTCCATAAATCCTTCTATGTCCTGCAAAATAGGGTCCTTGCGTTCCCACAAGGTAGATGCCCACGACAAGGCTCTCCCATCCAAGTATGACAGGATGTAGGTGGTCTTACAGAGGCCCGTAGGAAACAATGAAGGCTGTAAGGTGAAATGCAAGCTGCACTGGTTCAAAAAGCCCCAAGTCTTCTGGAATTCTCCGGAGAAACAAATAGGAGCAGCCAGTGGAACAGCAGTCTTTAAAGTTACCTCCTGTAACTAACCTTCTTGGGTAGAAACTATGCCTTGTATCTTCTGTGTGTGAAGCTGATGGAATGCTGCAGTAAGTTTCTCCAAGGTTTCTTTCTGTTCTGAGATGCGTTGAGCCAGGCCCGGTATAGCCTGCAAGGCGGAGAGATGTGCCGGGTCCATGGGGTTACTGACATCTCATACCTTAAGCTGGATTCCCAGAAGTACTGCTTCTCCAATTTAAAGCCGGATCCACTGGACTTAGCAATCTGTTATGCTTCGACTCCTCAAGAAGGGAGATGTTAGCATTCTATAATGAATCTGCTCCTGTAGAAGGAGGAGTTAACAATCTGATATGCTCAGCTCCTGTAGAGGGAGTAGTAAACAATCTGTTAGGGTTTAGACTGCAGAGTAGCAATCTGTTATGAATCTCTTGCTGAAGACTCCTGATGAAGAAGAGTAGCAATCTGTTACCAGCGGAGTGCTTGGAGAGGGCACTCAGCTGTAGAGGAATGTAGATAGGTGGATCCTTGGGCTGATGGCAGATGACTACGCCCCCAGGAGGATATCCTGAGAGGGACCACCTGCTAGGCTTGAGTACGGAGACAGACACAGATAATTATTTTATTAGACAGGTTAGTAGAACCACCAGAGTTGGCAGTAGTGAGCTGATATGCCCGGCAGGGCTGAAGTCCCTCAGGTACTGGAACAGTGATCCCAGGGTTGAGCTGTAGAGAAACTATAGATAGTGAGTAGACAGGGTGTGCTGTGTTCATAGCCAGAACTGGATGACAAAACTCACATAAGGTCTTTAGGAAGCTCAGTAGCTGGAAAGGGTTAGGCCGTCGAGGAGCGAGTACCTGGTTCCAGGGAAAGCTCTGAGAGAGCGATGGTAAATCACAAATGTCTGTATCTGCGATAGCTTCCAGGCAGTAGAGAATCTTCAGAGTGTTCAGGAACATGGGCCCTCGAGGAGCGAGTACCGGTTCCTATCAGCAATCTGAAGTAAAGAAAAGAGAGCGAGGCCCCCGGGGAGCGGGTACCCCTGGTAAGTCCGAGGAGGCAAAGTAGTTTGTACGAATCCTTGCTAACTCAATTTATTAGCGTATACTGAGACCTTTTATTTTGGAAGCAGATGACGTCAGCTCAGGGGAACGCCCCCGAGGTTCGCGCCCTTGCTGGTACATCAATCGGAACGCGCGCGCCCTATGTCATCAGGAACATGGCGGATCCGCAGCATCGTGCCGGTCCAGGGACGCCAGAGGGAGACGGCAAGAAGACGCCGTGGCTGCTAACCGTCCATCAGACCCGGAGGGAGTCGCCACAGAGGTTAAGAGGGCGGAGTGAGGGCGTCGAGCAGCGACGGACACAGCACTCCTTTCCTCAGCAGTCGAGATTCCGGGGGATTCGCTGTTTTCACTCCTCCCGATCCTCTGGATCCGCATCTCGTCAGGGTCCAGGCCGTCAACATTCCTGGAACCAGTCCTTTCGTGGCCGACGTCCTACCAGGGACGGAGCGCCACAGAATCATGGGGGCCTCAAGTCAGCGCAATGAAGCGAGGCTGGTTCACTCCTCTGTACTAAGGATAGGGTCTCTTTTTCTAGAGGAGTGGACCAACTTGACCTCAGATCAATGCGTCCTAAATATAATAGAACACGGCTACGCTTTAGATTTTGCTTGACCGCTCCAGGAGCACTACCTGGTTTCTCCGTGCTCGTACCACCAAAAATGTCGGGTGGTTCAAGACACCATACGCTGCCTACAAGACTTGGGAGCCATAGTGCTGGTACCCACAGGAGAATGCAGAGGAGTGGTACCCAAAAAGGAGGGCATCTTTCATCCCATCCTCGACTTAAAAAGAGTCAATCGGACTCTAAAAGTGCCTCGGTTTCACATGGAAACTCTTCGCTCTGTGATAGCATCCATTCACTGGGGAGAACTTTTGGTGTCTCTAGACCTGACAGAAGCATACTTGCACATACCTATCCATCAAGATCATCAGAAGTATCTGTGGTTCACAATCCTCGGACATCATTTTCAATTTTGTGTGCTGCCTTTTGGTCTGGCGACGGCGCCCAGGGTGTTCAACAAAGTGATGGTGGTTGCAGCAGCGGCCCTTCGGAAAGAGGGTATACTGGTACATCCCTACCTGGATGACTGGCTGATTCGAGCGAAATCGGAGGAACTTTTCCGGACAGCGGTTCACAGGGTACTTCAATTGTTAAGCTCGTTAGGTTGGGTTGTCAATCCCGACAAGAGTCATCTAACTCCCTCCCAGTCCTTGGAGTTTCTGGGGACTCGGTTCGACACATTCTTGGGCAAGATTTTTCTTACCAAGGAGAGACTGAGCAAGGTCCTAACTCAGGTGGAGTGCTTGCGGTCCATGCCTCGTCCCAAGGTCTGGCATTATTTACAGGTCCTAGGTTCGAAGGCTTCCACTCTCGATCTGGTTCCATGGGCCTTTGTGCATATGCATCCTCTTCAGTCAGCCTTGCTCTCCCAGGGGAATCCGATCTCCGAGCAATTTCATCTTCTCCTACCGTTGATGGACTCGGCGCGTTCCAGTCTTCCTTGGTGGCTCTGCCCCGACAATTTGCGTCAAGGGGTGGACTTGGAAATTCCCTCTTGGATAGTGGTAACCACCGATGCCAGCCTCTCCGGTTGGGGAGTAGTCTGTCTGGGGAGAGCGGTGCAAGGCCAATGGACAAGAACGGAGTCCTCCTGGTCTATCAATTAGTTGGAGACCAGAGCGGTTCGCTTGGCTCTGCAGGCCCTCCTTCCCTTAATAGAGGGAAGATCAGTAAGAGTACTCTCAGAAAATGCGATGACCGTGGCCTACATCAATCATCAGGGAGGAACCAAGAGTTGCCCGGTAGCGACGGAAGCTCATCTGTTAATCAACTGGGCAGAACAGCACCTGTACAAGATGGCAGCCTCTCACATAGCTGGAGTGGACAATGTGCAGGCCGACTTTCTCAGCCGCCACCAGTTGGACCCGGGAGAGTGGGAACTCTCAGGAGAGGCCTTTCATCTTCTGTGCAACTGCTGGTCCAGGCCCTCCATGGACCTGATGGCGACGTCCCTGGCCAAAGGACATTCTGTTGTATGTCTTTCCGCCATGGCCGTTGGTCGGCAAAGTTCTGCGCCGCATCGAGGCTCATCCGGGCGAAGTGATCCTCGTGGCGCTGGAGTGGCCGAGGCGCCCATGGTTTGCGGATCTTGTAAATCTGGCAGTAGATGGACCGTTGAGATTCGTCCATCTCTGAAGCTGCTTCACCAAGGCCCCATTTGTTTAAGAGAGGCAGATCACTTTTGTCTAGCAGCATGGCTTTTGAAAGGCGGAGATTAAGGAGTAAGGGTTACTCGAATGCGGTGATTGCCACACTCTTACATTCCCGAAAGACATCTACCTCCATGGCATACGTTAGAGTTTGGGGTGTTTTTGAGACCTGGTGTCTAGACCACAAGGTGGAGCCACCCAGGGCTTTGATTGTGGATGTTCTGGCCTTCCTACAGGCAGGTCTAGCTAAGGGATTGGCCTTTAATTCTTTACAAGTTCAGGTGGCAGCCCTTGGTTGTTTTCGAGGGAAGGTGCAGGGCGTTGCTCTAGCATCCCATCCAGATGTTATTCGTTTCCTGCTAAGTATCTGCGTCCTGCTAAGTATCTGCGTCCTCCGGTTCGGAACCCCTGTCCCTCATGGAAGCTGACTGGTGCTCCGCGCCCTTTGTAATGCGCCTTTCAAGCTGTTGAAGCGAGCAACCCTAAAAGTTCTGACATTGAAGGTAGTTTTCCTCATAGCTATCTCCTCCGCAAGGCGTGTTTCGGAGCTTCAGGCCTTATCTTGCAGGGAGCCCTTCTTACGGATTTCTGCAGCAGGGGTCTCCTTACGGAGGGTTCCCTCCTTTCTCCCGAAAGTGGTGTCCTCCTTTCATTTGAATCAGTCGGTGGAGCTTCCTTCCTTTACGGACCTAGATTCTTCTACTACAGAGTCTAGGGATTTAAGAAAGTTGGACATAAAGCGGGTGTTATTGCATTACTTGGAGGTTACAAGTAGTTTCCATCTCTCAGACCATCTGTTTGTCCTGTGGAGTGGTCCCAGGAAGGGGCATAAAGCTTCAAAGGCCATTATTGCACGCTGGTTGAAGGAAATAATTTTTGCTGCATACCTTGTTCAGGGCCGTCCGATCCCAGTGGGTCTTCAGGCTCATTCTACTCGGTTGCAAGCAGCCTCATGGGTGGAATGTCAACAGATGTCGCCGAAGAAAATTTGTCGGGTGGCTACGTGGAAATCTATGCATACTTTTGCTGGGCATTATCGCCTAGATGACCGGATGCCAGAGCCCGGTTCCTTCAGGGTCAGTGTACTCTGAGCGGGACTCTCTCAGTCCCACCCTGGTTAGGGAAGCTTTGGTACATTCCAGGAGTCTGGACTGATCCGGATACGTACAGGAAAAGGAAAATTGGTTCTTACCTGCTAATTTTCATTCCTGTAGTACCACGGATCAGTCCAGAGTCCCGCCCACAGGGAAATGGAGACTCCACTCGGCCGGTTGTTTATTTTTCATAATCTGAAGACTTCTTAGGTGTTCTTATAAGTATGCCCCCCTTTACGGGTTCAGAATATGGGTATGCTTTTGGTCATTATGTTATGAGTTTTTCATTCCCTCTGCTCTTAGGGTGGAAAGTTTGGTTATAGTGGAAGTTGTGGTCTAACCTTTCTGCTTGGGTACAGTGTAATACTGGCAGACTCTAGGTGGCACCTCAGGGTACAAGGCAGAGTCCGTTAAAACTTCTCTGTCTCCATCTGCTGGAGGGGAAGCAAAACCCAGGAGTCTGGACTGATCTGTGGTACTACAGGAACAAAAATTAGCAGGTAAGAACCAATTTTCTTTTTATCCGGCTATATTTTAGCAGGATAAGAAGCTGAATATACCAAATCTTTCCATTTAGAAAGAAAGCTTTAAGTTATCCGTCTAAATGTCTTTTGAATATCTATCTCTCATAAACTAAACAACGCTAAAACATAATTCTCCTGAGCATCTGCAAAGCACTTGAAGAAAGGACTTGTGGGGATTTCAAAATGAAATGCCAGCACATATAATGTACATGCAGACTGTAACGATATACAAGTTGTTTGTAAATTACCCTCAAAATGTCCATTCCCCTCACTGCACCTGAAGGTGGGGGGAGCAAGTTTCAGATTGTCAGGAAAAGTCTGACAATGGGTAAAGTCCATGGGTACATTTTACCCATGGACTTTACAGCAAGTTTTAAAGAGAAAGTGCATACTGTCTCTATTACTTGGCATAAGACAGCCAATAATACTTCTGCAGCATTTAACTCTTTTGGTCAGTATTTTTTGCATGCACACACCTTTCCCATGCAGGGAGTGAATGTTCTACTACTGAGCAACAGAGAGCCAATATAGTTGACTTACATGCAAATGCGCTGGCTCTCCATTTAGGGCCCGATTCATCATGGTCTTTCCTCATAGACACAGAACGAGCAAAAACACTTTGTGCATCATGCCCTCAGTTTTGACCAGTTTCCAAATGATGTTACATTGCAAATTCACCTTTACTTTGATTTTGTCAATGTATGCCCTGCATGTCAGAGATTGGTTGAGTGTTACACTGAGGTAGACCAGATTCAAGCAGTGAGCCAGTTTTAAGTCTTTTTGTGTGATGCTGAGTCCTGCTTTGCATCCCTTTGCCTTATATAGAGGGTACACACTTGGATTTCAGTTGGGTTGGCTTGCAGTTGATTTTTCTCATAGTAGAGAGTTAGGTTTGTAAGGTCACAATCAGGATAATTTCAACACAGTGGAAATCATTGCCTTGAGTTGTCGCACAAAGGTCACCCACACACTGTAGATAAAGCTTTTGGTATCTGGGCAAATTGACTGTTCATTGGTTTAAATATTAAACCATGCTAGTGCAAGCCTTGTATGCCTTGGGGAAGGCTATTACTATGTCTGTATCAAACATTTTGCTTTTCATCTAGTTCTGTAAAGAACCATCAGTCCTTAAGTAGAGATTGAATGAGTTTGGTTAGATTTAGGTCTTTCATCATTTCAGGCAATTTAATGAATAACTATCCATGACTGATGATATCATAGGCTGCTGAGAGATCTACAAATGCTGCTTTTTTTTGTAATTAAACCTTTCTGGAAACCATCCTTGATGTATTGTGTACAATTGAGCAGCTGGTTTGTACATGATTTACATAGGTGAAATCTAATTTGTCCTGTGAACAGCCTCTTATCAACATGCGATGTGATGCAATTCATTATGAGCCTTTCAAACTGTTCATACATGTGAGAAGGAGGGAAATTAAGCAGGCTGTGAAACCGAGCGGTCAGAGGGTGGCCAGAGAACAGACTTGGTCTGTACTCTGGCAAAATCTTTATAAATCTCCTTATTTTGCAGCAAGAAACAGCCAGAGCAACTTTGCTGTTCTATGCAGTTCAACAAACAAAATTTCACAAATGCCACTTGCAGTGCAGTGCAGTGCAATTCTATTTCTCGAGGTTTCTTTCTTCCTGCAGGGGCCCACCTAACCCCTCTGGGACCTGCTCTCTTATCCCTAGCTGAAGGTATTCTCCCTGACCCAGAATCCTTTGCTGGGTGAGCTCTGAAGGAGGGCTGGGCCTTTAAGATGTTCTGAGGGAGTTTCTTATACACTTCCTTCACATAGGCCTTGACATCTCAATAGGGCACACAGGTATTAGATTTGTCATCTCCTGGTGTCCTGCTGTTTCCTCTGAGGTGGTCTGTGGGGCTGAAGAAGTGAGTGTTGCCTTGGTCTACCCAAAGTCCCTCATAGCTCCTCTCTACGGCTCAGTCCAAGCCAACAGGAGAGCAGCACCAACACCCTGGTGCTTTTAACCAACATGCTGCCTTCCCAGTCCTTGGAATATCTGGGAATCAGGTTTGACACCAAACAGGGCAAGGTCTTCCTTTCCCCTTGCGGATAAGGAAGGTGACATCCCAAGTGTGCCGGTTGACGAACACAATATGCCCCAAGGTGTGGAGCTATCTTCAGGTCCTCTGTTTGATGGCATCAACCCTGGAGGTAGTGTGTGGGCGAGGGCACACATGCAATGACTTCAGCGCTCTCTACTGTCATGTTAGAATCCACTGTCTCAAGGCTATTCGATTCGCTTTCACCTACTGATGGAAATATGCTCTTGACTCCAGTGGTGGCTGCAGGAAGCTCACCTGGGCAAGGGTGTAAGCCTGTCCCTGCCGAACTGGCTGGTCCTCATGACAAATGCGAACCTCCAGGGTTGGGGAGCTCACTGTCAGGATCTGATGGCCCAGGGGCATTGGACGAGGCAAGAGGTGCTCTGGAACATATAAACTGCCTGGAAGCCCGGGCGGTCAGATTGGCATGTCTTCAGTTGAGTCACATATTCCAGGGTCAGGTGATCTGTGTGATGTCGGACAATGCAACAACGGTAGCCTACATCAACCACGAGAGAGGACCCAAGAGCCAGCAAGTGTCACTGGAATTAGATCTCCTTATGAAATGGACGGAATTACATATACAGATGATCTCGGCCTCCCACATCGCAGGAAAAGACAACATCATAACAGACTTTCTAAGCAGGGAGAGTCTGGATCCAGAAGAGTAGACATTGTCGGCCAAAGCCTTTCAGCTGGTAGTAGATCGCTGGGGCCTCCTGTCAATTGACCTGCTGGCCGCATCTCACAATGAAAAAGGTTCCCCAATTTTTCAGTTGCAGAAGAGATCAGTGGTCCCTGGGGATCGACACCCTAGTTCAGACCTGGCCAGTAGAGGACTTACTATAAGCCTTTCCTCCGGGGCGCCTGCTGGGCAGGGTTATTTTCAGGATCAAGCGCCACAGGGGATTAGTCCTACTAGCTCCGGATTGGCCCAGGAGTCATTGATATGCAGACATGCAGAGATTACTTGTGGAGACCCACCTGTGCCTCCTGCTACATAGGGACCTGCTCCAGCAAGGCCCAGTTCTTCACAAGGATCCAACTTGATTATGTCTCATGGTTTGTCCCTTGAAAGGGCTCACCTGATGAAATCTGGATATTTGGCGGCAATAATTACCACCTTTCCCTGCGGGCGGAAGTACTCTATGTCCTTAGCGTACATGTGGGTCTGGAGAATATTTGAGGCCTGGTACGAGGAATGCGGTGTTATCCCTCGGATGGTCAAAATCCCTCTGGTTCTGTAATTTTTACAGGACAGCTTGAATAAAAGGTTGTCCCTTAACTCCTTGAAAGTCCAGATAGCGGCTCTCTCCTGTTTCAGGGGCAAGGTGAGCGGAACCCACCTCTTGGTGCATCCGGATATGACCCGTTTTCTGAAAGGGGTAAAAGACCTCTGGCCACCCCTTTGGTGGCTGGTTCCCTTGTGCAATTTTAATCTAGTTTTGGAGTTTTTGGCAGGGCCCTCCTTTTGGCCACTTTCCTTGCACTTATTAACCCTGAAAACAGTGTTCCTGGTGGAGATATGCTCGGCTCATCGCATCTCTGAACTATAGGCATTGTCTTGTCGGGAACAGTTCCTCCAGATCTCTCCAGGAGCGTTATAACTTCGTACTGTTCCATCCTTGCCATAATCTTGTAGTTTAATTTGAATCCATTCCATCCTTCTTACCATAATCTTGGAGTTTAATTTGAATCAGTCCATTTTGTTGCCATCCCTAGATAGCTCAAGGACACGAAAGAATGAGGATATGTGTATAAACATTCTTGAGATCTAGGGTGGATAGCCAGTCATTGATCTCTAATTGAGGAAGAATGGTACTTACAGAGTTTATCCTGAACTTTTCCTTTTTTAGATGCTTGTTAAGGTTTCTGAGGCTCAAAATGGAACAATGATCTGCTTTCTTTTTTGGAATTAGGAAGTACTTGGAGTAGAAACCTATAGTCCTTTCTCATATTCCTTTCCAGGCAGTACATGTAGTTTAAAATTTAACCTTCCAGCTGCCCCTAGTTATTAAGTCACAGCCAGGTTGGGGGGAGAAAGTCCCCCTCCAAAATCATGGTCAGTTTGGAGGATTTCCTCTACATATATAGATAAGAGATAGATATATAGATATATGAAAAAACCCTGCAAATCCCCCCCCCCCCCACCCCCCAAAAAAAAAATTCCCATAGTAGTAGGGCATTGTCACAGAGAAAAGAAAGAACAATTATGGTGGATAAGCTCAAAGAGATCAAATCTTTTTTATTATATTTTACAACATTAATACAGCAGAAATAATGTAACAAAATGCCAAGCACAGAGCAGACTATCCCCCAACCTCCCCATCCACCCTACGAGAATTACCAAAGTTATATTGCAACCGTAGCTAGTTCTTGCGAGGAAAACATCCACCGTCCAGATGAACCAAGCCCATCTTTTGTATGTTATGCAAATGTTATGCAAATATGTTAAGACCAGACTTCTCACTCTGTGTGACAGATATTGCAAATAATGGTCCCAAATATGCAGGAAATCTCTCCTTAAGGATGTTTATTTTTTCCCACTTACGTAAGGAGTCCTAAGTGGAGTACAAGTCAAACATTCATTAAAAACATATCAACAAATAACAGGAGACAGACTAGAGACAAACACAATTCATCTTTACATTCAAACCAGTCAGAAGCAGAAAGAATGTCTCAGTCCATAGGTCAGTTCAGAAAACAAGCCTGAGGATGCTGGGACTAATGGCAGTAATAGTTCATATCATCCCTCTTGCCTGTCTTGCCATGAAACCAGCTCAGTGACATCTGAAATTCCAGTGGAACCAACATCTCCAACCACTATCCCTCAAGATGCAAATATCCACCATTCTCATCCATTCTGTGTTTAGATCCTTCCAACCTGCTCAGAAGTCACTATTTTCACTAACTTCAATTCCAAGGAACAATAACTACAGATGTTTCCAATCAAGGCTTGGGAGTTCATTCCAACAGCCTCTGTTTTCAAGGAACATGGATGCCAACAGAAAGAATGCTTCACACAAAACCATATGGAACTAGGATCCATTTTCAATGCATCCAAACTGTTCAGTACCTGGTTAAAGAACAAGGTAGTCTTAATCCAATCAGACAGCCAAGTAGCCATGTTCTATATCAACAAACAGGGAAGGACAAACTCTTTCAATCCTTGTCAGAAAACCTGTAAAATTTGGAACTGGGCAATTTCTCAATAGATTTGTCTTCAAGATGTCTATCTCACTGGCAGCCAGAATCAGATGACTGACAGATTGTGTCACCAATTACAATCACATGAATAGTTATTCAACAATCTAGTAGCATAAGATATTTTCCAACTCTGATGCATTCTGATCATAGATCTCCTTGCAACACCATTAAACAAGATTCCCGTGTACTGCTCCAGAATACCAACAGAGGACAGACTGGCTACAGACAACTTTTCAATCTAACGGAGTCAAGGACTGCTTTATATAGTTCCCCCAGTTCCACTTATAACAAAAGCAGTTCAGAAGTTAAGATGAGAAGGGTCAAATGATTTTGAAAGCCCCATTTTAGCCTCACCAAATTAGGTTTCCCTGGCTACAATGCTTAGCTGTTCAACATCCAGTAAAATTGTGCCTATGCCCATCCCTGCACATCCCTGATAATACAGAACGAAGGGCATCTCCTGCATCTCAATCTTCAGTCATTGGTTCTGACTGCATGGATGTTGAAAGCAGGTTAATATCTTGTCTACAATTGCCTTCTGAAGTGAGCAGAGTTCTCCTAGCATCTAGAAAATGCTCAGTGAGAAAATCTTATAGTTTCAAATGGAAAAGTTTCACTATTTGGTGCTCTGGTCTTCAACAAGACTCTTTCACATGTCCTGTACTCCTGTTACCTCAATACCTGTTAAGCCTTTCTATATCAGAATTGAAGACTCACTCCGACAGGTTTCATCTCACTGCTAAAGAAACATACCATGAACATTTCAAGAGCCTCATATTTCTCATCACTGTACAGTTGCCTGATTCATGAAAGACTTGAATCTTCTTAAACTTCTGATAAATGTTTCTCCTATATCCTTGGAGAAGAGACGGCTGAGGGAAGATATGATAGAGGTCTTTAAGATCATGAGAGGTCTTGAACGAGTAGATGTGAATCGGTTATTTACACTTTCGAATAATAGAAGGACTAGGGGGCATTCCATGAAGTTAGCAAGTAGCACATTTAAGACTAATCGGAGAAAATTCTTTTTCACTCAACGCACAATAAAGCTCTGGAATTTGTTGCCTGAGTATGTGGTTAGAGCAGTTAGTGTAGCTGGGTTCAAAAAAGGTTTGGATAAGTTCTTGGAGGAGAAGTCCATTAACTGCTATTAATCAAGTTAACTTAGGGAATAGCCACTGCTATTAATTGCATCAGTAGCATGGGATCTTCTTAGTGTTTGGGTAATTGCCAGGTTCTTATGGCCTGGTTTGTCCTCTGTTGGAAACAGGATGCTGGGCTTGATGGACCCTTGGTCTGACCCAGCATTGCAATTTCTTATGTTCTTATTTAAATGTAGCTCTGGCTCAATTCATGAAACCGCCACTCAGACCTTTGGCAAAAGAGAACAGAAATTCCTTTCTTGAAAGTTTTATTTATTTTTTTAATTCTTTATTTATAATGTTTCAAATATTCATATCAAAATAAACTTGACAAGAAAAATACAAACTGCTCATCAGAGCACAAATAGCAAGTAAGGTCCAAAAAAATCCATCATGAAGCATGTGGACTCATAATGGAATGATTCTGAAGAAAAGAATCTAATTGAGGAGGATCAGAGAAAACATAATTAATATTCTTATATTGTACACAGCATTTACATGGAAATTTAAGTAAAAGGGTACCTCCTAAATCCAGTACCATTTGCCTCTTCTCTCCTTCTTTGCAGCATATCTCTAACAATATCAGTAAAAACAACAATAGGAGATCCTAAGACAAAATAAAGATCTTAGGGTTCAAGAATTATCGGATTCCTGGGCAAAAATGATCAACAAAGTAGACTTTTCCAGGTTTTCCAAGCTAGAACCCTCAAGAAAACCAGGTCAATAGCACAGGAAGGTGGTTGACCTCAGTTACTGGTGTAATATTTCTATAATTAGGACGATAGTATGCCTTTACCACAGCAGGAATCATTTCTTTGGAGACTTTTAACACTTCTAGATAGAACGTTTTCCACAGACAAGCAAGATAGTAGTCCTCGCACATGGGTGACATCATCAGATGGAACCCCGATGTGGAAAACTCATATCAAAGTTTCTAGAACTTTGACTAGGCACACTGAGCATGCCCAGCATACCTATTCCACGTATCCATGCGGGGTCCTTCTTCAGTCTCTTTTTTTTCCATGGAGCTGTAAGCCTGGTGGGGTCATTGAGCTTACTTTGGCTATTTTTTGCCTTGTAGAAACTTTTGCTCTCTGCGGTTTTTTTGCGTTTTTTCCTTCAATCTGTCACTTGGTTCCTCTTGGTGTCTTCCCGAAGTGTCCCCAATCAGAGTTTTCAGCATAACGAGTAAGTTTCCTTTTGCAGTCTATTCCCCTGTGTTTATGGTGCCTCAGTGCCTGCCAGCAATCAACCTCCACTGCCAACATTTTTTACTTAGGGCCCTTTTGTTTTACCCTGTCATGGCTAAGTCTGATTTTCGCCGATAGCCCCAATGCTCAAGGACCATGTCTATCACTGATTCTGATTCATGGGTGTGTGGACCCTTGGTCCAAGAAGCGAGTTGTACTGCCTATGGAGAGGAGCCCCACAGGTCCGCACCATCAGGAGGCGAGGTTCGGGCACATCAGGGAGCCCTGGGCACAGTAATGGGGAGATCCCCAGGGACCAGGAGGTAACCCCCATAGGATGGCAGAGAGAAGGCAGTACCTGGTCAGAGACCCTGAAGGGAGAGGCACCAGACAGACTGCGGAGTGGAGGGTGCAAGACTAGCTGTGCAGGAGGTTCTCCGGGAAGGCAGCCCCAAGGGGCGGAGCTGTACAGCATAGCGTGTGTAGATGTAGTGATGTAGACCAACCCACATAGCAGGGAAGCCCGAGCCCAATCTCTGCAGTGACGTAAGCAGGAACCCGGAGAGCCGAGGATGTCGGCAGTCTCATGTAGATACAACCCCGAGGAGAGGGTAGATGACAGTCACAGAAAGCTCAAGAGCCCAGCCCCGAGGAGTGGGGAGACTCTGGAAAGTCTCTGGAGTTAGAAGGCGTGGCCCAAGGAGCGGGAGGCGTAGGTAGTGTTGAGTTAGGGTGCAGGCACAACCCCGAGGAGTGGGGAAGCCTGGTAGAGGAACTCACAGGCTGCCGCAGTGTTCCGGGGAAGACTCGAGTAGTAGCAGCCGTTGCAGAGTAGGACCCAGGAGGCGCAGGGCCAGCCCGAGGAGCGGGGTAGGCCAGGAGAGTGTTATGGTTATTGATGTTTGGGTGGATCCTTGGACACTGTGGCAGCTGACCACGCCCACGGGGGGCAGTCCCATGAGGGACCATGGTGTCAGGCTAGACTCTGGACACACAAATACAGATTGAATCTTTATTTAAACAGTTTTGGAAACCACCAGAGGTGGCAGTAGTGAGTAGATGTTGAGCCCGGCTGGGCGAGTATCCACAGGACGCTGGAACAGCAGATCCTCTGCTTGGCTGTGCTGTAGTGGAAAGAGACTGAGAGTTATGAGTACACAGTGAGAGATATACAGAGTCCCAAGTAGGATAGGAGAAGCTCTGAGACAGGGAGAGCAGGCCCTTGAGGAGTGAGTACCTGATCCCTTAGAGCAGGGAGACTCAGTGGTATTGTACTCACACAGCGGTTCCACTAGACGAGAGGTCTGGCACTGGAACAGAGGGCAGGCCCTCGAGGAGCGAGTACCTGGTTCCAGAGAAGCAGTACTGTGGAATAGATGGTAGTTGTACTCACAGATGGATACTGTTAGTGTAGTCTTCCAAGTAGAAAGGATTGTAGATGCAGGCAGCGACTCAGGGAACATGGGCCCTCGAGGAGCGAGTACCGGTTTCCTGATAGCACCTGAAAGAAACAGAAGAGGCCCCCGAGGAGCGGGTACCCCGACAGCAGTAAGAGTTTCCAGAAAAGCTTGAGTGGCAGAGTAGCTTCGGTACGGAGAGCGAATCCCATCCGTAGTAATCCAAGTTGTTGCTTCCTCGATTAGCTAGCAAAAGAGGTAGGCTTAAATATCCGGGCAGTGTGACGTCATGTCAGGGGGATGCCCCTGAGGTTCGCGCCAATGAGAAATAAAGATGAGGGCGGCGTGCACGCGCGCGCCCTATGGGACCTTGGAGGAGCATGGCGGGAAGCAGCACCAAAGCTGGTCCGTGGACGCTGGAGAGGACGGCAGACAGACGCTGCGGCAACCAGTAGTCCAAGGTGAGCGGGAGGAGCCGCAAGAAGAGTAAGGTAGGTGGGGCGAAGCCATCGCAGACCAACGGTCACAACAGAGAGCAAATCCCCGTGGAGTGCACACTGACCCCCAAGGAGCGGGTGCCAGACAGGGTCCAGGAGCAAGGCTAGAAGCACAGTCTCAGGAACACGAAGGCAGGAGTTGTAGACACGTACAGAACTTGTTGCCAAGTCGGCTTGCTGGGGGCGAAGGTGGAGCTTAAATACAAAGGTACGATGACATCATCAAACAAGGATGCCCCCGCCATTCCCACTGAAGAGGCTTCAAAGGCGGGGCCGTTGACGCGCACGCCTAGGAAGGCCTGACATCGTAGTGGGAAGTAGCGGCATCCATGCCGCCATGTAGAGTCCCAAGGAACGCAGCAGTGTAGACTGGCCCGCGCTGTGAGCAGATCCGGGAAGAGCAGGAGAGCGGTGCAAGAAGTGAGTACTCGCGGTCGCAGCCGTCTGCGACTGACCGGCATAACAGGAGGTGTGCATCCTCTGCCCTGGGGGCATCAAATGAAATCTGGGAGTGCCACGTGTGTGCTCAGATGATCCTGAAGGGACGTCTGCTTTGACTCAACAAGATGGATCACCTTTTCAGGTTGAGGAAGTCAAAACCATTGGCATTGGCATCGAAGGACCTTGAATACACACCAATAGACACCATTCTGTCAACATCAGCTGGACCGTCTGTTCTGTGAATGTCGCCAGTGGATAGGGGCACCAGAAACTGACCATTGTCAATCCCCTCTGGGCCAAGGACACTGGTTCATCGTCTTCAATCTCAGCACCAGAGAAAGACCGGGCCAAGCATTGAGGGAAGCTTAAGAAGCATTGACACCAGTCCCCTCGATGCACGGTGCCGGGCATGGGGATGGACCATCTTTTGCCTTGATGCCCCCGAAGTGGCCGCTTGGCAAGGAACGCCCATCTTCTATCGATGCCCGAGGTACACGACAGTCTCCACAGGTCCTGGTGCCAGTCGCCAATCCCCCACAAGGGTCTGAAGAAGATCTGGCAACCCCTCTTTCCTCTTAAGTCTGTGTTGGCATCGACAATGTTCGAGGAGAAGCTGGAGTGCCAAGTCCAGCTGGCAGTGGAGCAGGCACTGTAGGGCTTCAGTCCTGTGGCACCAACAGCATTCAGCTTCTGGAGAAGTTTAATGTGCTCATCGGTGCGTTATCGACCCAGCTAACATCGGTTCCTGGGGCAGCATCGGTGCCTAGTGGGGCACCGAGGCCCCCCCTACCGATATGGTGGTCATTGCCGGTTCCTCTGAGGAAGAAGCTCCACCGAGGAGGGCAGAGGCACCAAGGTCTGCAGCTCCCCGTTCAGTTCTACCGGTGCCTGCACCTCTGGCCATAGGCAGTAGCATACAGTGAGGATGAGGGTCCCTATGACCTCTGGGGGGATAATCTGATGGAGTTCTCCTCTGAGGACTCTGATAGTCTCCCGGCAGACCCTTCTTTTCCAGATGAGTGAAGGAAGTCTCTGCCTGCAGGATTTGTGAGGGTGATGGCAGAGGAGCTTTTCAGCTTTTGACAGAGGAGGATGGCAGGCAAAAATGCTTGAGATCCTCCAATTCGTGTAGCCTCCTAAGGAAATTGTGGCGGTCCCAATACACGAGATACCTAAGGAGTTGCTGCTGAGGATATGGGAACACCCCTTCACAATGTCTCCCATTATTAAGAAGGCAGATGGGGGTCTACCTCATCCAGAAGGCTGCCAGATTCAATAAGCGTCAGCTGCCTCACCAGTCAGTGGTGGTCAACTCCGCTCTCAAGAGGGCCAAGCATTCTCAGACCCATTCCTCTGCACCCCCGGGGAAGGACCATAGAGCGATGGACGCTCTTGGGAAGAAGGTGTTCCAAGGTACCATGCTTATTGCCCGCATCACTGGCTACCAGCTCCACATGAGCCAGTACTTGCGGGACATCTGGATGCAGGTGCAGGAGGTGCCCAAGCAGCTGTTTCAACAGCAGCAAGACACCCTCATGTCGCTGGTGCATGAGGGTCTAGAGTGCAGAAAACACGAGGTCTGTGTGATTTACGATGTTTTCAAGATGGCATCGAGAGTCTCTGCAATGGGAATCGGCGCATGGCTGCAGGCCTTATATCTCCAACAGGAGGTACAGGAAAGACTCGCTGTTGTGCCATGCACTGGAGAGAATCTATTTGGAGATAGGGTGAGGGATGCTGTGGCCCAGATTCAGGATCACCAGGAAACCCTCCAACAACTCTCCGCTAGTACTCCGGACCCATCCTCTTCAACCAAAAGGTCATCAAGACCAGGTCATGGAAGTTTATCTTTCACTAGAGGAAGTATTATCCTCCACCTCCTTAATCCCTTCAGCACCATCAGAGTTCCCGTGGCCGTTCCAGGCAGCAGATAGCTCCCAAACTTCAGCCAGCTCCTCAGTCATCTCCGGGGACGGGGTTTTGACTGGGCTGCAGGGAGCATAAGTCAGATGGACCCTCCACTCAGAGGCAGGCTGCGGTTCTTTGCAAACTAGTGGCCCAGTGTAACTTCAAACCACTGGGTTTTGTCCATCATTCATCAGGAGTACCAACTAAATCTATTGGGTGTCCCACCAAATAGCCCTTTGTGCCCACATTGGGGGCCGGTAGCGCATCAGGCGGTACTATAAGTGGAGCTCTCCCCCCTCTTAATGCCAGAGTGGTCGAGCCCATTCCAGTAGGGCAAAGAGGGCAGGGATTTTACTCCAGGTACTTCCTGATTCTAAGGAGAACAGGACGACTCCATCCCATCCTAGACCTAAGGGCCTTGAACAAGTTTCTAAAAAGAGAAAAGTTCAAGATGGTTTTCCTGAGCACCTTGATCCCCCTTTTGCAAAAAGGGGACTGGCTTTACTCCCTTAACCTAAAGAATGTATACACTCACATCGAGATCTGCCACAGGAAGTATCTCCAATTTGTTGTGGGAACACAGCACTTCCAGTACCGAGTGTTGCCGTTCAGGCTTGCATCCACCCCACGAGTCTTCATAAAATTCCTTTCCATTGTGTTAGCGCACCTCCACAGACTGGGAGTGCATGTCTTCCCATATGTGGACGATTGGCTGGTCAAGAGCATGTCTGGGCAGGGGCCATCAGGTCCATGAGCTTGACTATTTGAGGGTTGGAATTACTAGGGTTTGTTCTCAACTAACCAAAGTTCCATTTCAGCCCATCACCTCAATTGGATTTCATAGAAGCCCAGCTAGACACGGCTCAGACCAAGGCCTTTGTGCTCCACAAAAGGGCCGTCGCAGAGGTACAACAGAGCAGCAGGTATCAGGCTGGTACATGTTGAGGTTGTTGGGCCATATGGCTGCAACCGTCCATGTTACTCCCCTAGTACGTTTACACATGCGAGGTGCCCAGTGGACCCTGAGGTCACAGTGGTGTCAGGCCACTCATAGCTTCCAGGATTGCATTCGAGTCACGCCTTCTCTCAGGGACTCATTGTCCTGGTGGCGGGTACTTTCCAATCTGGAACAGGGGATCTTGTTTTGGAGTTCCCCCACTCAAATTGTTCTAACCACCGATGCATCTTCCCTGGGGTGGGAGCTCATGTAGATGGGCACAGTACCCAGGGTCTCTGGTCCGCTCAGGAGCATTCTTGTCAAATCAACTTCCTGGAGCTTCAAGCAGTCCGGTACGTGCTATGGGCTTTCTGAGATTGATTGTCCAACAAAATTGTCCTAATGCAGACCAACAACAGGTAGCCATGTGGTATTTCAATAAGCAGGGAGGCATGGGATTGTACCTCCTGTGTCTGGAAACTGTCCAGATCTGGTCGTGGGCCCTGTCCCACGGGATGGTGCTCAGGGCCATGTACCTGGCCGGGATGGAGAACATGTAAGCCGGCATGTTGAGTTGAGCCTTCCAGTCCTTAGTGGTCCCTGGAAAAACCAAAAAAAGGAGATAGATCTAAAGTCCTTCAGTTTATCTTTATTGTTAGAGATGCCAATTTATCAACAAAAGCCCGACTGAGGCCGAGTTTCGCCAAAAAATGGCTGCTTCAGGGGCTGCAAAATGTCACATAAACGAAACAATAATTAGTAATTATTATGAATTTTATTAATCTTAGATTCAATAATACATTGAGAGAGACCTCGCCAGCAAGCTTCATATGTGTGGAGCAGGTAATCAAAATAATTTGAGCCCCTTTTTTTACATGATTATGTCAAATTTTACCCCCATTCATACATTCCTGCAATTTCCATTATTTTAAGGATACCATTAGATGTTTTGTTCAAGCGTGCACTATACCTTTTGAAAAGTTATATTGTCAGAACAGGTATTGTATTTTTAATTATCAGTTCTTATTTGCCTCTTTTTTACACTATTAATATATTTTAGTATACTTACATCCTTTATGATGATGTTTATAATATTTATGCAATTTATTATTTGTATCATTTTAATATTTGTGATCTATTATTTGTATCTATTCATTCTCCATAATTATTTTGTATTAATGTTTTTAATTATTGTTATACAATAATGCTCAGATATCAGGATCTCACACACATACATAAATAATTACTAATTATTGTTTCATTTATGTGACATTTTGCAGCCCCTGAAGCAGCCATTTTTTGGCAAAACTCGGCTTGAGTTGGGCTTTTGTTGATATATTGACATCTCTATCAATAAAGATAAATTGAAGGTCTTTAGATCTATCTCCTTTTTTTGATTTCTCACGGCTTTGATAGATCAACTTCCTTGTTGTTTTCTGGGTCCTCGGTGGTCCCTGGACCAGGGTGTAGAGAATTGGCTATTCCACCTCTGGTGGAGCCTAGACATAGATCTGTTCACGTCCTTTTGCAACAGGAAAGTGCCTCGTTTCTGCTCCCTGTTAGGTCAGACTGCAAACAAGCCTTGAATGTGTATCTTCTAATTCCCTTAATGGCGAAGACTCTCTTGAAGCTTCGCAAGGATAGAGGGACTATGATCCTCATAGCCCCTCATTGGCCGAGACAGGTCTGGTTTCCACTCCTGTGGGTGGAAACCGGTCAGTCTGGGAACTTCCATAGATCTCATCATGAAAGATCAGGACAGGCTGCGGCATCCCAACCTCCAGGCCCTGTCACTCACAGCCTGGATATTGAGAGGTTGATTCTGCAGCCGCTTGATCTTTCAGAAGATGTCATTCATCATATTTTGGAATGTAGCGGGTGCACTGCACAACCCGAATGGCATTACAAAGTACTCGAAATGGCCGTGTCACGTATTGAAGGCCGTTTTCCATTCATCGCCACTTCGAATGCGGATAAGGTTGTAGGCCCCCCTTCAAGTCAAGTTTTGAAAATATCTTAGCCCCCTGCAGCCTATCAAACAGCTCTGAGATTAATGGCAAGGGGTAACGGTCTTTAATCATGATCTCATTTAGACCACGATAGTCGATACATGGCCGTAGGGTACTGTCCTTTTTCCCCACGAAGAAAAAGCCTGCGCCGGCTGGCGACTTAGATGGTCTAATAAACCCTTTCTGGAGATTTTCTTTTATGTATTCGGACATAGCTGTATTCTCCAGAGCTGAGAGAGGGTATACCCGTCCCTTCGGTGGTTCCGAATTGGGCTTCAGTCTTATGGCACAGTCATAGGACCTATGTGGAGGAAGAACATCAGCCGCCTCTTTGGAAAATACATCCCCGAAGGATGCATATTCAAGCGGCAGCCCTGGCATCGCTGGAGTCGTAGGCATGCAAATAATAGACTAGACCTCCTTGAGGTATTTCCCCTGACATTCAGGGCCCCATCGTGAAAGATCCAGAGATGCCCTGTCAAATTGGGGTTGATGTAATTACAGCCAGGGTAACCCCAGGACGACAGAGTGCATGGCCTTTTCCAGTACAAAGAAAGAGATTATTTCCGTATGAAGTGCTCCCGTACGAAGTGTAACCGGTACAGTCTTGTAAGTCACGTCGCCTGGCAAGGGTTCCCCATGAATGGAAGACAACAGTAGTGGATCTTTTAATTTGATGAGAGGGATCCTCAAGCATTCCACTAAACGTGTAGTGATGAAGTTGCCTCCTGCCTCTGAGTTCACCAGGGCAGGAGTCTGAACCGTGACTGGTCCATAGGTCAGAGAGACTGGAAGAGAAAGCGGAGGAGAGGATGTGGTAAGTCCCAAGAACAATCTCTCCGTCGCGCTTGAATTCTTCCATCTCCTGAGCAAAATGGGACATGTAGAGATGTCATAGCCGGGCTGAACACAGTACATGCACCGGCTGCGTTTCTTCTGGACTCTTCTCTCTTTAGAGGTCAAATGACCATGACCGAGTTGCATCGGTTTCTCTTTATCAACAGCAGGAATTGCTGGACCCATCCGTAGTGCAGGGGCACTGGCCTGTATCTACCCAGGTAGCACCTTAGGCCGGAGTTCCTTCACCTTGTCTTGGAGCCGACAGTCAATCCGAGTAGCTAAGGCTATCAATTCTTCCAGCGAGTCAAGTGTCTGACGAGCGGCCAGCTCCTCCTTCAAGGCAGTAGAGAATCTTCAGAGTCTTCAGGAACATGGGCCTCGAGGAGCGAGTACCGGTTCCTATCTGCAATCTGAAATAGAGAAAAGAGAGCGAGGCCCCCGAGGAGCGGGTACCCCTGGTAAGTCCGAGGAGGCAGAGTAGCTTAGGTATCGTAACCCTTGCTAACTCGAATAGCAAGCGCAAGTGAAGACCTTTTACGTTGGAAGCAGATGAGGTCAATAGAGGGGGACGCCCCAGAGGTTTGCGCCCTTGCTGGTACATACTTGCGTGCGCGCTTGCGCCCTACGTCATCAGGAACATGGCGGATCTGCAGCGTTGAGCCGGTCCGGGGACGCCGGAAAGAAGCAGCATGGAGATGCCATGGCAGCAAGCCGACCATCAGGCCCGGAGGGAGTCGCCACAGAGGTAGAGAGGGTGGGGCGAGGGCAAAGAGCAGGCCCGAACCCAACACTACCATAGCTCATTGGATTAAGGAGGTGGTCACAGGAGCCTATGTGGAGGCAGGAAAGCCATTACCCCTTCAGGTTAAAGCTCATTCCACTAGGGCTCAGGCAGTCTCATGGGCGGAAACTAGACTGCTGTCTCCTGTCGTCATCTGCCAAGCAGCGATGTGGTCCTCCTTGCACACCTTCTCCAGGTTCTATCGCCTGGATGTTCAGGCCCGGGAGGACGCAGCCTTTGCAAAGGCAGTATTAACCTGACCATGGGCAGCTTCCCACTCCGATCAGGATTAGCTTTTATACATTCCATTGGTCCTGAGTCCATCTGGCTACACGATAGGAAATGGAGAAATTACTTACCTGATAATTTTGTTTTCCTTAGTGTAGACAGATGGACTCAGCATCCCGCCCACTGCTGCCCAAGAACAGTGCCAAGGATTTGCCTGTGGAGTGGATATCGATTCCAAGAGATTACTTGTAAACAGTCATCCAATCCCTAGATCAGGCATCTATAATCTTGCTGGGGTTCAGTGTGTATGTTTGGTTTAGTACAGTTATGGTTATCCATTCTTAATCAAGTTTTTTAATAAACGTTTTTTCAATAGTATGTCCACAGTAGCTTTTGAAGAGACTACTGAAGGGCTGAGGTCACAGAAAGGGGTGTATCTAGGGTTACATCAGCTTTGAAACCTAACTCTGTCTCCATCTGCTGGCAGGGGAGCATAAACCCATTGGTCCTGAGTCCATCTGTTTACACTAAGGAAAATGAAATTATCAGGTAAGTCATTTCTTCATTAAGGATAATATTTCTGCTCCCCTCACTGTATTCCATATACGAGTTATGCATAATACATTTCTATTTAGAACAATACCCTGCTCTCCCCATTGTCCCTGATATGAGTTATGCTGTATATCTTTATATTAGAGATAAATCCTCATTACGTTCACTGTTCTAGATATACAAGATACACTGTATAACTGTATATTAGGAATAAACACCCACTCCCCTCACTGTTCTCGATTCATAAGTAATGCTGTATAACTTTAAATTAAGAATAGAGACATAGAACACAGACAGCACATAAAGGCCATATGAACAATCCAATCATTTCATCCACATCTCCTTCTGAGCTTTATAGTCTCTCCTTCCTCAGAGATCCTCTGTGCTTGCCCCTTGTTTTCTGGAATTCTGATACAGTCCTTATCTCCATCACCTGCATCCATCACCCTTTCTATAGAGAAACATTTTTTTATATTACTCCTAGTCTACTCTTTTTCACCCTCAGCCCATGACCCCTTGTTCTAGAGCCTCCTTTCTATTAAAAGAGGCCTGCCTCTTGTGCATTAATACCTTGGATGTATTTAAATGTCTCTATCATATCTGCCTTATTTTGCCTTTCCTATGGAGTAGACTAAACGTAAAAGCCAAGCTAGCTGTCCAAAAAACACATATATTACCAAAAAAGAGAGACAGTGGAACCAATTATCTATAATGGCGAATCTGTGCCCATATGTGTAATGTATCTTTATGGGTGTCAGCAAGCTGGGAATACGTGCAAACTTCTCAACACAATAGAGAAGTATCCCGGACCTCTCAGTCATTCACCCATACAGTCCATGAAAAGTACCAGATGTTATCTATTTTTCTTAGTTTTTCAATTGCATATAAAATGAAGTTTGACATATAAACTATATAAGTTCATCCCCAAAGCAAGAAAAGCCCATATGAACAAAAGATTATTTAAATAAACACAACCCCGTCATCATCAGTTGCTGTTTCTGGGTAAGGACTTTTAAGACTACCTTCTTCCGGTTGGATTGGAAGACCTTCCTCAAAATGTTTGGAAATTGGGTGATATGATAGAAAGCGATTACCAGAGCAATCAACAATTCAAGATAAGTCACTCTGAATCAGTTTTTTTCGAAACATCAGCTGATGTGAGTTGAAACACTTGAGATTGGGTGCACGTCTGAGCAGGAGCTGAGACAAAAAGACACTGAGGGGCTCATGAGGCAGCACATGATGGGAACTCCACGCATGCTCAGTAGAGCAAAAGCTTTATGAGCTAGATGAGAAGGGTCTGCTAGGCACTGTCAGATAATGTCTTCTATGTGTCATAGCTAAATCAGCCGCTTGTCAACAGAGAAAACTTTACTGTTTCAATACACGAGTTATACTGCAATCGTTTCTATTAAGATGTTTCTGCAAGATGAGGGAGTTGGGCTGTAATGTTTCTTCTTGCTTTCTGTTCTTGCAGCTGCTCCATACTGGGTTAAAAAGCCGGAAAGCGAAATGTACATCCCAGAGGAGACTGCCCGCCTGGACTGTGAAGTGGATGGCAGTCCCAAGCCCAACATCACATGGAAAATTAATGGAACCCCAGTGAAAGGTAAATGACACTACTATATTTTTGACAGTGTAATTACTTACACACATGTTCATGTGTGTGCTTGTGTAACAGCAGTCAGTGTCTATCACTTGTATCATTCTTTAACAAACATGTTGTGCTTACAGACCCTATGCAGCTCTCCTTCTCTCTCCCTTTTCTGTGTTTCAGATCTGGATCCAGATCCCAAGCGGCACGTGAGAGATGGGACCCTGATCATCAACCAAGTTCAACCTCAAGACACAGTGGTGGTGCAATGTGAAGCTTCCAACAAGCATGGGGTTCTCCTGGCCAATGCCTACATCTATGTTGCCAGTGAGTACGCTC
Organism: Rhinatrema bivittatum; assembly: GCF_901001135.1. Taxonomy (NCBI): domain Eukaryota; kingdom Metazoa; phylum Chordata; class Amphibia; order Gymnophiona; family Rhinatrematidae; genus Rhinatrema; species Rhinatrema bivittatum. Next base: position 499,560,098 of record NC_042615.1, on the reverse strand, counting down.
ACTGCTGCTGCTACAGCTTCTCTCTTGCATGTTCCCAGTCTTGTCTCTTGTGTGTTACTCCGCTCTTGTGTCTTGTGTATCACCCTCAATCTGGTGTCTGTATGCCCTCCACCCCCTTCTCTTGTGTGTATTCCCCTTGCTCGTGTCACATGTGTCCTCCCTACTCTTGTATCATGTCCCCCCTTGTGTTGTGTATCATTTGCTCTCATGTCATGTATCCCTCACTCTTGTGTCATGTATATCTTTCCTGTTCTTATGTTATATGTGCCTTCCCTCATTCTTGTGCCATACGTTTCCCCTCTGCTCTTGTGACATGTGTGTGTCCCTTCTGTTGGGTTGTGTGTATCCCTTCTACTCTTTTGTCATGGTGTCCCCTTTGCTTATAAGCTATGTGAGTCCCATGCTCTCATATCAAGTGCTCCCCCTCCCTGTTCTTAAGAACATAAGAAATTGCCATGCTGGGTCAGAATGAGGGTCCATCAAGCCCAGCATCCTATTTCCAACAGAGGCCAAACCAGGTTACAAGAACTTGGCAAGAACCCAACCACTAAGAAAATCCCTTGCTACTGATGCCAGTAATCACAGAGGCCATTCCCTAAGTCAATAATAGGGATTAATAGCAGTTAATGGACTTCTCCAAACTTTTTTTTAAACCCAGCTACACTAACTGCACTAACCACATCCTCTGGCAACAAATTCCAGAGCTTAATTGTGTGTTGAGTGAAAAAGAATTTTCTCCGATTAGTCTTAAATGTTCTACTTGCTAACTTCATGGAGTGCCCAGGTAGTCCTTCTATTATCCGAAAGTGTAAATAACTTTCTCACAGGACAAGCAGGATGGTAGTCCTCACATATGGGTGACATCACAGGATGGAGCCCAATCACGGAACACTTTTGTCAAAGTTTCCAGAACTTTGACTGGCCCCTACTGGGCATGCCCAACATGGCACTAACCCTGCAGCCAGCAGGGGTCCCCCTTCAGTCTTCTTTTTTCCGCGCAGCAGTAGCCTCGCGGTTAAGGAGCTCTGCAGAGATTCCTGACAGGAATTTTTCTCACGGAATTACTAAAAGTTAATTTGCCCCACAGGGGTCCCTCCTTCAACTTTTTCAAGCCGCGGTACTCTGGTAAGTTTTTTTTACCCGTTCTCCGTCGATTACCATCGAGTTTGGCCCTTGCGGCCTACTGGCCATCAACCGTACCGCAGCTCAATTTTTTCCATGGCCATGGCGTCAGGGTTCCATCGGTGCCCGGACTGTATTCGCATCATGTCCATCACAGATCCCCATAAAGTCTGTGTAATGTATCTTGGACGAGAGCACGATGTCTTGACCTGCACCAAATGTGCCCTAATGACACTAAAAGGTCGCAAGGCCAGAATGGAGAAGATGGAACTTCTCTTCCGTGCTCAAACCCCGACTCCGTCCATTGCATCAACGTCGTCTGAACCGGCTCCGTCAACTTCGTACCAGCATCGACCACCGGCCGGTGACCATCCGGCATCGACGACATCTCGGCCTTCGACACCCTCTACTCCCTCTCAGGACAGAGGGGATTGTACAGCCAAACATCGCCATCGACATCGAAAGTCTCGGACCATAGAGGGAGTGAAATCATCAACCTCGCCATCGTCCGAGCCACCGTCGAAGAAACCCTGTCCAGAAAAGGCACTCACCTTTTCATCGACCGGGTCACTGAGGCAACCCTCACCCAACAGGGTATCGGGAGCCACGACTCCACCTTTAACGGTGGTCCCTCCGGCTATGCCTCTGCCTCCTTCTTCTGTTCCGGAGCCGGGGTTACTTGCTCCCAATCTCCGAGAAGAACTGGACCGGATGGTTCAGGAGGCCGTCGACAAGGCGATGCAATGACTCCAGGTTCCTCCGGCACCGACACCGGTACCGATTGTGGAGCCGCCCACCGACCCGATTTCGGCAGCATTGGCACCGCTACTCTCCAGGATGGAGGCGCTCATTGCCGCTTTTCCACCGATGGATCCCCGGGTCACTGATGGCTCTGGTGCCCTCCCCACTTACTCTGTCATCGGGAGGAGAAACACCGTTCCACATCCCTCCATCGGGAGTTCTACCTCAGCCATCGATGCCGATACGTCCATCGCCACCGGTCCAACCATCGGTGCCGATACGCCCGTCGGCGCCACCGAGCCATCCATCGATGCCCTCGATGCCTGCGCCGGTGCCTTCGATGCCTTCATCAGTGCCTCCAATTATTCCTTCAATTCCTTCGGAGCCTAGACCAGGACCCTCAGGTATCCCACCACCCCGTCCCCCTCTAGTTCCTAGAGGGACAGGTGCTGATCCTTATGATACCTGGACTGATTATTCCTCCCCAGACACTGATGATTTGCCTTCACCACCTTCACCCACTGAAAGTAGAAAGCGTTCTCCTCCAGAGGACCTTTCCTTTATAAATTTTGTGAAGGAAATGTCTGAATTGGTTCCCTTCCAATTACAGACTGAACAGGATGATAGACACCAGATGATGGAGTTGCTACAATTCCTGGATGCTCCCAAGGAAATCACCTCCATCCCTATCCACCAGGTTCTTCTGGATCTCCTCAAGAAGAACTGGGAACATCCTGGCTCCATTGCTCCAGTCCACAGAAAAGCTGACACTACCTATTTGGTGCAGTCAGCTCCAGGTTTTCAGAAAACTTAATTGGATCACCAATCTGTAGTAGTAGAATCTGCACAGAAAAGAGCAAAGAGATCAAAGCCTCACACTTCTTTTCCCCCTGGCAAGGAACAGAAGTTTCTAGATGCCATTGGTTGCTGTGTCTGCCAAGGATCAATGCTCATCTCCCGAATTGCTGCTTATCATCTATATATGACCCAATATAATAGGGTCATTTTTAAGCAGATACAAGATTTCACAGACTCCCTGCCTCAGCAATTTCAAGATCAGCTCCAAACCCTAGTAAACAAGGGTTTTGAGGCAGGAAAGCATGAGATCAGATCATCTTACGATATCTTTGACACTGCTACTAGGGTATCTGCAGCTGCTATTTCGGCAAGTAGATGGGCCTGGCTCAAGTCTTCCGACCTTCGCCCTGAAGTACAAGACAGGTTATCCGACCTACCCTGTGTAGGAGATAATCTGTTTGGCGAACAGATTCAACGGACGGTGGCAGAACTTAAGGACCATCAAGAGACCCTAAGACAGCTCTCTCTGATGTCTTCTGACTACTCTCCAAAACAGCCCTTCCGAAAAGGACTCTAAGAAGTCATTCTTCTGCCCGAAGAAGTCCTACCCGCCACCAACCAGATCACGTGCCACGAGACCTTTTCAAAAAGCCAAGTCTCATCAGACACGGAAACAAAAACCGCAAGCAGCTCCTCAACCCAGTCCTGCTTCAGGTTTTTTATTTCCACCTAGAGAGCAACAGCCAGCTTCCATTGCCTCACATACCAGTTGGAGGTCGACTGTGCCACTTCAGCAACATATGGCACTCAATCACCTCAGACCAATGGGTACTGGCGATAATTGCTCAGGGTTACCATCTGAACTTTCTCTCCGTGCCACCGGACTCCCCACCTCTACCGACTTGGAGAACATCCGATCACTCCATCCTTCTGGATCAGGAGGTCTTCCTCCTTCTCCAGTCCAAGGCAATAGAATCCGTACCCTACTCTCAGCACGGCATAGGATTCTATTCCCGGTACTTTCTAATCCCCAAAAAATCGGGAGGCGTTCGTCCTATTCTGGACCTACGGGCCCTCAACAAGTACCTCCAGGAGGGAAATTCAAAATGGTAACCTTAGGCTCGCTTCTTCCTCTTCTACAAAGAGGAGACTGGCTCTGCTCTCTGGACCTCCAGGACTCATACATTCATATTGCGATAACCCCATCTCATCGCAAATACCTGAGGTTTCTAGTAGGCCCCAAGCATTATCAGTACCAAGTGCTTCCATTCAGCGTAGTGTCTGCGCCATGAGTCTTCACAAAATGCCTTGTAATAGTTGCAGCCTTCTCAGGACTCAAGGTGTTCACGTCTACCCCTATCTAGACGATTGGTTAATCAGGGCTCCCACTCAGCAAGCTGCTCTGTCGTCCCTCAATCTAACCTTATACACTCTAATTTCATTAGGATTTCTCATCAACTACGACAAATCCTATTTAGTCCCATCTCAAACCTTGTCGTTCACTGGGGCAGACTTGGACACCTTGCAGGCAAATGCTTTTCTGCCTCGACAGCGAGCTCTCACTCTCGTGTCTCTGCGCACCAGCTGCAGTCTTAACACTCCGCAACTGCACGCCAGTTTCTCATCCTCCTGGGACACATGGCGACCTCAGTTCAGGTCACACCAATGACCCGTTTGGCCATGAGAGTCATGCAGTGGACTCTTAAGGTCTCAATGGACTCAAAGCATTCAGACCCTGTCGACCATTGTCCACGTAACCGATTCACTCCGTCAGTCTCTTGCCTGGTGGAAAAATCAGATCAATCTCTTCCAAGGCCTGCCCTTTCAGGCTCCAGACCCTCAATTAACTCTCACCACCGATGCTTCCAACCTCGGATGGGGAGCCCATCTGCAGACACAAAGAACTTGGTCTCCAGAGGAAGCCAAACACCAAATAAATTTCCAGGAGCTTCGAGCAATCAGATATGCTCTCAGGGTATTTCAGGATCACCTCTCAAATCAAGTTATCCTGATCCAGACGGACAACCAGATGGCCATGTGGTACATCAACAAACAGGGAGGTACGGGCTCCTTCCTTCTGTGTCAAGAAGCTGCACAGATATGGGCGGAAGCTCTCTCCCATTCGATGTACCTCAGGGCCACTACTTGCTGGGAGTGGACAATGTGTTGGCAGACAAGCTGAGTCGCATCTTTCAACCGCACGAGTGGTCTCGCATCTCCTCAGTAGCGAACTCCATCTTCCAACAATGGGGATATCCTGAGATAGACCTCTTTGCGTCTCCTCAAAACCGCAAAGTAGAGAACTTCTGTTCTCTCATTCGCAGCAAACACTCTCAACCCAGACACGCATTCTCCCTCTCGTGGGCAACCGGTCTACTTTATGCATTCCCTCCACTTCCTCTTCTCTCAAAGACTCTCATGAAGTTACGTCAGGACAAGGGATCCATGATCCTGATAGCACCTCACTGGCCACGCCAAGTGTGATTTCCAGTACTTCAGGATCTCTCCATTCGCAGGCACATTCCCTTAGGAAAGGACCCGCTTCTGATCACTCAAAGCGACGGGTGCCTCCGCCACCCCAATCTTCAAGCCTTGTCTGTGATGGCATGGATGTTGAAAGGTTAATTCTTCAGCCACTTAACCTTTCTGAACCAGTTTCCCGTGTCCTGATTGCTTCACGGAAGCCTTCCACGAGAAAATCTTACTCTTACAAATGGAACAGGTTTATGTCATGATGCTCTTCTCAGTCCCTTGACCCCTTTACCTGTCCTATCGTGAAGTTTTTGGACTATCTCTGGCACTTATCAGAGTCAGGTCTAAAAACATCTTCCATCAGAATGCATGTCAGTGCGGTAGCCGCCTTCCATAAAGGTGTCGGGGATGTACCCATATCAGTACAACCCCTTGTAACATGTTTTCTGAAGGGCTTGCTTCACCTCAAGCCTCCACTGCGTCCTCCGGCCCCTTCTTGGGACCTCAATATGGTTTTGGGTTGGCTCATGAAGTCACCATTTGAGCCTCTTCAATCCTGTGATCTTCGCTATCTCACATGGAAAGTGATTTTCCTTCTGGCAATCACTTCGTTCGCAGAGTTAGTGAATTACAGGCTCTAGTTACCTATCCGCCTTACACTAAACTTCTGCAGGACCGGGCAGTACTCCGCACTCACCCTAAATGTTTGCCTAAGGTAGTTTCGGACTTTCATCTCAATCAGTCCATTATACTACCTACATTTTTTCCCAGGCCCCATTCCAATCCAGGAGAACAGGCTCTGCATACCCTTGACTGTAAACGGGCTCTAGCGTTCTACCTATACCGTACAGCTGCCCACAGGAAAAGCACTCAACTGTTTGTCTCTTTCCATCCTAACAAGTTAGGGCAGCCTGTGGGTAAGCAGACTCTCTCCTCCTGGTTGGCAGACTGCATTTCCTTTTGTTATCAGCAAGCGGGCATTCCATTTCAAGACCATGTTAAAGCACACTCTGTGAGGGCCATGGCGACTTCAGTAGCACACCTACGCTCGGTGCCGCTTCCTGACATTTGCAGGGCTGCCACCTGGAGTTCTCTCCACACCTTTGCAGCCCATTATTGCTTAGACAAAGCCGGAAGACAAGATTCCATCTTCGGCCAGTCTGTCCTTCGTAACCTATTTACAACGTGACGTACCAACACCCTTCCGCCTGCCCGGTGGGGTTCAGGATGCCCTCTACCAAATTTCCACCCCAGTTGTTGTGCCTGTTGCACGCCTTTGGGTACATTTGGTGCATGTTCGGACATCCTCAGCTCGGTACTCACCCATATGTGAGGACTACCATCCTGCTTGTCCTGTGAGAAAGCAAATGTTGCTTACCTGTAACAGGTGTTCTCACAGAACAGCAGGATGTTAGTCCTCACGAAACCCGCCCGCCGCCCTGCGGTGTTGGGTTCGTAACGTTTTGTTATTTTATTTTTCGGCACTGCCTGTAGCTTTCAAATAAGACTGAAGGGGGACCCCCTGCTGGCTGCAGGGTTAGTGCCATGCTGGGCATGCCCAGTAGGGGCCAGTCAAAGTTCTGGAAACTTTGACAGAAGTTTTCCGTGATTGGGCTCCATCCTGATGATGTCACCCATATGTGAGGACTAACATCCTGCTGTCCTGTGAGAACACCTGTTACAGGTAAGCAACATTTGCTATCTGTTATTAGAGCTCTGTTGTTAAAGCTGAGAGATAGCAGTCTGTTATTAACGGGGTTGCTAGATATAGCAATCTGTTATTATTTAGAATAGTTGTGGGTGGATCCTTGGACCAGTGGCAGGTGACCACGCCCTCGGGGGAGTTCCCGAGAGGGACCACTGGTCAGGCTTAGTGTAGGAGATGAACACACACTAGTTCTTTTATTAGACAATGTATTAAACCACCAGAGGTGGCAGTAGTGAGCTGGAAGCACCCGGCTGGGCTGTAGTCCCTCAGGTACTGGAACAGCGATCCCAAGGTGGCTGAGCTGTAGAGAAACTAAGAATGTGAGTAGGCAAGACATGCAGAGTTCAGGAACAAGTCCTTGATGGTAACACTCACACAATAGTCTATTGAGGCAGCCCAGGAGTTGGTATGCATTAGGCCCTCGAGGAGCGAGTACCTGGTCCCAGGGAAAGCTCTGAGAGATAGATGGAAACTCACTAATGTTGTAAGCAGCAATGACTTAGCAGAAGTGGTATTCAGGAGCTGGTCCGGGACTTGGGCCCTCGAGGAGCGAGTACCGGTTCCAGACTGCGACCTGAAATGAAAAAGAGAGAGCGAGGCCCCCGAGGAGCGGGTACCTCTAGAGAAGTCCGAGGAGGCAGAGTAGCTAGGTTTGCGGAGAGCGAATCCCATCCGCAGCGACCTGGAGGAAGCGAACCCTTGCTAACTTGTCTTGTTAGCAAAAACTGAGACCTTAAATATCTGGAGCTGATGATGTCATCTCAGGGGGACGCCCCTGAGGTTCGCGCCAACGCTGGTACATCAGTTGGGCCGCGCACGCGCCCTTAGGCATCTGGTCAACATGGCAGCTTGCAGCGTCGAGCCGGTCCGGGAACGCCGGAGGAGGATGGCCTGGAGACGCCGCAGCAGCTAGCCTTCCATCAACCCCGAAGGGAGTCACCAACAAGGTAAGATGGACGGAGCAGAGACGTCGGACAGTGACAGACACAACATAGCTGCAGTGAGACGCTTAAGAGCCACTACCGACTGGGACTCCATATACAATCGTGACAAGGGCGATATGCGTGCTAAGAGGTCATTTTTCTCCTTCTTTCTCTTAAGAAAAGTAGAATGAGAGTTGAGGAGGCCTCTCGCCACTGCTTTAGAGTAGTCCCAAACCATTCCTAGAGGAAGACTGGAGTGTGCATTGAGTTGAAAATACACATGTAGGTGCCCACCTAGTTGTTTGACAAACAATGCATCCTTCAGAAGACTCTCATTTAAACGCAAAAGGTTTGTCCATGATCCACATCCTGTATCTAGACATCTATCCAGATAGGCACATGGTCTGATCACATAATGTTTCCAGTTCCCGTAGCAATTACTCTGTTCTGAAAATTTTTATCCACCAAAAAGTAATCCCGCCAGAAGTAATTGCATGAGGAAAGACTGAAGAGGTTAGGGCTGTTCAGCTTGGAGAAGAGATGGCTGAGGGGGGATATGCTAGAGATCTTTAAGATCATGAGAGGTCTTGAACGAGTAGATGTGAATCGGTTATTTACACTTTCGAATAATAGAAGGACTAGGGGACTTTCCATGAAGGTAGCAAGTAGCACATTTAAGACTAATCGGAGAAAATTATTTTTCATTCAATGCACAATAAAGCTCTGGAATTTGTTGTCAGAGGTTGTAGTTAGTGCAGTTAGTGTAGCTGGGTTTAAAAAAGGTTTGGATAAGTTCTTGGAGGAGAAGTCCATTAACTGCTATTAATCAAGTTTACCTAGGGAATAGCCACTGCTATTAATTGGATCAGTAGCAAGGGATCTTCTTAGTGTTTGTGTATTTGCCAGGTTCTTGTGGCCTGGTTTGGCCTCTGTTGGAAACGGGATGCTGGGCTTGATGGATTCTTGGTCTGACCCAGCATGGCAATTTCTTATGTTCTTAATAAGATGTATGGGAAGCAGAATAATAAGTGTAATTACAGGAAGTGGGATACCATTGCTTCCAGATGTCAACCAAGCTCCATTGTGACATCAAAAAAGATAGTGACTTCCTCGCCCCTGATAAATTACAAGTGGTAGTTTGAGAGTTGTCTAGATCTGAATTCTTGCTGAAATTGAAATCACCATATATGACCAGTAAACCCTCTGCATGATTCAATAAGACTAAATTCAAAGTTTGCAGGAAAAACACTTGATCAGAATTAGGGGCATAGATAGTGACCAGGGTGAAAATGTCCTGTCCCATTCTTAGTTTTAAAAGAAAATAACGACCTTGGAGATCAGCATATTGTAGTAATACTTCACAAGTTAGATGGCAGGAAATCAAGATGCCCACCCCCGCATAACTTGCTCACTTATTACTAGCTGATATAAATTTATGGGGATAATTCCGGGGAGAAAGCAAATGCTCGTGTCTTTTCCGCAAATGTTTTTCCTAAATCAAAGCTATCGCAGCATTATGAGCTGACAACTCTTGGGCTAATAAGTGATGTTTGTGATAAGTGTTGAGTCCCTTAACGTTCAAGGACAGTATCGACTCCACCATTTTTGAGAGACATAAACATCAATAGTACCACCCCACCCTCAATATACCCCCACCAGAAGCCTTGATCCCTAGACTGGCAATTATGTTGCAAATCGCATATTGATATAAAATAAGTCCCCAAAACAATCCCCACACCTTCATAATGGATCACCCAAACACCGCGGTGATCCCCACTAAACCCTGGGAACAATAGTCAGTAGGCAAAAACAATAAAAACTATTGCCACAATAATAGGTGTAATTCTCCAGCAGAAGAGAGAAATGCTTGCACTATGGAAAAAAGTGCTGCACAAAAACACTGTAATCAGGCAATTATGTCACATCGGTAAGGGCTATAGCCAGGAGCTACAAGAGAATCCATCAACCCTGGTCAGACAAGGTAGCTTGAGAATCCTCAGAGTGGTGAAGAAAGATTTATCCCCCTTTGCCTGCTCTATGTCACCACGGGTGTAGGTCCACCTTTTGCGCACTAGGCGCCATCTTGGGAACAGAAACATTTATCATGAGGCCCGCCAGATTGAAGGCCTCTGCCGCTTCACTGAGAGATTTAACCTGATGAGTGGAGCCCTGAAGGACAAATTGGAGCCCAAAAGGGAAGGTCCATCGATACTGGATGCCGTCTGCACGGAGAAAACCAGTCTCCGTTTACGCCGGGTCGATGGAGCCAGATCTTTGAAAATAGTTGAAGTGTGGCCTTCCCATAACCAGTCATGCTGCTTTCTAGCCGCCTCATATATTAAAGATTTTTGTAGGTAGCTGTGCAGGCATAAGACAATATCCTGGGGTGGGGTGTCAGACCAGGGGCCAAGAGCCCAGTGCACGCACTCAATTTTAATATCTAGCATGGTGGAATCACTTGTTTCCGAGGCGGCCTGACCATCGAAGAGAATAAACTTGCGAATTTTTCGTGGCAATGTCACCGGCTTGCAGGTATTCCAAAGTATCAGGAACTCCCTGTGTCCTCAAATTGCACCTCCGGGTGCGATTTTTCAAGTCCTCGAGTTTCTCAGAGAGGGTAGGGAACTCAGCAGTAAACACCTTGTGCTGCGCCATCAAAGTATTCAAGGCGTCTCCATGGCTATTGACCCAGGAGTATAGGTCGTCAGTCCGGGTGCTGAGTGCAGCCAGGTCATTGCGCATTTCAGAAATAGAAGCCAATAGCTCGGACTTGTGTTATTTATTTATTTATTTATAACTTTTTATATACCGAGGTTCAATTAACAAGATTAATTATCACTGTTGTTGCATATCCGAGTGTAGGTTGAGGAACCATTCTCGATCTCATCTCTGGACAGGAGATTTTCTGATCCCACCGGTGCTAAAATCACAGAGGGCCCACTGGCGCCATTTTTTCCGCTCGAGCTGGCTGTGGCCTGCCCAGCCTGCATGCCCTCATAATCCAGAAGCTCTGCCGCATGTTTCCTGAAGGGAAACTGTTTCAAGTCAGCGGTTTTGCACTTGGTCGTCATCTTTGTGGACCAAGTAGGCTTAGTCAGAGATATATTCATAAAGGCTCAGTAGAGAGTACTTAGAAGATCTTTTTAATGTTCTGTGAGAGGGATCTCAGCATTCATGCATCCATCCTAGTCGACGCTGTATAGCATCCCCCTCATTGTATCTTCTTCTTCCCTCTTCTTTCTCCCCTACCTGTCTCACAGCATTGCTTCTTCCCCTTTACCTCTCTCCTACATCTCTTACTGTGTTTCCTTTTCCCATTCCTTTCTCTCTCTTCACCACCTTAATCATGGCATATTCTCTTCCTCTCTTCTGTTTGTCCCCATCACATTTTTGATAGTGACTTCTTTCCCCCCCCCACCACCTATCTCATGGCATCTGCTTTCCCCTCTTCCTCTGCCTTTCCCAAGCTGTCTCACCACATCTCTCCTGCATGTCTCAAGGCATCACTTCTCCTTCTCATCCTCCCCTGTCCCATGGTGCCTCCTAAACCCTCCTCCTCCTGTATCTCACAGTTTCACATCCCTCCATTCATCTTCCCCTTCCCAACTATCTCACAATGTCTTTTCTGCCTCTCTGCCACCTGTTATAGAGCTCCCACCGCAGATCTTCACCCCAGACAACATGCAGTACGACGCTGTGGAGAAGATGACGGTCCTCATGGATTGCCAACATTTTGGGGCCCCTGTGCCCTCTGTAGAGTGGTAAGATCCTGTGAAAGCCTTGGTGACTGCTGGGGAGGGATTGGCTTATTTCACAATAGCAGTATTAGTGAGAGTCAGGTGACATGACAGGTGGGCTGGCCAATAGCATATGAGCAGCTCTCTCAGTAGCTGCTGACATCATAAAGTAACTAGTCAATGTTACAGCAGTTTTAACAGAAATTGATGACATTGCAAAGCATTGTTAGTAGACTTTATTTATTTATTTATTTATTTATCTATTTATTTATTTAAAACTTTTTCTATACCGTCGTTAAGTTAAATAACCATCACAACGGTTTACAGAAGGGCACAATAAAGAGAAATATGGGTGGTATAGATTACAAATTACTCATGTGCCATCATAGTACGGTAACAATGTAAAATAATAAACTAAGTGTGTAAGTTAAACCTGATTGTTAGGAACAAATTAGGCAGTTTGATTTTAACATTAATATGCTTATGTAGGTTACTAAAAACTTCTAGCTTGGTGCATCCTTATCGCTCAACTATTTTTCTCCTTTTCTTTATCTTTATAAAATGCTTGTTTAAAAGCCAGGTTTTCAGATTAGTTTTGAATAATTTCAGATTTGTCTGTAGCCTTATTTCGAGTGGCATGGTATTCCAGAGTACAGGACCAGTCAGTGACAGTGCTCTTTCCCTTACTTGCGTGAGATGTGCTGATTTAACAGAGGGGACAGTTAGTAGAGCTTTATTTGCAGATCTCAGGTTTCTTTGTGGTACATGCACGCGCAGTGCCATGTTAAGCCAGTCGGCTTTATCATCGTGGATTAGTTTATGGATTATACAAAGTGCTTTATATTGTATTCTTTGTTCAGTTGGAAGCCAGTGGAGTTCAGCAAGTGTTCCTGTAATATGGTCACTCTTTTTTTTTGCCTGTCAAAACTTTGGCAGCGGAATTTTGCAATATTTGCAGAGGCCGAATTGTAGATTGAGGTAGTCCTAAAAGCAGGGAGTTACAATAATCTGTGCTAGCGAATATCATTTCTTGTAGAACTGTGCGAAAATTATTAATCGTTAATAGAGGTTTTAGTCTTCTTAGGATCTTAGTTTGCATAACCTTCTTTTATTTTCTGTGAGATGTGGTTGTTTCATGTTTATGTTGCGGTCTGCATCGCTTCCCCTCTCTTCCCCGTGACCAGCGCCTACCTCCGCGTCTGGGGACGCCGCACTCTGCGGTCTCCAGGACCCAAGGACGCGCTCAGTTCCATGTGGCATCCGCCATTTGCCTGCTCTCTCTCCCGCGGCCTTGCGCGGTGCGACCACTTTGAGCGCCCAGAACCCGGAAGTCAAGCCCCCACCTGCGCTGATGACGTCACGCTCTGAGACAGATTTAACGGCGTCCGGACGTTCCATCATCGCCTTGCAACGAGGTTCACTACAGTCTTGTAGTTCTGAGTTGCGCTTCGTCTTGCTTGAGTTCCTGCCGCTGACCTTGGAGTTCCTGACTACGCTTTGCCTGCTGCCTGCCTCGACCCCGGTTCATCCCTGACCACGCTCTGTTGCTGCCTGCCTCGACCCCCGGTTCGTCCCTGATACGCTCTGCCTGCCTCGACCCGGTTCGTCCCTGACTACGCTCTGCCTGCTGCCTGCCTCGACCCTGGTTCATCCCTGACCACGCTCTGTTGCTGCCTGCCTTTGATCCCGGCTCATCTCTGTTCCTGCTTCAGCCTTCAGCCTTGCCTTCACCTGCTGGCTGCGGACCCCGCTCCAGGTTTCTACTTGCTCCTACTCACGTCTGCTCACTCAGAGACTCTATTACCTTTGGACTACCTGGTTCTCTATTGCTGGACTCTCTCTCTAGTACCCAAGTCCCAAGGTGCCAGAACCCTATGGGCCCCTCCTGGGGGGTTCTGGGTACCCAGGTGAAGATCTTGTGCTAGACTCAATTACCATTGGACTTCCTGGTTCTCTGTTACTGGAGTCTCTCTCTGGTACCTAAGGAGCCAGGACCCTACCGGCTCCTCCTGGGGGGTTCCTGGTTTCCGGGCAATCACCTGGTGAACACTTTGAGCCTTGGCTCCGCCTCCCGGCCTACCCCGCCTCTCGTGGTAGGTCGGCCCAAGGGTCCACTATTCCACAGCAGTACCCAACTGCAACAGTTTAGCTCAGGGTCAATTATTACTCCTAGATCCCTAACTTTTGTTGCTAACTCGGTGGTTTGAATATTTTTGATTGTGAATATTGGTTGTGTGTGGTGAGTGTTTTTACGTTCAAGATGTAAGAATTCAGTTTTGTCAATGTTTATAACCAATTCCATCTGGTTTAGGAGCTGTTTGATTATTTCTAGGTACATATTGGCTAGTTTTATTGTTTCTTCAATGGTGTTTGGAATGGGTAACAGTAATTGTATATCATCTGCATAAATGTAATGTATGATTCCCAGTCCTGCTAGTAAGTGACATACTGGGAGGAGGTAGATGTTAAAGAGTGTTGCAGATAGGGCTGATCCCTGTGGGACACTGGTTAGCAGTTTGACTTTGTCTGAAAGTGCATTTTTGATTTGTACCTAGAAACATCTATTGTTTAAGTATGACTCGAACCATTTTATTGTTTTATTAGTGAGTCTATTCTTTCAGTCTATTGATTAGTATTCTGTGGTTTTACCAGTGTCAAATGCTGCAGAGAGATCTAATAGAACCAGAATGTAGTGTGTTCCTGTATCGAATCCTCTTAAGATATTATCTGATAGAGCTAATAGCAACGTTTCTGTACTGTCGTGTTTGCGGAATCCATGTTGTGCTGGATATAGTATGTTGTTATTTTCAAGGTGGTTCGATAGTTGTTTTTGCACTGATTTTTCGATTAGTTTGGCTATTAGGGGTAAGTTGGAGACTGGTTTGTAGTTGCTACGATTTAAGGGGTCAAGATTCTTTATCTTAATAATTGGCTTGATTATGGCTCCTTTCAAGGTATCCGGCATTACTCCTTCGTCTAGTGAGAGGTTGATGATTTTAGTTAAGGTTGGGGTTATTGTGTCGGCTATTTTTTTAAGTTCTGTAATGGGTATGGTGTCGCTTTTGTGGGTAGCAGGTTTTAATTGCCTAATCATTTTTTCTACTTCAGGGTGTGATACCTCCTTAAATTCAGACCAGATACTGACGTCTCTAGTGGGCATCGTAATCTCTTGTTTTGTAGTTACGGGGATTTTTTTCCTTAGATTCTCAATTTTGTCTTGACATTGCTGATGACATCACCAAGGCAGCTAGCCAGTAAAAGGCAAGCTTTTTCTCAGGGGACCTCTCATTCTCTCCCTTCCTTTGGCAGGTTACGGGATCAGTGGAAGACTGTGTTGCAGAATGACCGCTATGAGTTGCTCAGCAACGGGACCCTGTACATCTCTGATGCCCAGAAGGAAGATTCCGGCCTATATAGCTGCACTGTCACCAATGACCAAGATAACGTCACCATCATCGCTATCTTAGACGTGAAAAGTTGAATGGCTTCTTCTTTTTTATCTTCACTGCTTCCCAATGAAGGGGGTGTCATTTTGACAGCAATATCATAGACACACTGGTGTCCCATTTATTCATTTATGTTGCAAATGACATCACAATCTTTGCTTCTTATGCACTGATCCATATGGAAATGATTTCTCTCAAGCCATTGCATGTTGTGGTATAATGTGGACCAGACAGATGCTGGTGTATGCATGACCACAAGCATAAAATACTAAAAGGCTTACAGAGATGGGATCTTACTTGGGTAGGGGAGGGAAGAATGGATGGTGGATAGGATGAAGGAGGCAGGAAGAGGGGAGATGAATAATGTCCTCCCTTTTACCATGGTAAATAATTTTTTTCTTTCCACCATAGATGCTACAAAGATCGTGAGGCCTCCAATGGACATCCGAGTGAGGATAGGGGACAAGGCTGTGTTTGAGTGTGAAGTTCTCTTTGATCCATCCTTTCAAGATTCGGGGGTGAAGTGGAAGAAAATGGCATGGAAATCCAGGAGCCTGGTGACAGCAGCAAGTATGTATGCTGGGATCTCACTGGCAGGGTACTGCAGAGAGGAAGTTTATACTTCCAGGTTTCTCACTGACAGGTGGCACTACTTTGAGGAAGTTCACACTGTTAGGGTCCGGCTGACAGGGCACTGCTGTGAAAAAGCTCATACTACTGGATCTCATTGACAGGATTTCTGCATGGCTGGCACATCCTGCTAAGAGGGCATTGCTGCAAAATTCAGGCTTCCAGATCTCACCAACAAGAAACATTGCTATGAGGGAGTCCACAATCCTGATGTCTTACTGTCGGAGGGCATTGCTCTCATGAAGCTCACATTACCAGAGCCCCAGTGATGGGATGTTGGCCCTGGTGTGAAATGTGATTTTAGCTGTCGTCTTCCTCACTCTCTCCTAGGTACTTTATAGACGAATTCACCCTGACGATCTTCAGCGTGAACAGTGCAGAACCAGGGGACATACACATGTGTGGCCTGGACGCTACTGGACTCGGTGACGGAAAGTGCCAGGCTGGTGGTAGTGGGTAAGTACAGGAAATGCTTCCATGGGGCAGAGTGGGTCGCCCTACCCCCCCTCTCCGCAGAGATTTACTGAGGGCTTGAAGGGGCTGTTTCTCTTCCTTTTAGATCGGCCTGATGTGCCCTATGACCTCGAATTATCAGACCAGCAGGGAGCGGAGTGTCACTCTCTCCTGGAACACCTGGGAGTGACAACAACAGCCCCATAGAAGGTAAGACTAGTTTGTACCATTTGCTTTCTAGATCAGTGGTTCTCAACCCTGTCCTGGGGACCCCCCCCAACCAGTCGGGTTTTCATGATATCCACAATGAATATGCATGAGAGAAATGTGCATACACTGCTTCCATAACATGCAAATTTTCTCTCATGCATATTCATTGTGGATATCATGAAAACCCGACTGGCTGGGGGGGGGGTCCCCAGGGACAGGGTTGAGAACCACTGTTCTAGATACATACTCCTTAGCTGGGGGGGGGGGGGGGGATCTATAGAAAACACATTAAACTTCATCACTCATTCCACAGGGTCCCCTTAACATTCCAGCTTGCAATAGATTCCACAACAGGCCTGAGGCAAAGTAGGTGAGCATGTGGCAGAGGATCAGACTGGGGTATTAGAATTCTTCTTAAGGTTTTTTTAAAATTGCTTCTCACTCATACTCCCTCTACCCTTCCAGAGTTTATCATTGAGTTTGAAGAGGATGCCTTTG
The DNA here is from genome assembly GCF_901001135.1 of Rhinatrema bivittatum. Taxonomy (NCBI): domain Eukaryota; kingdom Metazoa; phylum Chordata; class Amphibia; order Gymnophiona; family Rhinatrematidae; genus Rhinatrema; species Rhinatrema bivittatum. Next base: position 499,543,360 of record NC_042615.1, on the reverse strand, counting down.
AACCAGGCAAGTGGCAGGAGTTGATCCACGTGGATGGGACCAGACACTCAAAACAGCTCAAACTTGCTCCCTTCGTCAATTACCAGTTCCGAGTGGTGGCAGTGAACGAGTTTGGGAAAAGTGATGCCAGCCCCGGATCAGAGCGCTTCCAGACAGCTGAAGCAGGTGAGTACCAGGGAAGCGAGGGTGAGGAAGGCTGGGGCTTAGGTGTGGGAAAGGTAAAGGTCATTCCCTGTACGTACCGATTTCAGTCCAGACTCCTGGGTTTTGCCTCTGAACCAGCAGATGGAGACAGAGCAACACTTGTCAGGCTCTGTCATAAATGCCAGGGTGCCACCCACAGTCTGTCAGTATTACTCTTCTCCAGCAGATGTCGGGTTGCTTCTCCCACCGTCGGGACTTGATTTAAAAAAAAAAAAAAAAAAAAAATTGAAGGGTCTTTAGTGTAGTCAGTTTATTCTGGTATGTGGCTTTCTTTTCTGGTTTAGGTTAAAAAAAGAAAAAAAAAAGATAAGAGAAGTAGAGGGAAGAAGCTGATGCCAGTTGCCGGTCCTTTGTTCCCAGGGTGTTGCCAGGTCCTGAGGGGACCATCCCCCCTGGTAGAGCACTTGCTGGGACTAAGGGTCGAGGACCCTGCTTGTGTTCAGCCCAGCCGGGGTGATACCAGGGGAGCCCGGCTCACTCACTCCAGCCGGACCGCTGCAGAAGCCACGGCGACAGTGCCAGGTAAACAACAACAACAAAAAAGAGAGCGAAGGCAGTTTTTTTCTGCGTGGCGGTCTGGCGGCTTCTCCTTGTTTGGTGCAGCAGCGGTCAAGGTTCGACATTCCCTCCCTCCCTCCCTCCCTCTTCCTGCTTCCCTTCAGGTTGTTTGGTTTTGGTGGTCCTTTTTTCAACTCGCCGAGCATGCACGTGGGTCCGGCCTGCTCGGCCTTGCGGCTCCCAGCAACACACGCCTCTCTCGGGACGTGCTGTGCTCAGCCTGCATCCCGGGAGGCGAGGGGCCCTTCCGTTCCACTTCGGGGGTTAGTTTTCGTGACAGACTTTCACCCTCGCGGTCGGGACCTTCCGGCAGCCCTCCCCAAGCAGTTGCAGTCAGCCGCGGGAATGTCAGCCATTTACGTCAGCCCCTCTACTCGCGAAAATCGCGGGAAATTCGACCATCTTGACTCCGTCTCCAATCGCGACCCAATCGCGGTCGGGCCCAGAGATTCCCCACCTCCCCTCTCCCCCCAGCGACCGGCCCCGCAGTCTGTTTCTCCAACGGGGGTGGGGCGGGGGGAGGCAGGGGAGAGACAGGGACATGGATTCTGAAGGATCCGATGTTTCCTTCTCTCCGGATTTTATTTTGGCCATGCATAGGGCCTTTAAGGCCCGCAAAGCCCACAAGCGGCCCTTAGGTCAGTCGGGGGGCACGGAGGGGCCACTCACCACGGACCAGCCACGTCCTCGGTCAGAGAGCTCGGCGGGGTGGTTCAGATCCATGGATCCGGTGTTGTTGGGTCTGAGCGGCCCTCCTACAACAATTCCTTTCCACTTCTCGGCGACGGACCTTCTCTTCCGAGAGTTGGATACCCCGGATTTGGGACTTAAGGTCACGAAGGCTATGGATAAGTCTATCCCTTACCGGAGGACTCTCTGGAGGTCCTGAGGCTGCCGAAGGTGGATGCCGCGGTCTCAGCGGTCACAAAGAGGACAACCATCCCGGTCACCGGAGCATCGGCATTGAAGGATCTTCAGGTTCGCAAGTTGGAGATTCAGCTGAAGAAGATCTTTGAGGTTTCCGCTCTGGGGGCCCGTGCGGCCATTTGTAGTAATTTTGCGTTACGGGCCGGTCTTTGTTGGGTACAACTGCTTGCCAATGAAGGGCTATCAGAGGATGAAGCCAGACAAGCAGGGCGCCTGGAAGCGGTCATGGCTTATAGTGCTGACGCACTGTATGATCTCCTTAGGAATTCGGCTTGCTCCATGGTTTCAGACGTCTCGGCCAGCCGACTATTGTGGTTGCGGAACTGGTCTGCAGACGGAGCCTCCAAGTCTCGCTTGGGGTCCTTGCCATTCAAGGGAAAGCTGCTGTTTGATAAGGAATTGGAAGACATGATCCAATTGTTGGGAGAAAACAAGGGGTACCGACTCCTGGAGGACTGGTCCCGTCCCAAGGGGTCCTTCTCTTCAAGATCCAGGTTTCGAGGAAACCGTAAGTCTCGTACCCCTCGCTCCAGTACCACTTCATCCTCCTTTCATTCCGGAGGGGGGAGGCAGCAGCCCAGTCCTTTCGAGGAAGACGATTTGGAGACCCACTTCCACATCCTCGACTCCAGGAAGTAAGTCGGCTCAATGATGTCCTGCCGGTCCATTCCTCCGTTCCGAAGGTAGGTGGCAGACTGTCTCTCTTTTACGAGGTATGGACCACAATCACGACGGACCAGTGGGTATTCTCTGTGATAAACACGGCTACGCCTTAGATTTTGCTCGTTTCCCCAAGCCCAGGTTTTTCCCTTCCCCGTGCGGTCACGCGGAGAAGCAGCAAGCGGTTCAACAGACTTTGCCCCAGTTGCTGGACCTGGGGGCAATTGTCCAGTTCCCGTCTTGGAGCACCAAAGAGGACACTACTCCACTTACTTCGTCGTTCCAAAGAAGAAGGAGCCTTCTGGCCTATCCTAGATCTAAAGGACGTCAACAGATGTCTTTGGATCCCACGCTTTCGCATGGAGACTCTGAGGTCCGTGATTGCTTCAGTGCGGCCGCGGGAGTTCCTGGCTTCGCTGGATCTCACGGAGGCGTACCTGCATATCGGAATCAGGGAAGACCACCAGAGGTATCTCAGGTCTATGTTTTGGGGAAGCATTTCCAATTTCAAGCATTGCCGTTCGGTCTCGCCACGGCCCCCAGAACCTTCACCAAGATCATGGTGGTGGTGGCAGCACAGTTGCGCCGGGAGGGACTGTTAGTCCATCCTTATCTGGACGAGTGGTTGATTCGCGCAAAGTCAGAGGAGCTTTGTCGTTCAGCGATTCAGCGGGTTCTGCAGTTGTTACACTCCCTTGGTTGGGTGGTCAATGCATCCAAGAGTCACCTCGCTCCCTCTCAGTCTCTGGAGTTTTTGGGAGCTTTATTCGACACTCGACAGGGCAAGGTTTTTCTTTCCGTCGAGCGCAGTCTCAAATTGCAACGTCAGGTCAGGACTTTACTACAGAACCAGACACCGATAGTTTGGGACTACCTGCAATTGATAGGCTCCATGGCATCGACTTTGGAATTGGTACCGTGGGCCTTTGCGCACATGCGTCCCTTACAGTCGGCGTTGCTTTCCCGCTGGAGTCCGGTGTCTGAACAGTTCCATCTCCCATTACTGCTCATGGCTGTGGCACTGGCCAGCCTGGGATGGTGGTTGTGTTCAGACAATCTCCTCCGGGGGGTATCGCTCGTCACTCCGGAATGGACGGTGGTCACCACGGATGCGAGCCTTTCCAGTTGGGGAGCGGTGTGCCTGTGGAAGTCAATTCAGGGGCTCTGGTCCACGCTCAAATCTCGCTGGTCGATCAATCGCTTGGAGACCAGGGCGGTGCGGTTGGCTCTCCGGGCCTTTCTACCTCTGATTCGGGGAAAGTCGGTCCGGGTCCTGTCCGACAATGCGACAACGGTAGCATATATCAACCGTCAGGGGGGACTCGGAGTCGCCTGGTGGCTCTAGAAGCTCGTCTGTTGATGCAGTGGGCGCAACAGCACCTTCTCAGCATCGCCGCATCTCACATAGCAGGGGCAGACAACGTTCACCGCAGACTTCCTGAGTCCGCATCACTCAACCCCGGGGAGTGGGAACTGGCGGACAGGGCTTTCCCAGCTCATCTGCGGCAGATGGGGACAGCTGGCCATGGATCTGATGGCAACTTTTCAGATGCCAAGGCTCCGCGCTTCTTTGCTCGGCGCAGGGAGCCAGGGGCAGAAGGGGTGGAACGCGTTGGCTCTTCCCTGGCCGACTTCAATTCTTCTTCTCTATGTTTTCCCCCCTGGCCTCTGATCGGCAAGGTCCTTCGTCGGATAGAGGGTCACCCATTGGAGGTCATTCTGATGACTCCCGAGTGGCCGCGGCGTCCGTGGTTCGCAGCCTTCTAATCTAGCAGGGGAGGGGCCACTGTGTCTGCCGGCATTACTTCATCAAGGCCTGGACGAAATCGGATTACAAAAGAAAACATTGAATGGTTTCACATCCTATCTTTCAAATAGATTGGTATCAGGTACAGATTAAAAAACACAATATCAGACAAGATCGACCTAAAAACAGGAGTCCCCCAGGGCTCAGCACTATCAGCGACTCTATTTAACATTTACATGCTCCCCCTCTGCCACCTACTAGCAGGGCTAGGTATCATACACTACATATATGCTGATGACATTCAACTAATTCTACCGGTAGAGGAATCTATTGAAAAAACTCTGAACTTTGCAATGCTGTACCTAGACATAATAAAACAACTATTAAACCAAATGGAACTAGTAATTAACATAGAAAAAACAGAATTCATACACCTTGAATGAAAAAACATTGTAAAAATTCAAAATCCCATCAAACTTAAAAATGATAAATCAGTGGAGTTAACTGATAAGGCTAGGAACCTAGGAGTAATTATAGACACAGAACTCAACCTTAAACAACACATATCAATAAAAGTAAGAGAAGGCTATGCCAAACTAATGGTACTTAGGAGACTAAAACCCTTGTTAAATCAAGAACACTTTCGTACAGTATTACAAGCACTAATATTTGCTAGCACAGACTACTGTAACACACTTTTACTGGGATTACCATATACCACAATCAGTCCGCTGCAAATACTACAAAACTCAGCTGCCAGAATACTGACTGGAAAAAGCAGGAGAGATCATATCACCCAAACACTTGCAGATTAGAGTACAATTCAAAACACTATGCACAATTCATAAACTGATAAATGACGAAAATGCTGACTGGCTAAACACAGCACTACGATTACATGTCCCCCAAAGGAATCTCAGGTCGGCCAATAAAGCACTGCTAACTACACCCTCAGTCAAAACAGCAAAGTTGACCCAGGTTAGAGAAAGAGCACTATCTTTGGCAGGACCATTACTATGGAACACACTACCACTCGAACTAAGACTAATGAAAGATCTAAAACTCTTCAAGAAAAGCCTAAAAACTTGGCTTTTCAAAAAAGCATTTCACAGTGAAGGTGCTGAATAACAACAAACACAGCTGAAAGTCACCTATAGATATAAAAATAAAAATTGATTTTATTACTCATAATTAAATATTAAATTAAAAACAGTATACACATATATGATTATCCAAACTATCATATAAATGGTAACCCCAACCCACTTATCAATTAGAGTATATTACTGAACTATGTAACCGCAAATATTGGCACACATGGATAACTTATAAACCAAACCCTATTTCGTGCCTAAATGTTAAACCGTTGTGATGGTACATTACTAAACGACGGGTATAGAAAAGCTTTAAAATTAAATTAAATTACATTAGCGGCATGGCGTTTGAGAGGCGCCGTTTAAGAGGTAAAGGCTATTCTGATGCGGTGGTCGCTACTCTTCTGCGGTCTCGCAAGACCTCTACTTCCTTATCTTATGTACGAGTTTGGAAGGTTTTCGAGTCTTGGTGTATTTCTCGAGCAGGTCGGGCTACTCGGGCGTCCATTTCCGATGTTTTAGCCTTCCTTCAAGACAGTTTGGCCAAAGGACTGTCCTGTAGTTCGTTGCGGGTGCAAGTGGCTGCCCTCGGTTGCTTACGTGGTACAGTGGACGGGCGGACGCTGGCGTCACATCCAGATGTTTGTCCGTTTTCTTAGGGGGGGCGAAGCATCTGCGTCCCCCGTTGATTGTTCCTTGTCCTTCCTGGGAACCTAAACTTGGTGCTCAAGCCTTGTGCGCGCACCTTTTGAACCACTGAAGAGGGCGACCCTGAAGGATCTTACGTTAAGGTAGTATTTTTGGTGGCTTTCGCTTCAGCTAGACGAGTTTCGGAACTTCAGGCATTGTCTTGTAGGGAACCTTTCTTGAGGATCTCTGATTCCGTAGTTAGCCTCCGGACGGTGCCCTCCTTTCTACCGAAAGTTGTTTCAGCATTTCATTTGAACCAGTCAGTGGAGCTTCCTGCATTTTCGCAACTTGATGGTTCGGATTCCCTTTCAAAGGAATTGAGAAGCTGGACATGCGTAGGGTACTTCTACGCTACCTGGAAGTGACTAATGGTTTCTGGGTTTCGGATCATCTCTTTGTCCTCTGGAAGGGCCTAGAAAAGGCAATATGGCATCCAAGACCACCATCGCGCGGTGGTTGAAGGAGACCCGTTAATGCTGCATACCTTCTAGCTGGTCGGCCTTTACCTTTAGGATTAAAGGCACACTCGATACGTTCCCAGAGATCTGCAGGGCAGCGACTTGGAAATCGTTGCATACCTTTGCGCGGCACAGGACTCCAGGGAAGGCAATTTCGGAGGCAGGGGCGTGTTGAGAGCGGGCCTTTCCGGAACCCTCCCACGTAGTTTTGAGCTCTGGTACATCCGGAGTCTGGACTGATCTGGTACGTACAGGGAAAAGAAAATTAGGTCTTACATTCGATAATTTTTGTTCCTGTAGTACCAAGGATCAGTCCAGAGTCCCGCCCACTTCTGCAGTAAATCGGAGATTCCGCTGTTTCTCTTTCTGCTCAATTTCGTTTAGTTTTTTAAGATTCTTCCTGTATATGCCTGGTTTTCGGGTCAATAAAGCTCTGGAATTTGTTGCCAGAGGATGTGGTTAGTGCAATTAGTGTACCTGGGTTCAAAAAAGGTTTGGATAAGTTCTTGGAGGAGAAGTCCATTAATGGCTATTAATCAATTTTACTTAGGGAATAGCCACTGCTATTAATTGCATCAGTAGCATGGGATCTTCTTAGTGTTTGGGTAATTGTCAGGTTCTTGTGGCCTGGTTTTGGCCTCTGTTGGAAACAGGATGCTGGGCTTGATGGAACCTTGGTCTGACCCAGCATGGCAATTTCTTATGTTCTTATGTTCTTAAGTCCCTTGTTGAGGTTAGTGACCCGTGGGCTTCCCAGTTGAACTTCATGTATATAGTTAGTTTGTCAGCTGGGAGGTTTTTCTGCTTTGACATTGCGTAATCATATTCTCTAAAATTGATTACTGCAACTCTCTTTTACTCGGTCTCCCAGCTATCTCCCTAAGACCTCTCAAATGTTACAAAATGCCACTGCAAGGATCCTAACTAAAGCAAAAAAAAGGGACCACATCACTCCAATCCTAAAGAACCTCCATTGGCTTCCTATAAAATATAGAATACTCTACAAATCCCTTGTAACCATACACAAAGCTATCTACAAAACCTCTCACCTTGATCTCAGGATCCCACTGCAGCTACATTCATCATCCCGCCCATTGAGAACGGCACAGAAAGGCTCGCTAAAAGCCCCCTCAATCAAAATATCCTCAAAAAGAGAGCCTTCTCCACAGCCGGCCCCAAACATTGGAACTCTCTCCCTTCAGACCTTAGGCTCGAACAATGCCCAATAAACTTCAAAAAAAGACTCAAAACCTGGCTTTTCACCCAAGCATACGCCTGATTCGATTTCACTTACACTATCCCGTCTGGGTCAACACACCGTGTGTCCCACTACATTATAATCCCAGAAACAAATTCAGTCTCCTCCTGCCTAAAACAGACTACGTGTTACTTGACCGATCCTATTCGCTAGAAATTAGATTTCAATATGTTAGATTTCAGTAAGTTAAAAATGTTATTTTTCATAATGTTCTATGCAATCTAATGTAATTTAATTAATTTTCAGTAATTTAAATTGTTGTTTATTATGTTCTATGCTATTTAATTTAATTTATTTAATTTTCTCCCAGTTCTCACTGCCTTGTTCTATGTAAGACATTCGTGTTATGTCATCCCAAAGTTAAATGTAAACCGAAGTGATTGATAACATTGTTACCAGAACCTCGGTATATAAAAAAATGTTAAATAAATAAATAAATAATACTGACAGGCTGTGGGTGGCACCCTGGCATTTATGACAGAGCCTGACAAGTTTTGCTCTGTCTCCATCTGCTGGTGCGGAGGCAAAACCCAGGAGTCTGGACTGATGCTTGGTACTACAGGAACGAAAATTATCGAAGGTAAGACCTAATTTTCTTTTTCCTCTGCATTTTCCTTTATCATGTCTCATAAGAGATAAAGACTGGTACTGCCTTCCCCCATCTCTCTTCTTCTATCCCTTTCTCTCTGGGACTAGATTAGAATCTGCAATCCGCCTTCTTCCCCTTCATGGTTACAGGTTTTATGCATCAATTATTCCCAGTATTCCCTATAAAAACTCAAGGAAGTCAATATTTAAAGGCATTTAGCTGGATAGCCTCCTTGGGGCTCTGAGAAATCTCCGGTAATGCCTCTTCTTCTTCCTCCTCCATCTGTCCTAATTTCGCCGGACTTTCAGGAGGAGTTGGACCGCAGGGTTCAGATTGCGGTGCTGTGAGCCCTGCGGGGTATCGAGCCACTTCCAGCACCAGTTCCCATGCCGGTGCTGGAACCTGGGCCATTTCTCTTGGCGCCCCTGCTAGAGCATCTGGATGTCCTGTTATTGTCCTCAGCGGCCACGATGCCCTCCTCTGGAGTGATTCCCATTATTGTGTCCTCCGAGGAGGAAGATTTACTACGACCAATTCCTGGACCATCGGGGTTCTCGGTATCCCCACCTCCTCGGGGCCATTGATGCCTTCGGTGCCAAAACTGAGGAGCTTGGACAGGGGCCATCCACACCAGCCCCCAGGGGATCTTAGCAAGGAAGAGGCCCCGATTGACCCCTGGGGTGATGATACCACGGAGTCATCTTCTGAGGACTCCAGTGATGTCCTTTCGGAACCTTCGTCGCCAGATGAGAAGCATTGATCACTCCCAGAGGATCTGTCCTTCGCAGGCTTTGTCCAAGCCAGGGCTGAAGCCATCCCTTTCAGCTCCTCACAGAAGAGGACGCTCGGCATAAAATGCTGGAGTTCCTCCAGTTTGTCGACGCCCAAAGGAGATAGTGGGCTGTCTCAGTCCACAATATTTTTTTTGTTAATTTATGTTTATTAATTTTCAAACTCTGAACATTACAAACAATAAAACAAGTCAATACATCTGGAGGATTTGCGATTCATCACGATCCATACATAGACCATTAACATCGTAGCATAGCGGCACAGACCATCATCTAATCTGAATACAAAACAGGTATGTAGGTCATATACCTATTGGTATCAGAGTATCCTGTACGTTTCCCGCCTCCCATCCCCATCCCCTTCTCCCTCCCCAGTCTCCCTTTCTCCCCCGTGTGTTCATTGCCTTCATGCACCTATACTTCCCTCTAATAGGTTATGGGGGTTCAGGTAATCTTTCAGGGGTTTCCAAATTGTCTCTATTTCTATCCAGCGCTTGGCAGAAGTATGCCTGTGCACTACGGTACTCCAACGAGTATAGCTTGATTAAGAGCTTGAACCAATAATCGTGGTGAGGAACTGCCTCTGAGACCCAGCAAGAGAGAATTTCTTTCTTCCCCACAAGGCTAGCCTTTTGCTTAAAATTTTAGGCAAAAGGCTAAGTGGAGGGGACAGACACCAAACAGCCACAACATGGGATCCTCTGCAGTACGGCCGCTAACAGTCGGCTGCACGTAGTGATGATCTGCTGCCAGAGGGTCTTAATCCCGGGACAGGTCCAGAAACTGATGAAAGGAGCCATCGTCCTTCCGGCATTTAACGCATTGCGGGAATTCAATTACATGTGCCTTGAATGCTTTATCAGGAGCCATTTAAAATTGTCTCAAAAATTTAAATTGCAGTTCCCAATAGAGTACACTTTCAGACCATTCAGGGAGATCTCGGAAGCAGAGCATATAAGTCTGTCTGATTAGGGTGAACGCCGACCATTTTTGCCAATTCGCAAAGGCATTAGTTACTGTGTCTTGCTCTATGGTGGTCTGCAGAGTTTTACGGTAGGCAGCTATGGTTGGTTTTTGTACTTTGGTGGCCATCACTTTATAGTACAGGGACCAGAATTGTGGAGATATATTCAACGAATTCTCATTAGTATGGAGAAAGTTCCTCAACTGCAGATACGCAAAGTAGTCTGAGGCCGGGAGTAGATATGCTTGTTGGAGCTCTGGAAAAGTAAGTAAGTGGCCCGTGTCTTTGGAAAAGCATTGATATACCCATATCAGCCCTTGTTCCTCCATTTATGAAACACGGAACTGGAAGAAGCCGGTGGGAAAAGCTGGTAGTCACAAATGCTTAGGAATGCTGATAGCTTCGAGGGTAGATGCACCTGGTTACAAAGACAGGCCCATGCCTTGCGGCATGCTTGTATCAAAGGCTGGGAAACTATCAATGGAAGAGTATCTCTTGGGGCCTGAACCATAGGATTGAGTGACGTGGTTCCCAACCAGGATTTTAGGGCATTCTGTGGGGTATAATAAGAGGTTTCAACTAGCATATCTCTTAAATACCACATTAAACACGCCAAATTGTAGGTACGAAGATTCGGACAGTTCAGGCCCCCGTTGATTACTGGCTGCATTAGAACTCGAAGTGCAATACGTGCCTTTCTACCATTCCAGATAAATTTTCTAATCAAAGTACCCACTTCTCTGCAATCCTTGTTTGTGAGCCACAGCAGGTTCATTTGCAGAACGTACAACCACTTCGGCAGGATCATCATTTTGAATAGTTGAATCCTACCAGAAATAGAGAGTGGTAAACCCTGCCATTTCTTTAAGAGTTGGGCCATTGATTGGATCAGGGGACCTATGTTAACCCTGTGAAGATCAGCCATCACACTGGGGATTTTAATACCTAGATAGTTCATTGTGGTGTCCACCCATTTCAAAGGAAGGGTCCCTGGCCAGACTCCCTTTACTCTACCTCCCACATCTAAAGCTTCTGACTTGTCTTGGTTTTATTCGAAAGTCCTGCAAATTTTGCAATACTCAGCTTGAATGGACAGGAGAGGACCCAGTGACTGCTGAGGGTTGGTGAGAAAGATTAATATGTCACCCACAAAGGCTGGCGATTTTAAACGCCTGGAGACCCTCCCATGAATCCTATTATTTCCTGGCGTTTGGGCAATTTTTCTGAGTAGTGGATCAATGGCCAATATATATATAATGGGGGGAGAGGGGTCAGCCCTGCCGACCCCAGGTGATGCTGTAGTATCTTATAAAAATCAAAAGAAAAGCCATCAGACCCTGGGGCTTTACCCGCTTTGCTAGTGGAGATGGCATTGGAGACCTCCAAGGGAGTAATTGGCCTATTAAAAAAGGTAAGCTGTGTTGCAGAAAGAGTGGGTATGGATAATCATGAAAAAAAAGCTTCTTCCTCCTCGGCACTTCCTGCAATGTCATCTGTGTACAGGATTTCATAAAAAATTCAGAAGACTTCACAGATGTCTTTGCGGGAGGCTACTGTATGTCCCTGTGTATTTTTCATAGAGGGGATAAAGGTTTTCCCCCCATACAACCAACTAGGTTTGGCTAAGTATTACCCGCTTTGTTGCCAAAATGGAAAAAAAGTCTTCTCTGCGGGTTGAAAAGCCTTTTGGGTCCTCTGGTGTAGGAGACAGTTAAGGTCACGCAAGACATTAAAATACTCCTTCTGTTGTATTTGAGTTGGGTGAGCTATCATGATCTGTTTAAAGGTTATCCAAACTGAGACTCCAGGCGTAGAATATTGTGGTTAAGTCTACATTTACGGGAGGCCACGAAAGGAGATAACCTCCCCCCATAGTACTCCTTAGGCTGCCTCCCAATATAATTGAGGATTTGAAAGGTGCTGATGATTATGTGAATCATAGTCCCTCTCAGCATTTTTCGAGGAAGCTTGATTGAATTCCGGGTCTGCGCGTATGTAGCTGGGGAACCTCCAAAACCTTTCACTTGGCTCTTTCACCTGAAATTGCAACTCAACCCAAATAAGTCGCATGATCAAGATTGCTTGGGGTCCAATAATACCGCTTGGTTAACGGCAAGAAAGAAACAGTCTCTGGGGACCAAAGATATAGTCTATTCGGGACAGTGAAGCAGTGGGCTCATTGATATGTGGGTGTAATCTTTCTCAGTAGGGTGATGTCTACGCCAGAATCAACTAAGGGAGACCCTCCAAGCAGAGAAAAGGCACACCTTTCCTTCCCAGCTGGGATTATATTGTCCAGGAGGGGTCTTATCTATCCTTGGGTCATGGGTAAAATTAAAGATCCCCGGCTACAATTACATCTCCTTTTGCGTAGGAGTACCAACTGCGTGAGCACGTAGGTATAGAAAGCATGTGGAAGTTTGCATTAGGAGCATATAGACAACAGATCGTTACTCTTCCCTACCAGTGAGGTTGCCTGTGACCAAGTACCAGCCTGCCCTCCAGATCATGTATGGTATTGGAAATACTGAAAAGAGGCAGATTTATGGACCAGTATTGCCATGCCTCCTTTTTTTTCCTCTAGCCGGGATATAGTGGCAGGTTCCCCACCCCAATTTCTCTTAATTTTTGGCTCTCACTGGTGGTAAGATGGGTCTCCTGAATGCAAGCAACCATTGGATTACATTTTTTGAGGTGTTGGAGGACTTGGTATCTCTTAAAGGGGGATCCCAACCCATTCACATTCCAAGATACGATTCTAGTGATGTCTCCCATATTGAAAACTATAGAATACAAAGGAAAATACAGACACTACCAGAAAACATGTAAAACGTACAGACCTGTGCAGTGTGATCCCCATCTCCATTGTTTCAAGACCCCTATCTGCTGTGGTCTCCCTGATGTAGTCCGCTTGGAAATGAGAACAGAAACCGTAGACTAGACCCGGTGTAAACATTTCACTACCTATCCGACCCCTATTTCCAACACATATCCCTGGAACCCTTTTACCTTACGTCTGAGACTGACACACATGCCTTCCCACCCTCCCAACCCGTCCTTCCCCCCTTCCCTATCACCCCCTCCCTTCCCACCCAGTCCCTCAATCCCCTACCCACCTGCCCTTCAGCCGGCCCTCCCCTCCCTCTCTTAGACCAGGAAATCATCAACCCGTCCTAAGTCCCCTTAAACGGGGTCTGAAATCATGTCCAAATGCGGGCGGGTGCCACGCTCCAACTGCCCTCCAGCAAGCAGGATCGGCTGGCCGGTAGACGGTCATCGGTCCCTCAAGTCATAAAGGCCAGCAAGACCAGTCTTGTATACTCCTGTTACTGAGTGGTACCAGTTCCGTAGGGGAGTCCTCCTTTTCACTGTGAAACTCCATTGCGTCATAAAACTGTAATGATGACTCGTTGTTCAGCCTCTTTTGGTTGATGTTCGCTGGTGTTCATGCTCCATCCTGTTCTCAGGGTACATAGAGCTCGTCTTTAACCCCTGTTAGAGATATGTATATAGCCAGCATATAGGAACAGTTAAAAGCCCGTCAAAATTATTAGAACATTCAATAATCCTGTGTTAATCAACTCTGAACAAAGTGCATGTCTATATAAACATCAGATCCATGTTGGAGTGCTATTAGTTGTAGCGGCGCAAGGAAAGAAGTTTCACGTCAGACAGGAGTCTTAGGGAAGCAAGCATCCTCTGATGATTCCCTGATCTTTTCAGACTGAGGATGTTGTTTTTATTATATCGAGTTACAGAATTCCACAGCAACTACTATACAGTATATGATTGGCTAATACATCCTACGTGCTAATACAACATGTTGCCTGCGTGCATGCCTACGTTGCTATCACTACAATCTCTCATGCTGTGCCAGTTTCTATGTCAAGCTATCTGTGTCAAAAGTAAAAGTTGTTTAAGCTGTGCTTAAGACATGCAGACTTTGTGTCTGTTCAGAACGAGATAGGCAAAATGCTGAGAATGTTTATGCAAACTCAGCGAACAGTGTTAATGTAGGCCTTTCAGTGAGGAGTGCTGATGCAGGCCCTTGAGCCTCTGTGGTTTGCCAACAGAAGAGAAAAACTTTGCATAGCAACATTAGTTTTCATGAACCACATGCACTTTGTTCAGAGTTGATTAACACAGGATTAACACAGGATTAACACGGGCTTTTAACTGTTCCTATATGCTGGCTATATACACGCCTCTAATGGGGGTTAAAGACGAGCTCTACGTACCCTGAGAACAGGATGGAGCATTAACACCAGCGAACATCAACCAAAAGAAGGGGACTTAGGATGGTTGATGATTTCCTGGTCTAAGAGAGGGAGGGGAGGGCCGGCTGAAGGGTAGGGGGGTAGGGGATTGAGGGACTGGGTAGAAAGGGAGGGGGTGATAGGGAAGGGGGAGGGGGAAGGGGAAGGGCGGGTTGGAGGGGTGGGAAGGCACGTGTGTCAGTCTCAGACGTAAGGTAAAAGGGTTCCAGGGATATGTGTTGGAAATAGGGGTCGGATAGGTAGTGAAATGTTTACACCGGATCCGTTTGCTGCAACCCTCAGCGCTGGATCAAACTAGTAACATCGTTGTGCAATGAAGCCACATGTTAAAGATGGCTGCTGTCTTCGCTCTCTATCAGTGCAAGGCCGTGGCTATGAATTTTTGTTTGTCCTCCGGCGCTTCAAAAAAGTGGATCTGGTTCTCATACCACACTTTGAGACGAGCCGGAAATTGCAGAGAGAACCGCACTTGTTTTTCAAATAAAGCAGAGCATATGGGGGAAACCCCCCTCCTCAGCACGGAAACTTTGGCAGAGTAGTCTTCGAATATACAGACCCGCTTGGTCTCATAGGCCAAGTCTGGCATTTTACGATATGCTTGTAGGATTGCTTGCTTATGAGCAAAATTTAAAACCTTTGCTATAACAAGCCTCAGTCTGGTGTCTCCATCCTTCTTTTGGCCCAGCCTGTGCGCCCTTTCTATGCAGAAGGTTGAATTGAGCTCCGGCAAATGTAAGGCATCTGGCAGCCAGCTCGCTGAAAAGGACCCCAGGTTACGCTTGAGAAGGAACTCTGGTAACCCCAGCAGGCGGATGTTAGACCTGCGGGCTCGATTTTCCAGGTCTTCGAGCTTGGAAGATTGTGCCTCGACACGTTTTTCCAACACCTGGATCTTGGTGCCAGGTTATCATCTTCTAAGAGCCCGACCCTTCCCTCGATCATCTCAAATCTCGGATTAAGATTGGAAAGGGCCGTGCGTACCTCAGTGATCTGGGTGGAAATAGTCACAAGTTTCACATCCAAGGCCTCCATTAAAATTACTTTAAAGTGTTCCGACATGACGGGGGAGAGATCAGTAGCACTATTCGGAGCCGGGGGTCACCGCCATCTTGGGTTCGGCTGCTTTCATTTTTTCTTTTTCTTTTTTGCCGGACCTTATAGGCATTACGGAGGGTAAGCGCTGCATATAGGAGGTAATTGACATGCACCTTCTATTCTCCGCTCATTTGGAGGTAAATTAAGGAGATTTAATGCCGGGATGTGTTAGAGACGGAGTGCGGCACCCAGAGCCCTCCTGAGCACGTCCTTTCCTGCTCACCGCATCACGTGATCTCCTCCATGATATTTTTAAGGAACTTCTCCTTAGGATCTGGGAACATCCTGTTTCATTCCTCCTGTTAATAGGAAGGTGGATGCCATCTATCTAGTCCAACAGGCATTGGAGTTTGAGAGAAGCCATCTACCACACTAATCCATGGTGGTGGAGTCTGCTCTCAAAAAAGCCAAACACTCCCGCACCCACACCTCTGCCCCTCCGGGCCAGGATCACAGGACACTGGATGCCCTGGGTAGGAAGGTGTATCAGAGCACTATGAGCCAGTACATCCGCAACCTGTGAAAGCAGATCCAGGAGCTGTCGGAACGCCTGCCACAACATCAACAGGATGCGTTCTCAGCAGTGGTACAGCAGGGCCTGGAGGCAGGGAAACACGAGGTGAGGTCCACCTATAATGTTTTCGAAACAGCGGTGAGAGTGGCTGCAGTGGGCATTGGTGCCCACAAGATAGCCTGGCTCCGTGCTTCTGAACTCCGCCCGAAAGTCCAGGAAAAGCTGCCCTCTATGAGAGAGAATCTCTTTGTGCATAAGGTCAGGGACTCAGCCTAATTAAAGGACCATCATGAGACTCTTCAGCAACTGTTGACTACCACTTCCAACCCACCATCCTTGGTCAGGAAGTCCTCATGGCAAGGCTCGAGGAAATCAGTCTATTGGCAAAGGAAATATTATCCTCCGGCCTTGTGGGCTCGTACACCTCATGCTGGTTTCAGGGATCGTTCCTGCCAGCAGCGGACTCCCAGGCCTCAGCTGGCCCCCCAGCAGAGTACCGCTACGGAGTTTTGACTGGGGGCGAGGGAGCATGAGTCAGTTTGCTGTACCCTCGGTATCCTGCCCTCCTGTCAGGGGCAGGCTGAGTTGTTTCACCCCCCAGCTGGTCCCTAATTATGTCAGACCAGTGGGTTCCCTCTATTGTTCGTCAAGAGTACCGGCTGAATTTCAGTAACATCCCTGCAGACTTTCCCCTATGTCCATCGTGGGTTTCATCCACTCCTCAGGGAATACTTTTGACAGAGCTCTCCGCCCTGTTAAGGACAAGAGCAGTAGAACCCGTTCCCCGCCACCAGGAGGGCTGAGGATTCTACTCTTGGTATTTTCTAATATCAAAGAGAACTGGGGGCCTCCGCCCTATTCTCGATCTGAGAGCCTTGAACAAATTCCTTCAAAGATAAAAGTTCAAGATGGTCTCATTGGGCATCCTCATTCTGCTCCTAAAAAAAGGAGACTGGCTCTGTTCCCTCGTTGTGAAAGATGCCTATGCCCACATAGCGATCTTCGCTAGTAACAGGAAATAACCTTGCTTTATGGTGGGAAAGGACCACTTCCAGTATCGGGTGTTAGCATTTGTCCTTGCATCAGCCTCTCGGGTCCTTACCAAGTGCCTGGCAGCGGTGGGGACACATCTCAGGTATCAAGGGGTGCATGTGTTCCTTTACTTGGACAACTGGCTGATCAAAAGTGCCACCCCGACAGAGAGTGCTTCATTCGTTATGTCTGTCTATCCAGTTGCTGCAATCTCTTGGGTTTGTCATCAATTACCCCAAATCCCACCTCTGCCCATCGGCTTGCCTGGACTTCATAGGAGCCAGACTGGACACAGTTCACGCCAAGGCGTTTCTACCCTGCGATCGAGTGCTTGCCTTGCGTTCCTGGCGAGTGTGGTCCGCAGTCTCCCAAGGGTTTCTGCTCATCTGCTGCTTCATCTTTGGTCACATGGCTGCATCTGTTCATGTCACCCCATTGGCCTGCATGTGCATGCGCAGGGTGCAATGGACCTTGCAGTCACAGTGGCAGTAGGCGACCCAGGACCTCGAAACGCGTGTCTCCATCACGCCCACCCCTCCAGGTCTCCCTGTCCTGATGGGAGAATCTATCCAACCTGAAGCAGGGCATTCCTTTTCAGGTTGCCCCACCTCAAGTGGTGCTTACCACCGATGCCTCCCTCCTTGGTTGGGGGGGCGCATGTGGACAACCTCCACACGCAAGTTCGGTGGATGACTCAGGAGTCTCTATGTCATATCAACTTCCTGGAACTTTGTACGATCTATTATGCTCTTTGGGCATTTCAAGACTGCTTGTCCCACAAGGCAGTACTGATCCAGATGGACAATCAGGTAGCAATGTGGTACATCAACAAGCAAGGAGGCACTGGGTTGTTACTTCTCTGTCAGGAGGCGTTAACATTGATGGCCTGGATGTTGAGCACTTAGTCCTACAGCCCCTGGACCTCTCCAACGACGTGTCTCAGGTGTCGGTAGCTTCTAGGAAGCCTTCCATCAAGAAGTCTTACCGGCTGAAGTGGAGGAGGTTCTGCAACTGGTGCGAGGGGCTTGGCTTTGATCCCTTCGCCTGTCCCACTCCGAAGTTACTGGACTATCTCTGGCACCTCTCCAAGACTGGGTTAAAAAACACCTCGGTCAGGGTCCACCTGAGTGTCATTAGCACTTACCTTCACGATGTTGCTGGCGCACCCATCTCTGTGCAGCCCATAGAGGGACGGTTTATACGGGGCCTGTTCAACTGAAGGGCCCCCCCCCCCAGACTCCTGTTGTGTCCTGGGACCTCAATGTGGTATTGGCGCGGCTCATGAAAGACCCTTTCGAGCCTATGCGCTCCTGCGATCTGAAGCGCCTCACCTGGAAGGTTCTCTTCCTGATGGCAGTCACTTCGGCTTGTAAGGTTAGTGAGCTTCAGGCCCTGGTTTCGTATCCACCCTACACGAAATTCTTTCATGATAGGGTGTCCTGGTACGCATCCCAAGTTCCTGCCTGAAGTGATGACTGATTTTCATCTCAATCAGTCCATCGTTCTGCCCACCTTTTTTCCAAGGCCCCATTCTCCCCAGGGCGAAAGGGCTCTACACACGTTGGACTGCTAAAGGACCTTAGCTTTCTATTCAGAGCGGACAGCAGGCCACAGACAGTCCATCATAGTTGGTGATTCGATTATTAGAAATGTAGATAGCAGGGTGGCTGGTGGACATGAGGACCACCTGGTAACTTGCCTGCCTGGTGCAAAGTTGGCAGACCTCACACATCACCTAGATAGGATTATAGACAGTGCTGGGGAGGAGCCGGCTGTTGTGGTACATGTGGGCACCAACGACATAGGAAAATGTGGGAGAGAGGTTCTGGAAGCCAAATTTAGGATTTTAGGTAGGAAACTAAAATCCAGAACCTCCCGGGTGGCATTCTCTGAAATGCTTCCTGTTCCACGTGCAGGTCACCAGAGGCAGGTAGAGCTCCAGAGTTTCAATGCGTGGATGAGACGATGGTGCAGGAAAGAGGGATTCAGTTTTGTAAGGAACTAAGGAAAGTTTTGGGGAAAGGGGAGACTTTTCCGAAAGGATGGCCTCCACCTTAACTAGAGTGGAACCAAGCTGCTGGCACTAACTTTCAAAAAGGAGATAGAGCAGCTTTTAAACTAGAACAAGGGGAAAAGCCGATAGTCACTCAACAGTGCATGGTTCGGAGAAATGT
Organism: Rhinatrema bivittatum; assembly: GCF_901001135.1. Taxonomy (NCBI): domain Eukaryota; kingdom Metazoa; phylum Chordata; class Amphibia; order Gymnophiona; family Rhinatrematidae; genus Rhinatrema; species Rhinatrema bivittatum. The sequence continues at coordinate 499,524,328 of NC_042615.1, read as the reverse complement.
ATCCTTGAAGAATACTAATGAAACAGGAGACTTAGGGCATCCCAACAGAGAGTTTCCATTAAAAGCAAACATAGTCCATATGCCTATGTAAAAAATCACCGAAGCTAATGATTTCTGAATTATCCCAGACAACTGAAAAGCAGGTTGTTAATACAAACAAAAAACACACTTTGAAATGTCTGTATGCCAATGCCAGAAGTCTAAGAAGTAAGATGGGAGAGTTAGAGTGTATAGCAGCAAATGATGAGATTGACATAATTGGCATCACAGATACATGGTGGAAGGAGGATAACCAATGGGACAGTGCTATATCAGAGTACAAATTATATCGCAATGATAGGGAGGATCAACTTGGTGGGGGTGTGGCACTTTATGTCCAGGAGGGTATAGAGTCCAACAGGATAAAGATCATATAAGAGACTAAATGCTCAGTAGAATCTATATGGGTAGAAATCCCATGTGTGTTGGGTAAGAGTATAGTGATAGGAGTATACTACCGTCCACCTGGACAATATGGTTAGACAGATGATGAAATGCTAAGAGAAATCAGAGAAACAAACCAATTTGGCAGTGCAATAATAATGGGAGATTTCAATTACTCCGATATTGACTGGGTAAAAGTAACATCACGACTTGCTAGAGACATAAAGTTCCTGGATGTAATAAATGTCTGCTTCATAGAGCAATTGGTTCAGGAACCAACAAGAGAGGGAGCTATTTTAGATTTAATTCTTAGTGGAACACAGGATTTGGTGAGAGAGGTAACGGTGGTGGGGCCACTTAACAACAGTGATCATAACATGATCAAATTTAAACTAATAACTGGAAGGGGGACAATAAATAAATCTGCAGCTCTAGCACTAAACTTTCATAGAAACATAGAAACATAGAAATGACGGCAGAAGAAGACCAAACGGCCCATCCAGTCTGCCCAGCAAGCTACGCAGTTTATCCATTTTTTTTTTTTTTTTTTATCTTCCCCCCCCACCCCTTTTTTTCTCCCCCTCCCCCATCACTATTGGCTTCCAGCACCCTCTGGCCCCAATTCCCTTCCACCCCTCCACCAATGCAGAGAGCAGTGCCGTATCCGCATCCCAATGAACATCCAGTTCAATCAGGGGTAGCAACTGCCACAATAAACGGCCACACCCCTGCCCCATACTCTTACCCACCTCTGTTTTGCTTGTTTGTTTTTTGTTTTTTTGTTTTGGTTTTTTTGTTTTTTGTTTTTTTGGAGATGGCAGCCCTCCAACCTTCCGCTCCGTGAAGGTGGAACACAAACCACTGGCATCCCGCTCCGTGAATGCCTCTGTGGCTACTGCCGCTCCGTGCAGTATTTTGCTGCCTGAAGGTGGAACAACTACTCGCCACTGGCATCCCGCTCCGTGAATGCCTCTGTGGCTACTGCCGCTCCGTGCAGTGTTTTACCACCTCCTCTATATTTATGCCCACTAGACTTGATGGATCCACAGTGTTTATCCCATGCCCCTTTGAAGTCTTTCACAGTTTTAGACTTCACCACTTCCTCCGGAAGGGCATTCCAGGCATCCACCACCCTTTCCGTGAAGAAATACTTCCTGACATTGGTTCTTAGTCTTCCTCCCCGGAGCCTCAGCTCATGACCTCTGGTTCTGCTGATTTTTTTCCGTCTGAAAAGGTTTGTCGTTGTCTTTGGATCATTAAAGTTTTTCAAGTATCTGAAAGTCTGAATCATATCACCCCTGCTCCTCCTTTCCTCCAGGGTGTACATATTTAGATTCTTCAATCTCTCCTCGTACGTCATCCGATGAAGATCCTCCACCTTCTTGGTTGCCCTTCTCTGTACCGCTTCCATCTTGTCTTTGTCTCTTTGTAGATACGGTCTCCAGAACTGAACACAGTACTCCAGGTGAGGCCTCACCAAGGACCTGTACAAGGGAATAATCACTTCCCTTTTCTTACTCGATATTCCTCTCTCTATGCAGCCCAGCATTCTTCTGGCTTTTGCTATCGCCTTGTCACATTGTTTCGCAGACTTTTAAATATTGGGAAACTTTGATAAATTGAGGAAAATAGAAAAAAAACTGAAAGGTGCAGTTGCAAAGGTTAAAAGTGTTCAACAGGCTTGGACATTGTTTAAAAATACAATCCTAGAGGCGCAGTCCATATGTATACCACACATAAAGAAAGGTGGAAAGAAGGCAAAACGATTACCATCATGGTTAAAAGGTGAGGTGAAAGAGGCTATTTTAACCAAAAAAACATCCTTCAAAAACTGGAAGAAGGATCCATCTGAAGAAAATAGAATAAAACATAAGCATTGTCAAGTTAAGTGTAAAACATTGATAAGACAGGCGAAGAGAGAATTTGAAATGAAGTTGGCCATAGAGGCAAAAACTCATAATAAAAACTTTTAAAAATATATCCGAAGCAAGAAACCTGTGAGGGAGTCGGTTGGACCATTAGATGACCAAGGGGTTAAAGGGGCTCTTAGGGAAGATAAGGCCATTGCAGAAAGACTAAATGAATTCTTTGCTTCTGTGTTTACTAATGAGATTGTTGGGGAGATACCAGTTCCGGAGATGATTTTCAGGGGTGATGAGTCAGACGAACTGAACGAAATCACTGTGAACCTGGAAGATGTAGTAGGCCAGATAGACAAACTAAAGAATAACAAATCACCTGTACCAGATGGTATGCATCCTAGGGTACTGAAGGAACCCAAAAATGAAATTTCTGATCTATTAGTTACAATTTGTAACCTTTCATTATAATCATCCATTGTACCTGAAGACTGGAGGGTGGCCAATGTAACCCCAATATTTAAAAAAGGCTCCAGGGGCGATCCGGGTAACTATAGACCAGTGAGCTTGACTTCAGTGCCGGGAAAAATAGTGGAAACTATTCTCAAGATCAAAATTGTATAGCATATAGAAAGACATGGTTTAATGGAACACAGTCAACATGGATTTACCCAAGGGAAGTCTTGCCTAACAAATTTGCTTCATTTTTTTGAAGGGGTTAATAAACATGTGGATAAAGGTGAACCGGTAGATGTAGTGTATTTGGATTTTCAGAAGGCGTTTGACACGGGCCCATATGAGAGGCTTCTACGAAAACTAAAAAGTCATGGGATAGGAGGCGATGTCCTTTCGTGGATTACAAACTGGTTAAAAGACAGGAAACAGAGAGTAGGATTAAATGGTCAATTTTCTCAGTGGAAAAGGGTAAACAGTGGAATGCCTCAGGGATCTGTACTTGGACCGGTGCTTTTCAATACATATATAAATGATTTGGAAAGGAATATGACAAGTGAGGTTATTAAATTTGCGGATGATACAAAATTATTCAGAGTAGTTAAATCACAAGCGGACTGCGATACATTACAGGAGGACCTTGCAAGACTGGATGATTGGGCATCCAAATGGCAGATGAAATTTAATGTGGACAAGTGCAAGGTGTTGCATATAGGGAAAAATAACCCTTGCTGTAGCTACACGATGTTGGGTTCCGTGTTGGGAGCTACCACCCAGGAAAAAGATCTAGGCATCATAGTGGATAATACTTTAAAATCGCCGGCTCAGTGTGCTGCAGCAGTCAAAAAAGCAAACTGAATGTTAGGAATTATTAGGAAGGGAATGGTTAATAAAACGGAAAATGTAATAATGCCTCTATATCGCTCCATGGGGAGACCGCACCTTGAATACTGTGTACAATTCTGGTCACCGCATCTCAAAAAAGATATAGTTGTGATGGAGAAGGTACAGAGAAGGGCAACCAAAATGATAAAGAGGATGGAACAGCTTCCCTATGAGGAAAGGCTGAAGAGGTTAGGACTTAGTTTTTGGGTACTAATAGACTTAGTTTTTGGGTACTTGCCAGGTTCTTATGGCCTGGATTGGCCACTGTTGGAAACAGGATGCTGGGCTTGATGGACCCTTGGTCTGACCCAGTATGGCATTTTCTTATGTTCTTATGTTCTGTTCAGCTTGGAGAAGAGACGGCTGAGGGGGGATATTATAGAGGTTTTTAAGATCATGAAAGGTCTTGGACGAGTAGATGTGACTCGGTTATTTACACTTTCAAATAATAGAAGGACTAGAGGGCATTCCATGAAGTTAGCAAGTAGCACATTTAAGACTAATCGGAGAAAATTCTTTTTCACTCAACGCACAATAAAGCTCTGGAATTTGTTGCCAGAGGATGTGGTTAGTGCAGTTAGTGTAGCTGGGTTCAAAAAAGGTTTGGATAAGTTCTTGGAGGAGAAGTCCATCAACGGCTATTAATCAAGTTTACTTAGGAAATAGCCACTGCTATTAATTGCATCAGTAGCATGGGATCTTCTTAGTGTTTGGGTAATTGCCAGGTTCTTGTGGCCTGGTTTGACCTCTGTTGGAAACGGGATGCTGGGCTTGATGGACCCTTGGTCTGACCCAGCATGGCAATTTCTTATGTTCTTATGTTCATATCTTTTCACAAGAATAGATTGAGAGTTGCAGTGGGCAAGCAAACTCTATCCAAATGGCTGGCAGAGTTTGTTGCCTTCTGCTATGCACAAGCGGGTCGTCAGCTTGGAGACCGTGTTAAGGCTCACTCTGTGAGAGTGATGGCAGCGTCGGTGGCCCACTTTCGGACAGTTCCTGTCGTTGAAATTTGCAGGGCTGTGATGTGGATTTCTCTACACACATTCACTACCCAGTACTGCTTGGACAAGGATGGTCGACAAGATAGTAGCTTCGGCCAACCTGCTATTAAGTTCACTTAGAGAATAGCCACTGCCATTAGCAATGGTTACATGGAATAGACTTAGTTTTTGGGTACTTGCCAGGTTCTTATGACCTGGATTGGCCACTGTTGGAAACAGGATGCTGGGCTTGATGGACCCTTGGTCTGACCCAGTATGGTATTTTCTTATGTTTCTTATGTCCTTCGCAACCTGTTCAAGGCTTAAACCCAACTCTCCCTACCTAAAGCCCATGGTTTGGATTCAGGCTTTCTCCCTATCTTAACAACAGTACCGCTGTTAGTTTTGTGCCCGTTGGCACCCGGTTTGGTGCCGTTTGGTCAGACACGTTCCAGGGAGCAGCCAATAGCTTGGTATTCACCCATCTGTGTGGACTACCATCCTGCTTATCCTAGGAGAAAGCAGAATTGCTTACCTTAACAGGTGTTCTCCTAGAAAGGCAGGATGTTAGTCCTCAGGAAACCTGCCTGCCACCTCACAGAGTTGGGTTTTTCCTTTCATTTTGTTGTTTTATTTTTTTGCTCATGAATTCTATATTACCAGACTGAAGAGGGACTCTGCATGGACGTGCGGATAGTGGCATGCTGGGCATGCTTAATGTGCCAAAGTTTTAGAAACTTTGACAAAAGTTTTCTGTGCCAGACTCCATCTGTAAGGACCAACATCCTGCTGCCCTAGGAGAACACCTGTTACAGGTAAGCAACTCTGGTTTTTTTTAATGTTTGGAGGATCATGGAGAGGAAGGGAAGACTAAGCAGATAGGTCCTATATTTGCTACACTTGGGCAGGGGTGGAGAGTCAGGCTGCTAAGCCTGCTTGAATGTTTGTTTGGGTTTTTTTTGTTAACGCTGCTTGGAACTTAACCAGCCACATTCTTTGTAATATAACTGGTTAAGGTTTAAATTATCCAGTTAACTTTAAACCTAACTGATAATATTCAAAAGATGGTTGATTAAATATAAACTCATCTGGCTAAAGGTAGCTGCATAACATTATTTGGGGATATTCAGTGCGACGCTTATCCCATTGAATATCCATGATAACTTATCTGGATAACTTTAGCTGGATAAGTTATCTATTAGAATTTTTTTTAAATATTGCCCTCCTATCACTAACCTTACCATACAATCTCCCTTTATGCCCTCCCTCCCCTTCCTGTGTTACAGCCCCAGACAAGAACCCTGGAGGGGTGAAGGGAGAAGGGACAGAACCTGACAATATGGTCATTAGTTGGAAGGTAAGATGTAAAGACCCGATCCAGCCATTTTATTCCCTCTCCTAGCTCCCCTCTGCCTTTCTCTCTCTCTCTCTCCATTTTACTGGGCACATTCTCATCTCCTTTCTGTCTTCACCATCCTTCTCTGCTGTGTCCCATATCCCAGCTCCATTCTGCCCTCTTCTCTTTCCACTATTGCCATGTCCATTCTCCTGGCTCCCCTCTGCATATAGCGAATCCCCTGGTTCTCCTCTGCCTTCCTCTCTATCACCATCTGCTTTTTTCTTGTGTTGGTGGAAGATTCTCTGCCTCTCTTGACAGCCCCTGAAGGGAATAGACTGGAATGGGCGTGGCTTCCATTATCTGGTGAAGTGGAGACTGCAAAGCCAGGGTGGCGAGTGGCTTGAGAACGTCAAGGAGAGCCCTCCCTTCATCGTCCACAACACCAACACCTTCGTGCCCTACGAGATCAAAGTGCAAGCGCTGAACGACATCGGGATGGGGCCGGATCCCAAGACCATCATTGGTTATTCAGGGGAAGCTCGTGAGTACAACCCCCTGCCCTCTTCCTCTTGAATTACTCCTTAAAAAGTGCCCCCTTGGGTTGCTTGGGTCATAGATAATCAGTAAGAACTAAGTATTCTGCCCCCTTGGAGTCACGCGGCCGCCCCAGTGCCGAACGCCAACGCTGCCCTGCTGCGACCGGAGGCCCACCCCTCGAACGGGTCATCATACGGAGACCAGAAACCCCTTTAAAAAGTCCACGCCAGCTGCAGGCGTTGCGCGGGCTTTTTAAAGGGCTTCGATGGGTCGGGGTTGATTTCTACTCAACCCTGACCCATCGAAGTCATTTCTACCTGCCTCCGCCCACAGCAAGAAATGCAACTCTCTTGCAATAAATAATATACCAGTAGTCACCCATGTCTGAGAGGTGTCACAGTAATAACATGTATTAATTACCAATCTGCCTTTTGTTTACTTAGCTCCGTCTTTTGCTTTCTAGTTCAACTAGCACTTTCTTTTGCCTATCTGGTTTAGTTAACCCTGCTCTTTAGCTAATCTAGCTTTAGTTTTTTAACTTATTACTTGTGCTGTTACCTGTAGTAGTTAACGTTATTACGCGCCTATAAAAAATTATTGTTCAGCGTCCCTTGCAGTTCTCCTGCACCCCTCCCCCTACGTTTCAGCTCCATTTTTAACTGATATGTGCCACCTGACTATAACCATCCTGCATCACCCCTCCCTGCGCAAAACCTACCCAGCACACCCTCATCCCTCAATCTCTCGCAAATCATTAGTGCCCATCATGATCTCACCCCTCACCCAATTTCTAGGCCCAGCCACATTAGCCATCTACTTAGTCAACGTGTAATCCATCCTTAAAAAAGCTCCCATCCTCCATGACCTGCTCACAGATCACAATCCTGATATCTGCGCTATCACTGGGTCCTGGCTAAAGGATTCAGATCATGTCTTCCTTAACCAATTCCCCCTACAGGCCTGCGACATCTTCTCCATACCGAGACCCAAAAAAAGAGGTGGAGGGTTACTCCTGGCCGCCAGAAAACACCTCAACTTCAAACTCCAAACTACCCCCCCCCCCCCCCCGAATTAGAAATTGGGCTTTTTAAATCTAACACTGCAGGTCTGTCTCATCTATGCCCCCCCAGGCCTACTCGAATATGACCCTTCCCCTATCATTGAATATATCACAGACAATCTTAAATCAGACACCCCAGCAATTATTCTCGGAGACTTCAATCTCCACGTGGATGCCCGCCCTGCTACACCTGCATCTGAAATCCTTCTTGACACCTTCAAGGCCTTGGGTTTGAAACAGATCATCTTTGTGCCAACACATAAAGCAGGTCATACTCTCGACCTCCTCTTCGTTAACTCCCACTTTATTGTACCTAACACCCCTGTAGCCACCCCCTTCCCGTGGTTCGACCACTTCCTCATTAACGCCCAACTTACCACGAATACCTCCCTTCCAGCTCCACAAACTCATAGTAAGACAATATCCTTCCGTAAACCCTGTTCTTCAGAGGACCTTACACTAGCTTTTGATAATGTAGCCAAGAACCTTGACCTTAACAATCCAGATGCTGCCCTACACTCCTGGAATACCATCACCCCATGGTAGCCGATGAAATCTGCCCCATAGTCCATAAAGAAATATCACTTTCATGAACTGATAGAAAACCATGGTACATCACTGAACTAAAAAAAATAAAACAGGACCTCAGATCAAAAGAACGCACCTGGCGTAGACAACCCTCCCCCACACACAAAGCAGCTTATAAACATACACTGTACACTTACCAACAAGCTACACTCCAAGCCAAACGAGATTTCTACTAGCCAAAATCCATGATTATCAATTCATTTCTAATGCCCTCTTCTCCTATGCTGCAGATCTCACAAAGTCCACCCTCCCTACCGCCCGCGAAGAAAACGTTGGCGATAAATGTGACAAACTGGCAAAGTACTTCCAGAGCAAAATCGCCAACATTCTCCTTCGACTCCCTACCAACCCTTCCCCCACCTCCCTGCGCCCAAATAACAACGAATTCAATATCAGGTCCCTCGACCTCACAACTACCCTGGAGATTGAAACCATCTTGAAAAAGATGAAACCCGCCACCCATATCTCAGACATAATCCCCTCGAAAACCCTCCTCTCTATCCCTACTGCCATCGCAAAACCTATTGCTGATATAATCAACTGCTCCCTCACATTCGGTAAAGTCCCAGACTCTCTTTAAACTTGCTGTCGTCAAGCCCCTCCTAAAAAAACCTAACCTTGACCCCACTGACCCAGCAAAACTACCGGCCTATCTCCAACCTGGCCTTTCATCTCCAAAATCTTCAAAAAGGTAGTCCAATACACAACTCACTGATTTCCTCGAAGACCATAGTATCCTACATCCACACAATTTGGTTTCCGTAAAGGTCGCAATACGAAAATCTCCTTATAGCAATTACTGGCACCATCCTCATAGGCATGGACCAAGGTAAATCGTATCTCCTTGCCCTCCTAGATATATCGGCAGCCTTGATACTGTCAACCCACCAAATCCTCATTTCCCGTCTGGCAGAGATAGGTATCTCCAACACAGCACTTTCATGGTTCACCTCCTATTTCACCCACAGAGAATACTTAGTAAAAATTGATAAGTCTGAATCTTCACACATTCCCCTCACTCAAGGTGTCCCCCAAGGATCCTCCCTATCCTCCACCCTATTCAACATTTATCTTCTGCCTCTCTGCAACCTACTCTCTGACCTAGGCCTGAAATTTTTCCTGTATGCTGACGATGTGCAAATCCTTATTCCTATTCAAAAAACACTCAAGGATTCCCTTCAGTTCTGGGAAGACTGCCTTATCTCTATCAATTCCCTTTTATCCAACCTCTACCTTGCACTAAACGCTTCAAAAACGGAACTCCTCATCATCTCTAATCAACCAGAACTCACAAGACTTTCCACCTCTCATAACTCTGCCTTAGTCCTTACCCCTCTGCACTCTGTAAGAGACTTGGCGTCTCATTAGATCCTCACCTAAATTTCAAACCCTACATCAAGTCTCTTCTAAAGGGGGGCTTCTACAAACTCCACGTGCTGAAGAAACTTAAGCCCCTCCTCCACACCCAGGACTTCCATCTAGTTCTGCAGACAGCCATCCTATCTAAATTGGACTACTGCAACTCCCTTCTCTTAGGCCTCCCTTCATCCACTATTAAACCCCTACAGATACTGCAAAATGCCATGGCGAGAATCATAACCAACACCCGTAAAAGGGACCACATCACCCCCATACTAAAGGATTTGCATTGGCTTCCCATCCCTTTCTGCATTCAATACAAAACGCTTACCATCCTACACAACACTCCCTACAAAGACAATCACTCCTGGCTCAAGGAAATGCCACGTTTCCGTACCTCGAACCGCCCCGCTAGAACCTCCCTTGCAGGCACCCTTCACACCCCATCCCTTAAAACTGCACATCTTACCCTAACCAGAGAAAGATCCTTCTCCATTGCTGGCCCGACTCTCTAGAACTCCCTTCCCATTGATCTCCGTCTTGAACCGTCCTTACGCAATTTCAAAAAAGGTATCAAGACATGGCTCTTCAAGCAAGCCTACCCGGATGCTAACCAAACCTTGACAGTGCCATGCCTACCCGGAAGCCTACCAGATCTATACAGTGCCCCTTTGCCCTCCCAGAACTCTCTGTGCACTATATAGTTGTACTTCAAGCTATATTATGTGCTCCTCCCATGTTGTGCTTTTAGTTAGCTTTTTTAGTTATTTTTGGTTATTATCCGCTATTTCTTCTTTCCTATAGTTACTTTGGTTACTATCCGATCTTCCCTCTTACCTTCGACCCATTTTTCCTTCACTCCCATTCTTAGCTCCCGGCCCATTTCTCCTTCCCCTGTTCTTGCCTGCTCCACTCTCCCCGCTCCTTGTTCAATGTCACTTTCCTTTCCTTGAGTTAATTGTAAACCGGCATGATGTGTTCTACGAATGTCGGTATATTAAAAATTCATAAATAAAAACTACCATTACTTACAGTTGAGGAGTTATGGGCATAAATCTAGATTGAACCAAGATCTTCGATCCCCGGTCTCGCTTTTTGAAACATATTGTAAGGCGGTGGATAAAGTGCCTCGACTCTTATCTAAGATATATAAATTACTAAATAATGACTTAAAATCTCCCCCATTTTATGTCACTGCATGGGAGAGGGACCTAGGGGAGTCACTAAATGAAGATTTTTGGGATGAGATATATTCTACAATGGGGAAAGGCCTGATTTCTGCTACGTTAGTGGAAAACGGTCTTAAACTGCTCTATAGGTGGACTATACCCTCAGTACGCTTACATCGCATTTACCCCCGCATATCTCAGATAGATGTTGGAAAGGCTGTGGGGGGCGAAGGGACTTTTTTCATCTTTGGTGGGACTGTAAGGTAGTATCACAGTTATGGGAGTCTGTCGCCGCTTGGGCAACGGATATCCTTCACTTTCCTATAGTGTCTACTCCTCAGATTGCTTTGTTAAATGGGGGGTCTCTTTTGGGTGACAAATACATCTCTCAGTTCATAAAGTTTGTGGCAACGGCGACCAGATGTGAAATTGCACTCCACTGGAAGGCCTCTACAGGCCCCAACTTGGCCAAAATTCAAGCAAGAGTGGATAAGGTTTTTTCCCTTTGTAAAATAACTGCTCATAAACAGGGAAAGATAGGATCCTTTCTGAATACATGGCAGATGTATCAGGCTTGGAGGGACTTACGAGCTATGCATTGAATGCCCCTTAGGGCTTATTGGATATTAAGGGTTTCTCACTAGTGTATGCATGATGCTTGTGAGAGATGGATTTGCTGGGAAGTGGGGGAGGGGGGGAAGGGGATAAAATAACACAGAGACTGTTTTCAGTTTATTGTTTATTGTATCTTTAAATCTGTGTATTCATGGCTGTTGTACATTACTGTTGTTGTCTCTAATAAAAAACTTAAATTAAAAAAAAAAAAAGTTCATTCATAAATAAATAAATAAATAAATAAATAAAAATACTGTCTCCTATGGGACAAGTGTTAAACTACTCAGAGTGTTTAGGTTTGCAAGCACACTGTGCCCCTGGGATTGCAAGCTAATTTTGAAAGGTTAACTTTCCTAGGATATAGAAAGATGGACTCAGGACCAATGGGTTATGTGCTCCCCCGCTAGCAGATGGAGACGGAGTCAGGTTTCAAAGCTGACGTCACCTAAGATACACCCCTGCAGTGACCTCAGCCATTCAGTATCTCTTTGTCTCCTAGCAGATGTGGATTGTGTTATCCCCACACCAGCATTGGTGTTTAGTGGGATTGCAGTACTAGTTTGAAGAAGAAATGTACCTTTAAATTGGAGAAAGATCGAACCCCCACTCTCCTGTGGTGATACCTAAAGCTCCCCCCCCAGTTGAGAATTCCTGAGGCGATTTCCGAGATCCCTCAGAGGTGTGTGCCTTGGTCCAGTAGCCGGTTCTCAGCGTGGGCTTTGCTGCTGAAGCAGCTGAAAGGCAGCAGGTGCAGGAAGCCAAGCGCGGCAGTGATGGCCTAAGACCTCTCCCCTCACAGCTGGAGATCATCTCTGTACTCAGCTGGTAAGCACTGAGCCCAGGTAAGTAAAGAAGAACTCCTTCGATTCAGAGACTTGGAAGGGCTTCGGTAAGTCTTTCCTCTGGTCTCCTTGCTTGGCGTGCCGTACTGACGATGTTCCCGATCCTGTTAGGGCAAGGGAAGGGGTTTCCGAGCGGGTTGAGCAGCCCCCCCGATTGGCTAGGCCCCGCTTCAGGCTCGGTGGGCACTCCACGTGGCAGGCCGCGGCGGTGCCATCTTGCACACGGTTTGGTGTGGCACCAATTTCCCCCATCGATCATTGGTATGCGCATACCAGTGCACATAACCGCGTGCATACCTGGGTGCATGAGTGCACACATATATATTCGTGCACAACCGGACACGTATACTTACGTGCGTCGGGGTGGATTTGTGCATGCTTGAGTCCAAGCGCTAGCCGGCTGAACGCACAAGCTACAGTAAACTATGGCTCCAGCAACAAAGAAGCACAAACAACACTCTTTGTGCTGCCTGCTATATTAGGGCTGCATAGTCTGACCTAGAATCCTTCCTGTGTCAGCACTGTGAGGAAGCCCAGGGAGGGCTGGACTCTCAGAACTTCTCCAAGCCTAGCCCCTCCCAAGCCCAGCCCCTCCCAGTCAGCCACGACCTTATCTGATATCACCCGGATCTGAGCAATCCCGGGACTGTGTCCTCCTCTGGCGAGGGCAGTTCAGCGGCGCCTACCCCAGTTCCTCCTGGGCTAGGTATGGACCCGGTGACCTTTCTTGGGTAGCATCCTTTCAGGGCCTTCAAGCTTTTGTTCTGGGGGATTCACCGGCTGCCCCTGCCCAGTCTGAGCCCCAGCTAGGAAGGCCATGTCCTCCCAGCCCTATCAGCATACCTCGGGACATGCCTCACCTCACCAAGGGTATCCCTGATAGGGACCCAGATACCATGGACAATGAAGGAGATGCAGACTCATTAGAGGATGGGGAAATCCCTCCAGGCCTGGAGCCATACCGGACCATGCTACGGCTTTTCCACAGAGATGAAATGCCGGCCCTGGTCTCCCAGACCCTCAATACTCTGGGAGTTCCCAGCATGGACCCTATGTTGGAACCAAAGAAGAATCCCATCCTGGTGTCTTTTCGGAAAGCCTCTTGCTATTTCTTGATGCTGGAAGCCATCCAGGAGTTGATTGACCTGGAGTGGGATGCCCTGGAAGCCAGCTTTAAAGGAGGTCAGGTCTTGGAGGCCTTGTACTCTCTGGACTCGGCAGCCAAAGAACACCTGCATTTCCTGAAAGTGGATGACCTGATCTGTGCTATTTCGTAGCAAACAACTATCCCAGTAGAGGGAGGAGCAGCCTTGAAGGATGCACATGGTAGGCGACTGGAGTCCACCCTTAAGCAAGCCTTTGACGCAACAGCAATGACACTGCAGATCGCTTCCTGTTGCACCCTGATGGCTCGCTTGTGTCTGCTTCTCTCGAAAAAGAGAGAGAGGTACTCACTGGAGCGTAGTGCAAGCGTCTTCCTGGCAATGAAGATGGTGGGACCAAAGGTCCGTGGTGCAGGATACACTGGACTGGTAGGCCCTCAAGGATCGAGTACCTGATAGTACAGAAGATCCTGAGATCCTGAAATAAAGAGAGAGACTCCCGAGGAGCGGTTGCCAAGTTAGTAGAAACCCCGAAGGGTAGTTGGAAGTGAGAGGCCCCCAAGGAGCAGGTGCCTAGAGCTTCATCAGGAGTGAGATTCCCCGGAGGGTAGCGAGGCGTCTAAGCGAGCAGCTTAGAGCGGTCAGAGTAGCTAAACTGAAGTCCTTGCTAACTCAGTAGGTAGCATGGCGGAGGCTTAAATACCCGGAGGTATTGACATCATGCAGTGGGGACGCCCCTGAGGTTCTCGCCATGATGTGTACATAGGCATAGGCAACGTGCACGCCCTAAGAGGCCATGGGAAGGAGCATGGCGGACTGGGATGCCCATGCTGTGTGGAGATGCCAAGGGTTTCGGCACTCGGCACCGGAGGCAGCCATCTTGCCCAAGGAGGAGGAAAAGGGAAGAAAAGAGGTAAGGCAAAGCGGTCGCAGCTGTCTGCGACCGACGGACGCAACAATAGCTGTGGCTGTAAAATTGTTCAGCGGATGCGACCTCTAATGCAAAACTCACAAAAATGCCCTTTAGGGGATCCCTCCTATTCGGATACGAATTGGAAATGCTGGCCAGTAAGTGGGATGAATCTCCAATATCGCAGCTACTGGAAGATTTATTTAAGAGGTTTTTATATACCGATGCTCATGAAAAATCATATCACGTCGGTTTACATATAACTTTAGTTGGAATTACAATAAACAGGGGATTTTAACCTGGAGAAACAACTCTAGAGAGAGTCACAAACAAGGATAGAGGTGGAGAAAGAGTAATAGCGTTAATAACATTAACATTAAGGTAACAACAACGATAACTGTGTTAAATAATGCGGTAAGGTGTAAAGAGTCTTATGGCGTGCTTCAGTTCTTCAGGGAAACGCTTGGCTGAAGAGCCAAGATAAAAAGAGGTTGCAGCACTCCTCACCCATGAGGGGTTGGGCCAGAGGCTCCCAGCACTTCTGGCCCTACAGAAACTCATCATTTCAGACATCTCGACACTTGGGAAGGTCTCGGTCCTTTCGGAGCCGACAACCAAAAAGAGGAACTGGTTTGGGCTCAGGTTTGAAGCGAACTTCCCAATGAGATTTGGCTGACCCATCCATGGGACGAGGAAATAGGGGGCTGACTATCCCTCTTCTATCAGCAGTGGGTCAAGATCACCTCAGACAAATGGGTACTGGACATCATACAAGAAGGATATGCTGTGGAATTTCGCAGCATCCCTCGGGACATGTTCAAGATGTCACCTTGCCACTCCCAGCACAAAATACTGGCAATGGAATCCTCATTAATGAGGTTCCTCAGTTTGTGGACTATAACCCTGATACCTACACCCCAGGAAAATATGGGGCGTTAATCCATCTATTTCATCGTACCCAAGAAGGACGGTTCATTTCGCCCCATCCTGGACCTCAAGAGCACCAATCGTCATCTGCGGATAATTCACTTCTGCATGGAAACTCTTCACTCCGTCATAATGGCCAAACAACCGAGAGCGTTCTTAACCTCCCTGGACCTCTCAGAGGCCTACCTTCATATCCCAATCCAACAAGATCACCAGCATTTCCTACGCTTTGCGGTACTGGGCTGCCATTATTAGTTCCAGGTGTTGCCCTTCGGCTTGGCAACCACCCCCAGAACGTTCTCCAAAATTATGGTGGTCGTGGCAGCGGCACTGAGGAAAGAAGGGATCCTGGTGCACCTTTACTTAGACGACTGGCTGCTCCGGGTGAAGTCATTGAAGAGAGCCTCCAGGTGACCAGCAGGGTGAGGTTCCTGCTTCAGGAAATCAGTTGGGTCATTAACATGGACAAGAGCAGCCTCAAGCCCTCCCAGTCCTTAGAGTACCTGGGAGTTCGGTTCAACACCAAGCAGGACAAAGTCTTCCCCCCCTCCCTTGAGGATAAGATAACATGTGCCAAGTGCGTCAGTTGACGAACACAATGCGCCCAGGGTGTGGAACTATCTGCAGTTCCTCGGCCTGATGGCGTCAACCCTGGAGGTAGTACCATGGGGAGAGCACACAATTAGCCACTCCAATACTCCCTGCAGTCACATTGGAACCCACTGTCTCAAGACTACTCGATTTGCCTCCACATACTGATGGAAGTATGTTCTCGGCTCCAGTGGTGGCTACAGGAAATTCATCTAACCAAGGGTGTAAGCCTGTCCCCTCCATACTGGTTAGTCCTTATGATGGACGTGAGCCTCCAAGGGTGGGGAGCTGTCAGGAATTGACAACCCGGCGCGGTGGAACATAAACCACCTGGAAGCCCAAGCTGTCAGAATAGCATGTCTGCAATTCAGCCACAGGCTCCAGGGATAGGCAGTCCGCGTGATGTCGGACAACGCAACAACAGTATCCTGCATCAGCTGCCAGGGAGGAACCAAAAGCCACCAAGTGTCTCTGGAAATAGACCCCCTTATGGAATGGGTGGAGTTAAATCTACAAGAGATCTCAGCCTCCCATATCACAGGAAAAGACATCAGAGCAGACTTTCTCAGCAGGGAGAATCTGGATCCAGGCGAAGGGGCGTTGTCAACCAGAGCTTCCAGCCTCTAGTAGATTGCTGGGGCTTCCCATCCATCGACCAACTGGCCATATCTCAGAATGTGAAGGTCCCCCGATTCTTCAGTCGCCGAAGAGATCAGCACTCCCAAGGGATCGACGCCCTTGTCCAGACCTGGCTAGAGAAGGACTTACTATACGCCTTCCCTTTGTGGTCTCTGTTGGGCAAGGTCATTTGCAAGACAGAACGCCACAGAGGATTAGTCCTTCTGGTGGCCCCGGATTGGCCCAGAAGCTCGTGTTATGCAGACATAAGGAGGCTACTGGTGGAGAGCCCCCTATGCCTCCCCCCACACAGGGACCTTCTCCAACAGGGTCCAATCCTTCAAGAGGACCCAACTCTGTTTTGTCTTTCAGTCTGGCCCTTGAGAGGGCTCGCCTGATGAAGCATGGATATTCGGTGGCAGTAATCACCACCTTGCTCTGCACGCGGAAGTTCTCGACGTCCTTAGCGTATGTACGGATCTGGAGAATATTTGAGGCCTGGTACGAGGAACGCGGGGTGCCCCCTCAGCCGACCAAGATCCCCATAATTCTGGAGTTTTTACAGGACAGCCTGAACCAAAGGGTTGTCCCTCAACTCCTTGAAGGTCCAGGTGGTGGCTCTCTCCTGTTTCAGGAGCGAAGTGAACAGAGCCCGCCTGTCAACACATCCAGACTTGGCCCGTTTCCTAAAAGGGATTAAACATCTCCGACCACCCTTAAAGTGGCCGGAGCCCCTATGGAACCTCAATGTAGTATTGGACTTTTTAACAGGGTCTTCCTTTCAGCCGCTGCACAGTCTGTTTCTATGCCTGTTAACACTGAAGACTGTATTCTTGGTGGAGATATGCTCGGCTCATCGCATCTTTGAACTACTGGTGCTTTCTTGTCGGGAGCCATTCCTCTAGTTTACTCCAGGAACATTACACAGCTTGTCAAGGTAGTCTTGCCAAAGGTAGTCTTAGAGTTTCACCTGAACCAATCCATTTCCTTACTGTCCCTAGAAAGATGCAAGGACACGGAAGACTACTGCCTGCTGCGCCACTTAAATGTCAGTAGGCTTTTAGTACGGTATTGGGAGCATTCAGAACTGGTGTGCAAGATAGACCGCTTGTTTGTTCTTCACGGTGGAAGGAAACAAGGTGAAGTGGTTTTGTGAGTTACCATAGCTCACTGGATCAAGGAAGTGATCATGGGAGCTTATGTAGAGGCAGGGAAGCCTTTACCCCTTCAGGTAAAATCTCATTCCACTAGGGCTCAGGCAGTATCCTGGGTGGAAGCTAAGCTACTGTCTCCCGTTAACATCTGTCGAGCAGCAATGTGGTCTGCCTTACACACCTTCTCCAGGTTCTATCGCCTGGACGTCCAGGCCCGAGAGGACGCAGCCTTTGCGAGGATGGTGCTAACCGGACTGCGAGCAGCCTTCCACCCCATTCGGGAGTAGCTTTTGTACATCCCATTGGTCCTGAGTCCATCTGACTGCACACTAAGAAATGGAGAAATTACTTAGCTGATAATTTTGTTTTCCTTTCTGTAGACAGATGGACTCAGCTGGCCATGAATGATACCAAGGAATCGCCCTTGAGGTGAATCTCTGTTCCAAGAGGTTATGGGTAAGTCGTCGCCCTATCTCTAGATCAGGGCACCTATAACATTGCTGGAATTCAGCACTTATGTTTGGTTGAGTACAGTTATGGTCACCAGTTTTTTAAACAAGTTTCTAATCAAGTTATATCCAAATGTTATTCAATAGTATGTCCACGATGGCTTTTGAAGAGAATACTGAAGAGCTGAGGTCACTGCAGGGGTGTATCTAGGGTGACAATAGCTTTGAAACCTGACTCTGTCTCCATCTGCTAGTAGGAGGGAGCATATAACCCATTGTTCCTGAGTCCATCTGTCTACACTAAGGTAAATGAAATTATCAGGTAAGTAATTTCTCCATTCCTGCAGAATTTTCCTATGCATATTCAGGCCAGCAAGGGAGCGCAGAGACTTTGTAGTCGCATACTTTGAACTTCTGTTGAAGCAGGGACAAACGTCCCTGCATGCATTCTCCCTTCCCTTCCCTAACCCTGCCCCTTTTCCTCACAGGTAAAAGTAGGTGTGCTGTTCACACTGGGGGGGGAGGGGAAGCAATAATCAGACAAGTTTCTTGCCTGGCTAAACACTCATTTAGCCACATAAAATGTCTTGAAAATGACCCTCTTACCGTACAAAAGATTGCATCTTGTGCCGGGTGGTGCAAAGGTGCTCCATAAAAAGTCAGTAAATTCTGTGAGTGATGTCTCTTATAGCATAAGAGATGGCATCTTGTACTCCCAGCCTGCAAGGGCTCAGGGCAAGAAATAAATCACCAGAAAATCAATATATTTTATTCAAAATTACTCAGCATTCTACCAGTGGTTCATTAAAATGAAAAACTTCTTAAGTATGCAGAGCAGAATGGGTGTTAAATCGTGTCTCCCATTCATAGAAATGAAACATAGAAATGACGGCAGAAGACGACCAAATGGCCCATCCAGTCTGCCCAGCAAGCTTCGCACTTTTTTTTTTTTTCCCTCATACTTATCTGTTTCTCTTGGCTCTTCGTAATCTTTTGGTTCTATTTCTCTTCCACCCACACCATTAATGTAGAGAGCAGTGTTGGAACTGCATCTAAGTGAAATATCTAGCTTAATTAGTTAGGGGTAGTAACCGCTGCAATAAGCAAGCTACACCCATGCTTATTTGTTTACCCAGACTATGTAATTCAGTCCTTGTTGGTTGTCTGTATATAGATCCATTTTTCTTCATTCCTCCTGCTGTTGAAGCAGAGAGCTATGCTGGATATGCGTGAAGTATCAGTCTTTCTCCCCTGCCATTGAAGCAGAGAGCTATGCTGGATATGCGTGAAGTATCGGTCTTTCTCCCTGACTCTGTGTACTTCCTGCCAGCCTTTTTCATGCACACCTGCCCCTCTGCTATTCAGCAACAGAGTCCAGATCAAGACCCAGGAAGGCTCATATGCAGCTACGTTTGGGACTAAGTTTTGAGACTAATAGTCTTAAAACTTTGGAAACCATTTTCACACTTGAGAAAGCCAACAAAATACTTAAGTTCAGCACAAAATGAGCAACTTTGGGCCCATTTAAGTCTGCAGTATTTTAACTCTGCAATTACTTTTTCTTAACTCTGCAAAATATTTGTTCTTTTTCTGTAGCAAGCATTTATTGCAACTGCTGCCCTGTAAGGCATACTATTTCCTTATGTTGTCCAAGGAAGGACACTCCTTCCTTCTTGTACTTCTTGACATCTCGGCTGCATTTGACACGGTGAATCACTCCATCCTCCTCAAACTACTTACAGACATTGGGATAACAGGAACAGCATTCAAATGGTTCGACTCTTTCCTCAATAACAGAGGATACAAAGTAAAAATCAATAACAAAGAGTCTCTTCGCATCAACTCCACAAGAGGTATACCTCAGGGCTCTTCCCTGTCACCCACACTCTTCAATATATACCTGCTCCCCCTCTGTCAGCTGCTCACGAAGCTAAAATTTAAACACTATCTATACGCAGACGACGTTCAAATCCTGATCCCGATACCAGAATCCCTCTCAAAAACACTTAAATTCTGGGACAACTGTCTTCAAGACATCAACCACCTCCTAACGAACCTAAACCTAGTGCTGAACACATCTAAGACGGAACTGCTCCTTATTTCTCCCAACCTCAGTGAGAACCTTCACCTGTCCCACACCAACACCCTGGTCAGCCAAGCAAGAAATCTCGGCGTTATAATTGATAACCAGCTAAATCTAAAGAGGTTCATCAACCTCACAACTAAGGACTGCTTCTTCAAACTTCAGGTGCTAAAGAGACTCAAACCGCTTCTGTATTTCCAGGACTTCAGATCAGTACTCCAAGCCATCATTTTTTCCAAATTAGACTATTACAATTCAATTCTACTAGGTCTTCCCGCCTCTTCCACCAAACCGCTTCAAATGCTGCAAAACTCGGCTGCCAGAATCTTATCAAACGCCAACAGAAGAGACCACATCACACCTATCCTAAAAAATCTGCATTGGCTTCCTATAAGCTTCAGAATCTTACACAAATGTCTCACCATCATTCACAAATCAGTTTACAATCAAACCCCTATCGATATCCAATACCCACTCACTCTACACACGTCCCTAAGACCGATCAGAGAAGCCTACAGGGAATCGCTTCACCCCCCCTCCCCCAGCCAAATCCACACTCCACTCAGCCACCAAAGAGAGAGCCTTCTCGACAGCGGCACCTAACATTTGGAATGCTATGCCCTCTGACCTTAGACAAGAACCCTGTCTATTGACCTTCAGAAAAAAAGTGAAGACTTGGCTATTCCAACAAGCCTTCCCTTAATCTGGGACCTCCCCATCTACAGGCTCACTCCAAGGCCCTCTAGTCATCGCATCCCCTTTACCGCGTTTGTAAATATTGTTGTATTGATATGTTTAGTTCAGAATTCCTCTGCCATTGGCTCCTCTTATTCCCAGTTTGAGTACCCCTGTTTTATTGTAACTTTCGTTTATTCTTGGCTATGTTAATGTTACTTCCCTATGTTCCATGTAAACTGATATGATTTGATCTGTATCATGAATGTCGGTATATAAAAGCACTAAATAAATACATAAATAAATGGTAACGTGCCTTCCCTGGACAGTAAACAGCAGCAGTTTGAGCACAGGGAGATAAAGTGGTTTTCCCTGTACGTACCAGGATCAATCCAGACTGCTGGGTTATGCCTCCCTTCCAGTCAGAGAAAAAGCTGAAAAGCACCCCTAGATATACCGGTGTACCACCTGCGATCCTTCAGTATCTCTCTGACTCCAGCAGATGCAAGAGAGCATAACCTGCAGTCCTGATCCTTGTCAAATTTTACAGATATATATATATTGTTTATGACCAGGTTTGGTTTTTGACTATTGACTAGATCAACTTAAAAAAAAAAAAGATTTAGTAAATGAATTTTGGGCTGTCTAGTAAACTTTCCCTGTACGTACCCGGATCAGTCCAGACCGTGGGTTGAGCCTCCTGTCCAGCAGATGAAGACAGACTAAAACTGAAAGGGTATCCTATATCAGGACAGAGCCTACCCTGCAGCCCTTCAGTATTTGTCTGTCTCTAGCAGATGGATCAGCTCAACCCGCGGTCTCCTGATCTTGGCTAGTTTAGCCATATTTCCAGTTTGTGTACTTATCCTAGTGGATCAAGCAAGTACTTTTCTTGGTTCTGGTTAAAAAAAAAAAAAGGAATTCGCTCTGTTTTTTATTCTTTGGAGACAGCATTGTCTCCATGCTCTTGAGGGGCTTAGGGGGGGCTTGGCCCCTTGTGTTTTCTTTCAACATAGCCTAAGCCCCAGTTCCCGGTGCTCCTATAGGGGGTGAAACTGGTGGTCCAGTCACTCCCCTTGTACCTGGCTGCCCTTAAGTGTTAAGGAGATTTCTCTCCTGTCAGTGCCTTTAGGGTACACACACACTTTTGCCTGCTTTCCGTTTAAAAAAAAAAAAAGGATAAAGTAAAAACAAAAAAATTAAGTCTCCCCACAAACCCATTATTTTTACCTCGGGGGTGCAGAGGTTCTTTGTCGCCAGCAGTCGGGCGCTCAGAGAGGAGCGTGCAGGATTCAGTCCTCTGCCTCTGCTCCTCCTGGCAGCGAAGGGGGGCCTTATCAGCTGTTTTTCTCTGTGACTGTGGCTCCTCTTCACTGAGAATGCCGTGATCACACTGCAGCCTAGCCTGTGGGGAGCCCTCGACGCGATTTTCGCGCGAGGGGCTATGTTCTGCGTGTCTGCCAGGTGGGGAAAGCCCCTCCCAGGCAGTGCAGTCAAATCCAGCCCGAGGTCGATCTTCCAGGCGCGTGGCCAGGCCGTTCCCGGGTTGGCAAACCGCGGGAACGGCAGCCATTTTGGGAGTTTTAGCAGCTCCTGATTCGGGGCTGCTCGGCGCAGGGGATGAAGATTTTTTTAGATCTCCCCCCGATTTGAGCCCCGTGCGACCCCAGGACGTGGTCCCTGACCCCCCCCCCTGCAAGTCTAGGCCTCGTTTTTCATCGGAATTTGTGCTCCAGCTTGCAGGAAGAGAAGGACCCCTCCCCAGGTCCCCCGCCAGCCAAGCTTCCGCGGTTGGACCCTCCGCTCACCCCTGTGGCTCCGGATCCACAGGGGGCTGTCAGGGTGCGGGTGGTCCCGGCCCCCCCCCCCCCCCCCCGTCCGGACCCTCCGGCGCCTTTGGGGACCCCGGATCCAAATGTGGATTTAGTGGGGATGCTTCTTCCTCTCGAAGGGGATGATCCCAGGGTTCTCTGTTTGTTTCAGAAGGAGGAGTTGGAACCCATCATTCCTTTTGTCCTCCAGGAGTTAGGAATTGAGGGTCCCCCAGCGGATACTCTTACAGGAGCACTGCCTAAGCACATGGACCCGGTCCTGGCGGGACTCCGGGCCCAGGCTTCTGCCTTTCCTTGTCACCCTATGCTCAAATTGCTACTCCTCTGGGAATGGGAAGCTCCCGAGGCGGGACTTTGTGTAGGGAGAGCCATGGACAAGTTTTATCTGCTCCCGGAGGACTGCCTGGAACTGCTGAAAATTCCCATGGTGGATTCTTCAGTCTCCGCTATGACCAAGCACACAACTATTCCGGTGGTGGGGGCTACGGCCTTGAAGGATGCACAGGATCGCAAACTCGAATTCCATCTTAAGCGTATCTTCAAGGTACTGGCATTGGGAGTTCGGGCGACTATTTGCAGTAGTCTCATGCAGCGGGCCGGCCTTAGGTGGGTTCAGCAATTACTCGGCATGCAGGACCTTCCCCTTGCGGAGGCGGAGCAGGCTGAAAGGTTGGATGGTGTTATTGAGTATGGGGCAGACACTCTGTACGATCTTCTCTGCGTCTAGGCGAAAGCAATGGCCTTGGCGGTTTTGGCCAGACGGCTCTTCTGGTTACACATTGGTCAACGTACCCGGCGTCTAAGGCGCAATTGGGCACTTTGCCTTTTAAGGGTAAGTTGCTTTTTGGCGAGGACCTTGAGCAGCTCATTAATTCCTTGGGTGAGAACAAGGAGGACTGCTCCCAGAGGACTGCTCCCGGAGGACCGACCGAAACAGTCTCGAGCTTTTGTGCCTTCCCGGTCCCGTTTTCAGGGCCAACATCGATATGCGGCTCGGGAGCATGGTACTTCTTCTCGGGGTTATCCTTCGCGGTCTCAGTCTTGGTCTCAGCCCTTTCGCGGTCGTTGGCCCTTCCCTGAAGGGGCACCTCAGCGTACCACCCCGAAGCCCACTTCCCAATGAGATTCGGTCAACCCATTCCTCAGTCCCCAATCTAGGGGGTCGTCTCTCCCTATTCTTCGAGGAATGGGTCAAGATCACGTCAGACCAGTGGGTCCTCGAGATTATCTGAGACGGTTATGCTTTAGAGTTTTTTCGAGATCTGCCGGACCTCTATGTAGTCTCTCCATGCGGACGTCTAAAGCGTGATGCTGGGCTCAAACCCTTGCCATGCTTCAAAAGCTGGGAGCCATTATCCCAGTCCCAGAGGCGGAGCTTGGCGCCGGCCAGTCTTCCATCTACTTCGTCGTCCCAAAGAAGGAAGGTTCCTTCTGCCCGATCTTAAACCTCAAGAGGGTCAACCCGGCCCTCAAGGTACCTCATTTTCGTATGGAGACCCTGAGGGCGGTCATTGCAGCTGTTCATCCCGGTGAATACCTGGCCTCTCTCGACTTAACAGAGGCATTCTTACACATCCCGATTCGCCCCGCACACCAGACGTATCTCCGCTTCCACGTTCTGGGCCAGCATTTTCAGTTCCGGGCGCTTCCCTTCGATCTAGCCACCACGCTGCGCACCTTCACCAAGGTCATGGTGGTGGTGGCAGCGACTCTCCGACGGGAGGGAGGCTTAGTCCATCCTTATCTGGACGACTGGCTCATGCGAGCCAAATCAGAAATCCTCTGCAGACAGGCAGTCAGCTGGGTTTTAGCTCTTCTTACCTCTCTCGGGTGGATAGTAAACTTTCCCAAGAGCCATCTCCAGCCTTCCCAGGTGTTGGAATTTCTGGGGACGCGCTTCGATACTCGGGTCGGAAAAGTGTTTCTGCCCCGTGCTTGAGCATTCAAGCTCGTCGACCAGATACGCAACCTTATCTCCCGCTCCCGATGGCGTGGGACTACCTCCAGATCCTGGGGACTATGGCCTCCACCATCGACCTTGTCCCCTGGGCTTTTGCGCATATGCGTCCGTTACAGAGAGCTTTGCTATCCCGATGGCAACCGGTGTCGGAACAGTTTCAAATAGTTCTCCGGCTTTCGGCCTCTATCATCGCCGACATACAGTGGTGGCTTTCGCTTCCGCATCTTCTGAAGGGAATGCCTCTTCGGACTCCACAGTGGATCATAGTCACCACGGATGCTAGTCTCTCCGGCTCGGGGGCAGTCTGCCAGTCTCAGATCACTCAGGGTTATTGGTCCCCGGTCCAAGCCCGCTGGCACATCAATCAGCTGGAAGCCCGGGCAGTACGCCTAGCTCTACAGGAGTTTTTACCTCTGCTCCAAGGCAAGGCGGTGAGGGTCCTCTCTGACAACTCCACGACGGTAGCTTATATCAACCGGCAGGGGGGCAAGCGGAGTCGCTTAGTGGCTCTGGAAGCCAGCCGACTTCTTGCCTGGGCGGAGTGACATCTGGATTGTCTAGCCACCTCCCACATAGCGGGCAAGGAGAATGTGCAGGCCGATTTCCTCAGTTGCCAGCGTCTCGATCCAGGAGAGTGGGAGCTCTCGGACGAAGCCATGACCTTGATCATCAACAGGTGGGGCCCTCCGCACCTGGACCTCATGGCGACTTTAACCAACTCCAAAGCCAACAGGTTCTTCAGCCATTGGAGGGAGCACTGTTCGGAGGGAGTGGATGCCCTCGCTTTCCCTTGGCCATCGGATGTCCTCCTTTATGTGTTTCCTCTGTGGCCTCTCGTGGGAAAAGTTCTCCAAAGAATAGAACTCCACAAGGGATCGGTCATCCTGGTAGCTCCCGAATGGCCCTGCAGGCCATGGTTCGCGGATCTGGTCAATCTGGCGTCGGATGGCCCTCTGCGTCTCGGCCATCTTCCTCGTCTATTACAGCAGGGTCCCGTATTTTTCAACCAGGCGGATCGCTTTTGTGTAGCGGCCTGGCTTTTGAACGGCGACGGCTGAGGCATAAAGGCTATAAGGAAGAGGTGATTACCACCCTCCTGCGGGCGCATAATCCATCTACTTCGTTAGCTTATGTCCGCATTTGGAAGGTCTCTGAGAATGTCTATGCTGACTCGGGTGTCTCGGCACGTTCGGCACCGGTCTCCGTGGTCCTTCCTTCAAAAGGGCCTTTCCAAGGGTCTGTCCTTCAATTCGTTGCGTGTCCAAGTGTCCGCTCTCGGTTCTCTTCTCGGTCGTGTAGAAGGGCACCCCTTGGCGTCTCACCCGGACGTTGCTCAGTTCTTGGAGGGCGCCAAACACTTGAGAAACCCCCCTCTGACCCACATGTCCGTCCTGGAATCTCAATTTAGTTCTCCAGGCTCTCTGTGTGGCTCCATTCCAACCTCTCCATCAGGCTCTGCTAAAGGACCTTACGCTTAAGGCGGTTTTCTTAGTTTCTATTTGTTCCGCTTGTCAGGTTTCAGAGATTCAGGCGCTGTCCTGTCAGGAGTTTTTTCTGTTTTTTGGATTCGGGAGTCTCTCTCAAAACGGTTCCTTCCTTTTTGCTGAAGGTCGTTTCTTCTTTCCATGTTAATCAGTCTGTGGAGCTTCCGGCATTCTCTGCGGAGGATGTTGCGGGTCCCGATGGGGGCAATCTTCGCCGGCTTGATGTGAAACGAATGTTACTCCATTATCTCCAAGTCACCAATGAGTTTTGACTCTCCGATCATCTTTTTGTCCTTTGGAGTGGTCCAAATAGGGGAAAACAGGCTTCTCGGACTACTGTTGCTCAGTGGCTGAAAGAAGCGATTGCCTCGGCTTATATTTGCCAAGGCCTGTCCGTTCCTGAGGGCTTGAAGGCTCACTCCTTGCATTCTCAGGCTACTTCATGGCCGGAGAGTCAGTCAGTTTCTCCGCAAGAAATCTGCAAGGCCGCTACATGGACATCCCTGCATACTTTTGCTCGGCATTATCGTCTAGACCTGCATGCCCCAGTTTTTGGTTCATTTGGGCGGCAGATGCTTCGAGCAGGACTGTCTCGGTCCCACCCGGTTTAGGGAAGCTTTGGTACATCCCACGGTCTGGATTGATCCGGGTACGTACAGGGAAAGGAAAATTAGTTCTTACCTGTTAATTTTCATTCCTGTAGTACCACGGATCAGTCCAGACACGCTTCCCTGGTTTTTCTTCCTTTTCTGCCGTCCACTCAAAGCTCTTCCTACAGGTCTCTGGATGACTCTCACCTATCATTATCTTAAGGACACCGGAAGCATCTATATGATGTCCAAGGATAAGCAAGAGCACTATTTTACAGAGTCCATTCCTTGTTCATAATTGTTTCGTCTGTTACTCTTTTGAGTTGTGTTACTTGCTTGATCTCTTTACTGGGTTATCTTAGTTCTTTTCTGCTTTGACAATGGTTATACTGAAGGGCTGCAGGGTAGGCTCTGTCCTGATATAGGATAACCTTTTCAGTTTTGGTCTGTCTCCAATTGCTGGACAGGAGGCTCAACCCACGGTCTGGACTGATCCGTGGTACTACAGGAACGAAAATTAACAGGTAAGAACTAATTTTCTTTTTCTAGGGGCAGGCAAGGCAGGGCATTGCCCTAAAGCCTTTATTCCCAGAGACTAATAGCTTGCCCGGTGAGCTGGGGGGAGTATTTACCGGTGGGCCGGTCACTCTCTCCCCTCTAGACTGGACCAGAGAAGTACAATTCCTCTGGTGACACTATTTCTATACTAGACCAGAGAAGTATAATTCCTCTGGTGGGTGTTCATACTAATTGTACAGGGAGGTTTAGATTTTTCCCCTGTCAGTGGCTGAGAAAAAAAAAAAATAGAGGAGAGTTTTATTGAAAAAGAGAAGGAATTTAGGCACAAACCTTCTGCTCACTCAGCCCTAGCCTGTCGCGATCTCCCGGGCCTCCGGAGGGGGTGGAATTTCTTCACCCGGCTGCTTGCTCACATTTTCACGTGCTTTCATGCCGCGTGGGTCGACTTGTGGGGCATGTGGAGAGCCGTCGACACGGCTTAGGCGAGGGTCTCTGCTCCCGGTGTATTCCCAGGGGTGAGGGACCTTCGCGGAGGCCGATTTCGGGGCAGAGCTCTGCTTCTCCGTGATCGCGTGGCTCTTCTAGCGCTCCGGCAGCCAAGAGACAGAGGCCTGGCACGTCCCTGCTCGGCATGGGAGCGGGTGCCGATGCAGATCAGGTCTGGGGGGGTGATGATATCCCTCCTTGTCGGCATTAAGTCCTCAACGACCCCGCGATTCGCAGCCTGACTCGGCCCCACCCTCAATTTTACCACCGGGGGGGGGCCTTAAAGAAACAACACCCCTTTTCATCGCAATTTGTATTGCTGCTGCATAGAGCATATATGGAGGCTGAGGCTGACTTAGATAATCCAGTTGCTCCTCCGGTTAGATTTTTGAGACCTGCTATGGACCTGGGGGGTGCTGGGCCAAGACTTTCTCACACAGCTCCGGTTCCAGAGCTCCCCATGCCCTCGGTGCCTGCGGATCCTGATGGTTGGTTCCGCATCACTTGCTCCGGGGTGTGGACCTGGAAACTCCCCAATGGATCATAGTCACAACAGACGCCAGCCTGACAGGTTGGGGAGCAGTCTGTCAATCTCGGTCCACGCAGGGCCAGTGGTCCCCTATACAAGCCCAGAGGTCCATAAATCATTTGGAAACCAGGGTGGTTTGTTTAGCGCTGCACCAATTTCTGCCACTTGTCCGACACCGAGCGGTCCAGATCCTCTCAGAAAATGCAACCACCGTAGCTTACATAAACCGTCAGGGAGGTACCCGGTGTCGACCGGTAGCCTCCGAAGTGGACCAGTTGATGGCCTGGGCAGAATGCCATCTGTCCCGCATAGCGGCGTCTTATATAGCTAGAGTGGACAACATTCAGGCGGATTTTCTCAGCAGGCAGTGGCTAGACCCCGGAGAATAGGAACTGTCCGAAGAAGCGATGCAGCTTGTAACACGCCGGTGGGGAATCCCTCGGCTGGACTTGATGGCGACTCGCCTAAACGCCAAAGCGGCTCGTTTTTTCAGTCGAAAAAGGGAGCACGGGTCAGAAGGAGTGGATGCTCTGGTACTACCGTGGCCTCTCAACATTCTCCTATACGTGTTTCCTCTATGGCCTTTGGTGGGAAAGGTTCTACGGCGCATAGAATCTCACCGAGGGCCAGTTATTCTGGTGGCTCCAGAGTGGCCGAGAAGGCCGTAGTTTGCGGATCTGATCAACCTAAAGGTAGAAGGTCCTTTATGTCTGAGCCATCTACTGAATCTTCTGCGCCAGAGTCCAGTATTTTTCGAACAGGCGGATCGCTTTTGTCTAGCGGCTTGGCTTATGAGAGGCAGCAATTGAGAAAGAAAGGCTATCCGGAGGCAGTGATTACTACCCTTCTGAGAGCACGAAAGACGTCTATTTCTATTACCTATGTTATTTATTTAAAAAATTTTCTCTACCGTCGTTAAGTTAAATACCATCACCACAGTTTACAGAAGGGCACGATAAAGAGAAATATGGGTGGTATAGATGGTAACAATTTAAAATAATAAACTAGGTGTGTAAGTTAAACCTGATTGTTAGAGTGTGGAAAGTGTTTGATTCCTGGTGTAGTGGGTTGAAGGTGTCCCCACGGCAGGCCACGATAGTTCACATTCTTGCCTTCCTTCAGGACGGCTTGAAGAAAAGCTTGGCGTATAGTTCACTCTGAGTCCAGGTAGTGATGTTAGGCTGCTTAAGAGGTAAGATTGCGGGGTCCTCTATCGCGGGTCATCCGGATGTTGTTCGTTTTTTGAGGGGAGGTAAACATTTGCACCCGCCGGTGCAGGCCGTTTGTCCTTCATGGAGTCTGAATTTGGTGCTCCATGGACTTTGTGGTTCTCCGTTTGAGCCTATCAAGCGGGCCACGTTGAAGGATTTAACTCTTAAAACGTTTTTTCTCGTGGCTATCTGTTCGGCTAGACGCATCTCCGAACTCCAGGCTTTGTCATGTAGGGAGCCATTCTTACGAATTTCGGACTCTGGAGTCTCGCTTCGGACTGTGCCTTCTTTTCTGCCAAAGGTGGTCTCGGCGTTTCATGTCAACCAATCTGTGGAGTTACCAGCTTTTCCAGAGGTGGATAAGAGTTCACCTCAGGGACAGGATATGCGGAGGTTGGACGTTCGACTGATTCTTCTGCGGTATTTGGAGGTGACTAATTCTTTTCAGCCGTCTGATCATCTCTTTGTCTTATGGAGCAGTCCAAAGAAAGGATGTAAGACTTCTAAGACCACCATTGCCCGATGGCTAAAGGATGCTATTGCTTCAACGTACATTTGTCACGGGCGTCCGGTACCAGATGGGCTTAAGGCTCATTCTATCAGATCGCAAGCAGAGTCATGGGCCGAGAGCCAATGTGTTTCACATCAAGAAATCTGCAGGGCTGCTACTTGGAAATCGTTGCACACTTTGCTAGGCACTACCGACTAGATGTCCGGGCCCCGGATGTCGATTCCTTTGACAGCAGTGTGCTTCGAGCGGGACTCTCTGGGTCCCACCCCGTTTAGGGCAGCTTGGGTATATCCCAGCAGTCTGGACTGATCCTGGTACGTACAGGGAAAGGAAAATTGGTTCTTACCTGCTAATTTTCGTTCCTGTAGTACCAAGGTTCAGTCCAGACGCCCGCCCAGAGAGGATTTGTCCAGGAGAGTCCGCTCAGTTGTTTTCTATTTGCAGATCTTGGCGCTTTGACAGTTTTGTACGCGTACTTATACATAGTTTTTGCTGTTTCTTGTTTATAAAAAAAAATAATACATAACTGAAAGTAATAGGGCAGTTTGCTTTACTTGATCTAGTCATTGGTTTTTACATTCATTCTGCTTTGATATTGATTATACTGAAGGATCGCAGGTGGCACACGGTCTATCTAGGGTGTGCTTTTCTGCTTTTCTCTGACTCCATCTGCTGGAAGGAAGACACAACCCAGCAGTCTGGACTGATCCTTGGTACTACAGGACTGAAAATTAGCAGGTAAGAACCAATTTCCTTTGCTGCAAATCAGCCAGTGAGTGGGGTGGAAAGGGGTTAATGGAAAGAGGGTGTGCTCAGGAGTCATGGTGCCCAGAGGCTTATCAGTTTCTGTGCGGAGGGGAGGGGGGGGCTCTGTGAATTGGTTAATATACCAGTATTGCGTGCTTTTCCCTTGCAGTTCCAGATAAGGAACCAGAGAATGTGGGCATTGAGGTGCTGAACCGCAGTGCCATTAAGGTCACTTGGTCTCCCTTGCCTAAGAAGCACATCCATGGACATCTTGGTGGTTACAAGGTGAGTGATTGGAAACTTCAAAAAAAAAATGCAGAGAATCTAGGAAACTGAAAATACATTTTACTGTGAAACAGGAATGGCACGACCTGGCCTTCCATCTTTTTTTTTTTATCTCCCCTCCTTAGGTATCTTACTGGATCGAACCTAGAACCGGGGCCCATGGCAAGTCAAACTTGCATTCTCACAGAATCAAGCCTGATATCTTCATTGTCCATGGGGACCAGCACCATGCCACTATCCAGGGCCTGGAGCCATTCAGCCACTACTCCCTTGAGGTCCGGGTCTTTAACGGCAAGGGGGATGGACCTCCCAGCCCAGCCAAGTCCTTCCGCACTCCTGAAGGAGGTGAGAACCCCCTTCTCCTTTCATCAGTTGGACTCATGATTGGGATTTGGAGTGTTGCAGCCACTGACATGACCATCAGGAAGCATGTGTGGGAGACTTTTAGGAGGAGCCCTGAAAGCAGCACATTTAGAGTTCATGGAAGGGTCATTGGATGGCTCACCAGCATTGTTCTTTTCGCTAGGGCATCTACGGACTTGTAGTTCTTGACTTTTTGCCAGAGACAGAATAGCTGTAAAACCAAGATTTCCTAGCATGTAGCCAGATGGTCTCAGGACCAATGGGTTATACTCCCCTGCCAGCAGATGGAGACGGAGTAAGATTTCAAAGCTGATGTCACTCTACATAAAAACAAGATTGGTTCCCTGTACGTACCCGGATCAGTCCAGACTCCTGGGTCCTCACCGTGATAAGACAAGGCTACTCTTTAGGTTTTGCACGTCGCCTTCGGGACCTGTTTCTGATCTCTCCATGCAGTTATGAAGAGAAGCGGAGGGCAGTACAAGACATGTTGCAGCGCCTTCTTCAGCTAGGTGCCATTGTGCCAGTTCCTCCAGCAGAACGAAGAAAAGGGCATTATTCCATTTACTTCGTAGTACCCAAGAAAGAGGGGGCCTTCCGGCCCATTCTAGATTTGAAGCAAATAAACAGATGCCTTCTAGTGCCCCGTTTTTGCATGGAGACTCTACGGTCCGTTATTAACATGTCTTTACCGCCCTCCGCTTCTCTTCATAACCGCATGGAGAGATCAGAAATTGGTCCCAAAGGCGATGTGCAAAATCTAAAGCATAGCCTTTTCTTATCACGGTGGGGAGGACTCAGGAGTCTGGACTGATCCGTGGTACTACAGGAACAAAAATTATCAGGTAAGAACTAATTTTCCTTCAGCCTCTCTCTGAGAACCTTGAGCCATCTGGGTCACCCTATACTAGTGGATGACTTCAATAAGATAATACCTGCAGCAGTAGGGATATAAACAGCCTCCCACCAATACAAAATGTAACAAGAGATCAGCATGTAACGGGAGGTTGTGACTTACTAGCTGTGGGCGCTAATTCCTTCCCGTGATGTAAAGTGGGGAAGTGTTTACATGGTTTCTTTTTCCTTTTCAGTGCCTGGGGAGCCGGCCTTCTTGAACCTGGAGCTGGTCTCAGACACGTCATTGACTCTGCTCTGGGGCGAACCCCGCAAGCCCAACGGCCACATCACAGGCTACTTCCTCCAGTACCAGCCCAGTAAGTTCACGTTCAAAGGGTGTGGGGTTGCTGGGCCTGGTCCATTGAGTACATTGGAATTCAGGCCTATCATTCTTGTCAGGGAAAACCAAAGAATACAAATCCCCAAGTGCACTGAAATGCCTCCTGACTAATGGCCAGTTGTTTGAGCAGTCTTCTTTTGCATTTGGTGTGTTATTTCCTCCCTCACTGCAGCTCCTGAATATCAGATGTGTCACTTCCTCCCTGCTAGGCCTCATTTCATCTCCTCTCTGCTGCATGTCTTGTAAAGGGATTACCAGAAATGGACCAGGACATTTCCCAGAGAACTAAAACACACATCAAAAACGTAAATTATTTTTTTATATTAATTTTTTAGCTCCTCTTTTGGCACCAGGGAAGACCTCCCTTTCTCCCTTCTTCCAGAGATGGGTGAGCCAGATGAGCAGGCAGTCCTCACAAAAAACAAACTTTTCAACCTATATATTTTTTATTTTCTCTAAAGACAAGCGGGGTCACCAATTCACACAAGTTGGTCACATGACTGCGCTCAGCACCAAATGGACAACTATTCCAGAGCTTTCTGAAAGGACCTCAAGGCCCTTACTGCACAAGCATAGGATTTCTTGCATTGCTTCACCTCTGCAGTTCCCCTCAGTTGCTTTTTTCCCACCAGTGATGTCAGACATCAAAGAGCTTTTCCCCCAGCTGTTTGGCTATTTTTTGCCTTACTTCTTTCTTGTGCTCAGAATCTCTTTTGGCTTCAAGGTTAGGATTTTTGTCACTTTTTCGTTGTCAGCCAAGCCAGCACGCAGAATTTTTTTCTTCTCTCCTTTCCAGTAGTTAAGCAGTCTCTTTAGCTACTTTTTTTAACTTTTCGATCATCTGTAGTTAAAATTATTTTTTAATTTCATTTTGCTGCATTGTGCTCCTCAAGTCTTTAGAGAAGCAGACCAACAGCTTCAAATTCCCTGTACATACCCGGATCAGCCCAGGCTGCTGGGTTATGCCTTCCTTCCAGCAGATGGAGACAGAGAAAAACTTGAAGGACACCCCTGTAAGTAGGATGCGCCACCTACAGCCCCTTCAGTATTTCTCTGTCTCCAGCAGATGAAGGTGGCAGAACCTGCAGTCCTGGCTAATTGACTCTAAACAAGAAAAAAAAAAAGAGTGGCAGTCACAGGAGTCCTTTAAATTTGTTTGGCTGAAACAAAGTTTCAAAAAAAAAAAAAAAAAGAGCCGGGCCTCCCGAGGAGCAGAGTCATTTCTCCTCGGTGGTAGGCCTGCCGTGTGCTTTGCCCTTCACTCCAGTGTACCAGGAGCAGCAGCCAGTGAGTGACTGGGGGGGGGGGATTTACCGGTGGGCTGGTCCCTCCCCCCCGGCCCAGAGACAACCGCGGGTTGTGCTCTGGTGAGGCCAACGCGAATTAAAAAAGAAAATAGAATTGGAACGCATTGTTTTTTGCAGCTGCGCTGCTCTTATTCAGCCTTCCGGGCTCTGGGGTTTATTTTCGCAGCCTCCCCTCCTTGTTAGGGAAGCAGACCAACAGCTTCAAAATATGCCCCAGGTGTAAATAAAAGATGTCCATTACAACTGTTTGAAAATGTCTGAGATGAGGCCCTAGTGCTTCTGGTTGCAGTATTTGAGCAAGAATGTTGCCCCAAGCAGTTTGGGCTTGGAAGGTCAGGCTGAAGCCTTATCTTGCTGAGAAGGAAAAGTTAGCTCTGTGAAACTGGTGCTGAATGCTCAGTACATGATGGACTAGGGAAACATGGAAACATATGAACGTGACAGCAAAAAAAGAACATACAACCTATCTAGTCTGCCCATCCTGCCAACTAAATCAGCCTTACAATCCATGCTTTTTTGAATTCAGATACTGCTCTTCTCCCAGGACGGTAGTCCTCACATATGGGTGACATCATCAGATGGAGCCCTGTCACAGAATACTTTTGTCAAAGTTTCTAGAACTTTGATTGGCACACTGAGCATGCCCAGCATGTCACTAACCCTGTAGCCACCAGGAATCCCTCTTCATTCTCTTTTTTTCCACGCAGCAGTTGCTTCGCGGTTAGGAGCTCTGTGTGAATTTACCTCACACTTTTCCTCACAGAAAAACTCGAAGTTTATCTTCTCCTTATACCCTAAACCGGGTCCCCCATCGCACTTTGTATCCTCCGACATTTGTTAAGTTTTTTCCCCGTGTTTCTGGTCAGCTCCGTCAAAATACCTACTGGTGCCCGACGGTCACTGACTGTGCGTCCGCCCCCTTTTCGATGGCGACCGGGTTTAGAAAATACCCTGAGTGTCCAAGGACCTTGTACTTAATGGACCCGCACAGTGTGTGCGTTTTGTGCTTAGGACACTCGCATGATGTTCGTCGGTGCCCGAGTTGTGCACAAATGACTCCCAAAGGCCACCGGACTCGACTGGATAAGATGGAGCATTTGTTTGCTTCCAAAACCTCTGCTCCATAGACTCCAGTCCATGTTCCGCCGGCCGGAGAGGGCCCATCACTTCTAAGATGCCTCGCAAGGAGTATGGTGGAGCGGGTGTCACCGACACCTTCAAAGGCATCAGCATCATCATCCTCGGTGCTGGGGAAAGACTGGACTGAGCACCGTGGGAAGCACCGACGCGGGTCTCCACCTAGTGCCGGCACTGATACCACAGTGGCATCGGAATCCATCGAGCCACCTGCGAAAAAAGCCCGGAGGGAGGAGCACCCATACTCCTCCAGACCCGAGGCCCCAAGGCGTTCCCCACCAATACTGGTGCCAGATTCTGAACCTCCACAGACCCCTGTGGAGTTTTCAGTTACGCCTAGCCTGCCGCCTACCCCAGCTGCCGAGCCATCCATGCCGGCTTTACGGGAGGAATTGGACCACATGGTCCAAGAGGCAGTGCAGAATGCCCTTCGGACATTCCAGTTGCCACCGGTGTTGGCCCCCATACCGACATCGGATTTGGCACCCTTGATGTTTGCACCGCTCCTTGAGCGCCTAAATACGCTTATCGATGCCTTTCCGACTCTGCTCATGCCACCGAGCACGCTGGCATCGAGTTGGCCATCGAGGCCTCCATCGATACCGATTCCTATATCGGGTTCCTCGGAGGAGGAAGAGGCAGTTTCCGGCCCAATCCCCACAAAGGATCCACCGAGGCCGGAACCCATGCCAAGGCCATTGGGGATCTCGGTGCCTAAACACACCGCTTCGGTGCCCTCGATGCCACCACAATCAATATCCATCGATGCCTTTTCGCCCTCGAGGCTTAGGCATCTCTCCTTCTTCGGGAGGTCCACTGGGGAAAGGTGAAACTCCCTATAATCCATGGGTAGATGTCTCCTCAGATGATTCCTCTCAGACTTCTGAGTACTTTCTCTCAGATCCTTCACCCCCGGAAGAAAGGCGACGCTCACCTCCAGAGGACCTCTCCTTTGCCAGTTTCGTCAAGATGATGTCTGAAACTATACCTTTTCCTCTGCTAATGGAGGAAGATGCGCGCCATAACATGTTGGAGATCTTACAATTTGTAGGTGCTCCAAAGGAAATAATGGCAGTAGCAGTGCACAATATTCTTCTTGAACTCTTGCACCGAATGTGGGAGCACCCAAGTATTGTACCTTCAGTCAATAAAAAGGCAGATGGTACATACTTGGTGCAACAAGCCCCAGGATTTCAAAAAAGCTAGTTGCCCCACCATTCTGTTGTGGTGGAGTCAGCTCAAAAGAAGGCTAAACAAATACGTCCACATTCCTCTATACCTCCTGGTAAGGAACAGAAGACATTGGACGCAGAGTATTTCAAGGGTCCATGCTGATAGCACGTATAGCTGCCTATCAATTATACATGACCCAATATAATAGGAATCTATGGAAGCAAGTCCAAGATTTCTCAGACACTTTACCACATCGTACAAAAAGGATTGGAAGCAAGAAAACATGAGGGCAGAGCTGCTTATGACTCTTTTGAAACAGCATCTAGAGTCTCTGCAGTGGTCATCAGTGCTAGACGCCAGGCCTGGCTCAAGACCTGACCTCCGCCCAGAGGTACAGGATAAACTTGCGGATCTCCCCTGTACAGGAGATAACCTATTCGGGGATAAAATCCAAGACACAGTAGCTCAGTTAAAGATCACAATGAGACTCTGCATCAACTGTCAACTATCACCCCAGATATTCCCTCAGCAGCGCGAAGAGGCTCACGTAAGGATATTAGAAGGCAGTATTACCGGCCACACAGATATTATCCCCCTGCAGCCAGGGCTCGGCCATTTCAAACCTCTCATAGATGGCATTCACGCCAAGTAAAACCTGCAAGAGCGCAGCCCACTCCGCAAACTACTTCTGCGTCTGGATTTTGACTTCTTTCCAGAGAGCAGCAGCCACCCCACGTTAATATCAAAACCAAATATACCAGTAGGAGGCCACCTCTGTCACTTCGCAACCAATTGGCATCCAATCACGACGGGCCAGTGGGTACTATCCATCATAACCCATGGCTATCGTCTAAATTTTTCTGCTGTACCCCCGGATTCCCCACCCATTCCAGCGTGGATCCAGGATGATCACAGAGTACTTCTCGCGTCAGAGATCTCGACCCTTCTGTCTGCCAGAGCCATGGAACTAGTTCCTTCCACTCAGAGGGCAAGAGGGTTCTACTCCCATACCTTTTAATCACCAAAAAGACCGGTAGCCTACGACCCATTCTGGAACTTCGTGCCTTAAACAAATTTCTTCGTGCCACCACGAAATATCGTGGAAGTGCTGTTAGCGCCAGCGATGCCTTCCCCAGTGGCAGTACAAACTGCCCCGATGTTCCGGGAAGAAGTGACTAATTTAGTCCAGCAGGCAGTCGTTGAGGCGATGAAGACTTTGCAGCCTCCGACACCGCCACCGGTGTGTACTGTGCCACCGGCATCGGCATCGACTAAGGAGCCATCGATGTTTCAGCCTTTGCTGACTAGAATCGATGCCTTACTACAGGTTTTCCCACCAGCACCAACGGCACCGACTTCATCGTCTCAACAATCGATGTCGATTCCCCTGTCGATGACTCCGGCCACTATGGCTCTCAGATCATCGGGGGATGACAGAGAAGACTCCAATTTCACCCCAGGACCATCGGGGCTCCATCGGGCTCAATCCCCTCGAAAACACTCGATGCCTTTCCAAGAATCATCGATGACTATTCACTCAGGTCCATCGGGGGACTTAAGACATCGAATTACATCGATGTCACCGATGCAACTCGATTCCCCATCGATGCCTTCTCATCCAGCAGTATCAAAACACATTCCCACGAAGGCTGCATTCAAATCCAAGCATCATGTCCATCCTGAAGACATTGAGGCTTCTTCTCATACTCTCTACACACCTTGGAAGGATGTGGAAACTGACTCTGATTCAGATGAACTTCAGTCAGAGCCCTCTCCACCGGAGGAGAGAAAGAAGTCCCCTCCTGAGGACCTGTCATTTACCAATTTTATTAAAGAAATGGCAGACACTATCCCATCTGAACTAGTCTCTGAGGAGGACACTAGACATAAGGCTCTAGAAGTCCTACAATTTGTGGATGCGCCCAAGGAAATCATGGCTATTCCAATACATCAAGTTCTCCTGGAATTGCAGCAGCGAATGTGGGAACATCCTTGCTCCATCTCTGCAGTCAACCAAAGGACAGATACCACATATCTCGTCCAACAAGCTCCAGGATTCCAAAAATCCCAACTACCTCACCATTCGGTAGTGGTCGAATCCGCTCAAAAGAAAGCTAGGAAGCAAAAGCCTCATTCCTCTGTTCCACCTGGGAAAGAACAACGTTTCTTAGATATTTTGGGCAAGAAAATATATCAAGGTTCCATGCTGGTATCACGTATCGCTGCATACCAATTGTATATGACGCAGTACCAGCGGAATTTATGGAAGCATGTACAGGATATTGTGGAAAATCTCCTTCAACACCAGTCACCTTTAACCACATTAGTGGAAAAGGGATTAGAATCGGGAAAATATGAGGTGAGGGCAGCCTATGATGTTTTTGAGACATCATCACGTTTATCTGCCACTGCAATAAATGCAAGAAGATGGGCCTGGCTTAAGGCGTCTGACCTTCGACAGGAGGTCCAGGAATGGCTTGCAGATCTCCCTTGCGTGGGAGACCATCTTTTCGGGGAAAAGATTCAGGTGACGGTTTCTCAGCTGAAAGACCATCACGAGACTCTCCGTCAACTATCCAGATTACCATCTGATCTAACATCTACGCTAAGACGCCCATCACGCAGAGACTCGAGGAGACCTTTTTACAGACCAAGAAGGTACTACCCTCCTTCATCTTCTACACGTGCCTACCGTCCCCCTCAGAGAGGACGTTCTCGTCAACCGAAGCAGCAAAAGACCCAGCCACCTCCTCAAACTGGGCTAGCGGCAGGCTTTTGAACCGTGCCTAGAAAACAGCAGCCTTCTTCTCAACCCCATGCACTTCTTACCAGTAGGGGGTCAACTTCATTACTTCCAACACTAATGGAGTCTCATTACAAAAGACCAATGGGTATTGGCCATACTAAATCGGGGATATCGTCTAAAATTCACTATGATACCCCCCAAATTCTTCCCCCATTCCACTTTGGTCAAACATTCTCATGACATCTCATCTTCAACTAGAACTCTCTACTTTGCTGACTGCCAGGGCTATCAAACCAGTTCCCCGGTCTCAGCAAGGAAAGGGGTTCTACTCCCGCTATTTCCTCATTCCAAAGAAAACGGGGGGCCTTCACCCTATTTTAGACCTCCGAAATCTCAACAAATTTCTACAAAAAGAAAAATTTCGGATGGTATCTCTAGGAACCATCCTTCCATTACTTCAAAAGGGAGATTGGCTCTGTTCTCTAGACCTTCAAGACACTTACGCTCACATACCAATTGCCACCCAACATCGCAAATACCTACGATTTGTAGTGGGAAAGAAACATTACCAGTACCGTGTCCTGCCATTCGGACTGGCTTCGGCTCCTCGAGTCTTCACAAAATGCCTAGCAGTAGTAGCTGCACATTTAAGAAAAAACAGCAT
Source organism: Rhinatrema bivittatum (assembly GCF_901001135.1). Taxonomy (NCBI): domain Eukaryota; kingdom Metazoa; phylum Chordata; class Amphibia; order Gymnophiona; family Rhinatrematidae; genus Rhinatrema; species Rhinatrema bivittatum. The sequence continues at coordinate 499,484,925 of NC_042615.1, read as the reverse complement.
TCATGTTTTTCCATACCTAGATGATTGGCTAATCAGAAGCCCATCCAGACAGGGTGCTCTCTCTGCTCTGGAAACCACAATAACTCTACTACACTCTCTGGGATTTCTCATCAACTATCCAAAATCCCACCTCCAACCGTCTCAACTCCTCACATTCATTGGAGCAGACCTCGACACCACAGTGGCGAAGGCTTCCCTTCCAGATGAACGTGCAAAACATTTGGCATATCTAGCAAACAGTATTATTCATCACCAGTTTGCATCTGCCCATCAAATTCTAGTACTACTAGGCCACATGGCTTCCACAGTACATGTCACTCCTATGGCAAAGTTAGCCATGAGAAGAACTCAATGGACTCTAAAATCTCAATGGATACAAGCCATCCAACCACTATCATCCATAATTCAAATCACCAATCAGTTACGTCTCTCGCTCCACTGGTGGACGAATCACGCAGCATTGAAAGCTGGTCTCCCATTCCAACCGGCAAATCTGCAAGTCATCTTGACTACAGATGCCTCCAACCTGGGATGGGGAGCTCACGTCAACAACCTTCAAACACAAGGGACGTGGACTCCACTCGAAAAGAAATATCAAATAAACTTCTTGGAGCTGCGAGCAATGAGATATGCTCTTTATGCCTTCAAAGACTGCCTCTCAAACAACACTGCTGATACAAACCGACAACACAGTGGCAATGTGGTACATAAACAAACAAGGTGGCCCGGGCTCTTATCTCCTCTGCCTAGAAGCGGTGCAGATTTGGGCTTGGGCTCTACAGCATTCCATACACCTCCGAGCCACTTATCTAGCGGGCATCAAAAATATCCTAGCGGACAATCTCAGTCGACATTTCAATCCCCACGAATGGTCATTGGACCCACGTGTAGCGAGCAAAATCTTTCAACGCTGGGGTCACCCAACCATAGACCTCTTTGTGTCCACACTGAACCACAAAGTGGAAAGGTTCTGCTCCCTCCACGGACGTCGACAAGCATTTCCCAGGGACGCATTTGCTCGCCCCTGGAACACAGGTCTTCTATATGCATATCCTCCCATACCGCTCATAGCGAAGACTCTCGTGAAGCTACAACAGGACAGAGGAACAATGAGCCTCATAGCCCCATACTGGCCTCGACAAGTATGGTTCCCCATACTCCTCGACCTCTCGATCTCACAACCAATCCGCCTGGGCACAGAGCCCACTCTCATCACTCAGAATCAGGGCAAGTTGCGTCATCCCAACCTGCAAACTCTTGCCCTCACAGCTTGGATGTTGAAAGCTTAATTCTGCAACCACTTAATCTTTCAGCGCAAGTCTCTAAAGTTCTAGTAGCGTCACGAAAACCTTCCACACGTAAATCCTACCAGTTTAAATGGACTAGGTTTACCAATTGGTGCACAAAAAGGGATATAGAACCTTTCTCCTGCCCCACTTCTTCTTTGCTAGATTACCTATACTACCTGCCAGATTCTGGACTCCAGACATCCTCAGTACGGGTTCACCTAAGCGCCATAGCGGCATACCACAAGGGAATAGGGGATGTACCAATAACAGCACAACCCCTAGGGAGTCGATTTATGAGAGGCTTACTTCACCTTAAGCCTCCCATACGACCACCGGTCACTGAATGGGACCTAAATTTAGTACTAACAAGGCTCATGCACTCACCGTTCGAGCCTCTGCAATCTTGTGAAGAAAAATTCCTTGCATGGAAAGTACTTTTCTTAGTAGCCATTACATCGGCTAGAAGGGTCAGTGAGTTACAAGCCCTCGTCACTTACTCGCCCTACACAAGGCTCTTGAATGACAGAGTAGTCCTTCGCACTCACCCAAAATTCTTACCAAAAATAGTAACAGAATTTCACATTAATCAGTCAATTGTCTTGCCTATTTTCTTTCCAAGACCTCACTCTCACCAAGGAGAGAGAGTCTTACACACATTAGACTGCAAACGTGCATTAGCTTTTTATCTGAACCGCATGGCAGCCCATAGGAAATCTTTCGACAAAAATAGACCAGGAGTAGCGGTAGGAAAACAGACTCTCTCCAACTAGCTAGCAGACTGTATCGCATTCTGTTATCAAGTAGCAAATGTCCCTCTCCAGGGGCGAGTAAAAGCACACTCGGTAAGAGCCATGTCCACATCAGTAGCACACTGTCGTTCAGTGCCCATTCTAGACATTTGTAAAGCTGCAACATGGACTTCTCTTCACACCTTTGCAGCTCATTACTGTTTGGACAAAGAAGGACGACAAGATGCCGCCTATGGACAATCTGTCTTAAAGAACTTATTTTCTGTATAACTCCAACTCCTTCCACTTCCATCCTGCTGTGTTTTCAGGCTGCCTCATTCTTTCCAGCAGTACACCAGTTGTTGTGCTCGTTGCACATGTTGTATGCTGTTGGTACAATATAAGAATGACTCAGCCTGTAGCTTGCTAATCACCCATATGTGAGGACTATCATCCTTTTTGTCCTGGGATAAAGCAATATTGCTTACCTTGTAATAGCTGTTATCCCAGGACAGCAGGATGTAGTCCTCACAGAACCCACCCGCCACCCCGCGGAGTTGGGTCCGATACGTTTTATTATTTTATCTTTTTAGTTCACGCATATTGCTACAAATGAGACTGAAGGGAGACCCCTGTGGCTGAGAATATCATGGCATGCTGGGCATGCTCAGTGGGCCCACAGTGCCAGCCAAATGTTTCTAGAAACTCTTGTCAGACGTTTTTCCGTGAGGGGGCTCCATCAATGATGTCACCCATATGTAAGGACTACATCCTGCTTTCCTGGGATAACACCTATTACAAGGTAAGCAATATTGCTTTCTCACAAAAAGACTGCAGAAAATCAGTATTTCTGGACAAGTCCTAAATTAGATAAAATCCTTTTTACATAATAAGAATTGAAAATGAGACCTCAATATGGAGAACTATCAAAACCGATGTGCCACGAGGATCCATTTTATCTGTGACCCTGTTCAATATCTATTTAATACCACTATACTTATTATTAGCAGGTCTAGGCCTTCACTATCTACTATATGCGGACGATGCCCGATTCTTCTTTCCCATTGACAGTTCAATAATGCACACATTTACATTTCTAGAAATTTACCTAAATACAATAAACTGCTGGTTATTTGATAATAGACTAACACTGAATATAGATAAAACAGAAATAGTTTATATCACTCGGAAAACAGTATCAGAGCAATTTCCCACTTTTAAATTTGGTTCACACAAAATTCAAATTTTCAGTCTTGCTCGTGATCTTGGAGCACTCTTGGACAGTAAGTCAGCAATGCAGGTTACAATAATCTCTGGTTACTTAAGGGTTTGAAACCATTATTAGAGTTTGAGGACTTCAGAACTGTATTAAAGATACTTTTTTTCTCAAATATAAACTACTGCAGTTCTTAAAACCCTGCCTAGATGTCCCCAGCACACAGTTAAAAGAAGATAATTCAGAGAAAATACAAACATTTATCAACTCTGACTTATGTATCTGGTGTGTAACTTCCTCCTTGACAGACCCCATTTTCTCTCCTCCTCTTTGTACTTCTTATGTAGTCCCATTTCTTCTCATCCAGTAGCACTTCCTGTGTAGTCAGCATGACGCTCCCTACCCATTTCCTCCTTTTTGCACTTCCTGTGTAGTCAATATGTCATTTCCTCCCTACTTGGCCCCATTTCCTCTCCTTCCTGCTGCACTTCCTCTGTATCTGTCAGGTTGCGGCCTCTCCCAGGTCTGATTTCTTCTCTGTTTTTCTGTGCATCCTGTATAATGAACGTGTCACTTCCCTTTGTATGCTGCCAGTGTGTCACTTCCTTCCCATTGCACTTCCTATGTGGCTGGCATGCTACTTCCTCCCTGTTGGGCCTCATTTCTTGACTCCTCTGCTGTGCTTCCTCAATAGCAAACTTGTCAATTTCTCCTTGCTGTTCATGCATAGCTGGCAAGTTGCTTCTTGTCTAGCTGGTGTGTCACTTTTCTCTTGTTGTTCTTCCTGTGCTGTCTGTGTGGCAACTTCTTTCCTGCTCTTCTCCAGTTCTGTCTTTTTTTTATTCCAGTAAACAAGACCCATGCGGGGTTCCTGACCAACATCAACCTTTCGGACCCACATAAGTGGAACTTGACTCTGCATGATCTGGACCCCAAGGCCCTGTACAAGTTCTACCTACGGGCCCTGACAGTGGTGGGTGAAGGGATACCCATCATCATCGAGGGCAGCACAGTGCAAGAAGCAGGTATGTTATTGGTCTTAGAAAAGCTCTTACAAGGCTGATGAAAAGCCCTAGTGCTTCAGTCTTTGCCCTTGAGAGCTTATGACCTTGTTTTATTTATAGAGGGAGATGGCTACTAACTAACCAACATCCTAGGTCACCAGGAAAATGTTAAGTCAACCCTGGCTATGAATATTACTACTACTACTACTTAACACTGGCACTTGTCTCCCATGACATATGTACGTCAAAGCAATAGCATCCTTCAACCATCAGGTAATAATAGTCTTGTAAGCCTTACACCCTTTCTTAGGACCGCTCCATAAGACAAAAAGATGATCCGACAATCGAAAAGCATTAATCACCTCCAAGTACCGCAGAAGAGTCCGGCGGACGTCCAGTCTCCTCAGATCCTGAGCCTGAGGAGAATTCCTATCCACATCTGGAAAGGCCGGTAACTCAACGGACTGGTTGACATGAAACGCTGATACCACCTTTGGCAGAAAAGAAGGCACTGTCCGAAGCAAAACCACAGAGTCCGAAATTCGCAAGAACGGTTCTCTGCAGGAAGCGCTTGAAGCTCCGAAACTCGTCTAGCCGAACAGATAGCCATGAGAAACCCTGTCTTGAGTGTTAAATCTTTCAAAGTAGCCCACTTGATAGGCTCAAAAGGAGAACCGCAGAGCCCACTTAGAACCAAATTCAAACGAAGGACATACCGCCCGCACCGGCGGGTGTAAATGTTTGGCTCCCTTCAAAAAACACGCTACATCTGGATGCCCAGCAATGGAGGTACCATCAACCTTACCTCTTAAACATCCTAACGCCGCTACCTGAACCCGGAGCGAGCTATACGCCAATCCTTTCTTTAAGCCTTCCTGCAAGAATGCAAGAATGTGCACAATCGTGGCCTGACACGGGGACACCTTCAACCCACTGCACCAGGAATCAAAAACCTTCCACACCCGAACATAGGTGAGAGAAGTAGAGGTCTTTCGTGCGCGTAGAAGAGTGGTAATCACTGCCTCTGGATAGCCTTTCTTTCTTAATTGTCTCCTCTCATAAGCCAAGCTGCTACACAAAAGCAAGCTGCCTGATCGAAAAATACTGGATCCTGTCGGAGTAAATTCGGTAGATGACCCAGGCGGGTAAAGGAAGGGCCAACAGACGTCGAACCTAAGACATTAGCTTGCCCATTCTCTCCTGAGGCAAGGAAACCTTGCCTACAGATGTGTCGAAATGGGCTCCCAGAAATTCCAACACCTGGGACGGGACCAGTTGGCTCTTGGCGTAATTGACTACCCAGCCTAGTGAATGCAGGCGGTGTAAAACCAACTGATCCACCATCGAGCAGAGCTCTTCCGATTTTGCTCGAATAAGCCAGTCATCCAGATAGGGATGAACTAATATCCCTTCTTACCGAAGGCACGCTGCCACTACCACCATCACCTTGGTGAAGACTCGGTGAGCCGTCGCCAACCCGAATGGTAGGGCGCGAAACTGGTAATGCTCTCCCAAGACCATGAACCGCAGGAACCTCTGATGTTCATGGATTCCTATGTGAAGGTAAGCTTCCGTCAGATCCAAAGAAGCCAAAAACTCGCCTTTGTGGACAGCCGCAGTGACGGATCTCAACGTCTCCATCCAAAACCGAGGGACTTACATCGCTTTATTGACCTTCTTTAAATCCAATATCGGCCGGAATGAGCCCTCCTTCTTGGGGTCTACGAAGTAAATGGAGTATCGATTGGTCCAACGATCGGCCGGTGGCACAGGGACAATCGCTCCCAGAGTCTTTAACCGAGACAGAGTTTGAAGAATCACCTGTTGCTTTACCTGAGACCCGCAAGGAGACACCAGGAATAGATCCCAAAGCGGGCGAGCAAAATCCAACGCGTAACCGCGATTTATGATATCGAGAACCCACTGGTCTGATGTGACCTTGGCCCATTCCTCGCAAAACAGGGAGAGCCGTCCCCCGATCTCTGGAATGGAGGAATGGGCTGGCGCACCTTCATTGGGGAGCTTTGTTGGAGGTGAAACCGAGAGCGGTTCCGTCGCGCTGAGGCGATCTACCATGAAAGGAATGTGCCCAGGCCTGAGAACTTGTCGATGTTTGCCAAGGAAACAGAAACAGCGCTGACCCCGAAAACGACCCGGGGATGCGCCGAAGGGGCAAGACGGCCTGGGCTTGTCTTCAGGGAGCTTGTAAACCTTGTTGTCCTCTTCACATAAACTGAGAGTTATTTTGCGCACGTCATTATTATTTAACACATGAAATGTATGCTTATACTTTTATAAAATAAGTGTATAAACTATGCAGATCCCCGCAATAAAAAAAAAATGTCCATGCACTGAAACATATGTGCATACTTTTGAGGCAGTGACTATGCGGTATTTTCTAAACTGCAGCTCCTGCTGCACAGTGTACAAAGTACAGGTGTCACTTTAGGCATTCCGACTTATGCGCGTATGTGCTAAGTTATACACGCTATTGAAAATTACCCTCTTCATGTTGTCTTATATATATAAGAGCACTCCTCTGGGGTTCCTCTCTTGTCCTCACTTTAACTATCTTCCCCTCTACTTCCTGTAGAGTTCCCTCCCGTCCTGAATATTTCCTTCCATTCTGCGGACAACTCCACGATTATCCAGTGGACCCCACGGGAGACCCAACGCACCGTGGAGGTCCATATCCGCTACCTGAAGAAAAACGGTAAGGGCCACAGTGGCTGATGGCAACTAAATATAATTACTAGCCTGAAAACAAAAAGCAGTCATTGAGCAGCAATGGAGAAAGCATCACTTAGACTCTTTCTTCTATGGGATGTCGATTTCTGATAATTTGCTGAACCGATTTTAGTGGAGGTTGGGGAGGTGCTATAATTTAGCACTTTGGATAAACTTAGAGAGTGACTTTTCAATTTTCATACAACGGAGGGGATATCTTGACTTTCAAGACTTGGAATATGATCAAGAGCCTGATCTATAGCATTCTTAATAATGCTGTCTGTCTCTCTCCATTTGTTTCTCACTCTCTCTTTCTTTCCCTGTGTCTGTCTCTGTCTCACACTGTCTTTGTCTCTCCCTTTTTCTGTTTCTCTCTCTCCCGGTTCTGTGGTTGTTGACTGTAAATATATTTTCTCTGATGACATGCAGCTGCAGTGAGCTACATGGAAGGTCACAAACTCCGGATTCTTCTAGATCTTTCCTAGCAGGCATATGGGTTTCTCCTAGGATGGTAGTCCTCACACACAGGTGACATCATCAGATGGAGCCCATCACGGAAAACGTTTGTCAACATTTCTAGAAACTTTTTCTGGCACACCAAGCATGCCCAGCATGACACTATCCACATGTCCACACGGGGTCCCCCTTCAGTCTCTTTCTGTACATACTCAGATCATTCCAGACCAGTGGGTTGTGTATCCCTACCAGCAGATGGGGTCAGGGTACAAAAACTTTGGGCACTGCTACATAAAAGAGAGTGCCACCTCAGTATCTCTCTGACTCCAGCAGATGGTAGAGATGCAAACCTGCTGTCTAGGGTTTAGTTTAAAAAAAAAAAGTGTAGTTAGTTTAGATTAGCTGAGCTGAGATTTTGCTCCCTGAGGTGTTAGGCACCATTGCGGGCCATCCCTTCAGTGGAGCCGGGCGTCCAGGAAGTTAGATACCCCTGACTGTGTTTCACCCGCACCCTGCTGGAGGGCCTGATAACCAGAGGCTTCTAGTTCCCTCGGCCTCCGAAGCTGTTCCTGGTTTCCTCTGGTCCTGCTGAGGTTGCCTAAAGTTTTTATTTAAAAAAATAAAAAAGTGATTTCATCAGACCCTAAGTAGCTCCTCGAGTAGGCCTCTGGTCTTAGTCGGGGCCCGGCCGAGACAATGGGTACTGCAGCCCGAGGAGGAGATCGGTCAGTGTCTGGGGCGTGAGGGTTGGCTGTCCGGGGCTCCAGGCGGGTTTTCTGCGCCAGGTCCTCCTCCTTCCCTGTCGGTGCTTCTATAGGGCAGTGTGGTAGGTTTTTCCTTCTTTGCGATCGATTCCCAACATTGTCGCTTTTCGGTAGCTGTCAGTCATCGATTGTTCGCCGGCTTCTTTTTATGGCATCATCTGGTTTTCGCCGATGCCCCCAGTGCCCACGGACCATGTCCTTTACGGATCCGCACGAGGTCTGTATCCTCTGGCTGGGGGCATTGCACGACTTCCAAGGATGCCTTCTTTGCAATCAAATGACCCTCAAAGGTCATCGGGCCCAGTTAGACAAGATGGAGAAGCTCTTTGGATCTAGAAAGTCTGATCCTTCGACTCTGGCATCAGGCTTCTTGACACCCAAGGGCCAGTGGAACTGATGATGGAAGGAGGATAACCAATGGGACAGTGCTATATCAGGGTACAAATTATATCGCAATGATAGGGAGGATCAACTTGGTGGGGGTGTGGCACTTTATGTCTGGTAGGGTATAGAGTCCAACAGGATAAAGATCATACAAGAGAGTAAATGCTCAGTAGAATCTATATAGGTAGAAATCCCATATGTGTTGGGTAAGAGTATAGTGATAGGAGTATACTACCGTCCACCTGGACAAAATGGTCAGACAGATGATGAAATGCTAAGAGAAATCAGGGAAGCAAACCAATTTGGCAGTGCAATAATAATGGGAGATTTCAATTACCCCAATATTGACTGGGTAAATGTAACATCAGGACTTGCTAGAGACATAAAGTTCCTGGATGTAATAAATGATTGCTTCATGGAGCAATTGGTTCAGGAACCAACAAGAGAGGGAGCTATTTTAGATTTAATTCTTAGTGGAACGCAAGATTTGGTGAGAGAAGTAACGGTGGTGGGGCCACTTGGCAACAGTGATCCTAACATGATCAAATTTAAACTAATAACTGGAAGGGGGACAAAAAGTAAATCTGCAGCTCTAACACTAAATTTTAAAAAGGGAAACTTTGATAAAATGAGGAAAATAGTTAGAAAAAAACTGAAAGGTGCAGCGGCAAAGGTTAAAAGTGTTCAACAGGCTTGGACATTGTTTAAAAATACAATCCTAGAGGCTCTGTCCATATGTATTCTGCACATTAAGAAAGGTGGAAGGAAGGCAAAACGATTACCGTCATGGTTAAAAGGTGAGGTGAAAGAGGCTATTTTAGCCAAAAAAACATCCATCAAAAATTGGAAGAAGAATCCATCTGAAGAAAATAGGACAAAACATAAGCATTGTCAAGGTAAGTGTAAAACATTGATAAGACAGGCGAAGAGAGAATTTGAAATGAAGTTGGCCATAGAGGCAAAAACTCATAATAAAAACTTTTTAAAATATATCCAAAGCAAGAAACCTGTGAGGGAGTCGGTTGGACCATTAGATGACAGAGAGGTTAAAGGGGCTCTTAGGGAAGATAAGGCCATTGCAGAAAGACTAAATTAATTCTTTGCCTCCGTGTTTATTAATGAGGATGTTGGGGGGATACCAGTTCCGGAGATGGTTTTCAGGGGTGATGAGTCAGACGAACTGAATAAAATCACTGTGAACCTGGAAGATGTAGTAGGCCATATTGACAAACTAAAGAGTAGCAAATCACCTGGACCGGATAGTATGCATCCTAGGGTTCTGAAGGAACTCAAAAATGAAATTTCTGATCTAGTAGTTTGTAACCTATCTTTAAAATCATCCATTGTACCTGAAACTGGAGGGTGGCCAATGTAACCCCAATATTTAAAAAAGGCTCCAGGGGCGATCCAGGTAACTATAGACCAGTGAGCCTGACTTCAGTGCTGGGAAAAATAGTGGAAACTATTCTCAAGATCAGAATCGTAGAGCATATGGAAAAAGACATGATTTAATGGGACACAGTCAACATGGATTTACCCAAGGGAAATCTTGCCTAACAAATCTGCTTCAATTTTTTGAAGGGGTTAATAAACATGTGGATAAAGGTGAACCGGTAGATGTAGTGCATTTGGATTTTCAGAAAGCGTTTGACAAAGTCCCTCATGAGAGGCTTCTACGAAAACTAAAAAGTCATGGGATAGGAGGCGATGTCCTTTCGTGGATTACAAACTGGTTAAAAGACAGGAAACAGAGAGTAGGATTAAATGGTCAATTTTCTCAGTGGAAAAGAGTAAACAGTGGAGTGCCTCAGGGATCTATACTTGGACCGGTGCTTTTCAATATATATATAAATGATCTGGAAAGGAATACGACGAGTGAGGTTATCAATTTGTGGATGATACAAAATTATTCAGAGTAGTTAAATCACAAGCAGACTGTGATACATCACAGGAGAACCTTGCAAGACTGGAAGATTGGGCATCCAAATGGCAGATGAAATTTAATGTGGACAAGTGCAAGGTGTTGCATATAGGGAAAAATAACTCTTGCTGTAGTTACACGATGTTAGGTTCCATATTAGGAGCTACCACCCAGGAAAAAGATCTAGGCATCATAGTGGATAATACTTTAAAATCGTCGGCTCAGTGTGCTGCAGCAGTCAAAAAAGCAAATAGAATGTTAGGAATTATTAGGAAGGGAATGGTTAATAGAAAGGAAAATGTCATAATGCCTCTATATCGCTCCATGGTGAGACCGCACCTTGAATACTGTGTACAATTCTGGTCGCTGCATCTCAAAAAAGATATACTTGTGATGGAGAAGGTACAGAGAAGGGCAACCAAAATGATAAAGGGAATGGAACAGCTCCCCTATGAGGAAAGGCTGAAGAGGTTAGGGCTGTTCAGCTTGGAGAAGAGACGGCTGAGGGGAGATATGATAGAGATCTTTAAGATCATGAGAGGTCTTGAACGAATAGATGTGACTATTACACTTTCGAATAATAGAAGGACTAGGGGGCATTCCATGAAGTTAGCAAGTAGCACATTTAAGACTAATCGGAGAAAAATTTTTTTCACTCAACGCACAATAAAGCTCTGGAATTTGTTGCCAGAGGATGTGGTTAGTGCAGTTAGTGTAGCTGGGTTCAAAAAAGGTTTGGATAAGTTCTTGGAGGAGAAGTCCATTAATGGCTATTAATCAATTATACTTAGGGAATAGCCACTGCTATTAATTGCATCAGTAGCATGGGTTCTTCTTAGTGTTTGGGTAATTGCCAGGTTCTTGTGGCCTGGTTTTGGCCTCTGTTGGAAACAGGATGCTGGGCTTAATGGACCCTCGGTTTGACCCAGCATGGCAATTTCTTATGTTCTTATGGATGTGGATTCATCGGTGTCTACTCCCCCCACCAGGGCCCTTTCGGGAAAGAGGGGCCGGAGATAGGCCCTTATCGGCATCTTCATCTTTGGCACTGGGGAAAGACCGGGCTGAGCACTGTGGGAAACCTCGGAAGCATTATCACCAGTCACAGTCATCACACGGTACCAGGCTCAGGTCAGCACGAGTGACCACCATGATGCCCCGAAGCGACCCCATGGAGAGGAGGCATCAATCTCTATTGAGCCCGGGAGTCCTAGGCATTCCTCTTCGATATCTGTGCTGGGCACAGAGCTTTCTTTGAGCTCTGGGGAAGCTCCAGTCACGCCTCTTCCTCCTCCTCCATCCGTCCTAACTTCAGCAGATTTTGAGGAGGAGCTGAACCACAGGGTGCAACAGATAGTGCTCCAAGTCCTTTGAACTGCCGGCTCCACCAGTGCCTTCCCCTGTGTCGGAGCCTGCCCCTGCGATGTTAGCACTGCTGCTGGAGCGCCTTGGTGTCCTCTTGGCCATCTTGCCCATGCAGCAGCTACTGGCGCCTGGGGGTCCCTTGATACCCCAGCAGCCACCGGGTCCTCCTCCCTCCAGAGTCAACCCTATTGTGCATTCTTCGGATGAAAACTTTGTTTTGCAGTCGAGGGCACCGTCAGGGACTCTGGTGCCATGCCCAGTTTTGCCTGGTCCGATCCCAGGTTCCTCTGGACCTCAGTGCCCTCGATGTTGTCAGTTCCCCTGTTATCACCAGTCCCTGTGGTGCCCTCAGTGCCACCAGTGCCTTTAACGCCAAAGCCGAGGGGCTTGGGCAGGGGTCCTCCACAAGGGTTCCCAGGGGACTTCAGTGAGGAGGACACTCCATATGATCCCTAGAGGGATGATACCTTGGAGTCTTCTTCAGATGACTAAGGAGACCTTCCCTCGAACCCATCTCCTCCAGATGAGTCATCGGTCCCCACCAGAGGATCTAACCTTTGCAGGCTTTGTGCCGGCTATGGCAGAGTCCATTTCTTTCCAGCTCCTTATGGAGGAGGATGCTTGCCACAAGATGCTGGAAGTTCTCCAGTTTGTTGATGCCCCAAAGGAAGTCTTGGCTATCCCCATCTATGACATTTTTACGTAATTATCCTTTGGATTTGGGAACACCCCATCTCGGTGCCTCTGGTGAACTGGAAGGCAGATGCGGTCTACTTGGTACAGCAGGCCTTGGGGTTTGAGAGGCGTTAGTTCCCGCATCAGTCAGTGGTGATGGAGTCCGCTTTCAAGAAAGCCAAGAGTTCCGGCACCCACACCTCTGCGCCTCCAGGTCGGAAACACCGGGCATTGGTTGCGTTAGGTAGGAAGGTGTACCAGGGTGCTATGCTGATTGCCCGGATTGCTTCCTACCAGCTGTACATGACCCAAAACATTTGTAATCTCTGGAAGCAGGTTCAAGAGTTGTTTGAGCACCTGTCCCAACAACAGCAGGAAGCTTTCATGGCAGTCACCCAGTAAGGCTTGGAGTGTGGCAAACACGAGGTGCGCACACCTACGAAGTGTTTGAAACAGCAGCTAGGGTGGTGGCGGCAGGCATCGGTGCCCATAGAATGGCGTGGCTCAGAGCATTTGAGTTTTTCGGCCGCTGTGCAGTTTTTCCTTGCATTTATTAACCCTGAAAATGGTGTTCCTGGTGGCTATATGCTCGTCTTGTCACATCTCTGAACTACAGGCATTGTCGTGTTAGGAAACATTTCTCCTGATGACTCCAGGAGTGTTACAGCTTCGTACTGTTCCATCCTTCTTGCCCAAGGTAGTCTTGGAGTTTCATTTGAATAAGTCCATTTCGTTGCCATCCCTAGATAAGCACAAGGACGCAGAAGAATACCACCTCCTCCACCATTTGAATGTCAGTAGGCGTTTGGTGTGGTATCTGGAAGTTTCATAACTGGTCCGAAAGACGGACCGCCTGTTGTCCTTCACTGTGGAAGGAAGTAGGGCGACCCGGCTTTGCGGGCTACCATAGCTCGCTGGATTAAGGAGGTGGTCACAGGACCCTATGTGGAGGCAGGAAAGCCATTATGCCTTCATGTTAAAGCTCATTCTACTAGGGATCAGGCAGTCTCATGGGCGGAAGCTAGACTGCTGTCTCCCGTCGACATCTGCCGAGCGGCGACATGGTCCTCCTTGTACACCTTCTTCAGGTTCTATCGCCTGGACGTTCAGGCCCAGGAGGACGCAACCTTTGTAAGGACAGTGTTAACTGGACTGCAGGCATCTGGCTACACACTAGGAAATGGAGAAATTACTTACCTGATAATTTTGTTTTTCTTAGTGTAGACAGATGGACTCAGCATCCTGCCAATGGCAGCCCAAGAACTGTGCCAAGGATTCGCCCATGGAGTGGATATCAATTCCAAGAGTTTACGGGTAAGCTGTCATCCAGTCCCTAGATCAGGGCATCTAAAATCTTACTGGGGTTCAGTGTTTATTGGTTCAGTACAGTTATGGTTATCCGTTTTTAATCAAGTTTTCTGCGATAGTATATGGCTTTTGAAGAGAATACTGAAGAGCTGAGGTCACTGCAGGGTGTATCTAGAGTGACATCAGCTTTAAAACGTGACTGTGTCTCCATCAGCTGGCAGAGGAGCATAAACCCATTGGTCCTGAGTCCATCTGTCTACACTAAGGAAAATGAAATTATCAGGTAAGTAATTTCTTCATTATCTGGCTAAATACCGACTTTTCAATATTTCCCTCACTTATCTGGCTAAATTTTAGATGGATAATTCATTCCCTGTACGTACCCAGATCAGTCCAGACTCCTGGGTTTTGCCTCCCTGCAAGCAGATGGAGACAGAAAGTTTTATTGACACTGTACATAACATAGTTTGCCACCTGCAGTCCCTCAGTATTTGTCTCCAGCAGATGGTATGGTGTAAAACCTATAGTCTGGAGAGAGAGAAAAAAAAAAGATTAAAACACAAGAACATTTCTGGAGCCTGCCAGGGGTTTGTGAGGTCCTGGTGGGACCATCCCCACTGGTTTGAGGTGGATGAGCCGGGGGTTGTTTACCCTTCTGATTGCTCGATCCAGAAGTCCATGGAGTGGACATCTGGTGGTCCAGATCATCTCGTTGGAACCTGCTGGCACTTCTGCACTGCAGGCCCAGTGGAGCAGGGACTTATCTCTTTTATACAGTTTGTCCTAGGCTGGATTGCTAAAGTTTGGTGGTCTAGCTCTTTTCTGATCTGCCATGCAGCCTGTACTCCTGCAACTGGAACTTCTGCATCAAAGGGAATTATTGGTTTCTATGTTTCTTTATTTGTTCTCGGAGAGTAAAAAATAAATAAAAGAGAACAAGGAACTAGTTAAAGGAATCTGCGCAGCATCAGGGTTCCAGGGGGGAGCTACCTTAGCAGCCCAGGGAGCTCAATGATGGGGTTTTTCAGCAGCTTCTCTCAAGAGGACTGACCTGTTCAGAAGCTGTTCAGGCCTTTGATGATTTTCAGTGCCGTATATGGAACGGATCTAGGCCTAAATGGGCCTAGACAGGTAGATTTTAAAAAGCATTGCTGGTGCAGAAACGAGCCCATGCACATGTATGTGGGCTGCATGCAAGCCTCGTGAATTTTAAGAAGCCAGGAAGTTATGCACGTCCACACCTGAGCGCACGTCAAGAATAAGGAGGCAGAAAAGGGGTGGGAATGGGCATCCTGGGGTGGGGCCAAGACTTACGCATATTAACCCCCGAATTATGCAAGGCTGACCATGGCAACGCACGCCTTGTTACCTGCATAACTTTACTACTGGTCCTGATGACGTGCAGGTTTGGAGAGTTTGGGCTAGATTGATTGTGAACACTGGGAGAGAGAGAGAGACTTTTTTTAAAGGGCCAATCTGACACTCTCTATATCTTCCAGTGTAAAGAGGGGTATTTTCAATTCAAGGTGGGTTTTGGGGGGGGGGGGTGTTACATTGGTCTGCCAAGGGTGCAAGGGTCTGTAGACCCTTGTAACACTGCCGCCCCCCCCCCCCCAAAACCCAACCTGAGTTGAAAGTGCCCCTCTTTACAGTGGGAGATAGAGTGTCATTCTCTCTCTTTCGTATGCACATAAAGGCTACACACGTGCAGTAGGGATATTTTTTTTTTTTTAATTTTATTTTTATTGAAGTTTCAATTTCAAATACATTGAAAACAATGTTAACAGAAAATAATTGAAATATAATTAAAGTAAGATCTTATTATCAGAACAAATTTACATAAAGTATTATAGGAATAATTGGGAGAACCACCAATTACTAAGCGGAATCATAGGAAAGGAAAAAAAAATATCCATCATAAACAATTTGTGTGCAACAAATAACTATATTGACCAGTACCTTTGCAGCATTATTAGGAGTGTGAGTCTAAGTATACACGTAAATGGTCTGGGTTAGAAAAAATATATCTGTCATTTTGATGTATTAAAATACACCTACAAGGAAATCTTAAATAATATTTGGCGCCTCTATGAAGCACCTCATTTTTCATGGATAGAAATACTTTTCTTTTCTCCTGTATTCTTTTAGTTATATCCAGAAAAACTCTTATTTGGGCACCATAGCAAAGCTGCATATGTTTCCTAAAGGACTTTCTTAATATATTATCTCTATTCATAGCATGCATAAAAGTCACCAACAAAGTAGCTCTTAATTCAATTTTAGCTTCAAATGACTTTTCCAAGAAATCAGAAAGATTGTCAAAGGCAATATTATCTTGTTCCTCTTGCTGTAAATTTATTTTTCTTCCAGGCAGGTAATATATCTTAGAAATCTCTGGTATATTTGTTTCAGAAAAGTTCAAGATATTAACTAGGTAGCTTTTCAACAGATCTTTTAGGTTTGCTCACCTAGTCTTTGGAAAGTTAAAAAATCTGAGGTTGTTTCTTCTCATCTCATTTTCTAAGAGATCCATCTTCTTCATCATCATACTTTCTGATTTTATAAGATCTACTTGTACATCTTTTATGCCCTTGATTTCAGTTTCCAATTTGCTTAAAGATTTTTCAGCAGCTTGAACTTTATTTTCCAAAATTTGAGTTCCCTCCATATTTCGTTTAACAGCCGTTGTTAAATCATTAATCACGGCACTTATCTTTGTCAATACTTTCCAAATTTCAGAAAGAGTTATTTTCTCCGGCATTTTCATCGGGGGTAACACCACTTGAAACTCAGGCTCCTTGCTGCACTAGGCCATCCATGCCTGCTTCTTTTTGCCGTGCCATGCCATTGTTGTCCCTGGAGCCCTGGCTTAACGTGCTCTCCGAAGTCAATAGGGCTCCCCCTTCTCTTCTCTGGGAGACATCAAGGCAAGGAGATGGTAGAAGCCACGGAGCTGTTTCCCGCTGTTCCATTCCCTCTTCTTCAGAGGCTTTTAGGGCATGGATGGAATTACTGGCGCTCCGGGGCTGAGTGACACCTCCTCGGCCAGGGCGTCGGATGGCCGCTCTCCGTCTCTGACGCCAGCGGCCCCGCTCTCCGGCGTTTGCTGCGCAGAACAGAATGCCTCTCAATTTGCGGTTGTTGCCAAGAGGCATCAGGTGTTGAGGTAAGAACCTCTCGAATCTTAGCTTTCCTTTTCGAATGCGGCATGAAAAAAGCGTAAGGAAATTCAATTAGGAAAGAAAGCTGTAAGGAAAACCTCGGAACTAAGAGGTTCCCGTGCTCACGTTGCGGCAGCCATCTTGGTTCTTCCGCAGTAGGGATATTTTAAATGGTACGCATGTACTTGCATGCACAATATAAAATTAAGCGCATTTGGCATTTATGGACACATGCGCATGCTCCATTTAAAATTTACTTGTGAAGGTGCAGGCAGGCTTTGCTTACCTGCGTGGTAGGCCACGGCAGAGTTTTATTTTTCCCCACGTTCATGTGCATGCATTCTCTCTGCATAGCAGTTGCATGCGCAATGACCTATGTGCGTAAGGCCGTGGCCTAGATTTCAGCACGTAGATATGCAACCTAAATTAGAGTGCATATTTGCACAGCTACTTGAGCACATATTTGTGCAGGTACTTGTTCGCGTACGACTGTGACCTAGTCCTGAGCATATATTTTTGCGCGTCCTGGAAGGATGTGCACGAATGCTTGTGTGGCATTGATGTGCATGCAGGAGGCTGCCTAGAGCCAAAGTTCAGGAGATCAAGGCGCCAGAGGTGAACAGGTCCAAGCGCCTTGCTAACTGTGAGGCTTGCTGTCTGATAGCCATTCAGTCCTCACGCTCTCTCCGTTTGTGTCAGCACTATTTAGATGCTCAAAGTGATTTGACTACTACAGATTTTGCCCATGTTGGGACATCCCCTCAACATTTGGTGTCTCTGCAGGGGGATAGAGTGGAAGGTGAGGCAACTGTCAGTTCTTCTCCTCCCTTGTTCCCAAGGGCTGAAACTTTCCCAAGAGAGAAAGGTTGGAGAGAGCAAGATTTGGCCTGTGGGCTCCGGTATAGATCCATCCTCTTTCTCCTGGGTGGAATGGGCTGCAGACCTTTCTGCAGGAGCACCCAGCAAAGGTGAAGCAAACTACTATGTAGGGATCGCATGCTCGGGCCTCCCATTTATCAGCTCAGCAGGCAAATACAGCAGGGAGGCTGTCCCTGGTAATGTTCAAGGGGGTGTGGATCATGAGACATCAGAGGATTCCGATGGAGAATTAGCTTTCTCACCTCTAGAAGAGGGACAACTTGCATATGATTGAGAGCTTTTTCAGACTCTGCTCAGATTTTTTTTTCTTTTTTCACAGAGATGTCTTGCTGAGTTTGTTGGCTCAGACCCTGAACAATCCTAGAGGTAGATTTTAAAAGGTGCATGCGTGCGTCCATGTGTGCACCAATTTTATAACAGTAAGACAAAATGAGGATCGAATGATGAAAAAGCCCTTTATTAAAATGTGCCCGACTCTGGCCGAGTTTCGCTCTTAAATAGAGCTGCCTCAGGGGCAATCAAATGAAGCAGGATTGAAAAATAACCTGCAGGGCTGGTGACACAGTGTCATACATAGGCTAATCTAGTGCCTATCTGCTGTGTCTTGAAACACTGCTTGCATTAGTGTTGTGCCACAAACCAATTTAAATAACAACGCTCACAAAAGTGGAATAACGATCTAGTACGTTGAGGTACATAAAATTATTCACCTATAGCACTGTAGCTGCAGAGTCTGCCAACAGCGATTCATGCGAAAACAAATTTGTTTTCGCATTGCAAGCAGTGTTTCAAGACATAGCAGATAGGTACTAGATTAGCCTATGTATGACACTGTGTCACCAGCCCTGCAGGTTATTTTTCAATCCTGCTTCATTTGATTGCCCCTGAGGCAGCTCTATTTAAGAGTGAAACTCGGCCAGAGTCAGGCACATTTTAATAAAGGGCTTTTTCATCATTCGATCCTCATTTTGTCTTACTGTTACACAGCCAGCTAGATCGACTACCGCTTTGTTTCTTGGGTCCAATTTTATAACATGCACATGCCGGCGCGCACGTTATAAAATCCATGGGCCATGCGTTCATGCCCACCGGATTTTATAATCCACACACATATGTGTGGGCAGCACACGGGGGGGGGGGGGGCTAATTTTATAAAAGTTCACGGAGCGACAAGATCGGCCCCGTCCCAGTTCCCTACCCCACTACACATACTCCCTCCCTGTTCCCCTATCCTCCCCACTCCTAAATCCTTTTGTCTACATTTTCTTTTTATTATTTTTTTGCTTACTACTTCGTTGGAGCAGAAGCAACTTGCGCGAACGGCGCACTTCCCTGGCACAGCAGCAAATGGCCGCTGTACTGGCTGCCTCCAGCCCCGCCCCCCAGACCGCCCCGTTCCTTTCCTTGGGCTCAGGTGTTATGCACGTGGCCGGGCCCCTTTGAAAATGCGCGTGGCACACGCAAGGCCCAACCACGCACGTAATCGGGGTTTTTTTTTTTTTTTAATTATTTATTTATCATTTTAAGAATGTTACATTCAATAAAAATTCTAATCATTAGTATTGAACATTACAAATCTATACCAAAAAATGGCTAAGGAGCAGTTGAACATAAAAATACAAATCAAATATGAATGAAATATAATTACTTAACCTTATGCCATCTTTGACAAATCAAACTTGAGAGAGATGTGGGAGAAATGACTCATAGGGAGTGCTTTAAACTATATTAATTAGAACAAAGGGCAATATTTTATACTGGATTTACTTTCCATTTACTTTGTTATGACAATGGGGATGATGTTGCTAGTTTACGCTGATCCACAAAGTTTCTTAAATGGTCGGGTAATAGAAAAACAAAGGTTTCGTCTTGCTTTGTAATAAGACATTTGCATGGAAATCTTAAAATAAACTTATAACCTAAAGCAATAACGTCTTGCCGGAAGGCTAAGAAAGCTTTCCGTTTCTGTTGTGTTGATGCAGCTAGGTCTGGGAAAACTTTCATTTCTTTCCCCAGGTAATTGATCGGAAACTTTATAAAATATTTTTTCATAACATTGTTGACATCATTGATTGATGAAAACATTGCCATCAGTGTTCCTCTTTCAATTACCTGTGCCTGGGAATTTTCTAAAAAATTAGTGAGATCACCCTGAAACATTTGATCTTCTGTAGGCGGAATTACATTTCTAGGTTTAGGTAGGAAAAAGCAGTTTATAATTACAGGAGAGTCTTCTAGAACAAACCCCAACGCCTCAGCCAAAAATTTTTTTAAGGAAATTATTGGTGTTTCCCCAATCACTCTGGGGAAATTAATAAATCTTAAGTTGAGGCGTTTTGAGTTGTTTTCGAGACTTTCCAATCGCTTGATAATAGATTCTCTATCTTTTATCACTGCTGTTTGAAAGTCCAAATTTTTCTTTTCATTCTTTTCCAATGATTTTATTTTTTCAGTTGTTTCTTTCATTTGTTTTTGAACTGAGAGGAGATCTCGTTGATTTCCGACATTCATTGCATCAACTTTATTTTCCAACCTCTGAATGTTATTTAAGGTACCAGCCATCATATCCCACAGCATGTCCAAAGTAACCACCTCTGGGCGGGTCATAGGGATAGGAGTTGTCTCCTTGGTCAGTTGTTCCCGTTCGATTTTTGGTGATATGGACAATTCCAAACCACCTATCGCTCCCATAACACATTCAGCCTCTGTAGAAGATTCTGCAGAGGCTTCTCCTATAATCCCATTCCCATTCTGTTGGGCAGGTGGCAGTCCAAGATTTGGACTGAGGGAGGCCTCCTCTGCAGGGCCTGCCAGTCCTCCCTGACTGGCAGGCACACCAGGATCCTCGGTGCCTATCCCATTTATTCCAGCTGATACCATGAATTTAGTGATATCCAATTGGATTGGAGAGGGCAAAGGGAGAGAAGGAAATATTCTCACCTTGCCCCTCCTTTTTGGAGGCATATTGAAAGTCCACTATAATTATTAATTGAAACACTAGATTCTCTATGGTAAATATTGCCTAATTTCCCCCACACAGTTTTTCAAAGGAGTCGTATAGAGAGAGAATGGAAAAAATATTACCTCAAGTCCTTCATTGGAGACGTTCTACGGGGCGGATCCGGGCGAGTACGGGCGAAGCCGGGCAAAGCCGACCATGCGCGCGCCCCTTAGGCGCGTGCGGCTTTGGCAGTGCTCCGGCTCTGCTGCGCACCGCTCACAGTTAGATTTTATCTGTTTCCTGCTTCGTCTCACCGGGTCCGCCCTCTGACGACAGCAGTGACGCTGCCGGAACCGTCGGGCTTGCAGCTGTTGTGTGCTCGCCCCGGAGCCCTCTCAATTGGGGTATTAGCTTTGTCTCTCACCACGCTCTCCTCCTCTCTCAGCGTGTGTTTCCAACAGTTAGATTTTATCTGTTTCCTGCTTCGTCTCACCGGGTCCGCCCTCTGACGTCAGCAGTGACGCTGCCGGAACCGTCGGGCTTGCAGCTATTGTGTGCTCGCCCCGGAGCCCTCTCAATTGGGGTATTAGCTTTGTCTCTCACCACGCTCTCCTCCTCTCTCCGTAATCGTTTTTTTACGGTTTAAAAATTTGGCCATTAGTGTAGCCGGAGGCCAATTTTAAGCATCCTGTTTCTTTCCCCCGTGTCCAATTCAAGGGATATTGGATTTAAAGAAGTTAAATGAGGCTCTCAAGGTTCCCTGTTTCCACATGGAAAATCTGAGGTCCAACTCTGAGATCCTTCATAGCAACAGTACGCAAGGGAGAGTTCTTGGCATCTCTCACCTTGTCAGAGGCATATCTGCACATAGCCATCAGGCCGGGGCACTAGAGATTCCTGAGGTTCATGGTCCTAAGGGAACATTTTTGGTTTTGAGCCTTTCCATTCAGCTGGCGACAGCTGCACATACCTTTACCAAGGTGATGGTGTTATGGGCAGCCATATTGCAAAAGTAGAGTGTGTTGGTACTTCTGTGTCTGGATGATAGTCTCTTTCGTATGATCAGAGGGCCTCTGTCGACAACCAGTACAAAAGGTACCGATGCGCTTGAAGTCTCTAGGATGGGTGGTGAACCTAGTAATAAGCCATTTAGTCCTCTTTCAAACTCTGGAGTATCTGGAAGCTCAGTTCGACATGCTGGTGGAGCGAGTATTTCTTCCAGAAAGTGATTTCTGAAATTGCAGAGTCAGATTATATTTTATTTATTTTTCTATACCGACCTTCATGGTTAAATGACCATATCAGATCGGTTTACATCGAATAGGGGAACTGTAACAAAAAACAATAGTTTGAACAGGAAGAACAAAGTTACATTTCAACAAGGATAGTCAACTAGGAAGCATAGACAGCTGGAAAGAACGGCCTAGGAACGCGGTGAACAAAGAGTATAAACAATTGATGCATCAAGTGTGGCTCTTATTATGTACTTTAAGGTAGTACAGAGATCCATTGTTCATGAAGGATGTTCTGTCGTCTAGTGTGCATCCGGGGGATCTGAGTAGGCTTGGCGGAAAAGCCAGGTCTTAAGTTTTTTCCTGAATGTTAAGAGATTAGACTTCTCCTAGAACTTTCAGTGCCCAGGGACTGGAACTATTTACAGGTCCTGGATTCTATGACATCGACATTGGAATTAATGCATATGACATTTGCGACCTCTACAGGGGGCTCTTCTCTTTTCCGTTAGAGAGGTAAGCCAGGGACAGTCTTTCGTGGTGGCTTACTTACAACAGTTTCAAGTGTGGTGCGGAATTGGATGTTCCAAATTAGGTAATATTCACCATCGATGCAAGCCTCTCCAGATGGAGGGCTGTGTGGCAAGATCAGTTGGCGAAGGGCCAGTAGTCGAAACAGGAAGCCTCATGGTCTTATCAATTGATTAGAGATGAGAGTGGTGCAATTCACATTGCTTGCCTGTCTGCCAAGGTTACAAAGCTATCCAGTACCAATCCTATTAGACAATGTGATGATGGTGGCCTACATCAATCATCAAGGTGGAACCAAGAATCAGGCAGAGACTTGAGAGGCCCAGGAGTTAATTATCTGCGCAGAGTAGCAATTGGAATGGCTGGCAGCATCTCACATCTTCAGAGTGAACAATCATGTGGATTTTCTCAGTCTGAGAAAGTTAGACCCCCAAGGAATGGGAACTGTTGGGGGGCAGCAATGTATCTCATTCACGGAAGATGGGGGTATCCCAACCAAAGAGAACACCAAAGCATCGTGGTTTTACAGCCGCTGAACAACATGGTATGGAAGGAATTGGAGCTCTGGTGCTGCCATGGACTCGCGGGATTCTTCTTCGCCTTCCCACCACGGCCTCTGATTAAGGGAACGTGATTCTGGTGGCTCCAGAGTGGCCACATTGACCATGCTTCTCAAATCTGATCAACATGGCCATAGATGGGGTCCGAACCCTGAGGGTAGAACATTAGTCAACTCTTTTCCACCAGGGCCCAATATTTTTGGGTCAGGCAGCTCATTCGTGTCTCACGGCTTTGCTTCTGAGAGGAAATAACTGAGATGGAGGGGATATTCCAAAGCGGTTATTTCCACCTTATTGCAGGCTAGGCGACCTTTTACATCCTTGACATATGTGTGAATCTGGAGGATCTTCGAGTCCTGGTCTGCTGTTGACAGAATACAACCTCAACCTGTTCATGCTATGGTGTTGCATATTTTGGCTTTTCTACAGAAAGGTTCTGGTCAAGGGACTAGCCTTTAACTCTCTGAGAGTCCAGATAGCAACATTGGTTTTGTCTCTGGGGTAAGATACAAGGGTATCCTCTGTCCACACATCTGGATGTTATATGGTTCCTTTGGGGATCTAAGAACTTGCGTCCTCAGGTGCGGAACATCTATCCGTCTTGGAATCTGAATCTAGTCCTTTAAGGATTGTGTGAGGCTCAGTTTGAACCACTAAAGAGAGCTGCTATGGTTAAAGACTTGACTCTCAAAGTATTTCTTCCTGTACCAGCCCTGCACCAGTAGTTTTCTGCCTCTACCAGCCCTGCACCAGTAGTTTTCTTGGTGGTTATTTGTTCAGC
Source organism: Rhinatrema bivittatum (assembly GCF_901001135.1). Classification (NCBI taxonomy): domain Eukaryota; kingdom Metazoa; phylum Chordata; class Amphibia; order Gymnophiona; family Rhinatrematidae; genus Rhinatrema; species Rhinatrema bivittatum. Next base: position 499,461,003 of record NC_042615.1, on the reverse strand, counting down.
CAGGAAAATTTTGGAGCTCCAAGCGCTGTCCTACAGATGTCTGATTCGGGAGTATCGTTAAGCATGGTGCCTTCTTTTCTGACTGAGGTAGTCTCGGTGTTCCATCTTAGTTAGACAGTGGAGCTTCCAGCTTTTCCGGGTTTGGATTCCTCTATACCTCCTGCAAGGGAGCTTAGGCTCTTAGATGGGAGGCGTACATTATTGAGGTATTTAAAGGTCACTAATGATTTCCATAGATCGGATCACTTCTTTGTAGATCACCTCTTTGTACTGTGGAGTGGTCCAAAAAAGGGAAGTAAGGTGTCTAAGGCTACAATTGTGCAGTGACTGAAGGAAGTGATGTAGTTGACTTATATTTCTAAAGGGCATCCGCTCCCGGGGGGGGGGGGGGGGTTAGGGGCGCAGGTGATGCGTTCTCAGGTGATTTACTGGGCTGAGTCACAACAGATGTTTCTGCATGAAATTTGCTGGGCGTCTACTGGGAAGTTGTTGCACTCTTTTGCTAGGCATTATCACTTGGATGTGCGGTTTCCAGCTTCCATGTGCTTTGCTGAGAGTGTTCTACAAGTGGAACTCTCCAGGTCCCACCCAATTTAAGGGGAGCTTAGGTACATCCCAGGAGTCTGGACTGATCTGGGTATGTACAAGGAAAAGAAAATTGGTTCTTACTTGCTAATTTTCATGGTACCACAGATCAGTCCAGAGATCTGTAAACCGATATGATATGTATCTTGCCACATGAATGTCGGTATATAAAAGTTCAAAATAAATAAATAAATAAATAAATCTGCCCATTTACTGGAAGAGAGAAACTGCTGCTCGTACTGTTGCTTTGTATATAGTGTGGAGTTGATGGAAGTTTTCAATGCTGATCGCGATTGTTAAATTTGGGAAACAAGTTTTCCATTGTCTTTTTGGGCAACTTCATCTTCTTCCGGCTCATTGGAGGAGAGTGAGTTTGCTTAGAAGCTTGCTTAGAAATGTATGGTTGTTGCTGTCATCTTGGCTTGGGTGCAGGTCAGTACTGAGGGACTGCAGATGGCACACTGGATTATGTACAGTGTTAGTGAAACTTTCTCTGTCTCCATCTGCTGGCAGGGAGGCAAAACCCAGGAGTCTGGATTGATCTGTGGTACTTCAGGAACCAAAATTAGCAACTAAGAATCAATTTTCCATTATCTGTCTAAAATTTGTCAGATAATGTAAAGTGTTCTGGGGCATTTCTGGGAGACGTTTCCAGTAACTTAGCTGGTTTTTAACTATAACTGGCTAAGGGCCTTATTTTCCAAGCTTTTTTCCCATAGTCATAGAATGGGAAAAAAGCCTTAGTAAATCAGGCCTTAAGTTAGCTGGATAATTTTAGACCTGCCTCTGAGCCGGCACATACACACTCTGTCTTCCATATACACACATGCTGTCATACACACACACACACACACACACACACAAGGGCCTCTCTCTCTTTTCTTTGGCTAATTCCATTGACAGCCCTGGGCCCCCCCTCCCTTCACCTTGGCTGTGGGTTGGAGTCTGCTAGGCAGCCTGCGGCCTCTTCTTTACTTGAACCACCAGTAGCTTGGCATCCGCTGGGTAGCCCACAGCCTCCTCTTTACTTTGGCCGCCAGTGGGTATGGATCTACCAGGCAGTCCTGCGTCCTTCACTCCACCTCGGCTGCCGGTGGGTTGGAATCCACTGAGTGGTCCACAGCCTCTTCTTCACTTCAGCCATCTGTAGGTTGAGATCTACTGGGTGACCCCGCAGACTCTTTATTTCGGCTGCTAGTAGGTTGAGGTCCACCAGGAGGCCCCACAGCCTCTTTTTACTTTGGCTACTGGTGGCCTTCAGACCACCATCTCCTCCTACCTGCTGCCCTGAGCAAATGCACGGCTTGCACTGTGGGTTGCATTGGCCCTGCATCCTCAAAGATGGTACTGAAAGCGTGACAAAACAGAGCACAAAGGGAATTAGTATACAGAGAGAAGAGAAGAGGGCCCAGAACAGAACCCTGAGGCACACCAATTGATAGTGAGATGGCAGTAGAGAAGGATCCACCAGAAAAAAAACACTAAAAGAACAATGGGAGAGGTAAGAAGAGAACCAAGACAGGGTAGAATCCCAAAATCCAAGTGAGTATAAAGGAGTAGTTGCTGATCAACAGTGTCAAAAACAGCAGGTAGGTCAAGAAGGGTAAGGATTGAGTAAAGGCCTTTGGTTTTAGCCATAAGCAAGTCAATGGAGACTTTGGCAAGAGATGTTTATGTAAAATGTAGAGGACAAAAACCAGACTGCAATGGATCAAGAATAGTTTGAGATGAAAAAGTGAAGACAGCTGTTGTGATTTAACCAAAATATACACTTCATACCAGCACGTTAAGAGAGATCTTTAATTAGATAAAGTATGGGACATTCCAGGAGAATGCGAGACTACCAGTAAAGCAATTCAGAAGTAGTCTCAGAGAGCATTGTTTACACAATAGATTCAATCCAATTTACACACCAATGAGCTAGTTTGTTTTCATAACATTTTTCTAATTGGTTGACATTAACACAACAGTCTCTTAAGAGGGTAATATTATAATTTTATCTCATTATATATTAATGGGCTGGGATTCTTGTAAGTCATGTGATTTCTTGTAAATTGAACCCAAAAGGTAGGAATAAAACTTAAGGCTGAACTCGACACACTTTTTGTCTTTTGGCCTACATTCTAGCATTTCAGTATGTTCTGTCATAACAGTTATTTTGAATTAGCTTTTACAGGTCTGATCAGTGTGATTTTCACAGTGCAATGATGACAGCTTCATAGGAAAACCTTTTCAAAGCACCCTAACATAGCGGTGGTGAACAGCACATTTAAGAAGTTTGGAAGCAAAAAGGAGGAGAGAGATGGGAAAATAATTGGCAGGACAGGTAGAGTCCAGTGAGAGTTTTTTGAGGAGTGTTGTGAGTACAGCATATTTGAAGGCAGCAGGAACAGTAGCAGTGGAAAGTGATAGATTGAGGATGTGATGGAAGAGATGACTGCTGAGGAGTTAGAGCTGATGAGCTGGGTATGAATGAAGTCAGAGAAACGTAGTGAGTTTGAAGATGGAGAGAAAATGGGCAGTTTTCTGAGTTTTCTGTGCTTTCAGACTAGAAGGAGAGGGGACCAGGGGAAGGTAGGGAAATGAAATAAGGTAGAGGTAATCTGGTTGAGAACTCAAGACATTTTGTGAACCTTTTTCATGGAAATAGTCAGCCATAGTCTGGGCAGTGTAACAAAGAGATGATAAAGGTTGGATGGAGTTTATCAGATGGACATAGTAGTCTTCCTTAGCAAATGCAATAGCAGACTGGAAGATGTTTAGCATGAGTTTGAAATGTATGAAGTCAGCATGGACCTGGGATTTTAGCCAGAAGTGTTCTGTAGAGCAGGCATAGGAACATGAGAAGTGAATTCTAGGGGTGAGCCAAAGCTGGATTTTGGTGCACTTTACAGGACATGTAAGGAGAAAGGCAAAAGTAAGTAAAGAAGAGGAGAGTATAGTATACAAAGAAATTGCCTTGTCAACTGACTCAGACTGTGTAGTGGAGAGAAGAATAGATAAGATAGTAGTAGAGAAGATACAACAGTCAACAGCCCAAAGATTCCTGAAGGTGTTGGTGGTGACTGGATGAGGCGAAGAAGGTGGTTTAATGTGAAAGTTATCAGATGATGGTTTGAGAGGGGAAGAACTGAGATGGAGAAGTCTGAGAGATCGCATCTGGCGGAAAGAGCTAGATCAAGGCAGTGGCTATGCTTGTGAGTAGAGGCGGTGGAGCAGAGTTGATCAAATGAGGACGTTAAGGTAAGGAGTTTTAAAGCATATGAATCAGAGGGGTCATCAGTGTGGAGGTTAAAGTCAACAAGAATAAGACAAGGGGAAAATGGTTCAAAGAAGAAGGAAAGGCAAGAATTAAAGTTGGTGAGAAAGAAGAAGAGGGATTTATCAGGGGTTGATAAATGACAGCTGCACGGAAAGATAGTGGGGTGAACAGGCAGATGGAGTTGACCTCAAAAGAAGAAAAAGAGTGGGATTGAGATGGAAGAAGGGGTTGAAACCTACAGGAGAGGGAGTGCATCAGCCCAACTGCACCACCACGGCCTACTGTATGAGGTGTGTGGGAGAAGAAATAATCTGTATGACAGAGGGCAACAACTGAAGCAGTCTTCGGGCAAAAGCCACATCTCAGTCAAGGCAAGAAGATGAAGGGTATGAGAGATAGAGAGGCAGTTCCTTCTCTGTAGATCTTACAGTCTATTCAAGATAGATAAATAGGTCAATAAGAGACTTAGAGTTTTATTTATTATAGAAAATAGTTAAAACCAACCAACATATGACCAAGAGAACCAGGGTTAAGATTTGAAAGCAGCCTTTCAGCAGGTGAGCTTTTTAAGGCTGGATTTGAGTAAGACCAGAGAGGGAGCATAATGCACCAGCTCAGGAAGTCTATTCCAGTCATATGGAGCGACAAGGTGAAAAGCACCGAGTCAGGAGTTAATGATGGAGGAGAAGGGTATAGATAAGAGCGACTTGCCCTATAAGCGGAGTTCACAAGGAGGGGTATAGGGAGAAATAAGAAAGAAATGATGAGGAACTGCAGAATTAATGTATTTGTAGACATATAACAGAATATTGAACTGTATACAGGAATGCCAAGAGAGATGGTTCAGTGAGAGACCTGTGAGGAGCAGGTTGTAGTAGTCTAACTGGGAGGGTGGTGAGAGAGTAGATAACAGTGTGGTAAAAATAGGGATGGATTTTGTAGGGAAAGAAACATATGATGACTATCTCTAATTGGGTAGCAATTTGCATCTCTCATTGTTACAGCTTGGCAAGTCTGACTTCAGAAGGACATGTCAAGAGCTATGGTGAAGTCTACTGTAAGGTCTACTTCCTTAGAAGAGAATTGCATGATTGCAAAGTAGGGATCACTCCACAAATTCACCAGATATTATTGCCTTAATATGGTCTCCTCTTGGGATGCTAGGCTTTGACTGTCTGTCTTCCAAGCCCTATTTATGGAGTAGAGCCTCAACTCCTTCCCTCCAATGGCCCATTATTGTTGTTTTCAGGTTGTTTTTCTTGCATGTGAATTCCATGTTTAATGGTTTAAAAAATAAAAGATTTCCTCATCTAGAACATGTTTGAATGTTCTGTTCATGTCTTGTCTCCCTTTTTATTTTGAAGAAGAAGAGTCCTTTATATGTCGCTCTTTGTACCTGCTTGTCATTAGAAAAAGCTTAATTACTTACTTGTAATCATTGTTCTCGAATAATTGCAGTGCAGTGAGCCACACAATACACCGGTCTCCACTTTGGGAGTTGTTCTTTCAAGTTTTTGCTTAGTTCTTCAATAAACTGAGAAGCACAGATCTAGAGGTGCATGGGAACTCCCTCATATATCCAGATGCTTTTATTAGAAAGATCTGAAATCATCCTCAGAAGCCACCATGAGAGGCTCAGTAACCCGTCATTTGGCTTATTGCACTGCTGTCATCAGAGAACCCCTATTACAGGTAAGCAACTACACCTTCTGGGTTGAGGGATGGGTTGTGTGGAGGGTGTTTCCCAGCAGGGGAGCAGGAAGTGCTTTGGGGGTCTGTGGCTCTGGGGGTAGTGTTTGAGGTTCCACTGTCAATCCCTGCCTCCTCCTTGTCTCTCTCCTTCCCTGCTTCAGGCATGGCTGAGGACTGGCAGGTCTCTGGCAGCGTTAACTCCACACAGACTTTCTACCAGCTCTTAAACCTGGAGCCGGGCACTTCCTATCGTGTCCAGTTGATGGCCAGGAACCGCACACAGCTCATAAGTTTCTGGGACGAAGAGGTGATGGTCAGAGGCATAGGTAGGTCAAAGGCTTTCCTGACTCTGGACTTGGGCAATAAGGGAGGGCTGACTGAGAATGCTGGGAGCCAAAGTGATGCCTCTGTGACTGCTGGAAAAGAACAAAGGTGATGAAGTCTCATAGCAAGTCTCCATATGGGTTTGTCTTGAGCATCCTATGATGGGAATGAATCTCAATCATAAGTCAGGATATGCTGGGTATGATCTCAATCTCTCAGATTTACTGCTAGTACTATTTTGAAATACTTTACTCCTGGGGGAATTCTGTGCACAAAAACTTAAAATTCTGCAAACTTTATATTGGTCAAAATAACACAATTTACATGACAGTCTTTAATTAACTACATTTTAAATTAATACAGAAAAATGTTATTACTTAAAGATGCAGAATTTTAAATATTTTGAGCAGAATTTCCCTAGAAATTCACTGTAAGAGTGTCCCTTCCACTTGCTCTCCCTACTCCCCTGACCATGTTGCCTTCTCAGGCCCCAATTCCTCCACCTGCCAATATCTCTCCCCTCCACTTCTAGACTCAACCCCTTCCACTCTATTGCCAGTCCCAGAGTTTGACCCCGTTCTCAGTACTGCCCCTCACACAGACTCCATCTGTCCCTCCCTCTCTCACACACATGCTCCCTCTCTCTAGTATACATACACACACCCTCATACAGGCTTCCTCACTCTCTCGCACACACTCATCCCCTCATATAGGGTCCCTTTCTCTTGCAAGTATACCCACACAAGCTCCCTTTCTCACACATACATCCTCACTCAGGCTACCTATGTCTCTCTCTCACACACCCCTTCACACAGGCTCTGTCTCACACATACACAATCCCTTCACACAGGCTAGCACCCTCACATACACATGAACCCTTTTTCATACACACAAGCTCCCAATCTCTCACACACATACACACTCCTTCACAATCTCCTCATATAGGCTTCCTTTTTCTGAAACCCACACTCAAGCAACCCCCTCTCTTACCTCCCATGCTCTCTCTCACACCCTCCTGCTCTCTCTAACCCTCTCCTCTCTCTCTCTCTCTCACACACACACACACACACACACACATATTCTCTCTCACTGAGGCCTTCCATCTTCACCACGAACGGAGCACATCGCGCAGCACATGCGGGACGTGCTCCGTTCACGGCATGCCAGGGTATCCTCTGCTATTTTCTGCCCAGAATTTGGCAATTCTGGGCAGAAAATGGGAATTCTGCGCTCTGCAGTAGCGCACAGTTCCCCCAGGACTAATACTTGCATTGTACCAAAGAGCTTCCTTTTGCAGTTCATAGAATGTATAATATATACAAGCATAACAATCAGAATGCCAAAAAGTGCACGTAATATATAACCAAGATGCTTTCTTTTAGAATTAACCATTTATAATAGGCTTCATCGTGGGAGCAAGGTTGCTATATAACTCCGCTTTATTTTTAATCATCGGTCAATGTCCGTAACAATATATGTATTTTTAAAGATTTTTTCATTTGCAATTTGCTAAATAAATGTGACTTATCTTAAGAATCACCACTGATTTACTGAGCTCTGAAGCCTTGAATTCTTAACATGCCCGACATGGGTCCATGTTTCGAACGATGCCATTCTTTACCAAGGGCTTAAGATCAGCGTCTGTGAGATGAGTAAAGTATTATCTCAAAGCTATGTGACAATTCTAAGAAATAAAAAATGAATAATCACATGAATTTTGGTGGACAAATCTTCTGTGTTAAAAGAGGCAGCCGATAACTTACTGTACTTGTAGTCTTCTGGATCTTAAATCTCAAACATGGCGTTTCCGCGTTCTGTTTCCTGTGACAGCGCCGGAAACGTCAGCCTTATAAATATGCATTGATGACTTAAATGATCGCAATCAGATTAATGTATACCATTCGACAGCTATATTTAAGCCATTAGGATGGACTGAATTCAATCTGTAGATCCATTGTTGCTCTCTATAGTTGAGAATAGCCTTGGCATTGCCACCCCTTGGATTTTATTTATTTATTTAGAGTTTTTATATACCGGCATTCGAGATTAAAAATCACATCATGCTGGTTTACATATAACAGGGGGTGTGATTAAAAAACAGTAACTTAAACAGGTGCAAAGAAGTCATAGAATTACATTAAAACAGGGTTAATCTAACTGTGGGAAAGAGTAAGAGTAAGAGCAGAATAACTGAGCAGTTAAGGATTAACTATTTACAATAGTTTGTGAAGTCTCTTTAAGGATGTTGCTGTCATTCAATTGGAATCTGGGAAGGCTTGCTTAAACAGCCAAGTCTCGAGCCTTAATGTAGGTAGGCATGGTTCTTGTCTCAGATCAGGGGGAATGGAAAGTGATGGTCCGGCTGTGGAGAAGGCTCGGTCTCTGAAAGTTAATGATTTATATGATTTATATGAACTAATTCGATGACACGCCATTTGATGTCTTGAAAGCTATGATGATATTGCATGCAATGAGAAACAATCGGGGCTTGAAGTTTAGAAGTAGCAAGGCAGCTGCGATATTCCGTAAGTCTAGTCTTAATGGGACACTTGGTTCTCCCCACATAAAGGAGGGGACACTGTAACATATAAATAACGTTAGTAGAAGCACAATCTGTGTGATCATAAGCAGTGTAGATTCTAAAAGAAAGCGTCTTGGTTATATATTACATGCACTTTTTGGCATTCTGATTATTACATTTGAATTTGCCACAGCGCTAAAGTTTTTCTATTGGGGGATCACGTGATTGATTGTTGGTTTAAAATATACAAGCAACATAGCAAGGTTCACATGGAAGTTCTTTTTAATCAGGACAGTGGCACTCAATACAACTGGGACAAATTTTATTTTATTTCTTTGCCACATTTTCTTGATCTCCAATTGCATCTCTTGATATTGATGACTTTCTCTCGTAGTATAGAACAATTGCTTGGTATTGACTCTTCTATTAGCAATGCTATCCTTGTGTTTTTCTTCTTTACCACTACGTCCAATGTTTTAGCTTAACACTTTTTATCAGTTGAAATGCGAATGTTCCAAGTGATCACCACGTCTTCATTCTCTGCATTTCTGTCACGGTTGTGATACCAGTGCATTGCTGCTACAGTGATATTATAGTATTAACACAATTTCCAGAGGGTGAGTGTCACAGGTCACCACCTAGGCTCTGCACGACCCAATGACAGTTTTCTGGAACTCACTGCTCAGAGCCAACCACTTGCAGTAAAAGCAACTTTATTCCATGCATCCATGTTCAGTTCACACTTGTAGATTTCAATTTCTGTCCTGAGGCACCCAGTGAGAAACAATGGTAATTTCCTGTATGTACCTGGATCAGTCCAGACTCCTGGGTTTATGCATCCCTGCCAGCAGATGGAGACAAAGTTTCACTGACATTGCTTGATAAACCCTAGTGCCTCCTGCAGTTCCTCAGTATTTCTCTGTCTCCAGCAGATGGTGCTCACCTTGCAGTTCTGTAGTTTGGGCAGTGTTTTGTTTTTGAGCCTTCCGGGGGTACGTTTTGGTTTTTTGGCACCCTGAAGGGTCCTATCATGTCCAGTTGAGGCGGGTGAGCCGGAGGTTGATGACCTTTTTGTGTGCTCGCCCTATGCACCCATGGGGTGTAAATCTGGTGGTCCATTTCCTTCCTCTTCATGAGGCCGCTCTGGTGGCTGCAGGCTCTGTATGATTTTTTCCTTGAGGCACTCACTTCTTTTTGTTTTGTGAGTTTGCTTTGTGTCTCTACTATAAAGTTCTATTTAAAAAAATAAAAGAAAGTTACAGGAAATAGTGTGCAGAGCCGGGAACTGCTGACACACTCTTCTTGTGCTGGCAGCATCCTCCTCTCAGGCTATGTTTCGGGGGAGGGGGGAGGAAAGGGTCTGGTTTCTAAGTAGGCACGAATATGGCTTACTTTAAAGTATGGAAGGTGCGCTGCTCATGGAGTACGACCTCTCAAATCCTCCATCCCAGACATTTTGTCTTCTTCAAGATGGTTTCGCTAAAGGCTTGTCTCCTAGCTTTCTTAAAGTGCAGGTGGCGGCCTTGGGCTGATTTCGTGGTAAGTTCGAGGGTTCTGCTCTTTCATCTCATCCGGATGTTTTTAGGTTCCTTAGAGGAGCAAAGAATTTGCATCCTCCAGTCAGAAGTGTTTGTTCATCCTGGAACCTTAATCTGGTCCTCCGAGGTTTGTGTGCGGCTTCTTTTGAGTCTCTGCTGAGAGCAATACTGAAGGACTTGACTCTCAAAGTGGTTCTTCTCGTCACTATATGCTCGGCTAAAAGAATTTCAGAGTTGCAAACTTTGTCCTGGCAAGACTCCTTCCTTCAAATTTCAAGTTCAGGGGTTTCATTGAGGATAGTGCCTTCTTTTTTGCCGAAAGTGGTGTCCACATTTCATGTGAACCAGAGAGTGGAGCTTCCAGCCTTTCCATCAGTAGATGCATCTGCTCCACATGCAAAGGAGCTCAAGCGGTTAGATGTTCGGCAAGGCGATGAATGAGTTCAGGAGGTCTGACCACCTTTTTGTTTTGTGGAATGGGGCGAAACAAGGCTTCAAAGCTTCTAAGGCTACTATTGCCTGATGGTTAAAAGAGGCAATTGGTTCCACTTACATTACTTTCGGTCATGAGATTCCGGAGGGCTTGCGTGCTCAATCTGCGTGTTCGCAGGCGGCCTCCTGGGCGGAAGTGCAGCTGGTGTCTCCTCAGGAGATTTGCAGGGCAGCGACTTGGAAGTCACTACATACCTTTGCGTGACACTATCGTTTGGATGTGGGAGATTCATGTTCTCCTTCCTTTGGCGAGAGTGTTCTGAGAGCGGGACTCTCCAGGTCCACCTTAAGTAGGGGGCTTTGGTACATCCCAGGAGTCTGGACTGATCCAGGTACGTACAGGGAAAGGAAATTCTGCAAGCCTATCGTAGACATCATAAATTGGAATATGAAGGTGAAAATATTCTGATTTTCCATGATTATTCAGCGATTGTGGCTGCAAAACGTAAGAACATAAGAAATTGCCATGCTGGGTCAGACCAAAGGTCCATCAAGCCCAGCATCCTGTTTCCAACCTAGGCCAAACCAGGACACAAGAACTGTTAAGGTTTGCTCCCCAGAGGGGAGGAGTTAGCAATCTGTTAGGGTTTAGACTGCGAAGTTAGCAATCTGTTTGAGTGAACTCCCCAGGAGGGAGGAGTTAGCTGTTATGACTGCCGGCCGCGGCAGCCTGCGACCGGGGTCGACCATCATGGCCGCCGGCCGCAGCGGTCCGCGGCCAGGTCCTAATGCTCACCCGCGGCGTCGGGTCCGGCCTGAGGTTCCTGCTGGTTTAAGGGTAATCAATTTGCACCCAGTTAATTGAGAGGAAGATTCCATTTGTGCTGCAATTCCCAGCTAAACTTTGGATCACCTATAAAATTACAGTGGCACACCCAAAGTTAAAACCACAAGTGAGGCAGAGGCCATTTTAATAGAGCTGGGTTTTGAGGTTTCGGCCTCCAGCATGCCAACATCCACTGCGTCAATGCGTTGAGACAACCGTACCCGCTGGCAGCAGGTGGAGAAGCGAGGTCATCTTCAGCGACAATCTGGAGGCCTACTGCTAAGCAGGACTCAATGACTTGAGCTAATCTATTTTATTTTTATTTTTCTTTGCTATCGGTAAAAGTGCTAGCTCAGTACCTTTTCTCCTCTTTCAGGATTTGCTGTGCTTAGCTACCCCGCTGAATCTTGTTTATGAAGGCTACAATGCTATATTTGTACTCTGGTTGGGAGGAGGGGGTTCCTGGGATCTGATGGCTTTCCCCCAGTTTTGTTGCTGCTCTGGGTTGGGCAGTTTCTTTACTGGTAAAGTTGGGGGGAAGGGAAAGTTTGTTCTGGTCAGAGATTTTTTCATGAAAGGTACTCTAGGGGTTTAGACAGTAGGCCATTTAAGTTTTGGGGGATCTGTAGTCTTGGTTCTTTTGTTGTTTTTTCTCTTTGCTGGGTCATCTCTTCTTCTGTCTTGCTGAGCAATATGGGCAGTGTAGGGGTCCCATTTTGTGTATTTGGGGTACCCGCTTTAGTCTTGCTGTGATGCCGGCTTTCAAAGTACTCTCTTTGAATGTGAAAGGAGTTAAATCATTATAGGAAGAGGTAATTGTTGTCTGCTGACCTCACGGCCCAAAAGGTTTCCATTATTTTTATTCAAGAGACTCATCTGAAGAAGAGGCATGAATATTTAATGACCTCCTCCTTATACTCTAGGACAGTGGTTCTCAACCTTTTTTCGGCCGGGACACACCTGACAGATGGTTCTCACATGCGTGACACACTGAACATGTGACCATCACAGGACAAAATGTAAATATACATTCTGCATCCTCAGGAACCACGTCGACCCCCAAAAATGGGTGCAGAGCAGAACTAGGGCATTACCCGTACGGCTCACCATACAAAAAAAAGATATTCTGGATCTGATGACATCTCAGTAAAAGCAAAGCAAACTCTCTTTACTGGCAAGCACAATACCCCTCCTTATGAAAAGACAGTAATTAACCAGGCCCTAAACACTAATACACCTCCTATTGGGAAAACAGAGCAAGCCAAGCTGCTATAGATACCCACTTAGAAATAATTGTAAAACTATACTAATAAATGTTACAAAACAGCTGATGAACAGAATAACATCCAACAATTAAAAACTCATAAAAATTATTAAAAATTGTCTAAATATCAAAATATTTCAAAACAGCAGACACATCACATAACACCCAATAATTAAAATGGCAATCAATCAAGAAAAATAAACTTAAAAAGCCACCTTTACTTACCCTCTCTAGCAACTCTCCTACTCCTTTCCCTTGCAGACCAATAGCACTCACCAGAAGCAGCAAGGGCTGCTAAAGCTCTGTCCTCACAGTCCTCTTCCTTAGGGCCCACAACCAGTCTCTCACACAGACCAGTAACTTCCCTAACTAGTATCTCTTCCTCACACACACACCAGTCACCTCCCTGACCAGTCTCTGTCTCTCACACACACACACACCAGTCACCTCCCTGACCAGTCTCTCTCAATCACACACATGCTGTCACTTACATACAAGCTCACACATACTGTCACTTACAACCACACACACTGCCACTTATGCACCCATTGTACCACACACACAAGCTCTCACTCATGCACCCATTCTACCACATACACACACACACTGCCACTCACGCACCCAGGCATGCATTCCAACACACACACACACACAAAGCTGCCACTCACCACCCATGCACCCATTCTACCTCAGGCACACAAGCTCTCACTCATGCAATCAGGCATGCATTCTAACACACACACACAAAGCTGCCACTCACGCACCCAGGCATGCATTCCAACACACACATACATAAAGCTGCCACTCACGCACCCAGGCATGCATTCTAACACACACACACAAAGCTCCCACTCACGCACCCAGGCACCCATTCTACCACAGGCACACAAGCTCTCACTCATGCACCCAGGCACCCATTCTACCACACACACACAAGCTCTCACTCATGCACCCATTCTACAACAGGCACACAAGCTCTCACTCATGCACCCATTCTACAACAGGCACACAAGCTCTCACTCATGCACCCAGGCACCCATTCTACCACACACACACACACAAGCTCTCACTCATGCAATCAGGCATGCATTCTAACACACACACACAAAGCTGCCACTCACGCACCCAGGCATGCATTCCAACACACACATACATAAAGCTGCCACTCACGCACCCAGGCATGCATTCTAACACACACACACAAAGCTCCCACTCACGCACCCAGGCACCCATTCTACCACAGGCACACAAGCTCTCACTCATGCACCCATTCTACAACAGGCACACAAGCTCTCACTCATGCACCCATTCTACAACAGGCACACAAGCTCTCACTCATGCACCCAGGCACCCATTCTACCACACACACACACACAAGCTCTCACTCATGCACCCAGGCACCCATTCTACCACACACACACACACAAGCTCTCACTCATGCACCCAGGCACCCATTCTACCACACACACACACACAAGCTCTCACTCACGCACCCAGGCACCCATTCTACCACACACACACAAGCTCTTACCCAGGCACCCATTCTACCACACATACACAAGCTCTTACTCATGCACCCAGGCACCCATTCTACCACACACACACAAGCTCTCACTCATGCACCCATTCTACAACAGGCACACAAGCTGTCACTCATGCACCCAGGCACCCATTCTACCACACACACACAAGCTCTCACTCACGCACCCAGGCACCCATTCTACCACAGGCACACAAGCTCTCCCTCATGCACCCAGGCACCCATTCTACCACACACACAAGCTCTTACTCATGCACCCAGGCACCCATTGTACCACACACACACAAGCTCTCACTCATGCACCCAGGCACCCATTCTACCACAGGCACACAAGCTCTCCCTCATGCACCCAGGCACCCATTCTACCACACACACAAGCTCTTACTCATGCACCCAGGCACCCATTCTACCACACACACACACAAGCTCTCACTCATGCACCCAGGCACCCATTCTACCACACACGCACACAAGCTCTCACTCATGCACACAGGCACCCATTCTACCACACACACACACGCACACAAGCTCTCACTCATGCACACAGACACCCATTCTACCACAAGCACACAAGCTCACATGGAGCCTCTTCTCATTGTTTGGCCTCCACTTCTCAGCCACCTCTGGCCTGACCTCCCGCGGTACGCAACGTCTCTCCAGCCGCCTCCCGCAATGTGCAGGGTCTCTTCGCTCTTCAGCCGCCGGCAGCGGCGCACAGCATCTCTTCGTTCTTCGGCCCCGCCGCTGGTGACGCACAGGTCTCTCTGCTCTTCAGCTGCCGGCGGCGCGCAGCGTCTCTTCCTTCTTCGGCCCCGCTGGCGTCGGCGCGCAGCGTCTCTTCCTTCTTCGGCCCCGCTGGCGTCGGCGCGCAGCGTCTCTTCATTCTTCGGCCGCGCTGTCGTTGGCGCGCACCGTCTCTTCATTCTTCGGCCCCGCCCCTAGGGAGAAGGGAAGCACAAGCGGGGCAGTGGAACACCGGGAGCCGCGACACACCTGCCGGAGCTTGGCAACACACTGGTGTGTCGCGACACACCGGTTGAGAACCACTGCTCTAGACGCTGGTCTCATAGCACACCAGTTAAATTTGATCAATCAGTCACATTTTGAATAGGGTGATAAGGCTGGGAAATTTTTTGCCCGCAAATTGAAAGCCAGGGAATGTTTGCAACAAATTACAAAGGTGAAAGATTCGAGGGGCCAATTGTTAACTGCATCAGGAGACATTAGAGGTAGGTTTTCCCAGCTTTATAGTGATTTATATAAATGTAACACTAGTATTTCCATTGCTGAGATTGAAACTATTCTTCAGAGCGTAGATCTGCCTAGTCTCTCTATTGAACAACAGACTTGGTTGAATGGGGAGATTCAAACGATAGAGGTCCTCCAAGTTATTCGGGATCTTAAAGTCAATAAATCTCTGGGTTTGAATGGTTTCTCTTCTAAATTTTATAAACTCTTTGCTCCTTATATTGTTGTTCCTCTGACAAATATGTTTAATGCTCTATGGAGTGGTGACTCGCTCTCAGAGGGCTCTAATTTGGCAGGAATTACTGTCCTAGCCAAACCGGGGAGGGATCCTTCGTTTAGCAGTTCATACAGGCCAATCTCCCTTTTAAATGTCAATCTTAAAATCTTAGCTAAAGTCCTTACTAATAGGTTGAACCAGTTTATTGGTAATCTGATACATGTGGACCAAGTAGGCTTTATTCCATATTGTATGGCAGCAGACAATGTCCATAAAATTATTGATATTTTATGGCTTACTTCCAGAACTAAGTTCCTGACCGTATTGTTATCCATCAATGCTGAGAAAACATTCGATATGGGCCACTGGGAGTTTTTGTTTCAAGTATTAGAAAAAATGCAATTTGGCCACCATTTTATAGATTGGATTCATAAGTTATATGACTGGCCCCAAGCCTGTGTAAAGGTAAACAGTGGGTACTCCGATTCTTTTCCTGTCAATAGGGGTACAAGACAGGGTTGCCCCCTATCGCCTTTGCTGTTTGCCTTATTTCTTGAACTCTGGTAATAAGGATTAAGGAGAATGAAGCCATCCAAGGGGTTCAGATTGGTGAAGGGATGTATAAACTTTCAGTGTTTGCCGATGACATTATGTTTACCCTATCCCAACCTCAAGAGTCCCTTAGGGAAATTATGGTCGAACTGTTGAGGTTCAGCAGAGTCTCCAGGTTTAAAATCAATTTTGAAAATTCAGAGGTTCTGAACATTTTGGTCCCTGGGTCTGATTTACCAGTTCTGTATAGATCCTTTCCTTTCAAATGGGCTGCCAATCGTCTTAAATATTTAGGGATATATCTAGGTCAAAAACTAAATAATCTTTTTGTACTTAATTATGTTCTCTGCCCCGTGCTGTATATAAAGATTTGGAGCGTTGGGAATGGCTTGGGCTATCGTGGTTTGGGTGGTTGGCCACTATAAAAATGAATATTCTCCCTTGCTTTCTTTATTTCAAAATCTACCAATTCCCACCAAAATGTTGAAACAGTGGTAGAAGCAACTATTTTCCTTCATCTGGAAGAGGTGGCCTCCCAGGGTTTCAGGAGAGTTCTCTTTTAACCTAAAAA
This sequence comes from Rhinatrema bivittatum, assembly GCF_901001135.1. Classification (NCBI taxonomy): domain Eukaryota; kingdom Metazoa; phylum Chordata; class Amphibia; order Gymnophiona; family Rhinatrematidae; genus Rhinatrema; species Rhinatrema bivittatum. The sequence goes on along the minus strand of NC_042615.1, from coordinate 499,444,431 downwards.
TAGGGGGCGGTCTAAGTGCACCAAACTTGATATGGTATTATGTGACCTCCCAACTCCGGGCTGTGGTTGATTGGCATAGATGAAGTGACAGGAAACATCGGGTAATTATAGAACAATGCTTAATGGGAGAAATGCCCTTGTCAGCTCTTCTCTGGCAACCTGCTAGACTTGACAGCCATTTTGGTAGAAGCCCTTAAGCACTCTCAAAATGCTATGGGTGTGGGCGCATTGGAAAGGAATCCTTTTGGGTTGCAAGAATTATTTTTATAGTTCCTCTTTCTATCACAATTCTGACTGTACTCCAGGGTTAGTGACTTCTCGTTATAAGACCTGGATTGATAAGCGTATTTTGACATTTGACCAGGTGAGAGGGTACTAGTGTGTTATCTTGGGATAAATTTAAAGATAAATATTCCCTGGCCAATAAGGATTTTTTACAATATGCACAAATATCCCATTTCCTAGCGTGTAGCAGATGGACTCAGGACCAATGGGTATAGTGTACTCTTGATAGCAGATGGGAGACAGAATCAGATTTCAAAGCTGACGTCAGCCTACATATACCCGTGCAGGAAGCTTAGCTCTTCAGTATTTCTCAGTCTCCTAAGCAGATATTTATTTATTTATTTGAAGCTTTTATATACCGAGGTTTAGCGCATGCCTTCACCCCGGTTTACATTGAAACGAAACAATGATACATAGAACAAGTAGTGAAACAAAAGTATATGCATATAACAGGTCATGGAGCAGGTTGTAACAGGAAATAACTAAAATAGTTTAAGCCAAATAACGAAAATGAATATAGAAACGAAAAACGAGGAAGGTATATACAAACTCATGCTCTAAATACAAGAAAGTATGAGTGGGAAATGAAGGAAAGAAGGGGGGGGAATGGGTGGGGTAGGGGTCGGGGGGATAGAGGGGGAGGCAGTGGGAGGAGGAAGGGGTAAATATCTGCGGAAAAGAGAAGAGGGGAGAAGGAGGTGGAGGCTTGAGGCATCACAATTGTAATTTGCTTAAATCATCATTGAAAGTCTGGCTGAAGATCCAGGTTTTCAGTTCTTTTTTGAATGATTTATTATCGATGATATTGGTGAGGTAGCATGGTAGGGCATTCCAGAGTTTCGGCCCAGCTATGGAGAGAGCTCTATTTCGTAAGCTTTGCCATGGGATATGTGGGTATTTCGAGAAGTCGTTTGTCAGAAGTTCTGGTGTTCCGTTGAGGTTTGTGGGGGTGGAACATTTTACTGACTGCGGAGTTATCTGTATTGTGTACTGCGTCGTGGATGATCGTCAGGGTTTTGTATTCTATTCTCTGAATGATTGGTAGCCAGTGTAGACTTTTTAATACTGGGGTGATGTGATCCGATTTTTTATTTCCGGTCAGTACTCTAGCAGCGGCATTTTGCAGTAACTGTAGTGGTTTTATGGTGGATTTGGGGAGACTTAGTAACATTGAGTTGCAATAGTCTAGGCTGCTGAAGATCAGGGATTGTAGTACTGTTCGGAATTCCTGATGGTGGAGGAGCGGTTTTAGGTGTTTTAGTACATGAAGTTTATAGAAACCTTCCTTGGTTTTGGTTGCTATGTTTGTTTTTAGGTTAAGATCTTTGTCGATCCATACGCCGAGGTCCTTTGTAAAGCTTTTTAGAGGTATGGAGATGTTGTTGATTAGAAGAGAGTTGAGGGAGATGGTTTGGTCTGAGACGTTTCTTCCAATGAGGATACATTCAGTTTTATTCATGTTTAGGCATAATTTTAACTTGTTGAGCATGTTACTAATTGTGGTTAGGTGTTTGGCAGCAGTGCAGAGAGCGTCTTCTATTGAGTTGGTGATAGGGATGATGAACTGAATGTCGTCGGCGTACAGAAAGAAAGTTATTCCAAGACTGGAGATGAGGTGGCAGAGAGGGATTAGGTAGATGTTAAAGAGGGTGGCCGAAAGGGCAGAACCTTGTGGTACACCGGTGTCTAGAGGGAGGGGTTTTGATGAGATGTTATTCATAGTGACCTTGAAGGATCTGTTATTTAGGAAGGAGGTGAACCATTTGAGGGTGGTGCCGGAGAGGCCGATGTTTGTGAGGCTAGATAGAAGGATTTTGTGATCAACGGTATCGAAAGCCGCAGAGAGGTCTAGGAGTAGACCACATCCCATCCAAACTTCTCCTGCTAATACCAGACACAATCTCCAATGCTCTGACAGACATTATTAACTGTTCTCTAGCACAAGGAATCTACCCGGACAACCTGAAAATTGCATCCATCAAACCGCTCTTAAAAAAACCCAACTTAAATCCTAATGATCCTACCAATTTCCGTCCTATATCCAATCTCCCTTTCATAGCTAAGGTAATGGAAAAATTAGTTAACTCCAGACTCTCCGAATACCTCGAAGAACATAAAATTCTGTTCCCATCTCAATATGGCTTCAGAAAAGCTTTAAGCACCGAATCACTACTAATTTCACTGACCGACTACCTCATCATGGGCCTGGACAAAGGTCACACTTATCTACTGATCCTCCTGGACCTCTCAGCCGCCTTTGACACGGTTAACCACTCCACCCTACTAATCCAATTAGCAAACATCGGAATAACAGGAACAGCACTATCATGGTTCAAATCGTTCTTAGGGAACAGAAAATACAAAGTCAAAATTCACAACAAAGAATCTCAACACTACTCTTCATCTACGGGAGTTCCACAGGGCTCCTCCCTTTCACCAACGCTCTTCAATATCTACCTGCTCCCTCTTTGCCAACTGCTAACCAACTTAAACCTTAAACACTTTCTGTATGCAGATGACGTCCAGATAGTCATCCCCGTCAAGGAATCATACACCAAAACTCTAGAATTCTGGGAAACCTGTCTTCAAAAAATTGATGGACTCCTCTCAAACCTTAATCTAATACTAAACTCTTCAAAAAGCGAACTCCTCCTAATTTCATCTGAAAACTAACATCGACACAAACCCTCCACCCAATTTACAAACTCCACAAGTAAGAAACTTGGGAGCTATCATGGATAACAGGTTAAACCTAAAAGCATTCATAAATCAAACTACTAAGGACTGCTTCTATAAAATCCAAGTCTTAAAAAGAATAAGACCACTCTTCCATTTTCATGACTACAGAACTATTCTACAATCAATAATTTTTTCGAAACTAGATTACTGCAACTCTTTGCTATTAGGTCTTCCATCATCTCACACCAAACCCCTTCAGATGGTCCAAAACACGGCTGCTAGAATATTAACTAACACACGGAGAAGAGACCACATATCACCAATCCTGAAAGATCTGCACTGGCTGCCAATTCATTACAGAATCATATATAAGTCCATAACCATTATTTACAAAGCTATACATCAACACTCTCAGCTCACCCTTCAAATTCCTCTCAAAAAATTCACGTCCAAAAGACCAATCAGAGAATCCTATAGAGAAACCCTACAAGTACCACCCTCCAAATCTATGAGGCACATAACCGCCAGAGACAGGGCTTTCTCCACTGCAGGACCAACATTGTGGAACTCCATCCCACCAGATTTGCGACAGGAACCCTGCCTTCCTACATTTAGGAAAAGACTTAAAACGTGGCTATTCACGAAAGCCTTTCCTGAACTAAACTAAACCTATTCCATTATTACCTATTCGCTCAGACTTTGCCTTAATCATAGTAATTAATATCCCTACCTCATAAGGGCAATTCTTCAACGCTATAAGCACATTGACTGGCATATATGTTATATATATTTAAACCCCTGCTTCTTTTCTCTGATCCAAGTTATATTACTCCCTTGTTTTATTGTAACTGCATTCCTTAGCCTTCTCTTGTTTAACGTTTTTTTTTGTTTTTTTTTACTACTATTACTATTATTTTATTATTATTATTACTTAGATCAATGTTATTTATTGCCTTTTGTTCCCTATCTACTTGTTAATTGTAAACCGACATGATGCGATTTTTATCGCGAATGCCGGTATAGAAAAACTTAAATAAATAAATAAAAATAAGGAGTATTAGGAGGTGGTTAATCTTGATGTCAGCACTTCTTAGAATTTCATTGGATAGGTTGGCGAGAAGTGTTTCCGTGCTGTGATTTTTTCTAAATAGAAACAGATAGGAACACTACGTACACTAGAATAATGTTAGAAATTTTAAAACAAAGAAGAAAGAAAACTTACCTCTACAAGACGAGCCCTGCTGTTCTGCGGTGATACCTAACGGTGCCTTCCCCAGTCGAGAATTCCTGAGGTGATTTTAGAGATCCCTCAGAGGCAAGCCTCGGTCCGGTAGCTGGCTCCCGGCGTGGACTTAGCCTCCAGGGCGGCTGAGAGGCAGCGGGTGCAGAATCGAGCATGGCGATGGAGGTAATTCCCTCTCCCCCCGCAGCCGGAGACTGCCTGGCACGAGACCGGGAAACGCAGAGACCGGGTAAGGTAGAAACCTCTCTTTAAGTCTCCGGTCTCCAAGGTTCGAATAGCCGCACAGATCGCCCTTCCGGCGTCTGTTACATCGGGTTGAGCAGCCCCATCTGGGCTAGACCCCGATCCGGTGCGAGGGTCCACACACTTGGAGACCCTCTGGGCGGGTTGCCATCTTTTCCACGTGGTCGTCGGCGCCATTTCACCTCCTTGACCGCCGTATTGCCCGCTCGACTGAGCTGTGTGCACAACCAACGCACACAGCGGTCTGCATAAACGGCCCAAGCGCACGAATATTACCATGCGCACAGCGGCGCGCACATCTCAGCCAGGCGCACAAGTAGTGGCCTGCGCGCACATCTTTAAGCATTCTGCACGCACATCTTTGGCGCATCCGGAGCACTCAACCAAGCCTCCTGGCGTGCATTCCTATGCGCACAGACGAGTTTTGAAGTTCACCACGAGCACAAACCATGGCACCGCCTGCCAAGAAGGCCAAGGGACAAGCCCTCTGCTCAGCCTGCCACCTGAGAGCTGCGCAACCAGAAGTGGCCTCCTCCCTATGCTAGCAGTGCAAAGAGGCTCAGGGAGAACCAAAGCAAGGTCTCTCACAGCCAATAGAGGGATCCGGATCCACTAATGATAGTACCCCGGACCTCTGAATCTCCAACTCGGCTCCTTCACAGAAGACTCCTCTGGGGCTCCCACTATAACACCCCCTGGAATCAACATGGACCCAGGGACTTTTTCCTGGGTGAAATTCTTCAAAGGGCTACATACCTTGGTCCAAGCGCACTCAGTACCAACTGTGACCCAGTCCCAGTCGCCACCAGAAACGCAAGACGTTCCAAGCACCTCTCAGGCCCATTGAGACGTGCCCTTCCTAAGCACGAGCCTCCCTACCGGGGATACAGACACCTCGGAGGACGAGGCTGACTCCCTGGAGGAAGGAGAAATCCCCCCAGGGATGGAACCATACCGAACCATGCTGCGATTCTTCTCCAAAGACGAGATACCAGCTCTTGTGTCCCAGACCCTGAAGACGCTGGATATTCCAGGCATGGACACCACAGCGGAACCAAAGATAAACCCCATCTTGGTCTCCCTCCGTCAGACCTCATGCTATTTTCCAAGATTGCAAGCGGTACAGCAACTGATTGACCTGGAATGGAATGCCCCAGAGGCCAGCTTCAAAGGAGAACGGGCCCTAGAAGCCCTATAATCCCTTGGAACCCGCAGATAGGGAACTCCTGCGGTTCCCAAAAGGTGGATGCCATGATCTGCGCAACCTCTAAGCTCACGACCGTTCCCGTCGAGGGAGGAGCGGCACTAAAGGATGCCCAGTACAGACGACTGGAATCCATTCTTAAACAGTCCTTTGAGGCAGCAAGGACTCTTCAGATCGCTTCCTGCTGTGCTGTGGTGGCATGTTCTTGCTTGCTCCTCTCCAGAGACGCAACCATGCCTGTTGAGGCAATGGAATCTGCGGAATCATTCCTCACAGATGTGACCTCAGATCTAGTGCGCACCTCTGCCAGGAACGTCGCCTTGGCAGTGGCAGCCAGAAGAAATATATGGCTCCGAAACTGGTCAGCCGATGCGACATCCAAAGCGAACCTCATGAGGATGCCCTTTAAAGGATCTCTCTTGTTCGGAAGTGAATTGGAGAAGCTAGCCAACAAATGGGGCGAATCTCCAGTACCTCGCCTACCGGAGGACAGGAACAAAAGAAAGCGCTCCTGCCCCCGAAGAACCAAGGGCAGAGGAGCTCAATGCTTTAGTCCATACAAGAACACAAACTACCAAGCACCTCGCCCCGCAAGTAGATCTCAGTCCTTTTGGAACAGACACAACAAGAGGGGAGCAGGCTCAGGGACAGGCCCCGGCCACCCCCTACAATGAGAATCAACAGACCCATCCACCGGAAGAAGTCATAGGGGGCAGACTTACCCTCGTCTACCAAAGATGGGTTGAGATAACGTCAGACAAGTGGGTCGTAACCATAATTCGAGAGGGATACTATCTGGACTTTCACAGCATCCCTCCAGACAAATTTGTGAGATCACCGTGCCATGCCCTTTCCAAGAGGATAGCAGTGGAAACCACACAGCCTAAAGGCAGTAACTCCGGTGCCCACGTACCAACAAAATACTGGTCACTATTCCATCTATTTTATCATTCCCAAGAAGGAAGGAATGTTCCTGGCCCATCCTGGACCTCAAGTCCGTCAATCGTTACCTTAGGGTATCACACTTCCGCATGGAAACCCTGCGCTCAGTCATAAGGGCAGTATATCCGGGAGAATTCCTGACCTCACTGGATCTATCCAAAGCCTATCGCCACAAAACGGTCCATCAAGCACTGATGTGCTTCCTACGCTTTGTGATACTGGACCATAATTACCAGTTTCGGGCGCTATCCTTCGGACTAGCTACCGCCCCTCGGACCTTCACCAAAATCATGGTGGTAGTGGCAGCAACATTGAGGAAAAAAAGAATCTTTGTACATCCTTACCTGGACGATAGGCTAATCAGGGCAAAATCTCCAGAGGAAAGTCACCAGGCGACCACCAGAGTCAAGAATCTGCTGCAGAATCTCGGGTGGGTCGTCAACACAGCCAAGAGCTGCCTGCAGCCCTCCCAATCGCTAGAGTACCTGGGAGTCTGGTTCAATACCAAGCAAGACAAGGTTGTCCTTCCCCCTCCAAGGAGAAGGAAACTGATGGGTCAGCTGCAAAAACTATTGAACTATGCTCACCCCAAGGTATGAGACTACCTCCAAGTCCTCGGTCTCATGACATCAACTCTAGAAGTCGTTCCACGGGCAAGGGCCCACATGCGCCCACTACAACATTCCCTACTGTCACGATGGAAACAGACGTCCCAGAACTACTCCGTTCAACTCCAGCTACCAGGAGAGGTTCGGACCCAGCTCCAATGGTGGCTACAGGAAGCCTATCGGAGCAAGGGAGTAAAACAATCCCCACTGGACTGGATCTTGCTCACCACGGATGCGAGCCTGTGAGGGTGGGGAGCACCCTGTCAGGAACTGACGACCCAGGGACAATGGGACAAGGAAGAGGCGGGATGGAACATAAACCGACTGGAAGCCCGAGCAGTCAGACTAGAAATTCGTCCACAGACTCCGGGGCATGTCTGTCAGAGTCATGTCGGACAACACCACAACAGCTGCCTACATCAATCGCCAGGGAGGAACCAGAAGTCAACAGGTGTCCCTGGAGATAGACCCCCCTCATGGCATGGGCGGAAACAAATCTGCAAGGGATCTCAGCCGCCCAAATCGCGGGGAAAAGACAACATCTCTGCGGACTACCTCAGCAGAGAGAGTCTAGACCCAGGGGAATGGTCACTATCGTCCGCTGGGGAACCCCAACCACCGAACTCCTGGCAACCCGATCCAACGCCCAAGTTCCCAAGTTCTTCTACCGCAGACGAGAGCCGCAATCCCGGGGAATCGACGCCCTCATCCAGACCTGGCCACAGGAAGACCTGCTGTACGCCTTTCCCCCATGGCCACTACTGGGCAGGACCATACGCAAGATAGAACACCACAGGGGACTAGTACTTCTAGTGGCCCCAGACTGGCCAAGAAGGCCATGGTACACAGACATGCAAAGACTTCTTGCGGGGAACCCTCTGTGCCTACCTCCACACAGGGTCCTTCTCCGGCAAGGACTGATCCTCCACAAAGACCCAACTCTATTCTCTTTTACAGTCTGGCCCTTGAGAGGACTCGCCTGAAGAAAAGCAGCTACTCAAAGGCAGTGATTGACATCTTGCTTCGAGCACACAAGTTCTCCACATCACTAGCTTACATATGAATATGGAGAGTATTCGAAGCCTGGTGTGAGGACCGCGAGATCCTCCCATGGACAGTCAAAATCCCCATGATCCTGGAATTTCTGCAGGACGACTTGAAGACGGGATTGTCTCTCAACTCTCTCAAGGTTCAGGTGGCCGCGCTGACCTGCTTTAGAGCCAAAGTGGATGGCATCAGCCTATCAACCTATCCAGATGTTTCCCATTTCCTGAGAGGGGTCAAACAAATCAGACCACCCCTAAAGTGGCCAGTACCCCTATGGAATCTCAATCTAGTACTAATCTTCCTCACGGGAACTTCCTTCAGACCAACACGTGATCTATCACTACGTCTCCTGACCTTGAAGACTGCATTCCTAGTGGCAATATGTTCAGCCTGTCACATCTCCGAGCTTCAAGCACTATCCTGCCGGGAATTGTTCCTCAGGTTCACACCAGGAGCCATACAGCTACTCACTGTCCCCTCCTTCCTATCGAAAGTGGTTTCTCAATTTCATCTAAACCAAACCATCTCGCTACATCTCCAGAAGAACATAAGGACGCTGAAGACTCACGCCTTCTTCACCATCTTAACGTCGGCAGATTCCTAGTCCGATACCTGGAAAGATCAGAATCTATGCGAAAGACGGACCACCTATTCGTCCTTCACAGCAGGAAGAAACAGGGGGAAACAGCCTTGTGGGCAACCATAGCCCGCTGGATCAAAGAAGTAATCAAGGCAGCCTACGTAGAGGCAGGGAAGCCTCCACCTCTGCGAGTCAAGGCCCATTCAACAAGGGCCCAGGCAGTGTCCTGGGCGGAAACCAAGATGCTGTCGCCCGCCAAGATCTGTCGGGCGGCGATGTGGTCCTCCATACACACCTTCTCCAGGTTCTACCATCTGGATGTCCAGGCCCGGGAGGACACAACCTTTGCAAGGGCAGTACTAAGTGGGCCACGGGCAGCCTCCCGCCCTGTTCGGGAGTAGCTTTTATACATCCCATTGGTCCTGAGTCCATCTGCTACATGCTAGGAAATGGAGAAATTACTTACCTGATAATTTCGTTTTCCTTAGTGTAGACAGATGGACTCAGCATCCTGCCCATGCTGCCCCGGAATCTGGAAAACTCGGGTGACAAACACTGAGAACAAGACAAGCACGGGTAAACCAGGTATTACCCCTAGTTCAAGACACCCTAGTTGCCGGGTTTCGGCGTTAATTGGTTGAGTGCACTGGTGGTCTCCAATTGGAAATCAGTTGAACCAGTCCTTAGAACATAAGAACATAAGAAAATGCCATACTGGGTCAGACCAAGGGTCCATCAAGCCCAGCATCCTGTTTCCAACAGTGGCCAATCCAGGCCATAAGAACCTGGCAAGTACCCAAAAACTAAGTCTATTGCATGTAACCATTGCTAATGGCAGTGGCTATTCTCTAAGTGAACTTAATAGCAGGTAATGGACTTCTCCTCCAAGAACTTATCCAATCCTTTTTTAAACACAGCTATACTAACTGCACGAACCACATTCTCTGGCAACAAATTCCAGAGTTTAATTGTGCGTTGAGTAAAAAAGAACTTTCTCTGATTAGTTTTAAATGTGCCCCATGCTAACTTCATGGAGTGCCCCCTAGTCTTTCTACTATCCGAAAGAGTAAATAACCGATTCACATCTACCCGTTCTAGACCTCTCATGATTTTAAACACCTCTATCATACCCCCCCTCAGTCGTCTCTTCTCCAAGCTGAAAAGTCCTAACCTCTTTAGTCTTTCCTCATAGGGGAGTTGTTCCATTCCCCTTATCATTTTGGTAGCCCTTCTCTGTACCTTCTCCATCGCAATTATATCTTTTTTGAGATGCGGCGACCAGAATTGTACACAGTATTCAAGGTGCGGTCTCACCATGGAGCGATACAGAGGCATTATGACATTTTCCGTTTTATTCATCATTCCTTTTCTAATAATTCCCAACATTCTGTTTGCTTTTTTGACTGCCGCAGCACACTGCACCGACGATTTCAATGTGTTATCCACTATGACACCTAGATCTCTTTCTTGGGTTGTAGCACCTAATATGGAACCCAACATTGTGTAATTATAGCATGGGTTATTTTTCCCTATATGCATCACCTTGCACTTATCCACATTAAATTTCATCTGCCATTTGGATGCCCAATTTTCCAGTCTCACAAGGTCTTCCTGCAATTTATCACAATCTACTTGTGATTTAACTACTCTGAACAATTTTGTGTCATCTGCAAATTTGATTATCTCACTCATCGTATTTCTTTCCAGATCATTTATAAATATATTGAACAGTAAGGGTCCCAATACAGATCCCTGAGGCACTCCACTGTCCACTCCCTTCCACTGAGAAAATTGCCCATTTAATCCTACTCTCTGTTTCCTGTCTTTTAGCCAGTTTGCAATCCACGAAAGGACATCGCCACCTATCCCATGACTTTTTACTTTTCCTAGAAGCCTCTCATGAGGAACTTTGTCAAACGCCTTCTGAAAGTCCAAGTATACTATATCTACCGGTTCACCTTTATCCACATGTTTATTAACTCCTTCAAAAAAGTGAAGCAGATTTGTGAGGCAAGACTTGCCCTGGGTAAAGCCATGCTGACTTTGTTCCATTAAACCATGTCTTTCTATATGTTCTGTGATTTTGATGTTTAGAACACTTTCCACTATTTTTCCTGGCACTGAAGTTAAACAAGTTAATCAAGTTATTAGAGCACACATATATCCACAATTGCTTTTCGAGGAGAATACTGAATAGCTAAGCTTCCTGCACGGGTATATGTAGGCCGACGTCAGCTTTGAAATCTGACTCCGTCTCCCATCTGCTATCAGGAGTACACTATACCCATTGGTCCTGAGTCCATCTGTCTACACTAAGGAAAACAAAATTATCAGGTAAGTAGTTTCTCCATTTTTTAAGCTCCTCTATAGTTACTTAAGATCTTGTTCAGGGATGCTCTCTTCTGGAGGGCTACTGTCTCCAGGCTGATAAGATACAGGGGGTTATCTCCAAATTGTACAATATGTTAAATAAAGAGTTAGTGGCAAAACCACCTCATATTCTGGCCTGGGAGAGGAATATTGCCCTCATGATTGGGAGTGATTGGGATATAATATTCCAATTCACAGCAAAAAGTTCCATCTCCGTGAGTATCTTGAAAAATTCCTATAAGCTTTTATATAGGTGGTATCTGACGCCTGAACTGTTGGAGGACGTGTGGGGAGATGGGAACTCTTTTCCATATTTGGTGGAGCTGCCCTTGTATTTTGATATTCTGACAGGATATATATGCGATTATTTATTTATTTAACACTTTTATATACCGAAGTTCGTATGTACATCACATCGGTTTACAAGGAACGGACAGAGAGGAGGAAATGGAAGAGAAGTTACATTAAACAAAATAACTGGTTGAACAATGGAAGGTAGTAATAGTAGAAAGGATGTAATAATAGAAGGTTAGTAGGATATTAGAGGAAGGATAGGCAGAGAAGAGGTAGAACAATAGTAACATGGTAGCTTGATCAACATGATAATAATAAACTCTGAGAGGGAGTATTTACAGGAGATTTGGATAGAGCTGTTAGGGAGAATGTAAAGGAGAAAGGGGACACATGTTGGCAAGTGGAGTGGTGCGAGGTTAAGAGAAGGCCTGTTTAAAGAGCCAGGTCTTTAGTTTCTTTTTGAATGTTTGAGTGCAGGGCTCAAGTCGTATGTCGGTGGGCATTGAGTTCCAGAGGGAGGGGCCAGCAATGGATAGTGCTCTGTCTTTGGTGGAGATGAGGTGAGTGAGTTTAGCGGGGGGAATGTATAAGGTGCCAGTGTTAGCTGATCTGGTGAGTCTGGTGGGGGTATGGAAGTACAGAGAGTTGTTTTGCCAGTGCATGTTTGGATTGTAGAGGGTTTTGTGAATTATAGTGAGGGTTTTAAATAGTATTCTGAAGGAGATGGGGAGCTAATGGAGGTCTTTTAGGATAGGGGTAATGTGGTCGCATTTGCGGGAGTTTGTGAGAATATGGGTGGTGGCATTTTGGAGCATTTGAAGGGGTTTGAGGGAAACAGCGGGGAGGCCAAGTAGGAGAGAGTTACTTGGAGGACAGTGCGGAAATCATTAAGGTGAAGGAGCGGTTGTAGTTTTTTTGAGGACATGTAGTTTGTAATAACAGTCTTTCATGGTGGCACTAATATGCAGAAAAACTGACAGGGCTACATTTGACTCCTTGTGTGAAATCTGTCTTATTGAATTTTCCTTTTAAATAGGGCGATAGCCTTGATCAGATTTTACTCCATCAAATATTTATTGCTGCTAGGGGCGCCATTGCTTCTCACTGGAGATCGTTGGCTGTGCCGACCTTGTCTGTTGTATTTCAGTGCTTGGATAGAGTACATTTATTAAGTAAAATTTCAAATATATGCTCTTATACTGTTTCTAAATTTGACAAAATCTGGCCTCCTTTTGTGCACTGGAAAACTGCTAATTGATGGTTTTGGTGTGGGGATGAAACTTTCACATTCTTGGTGGTGACTCTGGTTTGGTTTATATTTGTTCTTTTCCTTTTCATTCTCCAGAACTATGATGTGTTTAGCCTTGTAGTGAATATTTTCTTGATCGCTTGCCATATGGTTAATTGCGTGGTATCTTCCCTATCAGTTCCTATATGTCTGTTTGGGGTATGTTAGGGTAGGGTGAGGTCCTTTCATATTGTTTTTTGGAAGATGCTGTTAACTCGTTTTGCTGTTGTATTGCCTTGTTACATTTTTCAATAAAATTATAAATTACAAAAAAAAAAAAAAAAAGAAGACTAGACTACCAAACAAGACTCAGCTATTTGATAAAGGCAGAAGGGGAGTATAGGAGTCCACACCTTGCTGCCTTCTGTGAGTGGTCACTTGTGACTATTCTACAAGGTGTGGACCCATGTTAATGATGACCATTGGGTCCTGGAGATCATTTGGCAAGGCTATCCCCTTGAATTGTCCTTTCCAATTTCAGACATCTTTATTTCGTCCTCTTGCCAATCGGCAGTGAAGAAGGTCACCATCCAGGTAACATTAGAACAATTGCATCATATTTAAGCAGTGGGTTCCAGATTCCATTTCAGAGTTCAGAAAAGGCTATTCCAAAGAAGGAAGGAACCTTCTGGCTGGTTCTGGATTTAAAACAGGTCAACAAGGCTCTGCGAATCTTCCATTTTCGCATGGAAACTCTGAGGTTATGATAGATATGAGAGAGGTGTTTAAAATCATGGGAGATCTAGAACAGGTAGATGTGAATCGGTTATTTACTCTTTCGGATAATAGAAAGACTAGGGGGCACTCCATAAAGTTAGCATGTGGCACATTTAAAACTAATCAGAGAAAGTTCTTCTTCACGCAACGCACAATTAAACTCTGGAATTTGTTGCCAGAGAATGTGGTTAGTGCAGTTAGTATAGCTGTGTTTAAAAAAGGTTTGGATAAGTTCTTGGAGGAGAAGTTCATTACCTGCTATTAATTAAGTTGACTTAGAAAATAGCCACTGCTATTACTAGCAGCAGTAACATGGAATAGACTTAGTTTTTGGGTACTTGCCAGGTTCTTATGACCTGGATTGGCCACTGTTGGAAACAGGATGCTGGGCTTGATGGACCCTTGGTCTGACCCAGTATGGCATGTTCTTAGGTTGTTGATTGTGGTGGCAACCTGGATTTGTCAATAGGTACCCATTGTGCCTGTACCTGAATGGAAAATATTTAGGGGCAGTGGGCTGGCTGGATTTCTCCCAATGCTGACGTAGTTTTTACCGGTAACTATGAGCACAGAAAGTCCCCTGATGCAGGCACATTTCCCAGTTCGATTTTGGGACAATAATGTTGTCTTCTTATAGGTTGCTTTGGAGAGCAATGCCTTTTTCAATGATCTTTACTAAAAGGGTTGTTACTTATTTTATGATATTGGGGATTGTGGAATGATATGTATAAGTGAGGTGCATAATATAGAAGTGATTTCTTATTATATGGGAGATATATTTGGGTACTTTAAACTTCATATATAATTTTGAACTTAATATATATTTTGCTGAAATCGAGTAAGTTGTGATATAATAAAGATTTATAGATAAGATTTCACATTTTCATAAGATTATATTACAATAATTCTTAGACTATACTGTCCTAGGTGTGTTGGTATAACTTGCTCTGTTTGATAGAACAGTAGTAGCGGTCCTTTTGGTAGACACTAGTAAACTTCAAAACTTCTACAATTGTTATTTTATTGTTTTGTTTATTTTGGATTGTGGTCATGCCTTTTCATGTAGCTCAAGGCGGGTTCCATTCAGGTACAATAGGTATTTCCTTGTCCCTGGAGGGCTTACAATCTAAGGGCCTAATTTACTAAGCATTTTTCCCATAAACACAGAATGGGAGCAAAGCCTTAGTAAATCGTGCCCAACTTTGTATTTGAGGTAATGGACGATGAAACGACTTGCCCAAGATCACAATGAGCTTCAGCAGGGATTGCTTCTCTACTCTAACCACTAGGTACAATGTTATCTGTGGCTTATTGGTGTCTCTGGAATTAAGGCTAAGTCCACAGCCCAAGGTGTTGATAAGAATTCAGTGCTGGACATAACAAGAGTGCTGGACATAACAAGAGTGGTAATAGGGAATCTCCCTGAAATAGTCTTCTCTGGATCTTGATGTTAGGAATGATAAATTGTCCATCTTTTTAATTAAGATGGCGTGTAGTCTGCCTCATTTTCATAAGAATTCAGTGCTGGGCATGAATTCAGTGCTGGACATAACAAGAGTAGTAATAGGGAATCTCCCTGAAATAGTCTTCTCTGGATCTTGATGTTAGGAATGATAAATTGTCCATCTTTTTAATTAAGATGGCGTGTAGTATGCCTCATTTTCATGGTGTAGATGAGTAGCCTAGTGGTTAAAGCAGCAGGTTGAGAACCAGGGAAGCTAGGATTCAAATCCAGTTAGATGGTCCTTGTGATCTTGAGCAAATAACTTCACCCTCCATTACAGACTTAGGGCCCTATGTTCTAAGCATTTTTCCCATTGACACAAAATGGGAGAAAACCTTCAATAAATAGGCCCCTTAGATTGCAAGGCCTCTGGGTCAGAGAACTATTTAATGTACCTTAATGCAACTTTCCTTCAGCAACCAATGAAAAGACGTGAGCTAAATCTAATACGTAAAATAAAATGGTGAGCTTGAGGCATTCAATCAATCCAGGATTTATTTTTTCATGTCAAGACAATTTATTATCCAAGAGTGTGGGCTACTATCAAAAACTTTCATATAGCCTATCCATTCTAAACTGAGATTTTGTTATTTCTTATAGCTGGCTATGATGGCTTTATTCAACATCAAATTGTCCTTAGTGCCATATATTCCCCTTTTATTGCTCTTCTGTTCTATCGCCATGATGTTATTAGAATCAGTAAGATTGTATATTCTCAGCTTGTAGATTGTTGGTAGACAAAGTTATTGGTCAGTAGTTTTTGGGGATATTACTTGGATCTCTCTTTGGAAGAAAGTGTGTTGATTGTGGTGTTAGTTCTGGCTGTCTGATCAATTGATTCTTCCAGTTATGCCAAGTGTTGGTAGAGAGAGATTAAGCATCAAGAACTATGGAGCTGGGATCCACAGTGGTGGAAGCATGATGCACTCCTGTACGCTCCTAAGCACCACTTTGCTTCTGATTTTCTACTGTTCTTTATTTCCTAAAACCTTTACCTAATGGTTAAGCAGAAATTAAAGGTTGGGTGTTCTTCTCTGAACCCAGCTTCCCAGTGCTTGTTGGCCCTATTCATCAGCACTTGAGTGAGACAGGAGTCCAGGCTTTACTCTTAGGAGGGTGGCGATGGAGTCACCAAGGAGGATAGGTGGACCTTCAACTCTCCTTGGCATGGAGATATTAATAAGCTCCAAGGAGCGGGCCCGCTGAACTACAGCCGGCTATGGAAGTCCTCCTTGCTGGGTCCTCTGTTCTGGCACCTATTCTTGATGCTGTTGGGTTCAGAGCAACTGGAGAAAGTGAGAGCAATGCAGGAGTGGAGGCAACAGTTTATTTGCAGGACACTGAGAAGGATGTTGCTCGGACCATGGAGTTTCTGATTCAGCCGAATCGAGCCTGTTTGCCTCAAGAAGCTGCATTAAGAAGAGAGGTTTTGAACGTATCAGTACTAGGCTAGAAATCAGAGATGATTTTTTCTTTAGTGTTTTCTCCTACGCAGTATCCAAAGCAATTCAACCTTGAGATAATTTGGGAAGCAGTGGTTGGTATGGGCAATTCTCTCTATGGGCAAATGCAAAACATTTCTTTAAACATGGCAGCTGTACTAGTTAATGTTAAAGAACATGAGCCTGAGATAAACGTTATTGAATTGAGGAGCACAATAGGCTCTGGAAAATGATGGAATATTTTTATCTGGTATCTTCAAACATTCAGACAAAACTCTTTTAAAACACATCAGATGGAGAAATGGAAGGAAGTTTAGGTAAGCTGATAAGGCGCAAAATACAGTGCCTTACAATATTTTCCAAAGATTCAACTTTGTTAGTTAATAAGAGGTTATCTTTCATCAACATCCTTTCCGTGTTCTCACTTTGCAAAAACTTATTGTCACATTGATCTAACCTATATCTAAGAAAGAGCCTGCTGGAGATTTATTACAAGATATGGACTTCTTAAATTTAACTGGTTACTTGGAAAAGGCAGATTCTGATCTTGTAAAACCCTCTACTTTGTTAGTTTCTTTGGCATTAGAATCGGATAGAGACTGGATATTGCAAACCTTCTTTAGATTTAGAGGTGTGGCTATGCTTAATTGCACAGTGAGAATGTTTCCTGATCTGGCTAGGAACATGCAAAAACAGTTTCTTCTAAATGTGGCCTACTGTGTTGCAAATTGGAGCTTTGTTTTCTTACACTGCCCTTGTGAATGCACAGTTAAAATACCAATCTAACAAGTATATCTTTTTTTGAACCCACCCCAGCTTATGGTCATCTTGAGTGCAAAAGAAGAGTTGAGATCTGTCATTGGGACTGGTGATGAAGGCCCAGCGTAATCAATGGCCTGGTGGATGGTCTGGATGGATGGTCTGGTTTGAGCCTCCATCTCTTTCATTTTTCCTGTGTTTGTTTAAAATATTACCTAGATATCAGTTGGATCCCTAAAAGGAATTGGTGGACTTGGTCAGCAGTGTTATGTGAATGTTTATTCTTGACTTATATGATGCTTGGAATATGTTTTTTTTTCCTTACTCTGCTTGATTTTTGTTTCAAGTTCTTTTTGCATGATGTTCTTTTTGAATTCATAAATTTAAAAAAAGAGAAAGGTTAAATGTTTGAGGCAAAAGTTGGGCATTCCATCAGGGCCAGGGCTGGTCTAGTCTGGGGCATTTCTCAGTCTGGTTTCCAGCTCTTTTGTTGCTACTGCTGGCCTTTCCATAATTTTGATGTTTGCCTTTTCCATGTTCTTCTCGATGCTGAGAAGCCATTCTCCTTCTCTGCTGTGCTCTCTAGGATCCACATATAAATTTTCCTATTTCAGTTTTTGTTGGTGATGTTTTAACTGCACGAATGTTCTTCCTCAGTTCCTTGTAGATTTGCACCCAGGAATCAAATCTATGGTGCTGTCTTTAATCTACTGTATGGATTAATTCTGTTCATCACTTTGGGTGATTTTTTTAATCAGTAAAGTGATACACAAATGTAATTAAATAAGGATAGAGGCAGGAAAGGGCGACCAGAATGATGCAGGGTCTGTACCAAAAGCCCCATGAAATACTTGCGGACCTAAATATGTCCATTCTAGAGATGAGGGGTACGTGCTAGAGATGTTCAAGTCGCTGCAAAGTATAAATAATGCACAAGGAGCAAATAAATTCTAGAATAGGGGGCCATGATATGTTGCACCTTTGAGTATGATCAGGAAATACTACTTCATAGAAAGGATGGTGGATGCATGGGACAGCCTCTCAGTGAAGATGGTGAAGGCAAAAGCAGTAACAGCATTCAAAACACCATGTGACAGGCACAGAGAATTCTCAGCGGTAGGGGGAGCAAGGGGTTTTAGCCCAGGACAGACACAGAGGATGCGCAACAGTGTGGGGGAGTGATGGGTAAAGCCTGGGACAAGTACAGCAGATCCTCAACAATAGGGGAGCCCTGTGTGCCCTGGGATGGGCACACAGGATCCTCATTGGTAGGGGAGCGAGGGGTAAAGCCTGAGATGGGAACAGAGGATCCTCAATGGTGGGGAAGTGAGGGATAAATCCTGTAATGGGCACAAAAGATGCTCAGCAGTGAGAGAGCAAATGGTAAAGCCTGAGATGGACACAGGATCCTCAGCAGTGGGGGAGTGAGGGCTAAAGCTCAGGACAGGCAGAGAGGATCCTCAGCAATGGGGGCAGTGAAGGGTAAATCCTGGGATGGGCACAGAGGATCTTCAGTAGTGGGAAGAGTTAGGGGAAAAGCCTGAGACCATGTACACATAGGGACTATGGTAGCGCAACAGGAATGGAAATAAACAGAAACTGGCTAGGCCTTGTGGTCTTTCTCTGCTGTTATTTTCTTTGCTGTGGGTACCCAGACAAACAGAAAGATTTGTGACTACAGAAACACTTTCTGGGAATGAATCACAGGCCAATGCAATAAGACACTCGCAAAAAACAGACACCTGCAAAAAACAGAGCCCCCTTTTTTTCTAACGTGAGCACAACCACATCCCCTGTATGCCTGATGCAATATTCAAATGAGAGAGAAATCGGAGCAGCGTACAAAAAGGGCGCGCTAGGGAGAAATGTGCGATTAAAGCACTTTAAAAATTTTATTGCATTGGGCGCATGGGCATCAAAATTGTGCGTTCGTTACAATTTCAGCCTGCGGACGTTTTCCTCAGGCTGAACATTCCCTTCACTTATTAAATTGGTTACAAGGAAACCTGGTGGAGAAAAATATATATATTCTGTATACCATATACATTGGCTTGACCAGGGAAACCTGAGAAGCGGTAAATATGTTACTTCAGAGGAGGGCACATTTTTCGCAAGAGAGGAACAATTTTTTCTCTGTTTCTCATGAGCCCTAGACTGCGAGTAAACTCTACTGCACCTCCGGAGCGAGTGTTAATTTTCCGGTGTTAAAAAATGTATATTGGGCCTTTGGGCACATTTTTCTGCATTGGAGGGTAATAGCTAACATCCTCATTTACATGGAACTTACATGGAATGGGTGCTATCTTGTACGCATTTGGTAGCACACGCATTATGGACACGCTAATCTCCTTAGTGCATCGGACATTATCATCGCGCGCCCGAAACGTGCGCCTGCTGCGAGTAAACCCCTGCACTAGGTTGAGCACACCTTATTCCATCGGCAGTGAATAACCAGCACCGACAGACTTCTTGGTTTTGCGATGCATCTCTCACACCTTTCCCCCCCCCCCCCCCATCCCTTCTCTCCCTCCCCCCTGCAGCTCGTCCCATCGGTCAAAGCAACTTTGCCACGGAAGGCTGGTTCATAGGCCTCATCAGTGCCATTGTTCTGCTCATCCTCCTCCTCCTCATTCTTTGTTTCATCAAACGCAGCAAAGGCGGGAAGTACTCAGGTAAGAACCCTGATAGGAGTGGGGTTTGGGGGGGCATGGGAAGGGTGGAGACCTATGCGGCCTTGCTGCTGGAGATAATTCACTGTAGGAATCCCGTGGTGTAGTGCGGCCTGTGGAGGACGTGCGGCCGGCTTGGGATGCCGGAGGACAATGGAGGAGGAGAGACGGCTTGTTTACTTGCTCGCA
This sequence comes from Rhinatrema bivittatum, assembly GCF_901001135.1. NCBI lineage: Eukaryota > Metazoa > Chordata > Amphibia > Gymnophiona > Rhinatrematidae > Rhinatrema > Rhinatrema bivittatum. Next base: position 499,424,368 of record NC_042615.1, on the reverse strand, counting down.
GTCAGATCCTGGTATTAAGAGAGCCCTCTAGAACGTAAAGTAATTAATGTTTGCTGTGAAAGAGATGGGAACATTTAAAGAGCCGTAAGGGAAACCAGTGGACCATATGCCAGTAGCTTGCGCAGTTGCAGGGTAAGCGGGTATTGTTGCCGTACATACATGCAGATGATTTTTCAGACCAGCTGGGCAGTTTCTCTTTGAAAATGAGCCAGCGGGAAAGCATGTTAAAATACTTTGCGCCTGCTGTTTAGAGGAGAGGGGAAAGGCGAGGATTAAAACAGTGCGGATAGTTTCGAAAATCCCAAGTGCCTGCCTTGCTTATTCCTCCCCAAACCTAGAGAAACCTCTGGCAACGCCTCATCTAAACCCATCTGAAAGTGCAGGTGCTGCAGAGGCCTGTGTATGCCCTCAGCCGGGCGGGGGGATGGCAACGTTCACACAAAACAAAATGTTACCTGGCTGAATCAGTACGAAACAAAAGCTGCAATACAGGCCGTGACCGTTGGATGCCACTGTTGCTTCCAAAGGGAGAACACGTTGCCCCTCCCCCCGAGGTGTGGGGAGGAAGGGATTTTTTTTTCTTTCCCTTATGAGGCAAAGGAGGCAAACCAAAAAAGAAGCATAAACCTTGAGTTTTCTCTACCCTTACCTTTGTAAAAGGGCCAGCAGCACAGGCCTCCCATGCAAGACTGAGAATGCTTCTTGGCTGCCGTCACTGGTGGAGGAGGAGGGAGCGGGTCCCTGGTGCTAGTCAGGGGCTCGGGGGCGCGAAGGCGGTGGTTGAATCGCGGCACCATGAAAGATGTACGCCTGCATATTTTACTTTTCCTTACTTGTTTCCCCCTTGACCTCCCGTTCTTCTCTCCCTTCCCTTTCCCTACAGTGAAGGATAAAGAGGACACGCAGGCGGATTCAGAGGCTCGGCCTATGAAAGATGAGACCTTTGGGGAGTACAGGTAGGAAGAATGACCCGAGGGCCGAGCACTGCCTCTTGCCTGCCCCCATCCCCCACCCCTCTTTTTTTAACCAATTTTATTCTACAAATTCTAAAGTCACCTGGGGGTTCTCCCCCCCCCCCTCTTTTGAAACTGCGAGAAAAGAGAAATCTGTCGGTGAGGATCTTGTGGGCTGGTTCTGAGAAAAGGGCTTTCGCCGGCCACCTCTGCATTTTCCCAGGATAACAAGAAGCAGGAGGATGGTAGCCCAGCAAAGCCTACCCGCTGTAGGACTTGAGAAGGTCCCGGTTCTGGTTTCATTTGGTGCTTTCTGCTCACAGCAGCCCCCTACACTCCCTGTAGGACTGGTCTACCTGGAAGGAACAATGCTGGCTCAGATTTCCCAGATAGACTTGCCTGGTTCTGAAGCCACGTGGGTCGTTATCCTAGGTCTCTTCTCCGTATCCTTTAAGTATTGTATTTCTTCAATGTTTGACTTCCTTTTTGTAATGCAGGGATGTTTGCGTCTTAGCATGGCCATGCACGTCCCTTATTTTTCCAATCATCCCTTTTTCTGCTTTCGGCTGCTCATGGCTGTATTTATGGTTTTTGGGTGAAAGGAAGCCCGCTCCTGGGGAGGTGGGGGTTGGGCTGAAATGACAGGCGAGGGCAAAATTCAAAGGATGATTAGCACACCCATGGCACCAGAATTAGGTTCATACCAATAAGAACAGCTAAGGAAAATGAGATGAAGACATCTTGTTGGAGAAATAAAAACAAAAAAAGGGAAGAAATCTTAATTTGTGATTTTAAACACGCATACACGCACACACCCATGTGTGTGTGTGTGTGTGTGTACATTTGGGAAAGCTACTGCTTATACCTGGGAGTCAGCAACAAGGAATGGATCTACTCTTTGGGATCCGCCGGGAACTTGTGCCTTGGATTGGCCATTATTGGAGATAGGATGCTGGGCTCAATGGACCTTTGATCTGACTCCGCATTCTATGTAAAATGAGGTCCATAATCAGCAAGCAGTGACCTGCTGCCCACCACTACCTGACTAAACGTAACCGAGTGGCGCTGTTATTCCTTCCTATCCGGCGCTGTAAGCCCTGCCCCCCCGGAATGCTCCAATGCTGTCTTTTATTCGGGTAGTAAGTTTCAGCTGGTTAATGACTCCAGAAGACCAAAGGTGGCAGAAGCTGCTTTGGGCCTGGGTGGCGAGATGACCTTCTTTTTTTTTTTTTTTCAATTGAACAGGAAAGAAAAAAGTGGAAACTGCTAGAAATAAGAGGCAAGAACCTTTTTTGTTTTTGCTGAGCCTAGAACCAGCCATTGAATTGTATTTTTTGCCCATAGTTTTCTCCAGCCCTGTGGTAAATCATTTGGCAGTGAGGCTGCTCCCAGGACTACAGCCTCTCGGGTTTTGCTCTGCTGTCAGCCCACTCCCCTTTTTCTGCCTCCTACCACTGACCACAGAAAAAGTGGTCTCAGGCTCACCCATCTGCAAGGTGGGAGGCTGGTGCTTGTTTTCATTTTTGAATACAAGCACCATTACCAGTACATAAAGTAGAACTGTGCATCCCAAAATCCTACGGGAATCATGTCAAGGATCCTCCTTTTTTTATCTAGGAGGGGAGGAGCATAAGGTGGCTCCCCACTGGAAGCGCTAATCCTCAGATTGTTACAAACAGGGGAAAACGTTGTCAAATTTTCCAACTCTTATTATGTTGTTGGCAGCGGGGGGGGGGGGGGGGGGGGTGATGATGAAGTTAAAACTGATCTCCTTCCAAAATTCACAGCTGCAAGCCCTGCAGTGACCATGGGGGTGGCATCTTGTCTCTTGCATGCTAACATTGATTGGAGATTAATCAGCATACATGAGGGTCCCTGCAAAAAAAAAAAAAAAAGTGTCTTGTTGTAGTTTTCTTCCCCATGATGCCTTGCTACTGTTATAATGAGGTTCTCCTGCTTTCTTCTTCTGCACTGCTTACCTGGTTTCCCCTCTTTCCTTTTCACCTCACTGCAGATCTCTGGAAAGGTAAGTTTCTATCACTCATGCTTGCAGTTAGTGAGTTTTGCTTTTGTCATGTGGCCTAAAGTCCTATATTTGCTGACAGATGGGGTGGGCTAGATGGGGTAGGGGCCTGTTGAGTGGGTCCTCGCTCTTCTTACCTGTCAGTTCTCATTCTCATATTTCAGTGATCACCCCTAGCCTCAGAAGCTGTAGTAAGGGCACTTACCCCTGCACTAACTCTTCTCCAGATAATCCCTAACTGTGAAAGATGGCTAAACTCCCTTAAGCCCAACCTTCAATAATTCAAAACCCTTTCTGAGCACTAAGCCTTATGCCTTCCACCATCCAGCCCTGTGCTGCACACTGTGAAATAATAACAAACAAAAGACCTCCCCACCCCAATATGCACAGAAACTGTATTCCTATCCCAATCACAAAAGCAAATAGTGAAAAACCCTAGCATCCGTCCCTAAACAAAGCACTGCAAATCCACCAGGGCCTACCATTCTGAGATCAGCCTCTGTGAAAACGTAATCAGAAGCAGAGACTAGGATAGCAAAAAAGAATCATCTGATCTGCTCAGTTTGTCTCTTGTTGCAGCTTTCCATAGATCCCACTTGATCTCTGACTTTTCCTTCATGTCTGGGAATCCTCTGTGCTCTGGCCCCAGACTTTCTTGAATTCTCTTACTGTTTTTGCCCTCACCACCTCCCCTGAGAGGTCGTGCACCGTCCTTTCCATGGGGAAGTGCCCTAATGTTACTCCAGAGTCTTGTAATTTTGAGATCCAAGCTCAACGTGGGTAATGCCAGAAAGCCAGACTCTCCGTCTACATTACCACTACAAAAATAAGACTATTTCCTCTTCTGTTCTACAAAAGAAAAGTGGATATCTATTACCCAAAGATAAGAGGAAAACAGAGCCTTAATACTGACTGCATAAGATTGACCTAAGTCATTAGGGAATGAGCATTTGCTGTGCATCTAGCCACCAGACAAAAGCATACTACATCTCTCCATTTTACCCTGCTTGACCTCCAACTTCACCTGTCCCTTCCTGAGCATCCTCTATGTGCCAACCTCTCTTCACTTCCTCTTCATGAAAGAAAGCTTTCCTTCCATCTTCCTGAAAGCTGGAAAGAAAAAAGTTTCATCACATCAGTCCCAGAGGCCAAGGTGTGAAATGGAGAAGATTCTTAGCAAAAAGGCCTGGTACCGCGGGAAGTTTTGCTCATGATGCTGGCTCTTTGCTGAATGGATTTTCGCATTGTGTTTGCAAAAGTCTGCATGTAATCATAGAAATTTTCGCAAAACAAATTTTTTTAACTACATCTCTCTGAGGTGTAATTAGGTTTTACACAAAATGTTGCTTTTGTGAAATTTTGCACATTTAATTTAGCTATTGCTGAATAGACAATGAGCTGGTTTGCAGAGTTTCTCAGCTCTTTAGTGATTTAGCATAAATTTTGTGCACAGGTTCACAAAAGAAAATTGTGTGCAAAATTGCAAAGTAGCGCATATTATTTATTTTTTTTTTGAAACATAACGCATGCTTTTTCGAATGCACACACACTTGTTTTTATGATCTCCTTTCATACATTGGCCTCCATATTAGAATGATACATCATCAGGAATATTAGGAGAAACTTCCATAGTATGTAAAAAGAGTCCTACAGTTTTTCTAAGGAACAACAAAAGTCTGCACAGAGGTCAGATTGGGTTCCTTCCAAACCACAGAATCATTGACAACATCTATAACTTACAGACACTGATTAACAAGCTTGTGAAAAAGAGCCCCTCAGAGAATATTTGCATGTTTTTTATTGACTTTTTAGCATCCAGGTCTCACCCTCAAACTACTGTAAATCAGAGGGAATGGCCTATGATATAACTGAATCCACATATTGATCCAGCAGCTGTAATGTAAAGATAAACAACCTGCAAGCCAGGCAGCTTCAGACAGAGCCGGGAGTGAAACAAAGATGTAATCTCTTTATCCACCACCCCAGAAGGTTTGCAAAAGAACCGAACCCTGCAAATCATGGGCCCTTCTGATCACCAGGAACAAGCTGAGCCAGATCTGGCTTTAAAAGAATTTGGGGACTACAAGTCCGCAAATACCAACAGGGGTAAACCAGGACTGGCTTGTCTGGTTCTCTTAATGAAGGACTTCCTACAAGGTAAATGCTAATGTGTTCCCAAAAAGCACAAACATCTGGAACTCAGGATTTACCTTAACCCAGCACAGCCCTAAGGATATCCGGAAACTTTAATTTGCCAATAAAGACACTAGAAGAAAAAAGCTTTAAGAGCTTTCTATGACGTAAATAAACTCCCTTGCTTAGTTTCACTCCCCTCCCCCCCCCCCCTCCCCAGTACAATATGTTTAAAATGTAATTACATCTTTCAAGCATGTGGGAGTGAAATCTGTTTAGTATGGAATAAATGACAGGCCCCAGAATGGAACAGAACTCCAATAGAAAACTATGCACCTCCAGTTCTACAAACAGACGCTCTGCATCCACAGAAACTCCCCCAGCGATGGGTGCAGAGCTTCCCCTAATTGCTCCCCATACCAGAAAAGAATATTCATATTCTGGTGTCGCCTCAGTAACAGTGATTACAAACTGCATCCATTACCAGGCACTCTGTGACGTAACACAAACCCCCCCGTTAAAAAAAACCAAACAAAAAAAAAACCCCACACTCAGAACCTTTATGGCGCAAACCCACCACCCCATAACTGCATTAACTTTCGGGACCCAAACAGTAAAATCCCACCTGTGAAAAGGCAACAGCGCAAATTTAACAGCGGGGCCTAGAACCTCAATACTCCTCCTTCTGAGAGGTGCAGATAGGAGGAAAGTATAATAAGCTGGACTGGACAGAAAGTACACCCCAGCAGAATCCCTCACCTCGGTCACACACATGGAACACAGACGACACGCTAGCAGAAGCGCAGCGCTTCTTACTTGCAGCTGCCTCCTGCTCTACTTGCTTCCATGTGAAGTCTGGCCCAGGTTGTAGGCGTAATTAATAAATTGTGCTTTCCTCCTGCTGCTGGGAAGGGGTCACACCTGGTGAGGAACGAGAATTGTGCTTGGGAGGAATGGATTTGTGGGGAAGAGAGATGATTTTTTCGAGATCCGGGGATGGTGGTGGTGGTGGGAGGACAGAAAGGCACAAGTGTGTGTGTGTGTGTGTGTGTGTGTGTGTGTGCGCGAGCGCGCACGTGTAAGCAGGGCTGAACATTCTCCCTGACTGCCCTTGGGACCCTCCTAAGTCCTTCTGGCCCCTGGTATCCAAGGGCTCAACCTGCGGGGAACGGGGTTGGTATAGGTAAAGCTTCAGCGTGTTCGCCAGCTGTCAGCGTGGGCCTAGTAGGTTTGCCTATTAGGCTGCATCACCCATGCTACAGCACAAGAACTCACAATCATTACAGATGTTCATGCTGCCTGCACTTTCCGGGGGGGAGAGAGAGTGAGTGTGTGTGTGTGTGAGCATGTGAAAGAATATGTATATGTGTGAGAGATGCTGCATGGGCCCAAGAAGTAGGCTGCTGCTGCCTGCATATTCTAGGGAGAGAGAGAGAGAGATAGTGTGTGTGAGAGAGAAAACATGTAAGAGTGTGTGAGAGAGAGAATGAGTGATCACTTGTGCATGTGAGTAAATGAATGTGTGTATGTGTTGGAAAGTATGAATATGAGCGAGAGGAAAAAGTTTGTGCATCCCCAAGAATCTCAGGGTGACTTGAAATCAAAAGTAGAGCAAGGGATTTTTTTATCCTTATTTGTTTTATTTATTTTGCATTTTTTGATGTCTGCTGTTTTAAAATATTTCATTGGAGCTTGGGAAATTGTTAAAAATTGAATATGTTTTTAATTATTGGATATTCTTTTGTCAGCTGTTTTAAAAATATTTATTATTTTTATGAGTATGGTTTTGTTCTTATCATTTCATATTTTTTTTATATTATTTTTTTATGTTTTATGTGGAATGGTGATGTCTGTTTTTCCATTGTTGCACTGCATACAGAGTCTGGCTTGTTGCAATTTTCAGTTCAGTTTTTTTGACTGCACGTTTCTATTTCTACTTTATGCTGTCTTTATTCTGTATATGGTGAGGGTCAGTCTCTGTTTTCCATTTGAGACCGAGGTGAGGAATTCTTCTTTTGTGTAGTTTCTGCATAGGGATCTATAGCAATTCGGCTTGTTCTGTTTTCACAATTGGAGGTGTATTGGTGTTTTAATGCCTGGTGTAATATTTGCAGTGTTGCCTTTTCATTGATACGTTGTTACTCTTTGTGTGCTGGCAGTTAGTGCTGTTTTGGTATGGGCGGTTTACTATCTTTTAATTGTAATTCATTTTTTCAGAGGATTCATTGTCAATTTATAAGAACATAAGAACATGCCATACTGGGTCAGACCAAGGGTCCATCAAGCCCAGCATCCTGTTTCCAACAGAGGCCAAACCAGGCCACAAGAACCTGGCAATTACCCAAACAATTTAGTTTCAGCATCAAATTAAAGACATCATTTTTAAATGTCTACAATACTGTAATCCAAAGGCAGTACGTAAATGACTGTGTGCTGTTCTGTGCTGTCTGGACCATTAGCTAGCTGTGAGAGCACCTTAAGAGATCAATGAAAGGTGTGGATGATTGATGCTCTTATAATATTTCCATAACATTAGGGAAAAATGAGCAATGCACCCATAATGCACATGCACATATACAATTAATGGAATGCATGTATCTATGCAGATTATGCTGGAAGAAAAGTCCATAAACCATTATTAATATGGACTTGAGGAAATCCATTGCTTATCTCTGGGGTAAGCAGCATGGAATCTATCAACCTTTTTGGAATCCTGCCGGGTACTTGTGACCTGGATTGGTACAGGTGGAAACAGGAAACTGGGCTTGATGGATCTTTGGTCTGAGCCAGCATGGCAAATCTTATGTTCTTATTCTTATGGTGTTTCAAGTTGATTCATGAGTGCATCACTCATCATTGATCGCCCTGTTGATAGATGGTTCATTGCCATTGTTATGGGGATGACAGAATAGAAGAAACAGAGGGACGCGAGAGAGGAGACCGATTCAGGGTCACTGGTAGCAAATTTATGCAAATGAGGGGAGGGGAGGTTCCCCCCATGTCTTCAAATATCCAGTTCTGGTTTGTGGAAAATTTGACAACACTTTTGGTGGGGGGAGGGGGGCGGGATAGGAAGGGGAACTATGGTCCTGTGCTCTGGATCATTGAAGTACTTAGCAATGCCCCTGCTTGTCAATACTTAACAGATTTCCTTGTTCCAGAATCTAGTCCCTTAATATGAAGCCCAGTACATAACTCCACATGTGCCCACTATACCTCCACACAGGGTCTGCGCCATAAGCACTGTGAGATTAGACTTAGAAGGGAGAAGCATGATTTAATTTAATTCAAGAACTTTTATGCCATCTTTTCGATGGATTCCAGCTTCGTGCACATTATTACATCATGCACATATATGTTAAACAGATTTAAACTGTAGCAATGGTCAAATGTCGAATAAATCATAGAATCAAAGTATCAGAACAATTTAGTCCTAAATCTCTAAACAGAGATATAAACTTCTAATGCAATAAAAATAAAAATATCGTATCAGAATTTAAGAAAACATGGGACAAGCAGAGACGGTTTCTGAGGGACAGCAAGGGACTATAAAACTGAATGGGAGATGTGGATGGGCAGCCTAAATGGACTATATGGTCCTCATCTGCTGTCAGTCTGTGTTTCTATCAGTTGAATACCAAGATACTCCTCTTAATTTCTCAATAACACACAATTACAACTGTAGGCAGCCAAGCAAGGTATTGAGAATTCTGCAAAGGTCTACGTGTACAGAAGGCAAACCTTTTTCAGTGGAAAGGGTTCTAGAACAGGAGTAGCCAGCTCCGGTCCTCGAAAGACACATGAGGTAGATGTGCCAATCCATCTCAGGCATGTTCATTATGGATGTCCCGAGAACCAGGCCTGTTTCTGGCTCTCAAAGACCGGAGTTAGCCACCCCTGTTCTAGAAGAAAAGCTCCCGGTGTGTGGCTCAAAGAAGGTAGACTCGATAGTAACATCAGAAACTAATTCTTCATCGAAAGGGTGGTGAATGCATGAAACGACCTCCCGGAAGAGGTGATAAGATAAAACAGTAGCAGATCTGAGGAAAGCATGGGCCAAGCACAGAACATTCCTATGTGCAAAGAATAAATTGAGGAGAAAGCCAGAGATCAACTGAGGCTTATGGCCGTGCACCAGGAATGCCCTAGGGAGACCTCGCACTCTTTATCTGCCGTCATATTCTGTATTTCCTTGCTTCTGTCTTGCCAACCCTAGCAAATAAGAGACCACAAAATAGAAACAGAGGGGTAAAAGCCAACTGGAAACTGCAAGAAGCCAGATTCTGCATGCAGTGCAACGTCAGGGAAATAGAAACAGTCGTGCACTTTCTCCTGTACTGTGCAAAACACAAGGATATACAAAGTGCACATTTCCCAAAGCTGACAGAGAAAATCAAAAACTTCCCAAAAAAGAAGGAACAGGAAAATCTCTGTGTAATCCTGGGGTAAACTGGAGAATCAGCAGCAAAAGATGTTCTATCCTGCCACTAGGCCAGAAATGTAATCTCACCAGGGACAATACTGAACATTCTCCTAGGACAAGCAGGATGGTAGTCCTCACATGTGGGTGACATCATCCGATGGAGCCCGGCACGTAAACTTTTGTCAAAGTTTCTAGAAGCTTTGACCAGCAGACTGAGCATGCCCAGGCTGCTACTATCCGCGCGTCCACACAGGATCCCCCCTTCAGTCTCTTCTTTTCCCACGGTGCAGTTGCCTCGCGGTCCGTGGAGCTCTTCTTTTTCCACTTTTTTTCCTCGATATTTTCGAGTGTTTTTGCCGTTTCTTCTCTTCGTCGGGTCCCCCTTCGCAGACGGTGCAGCCTCGGTGCGGTAGGTCATTTTCTGCCTATTTTCCAACCTTGTGGTTGATTCCTGACTCCTCGCCTAACGGTGACCATTGGTCATCGACCGCGCGCCAGGTGTTTTTATGGCATTGACCGGTTTTCATTGGTACCCCCAGTGCCCGTGGACCATGTCCATCACGGATCGCACGAGGTTTGTATCCTCTGCCTGGGGCCTCGCATGATGTCCTTGTGTGCCGTCTGTGTGACCAGATGACACCCAAAGGACGTCGGGTGCGCCTCGATAAGATGGAGAAACTTTTCAGGGCCCCAAGGTCTACATCCTCTATGCGGCCTCTGGTCTCCTCCATTCCAGGGGATCCATCGATGCCACCGGTCCCCTCAAGGCCATTGGAGCCCAGGGTCGATACTCCTCACAGACTGTGCCCAAGGCATGCTGGTCCCAGTGAGGAGGAGGGGCCTTTTGACCCCTGGGACGACTCCTCAGACTTGTCCTCGCAATATTCCAACGACCCCCTTTTGGATCCCTCCAATCCAGAGGAGCGGCGCCGATCGCCACCAGAGGACTTGTCCTTTGTGGGGTTTGTCAGGGCTATGGCCGAAGCCATTCCCTTTCAGCTGCTCACGGAGGAGGACGTGTGTCATAAAATGCTGGAAGTGCTCCAATTCATCGACGCTCCCAAGGAAATCATGGCAGTTTCTATTCACGATATCTTTAAAGAACTCCTCCTCATGTGGGAACACCCCATTTTCTGTCTCCCCGGTTAACAGGAAGGCCGATGCCACCTTACTTGGTGCAACAGGCCATGAGGTTTGACAGGAGACAACTCCCCCACCACTCGGTGGTCATGGAGTCCGCTTTAAAAAAGGCTTGACGCTCTCTTACCCATGCTCCGCTCCTCCGGGACATGAGCACAGGGATCTGGATGCTCTGGGGCAAAAAATCTTCCAAGGTGCCATGCTGGTTGCCCGTATCGCCTCCTACCAACTTTAAATGACCCAGTATAACCTCAATCTGTGGAAGCAAATCCAAGATTTTGCGGAGGGCCTCCCTCAGCAACAGCAGGAAGCGCTTTTCACCATTGCATTGCTGGGTCTGGAGGTGGGAAAACACAAGGTGCGTTCCACCTACGATGTTTTTGAGACGGCAGCACACTTAGCCACCATGGGCATCAGTGCCAGATAAATGGCGTGGCTTCGGGCCTCCAATCTCCGGCCAGAAGTCCAGGACAGGCTAGCCGACCTCCCCTGCACAGGTGAAAACCTCTTTGGGGATAAGGTTCGGGATGCGGTGGCACAATTGAAGGACCATCATGATGCACTTCAGCAGCTGTCTGCTAGTGCCTCAGAAGGCCCGTCCTCGGCCAGAAAATCCTCCAGGCAGGGTTCTCAGAAACCCTTCTATCGGCAGAGGAAATATTATCCTCCGGCCGCTCGGACTTGTCCGCCTCACACCGGTCACAGGGGTCATCCTCACCAACAGCAGGTTTCTAGACCCCAACCTGCCCCCCAGCAAGCCCTGACCATGGGCTTTTGACTGGCAGCAAGGGAGCATAATTCAGCTGGCCGTACCCCTAACATCAGATCCCCCAGTCGGCGGCAGGCTCATGAGCTTCGCCCGTCACTGGGAAGAGATAACATTGGACTGCTGGGTCCTCTCTATTTTTTGCCAGGGGTACGGTCTGCATTTTAGCCAGCTCCCAGAGAGATCATCGTGGGGTTCATTCGCCTATTTGGTCATCCTTCAAATGGAACTTTCCACCCTCCTTGCAGCGGGTGCAGTAGAACTAGTCCCTCACAATCAGCAGGGCCAAGGGTTCTATTCGAGGTATTTCCTCATTCCGAAGAGGAATAGTGGCTTGCACCTCATTATCACCCTCAGGCCGTTGAACAAGTTTCTCGTAAGAGAAAAGTTCAAGATGGTCTCTCTGGGCACGCTGATCCCGCTCCTCAGAAGAGGAGACTGGCTTTGGCTCCCTCAATCTCAAGGAGGCTTATGCACATATTGCGATTGACCCCAACTACTGGAAGTACCTCCGCTTCGTGGTGGGGAGTGCACATTATCAGTACAAAGTGCTGCCCTTCGGGCTAGCATCAGCCCCCCACATCTTCACCAAATGCTTAGTGGTGGTGCCCGCCTACCTCAGGCGTCGCTCGGTCCATGTATTTCCATACCTGGACGACTGGCTGGCCAGGAGCTAATCTCGCTCTGGAGCCTTGCAAGCTCTAGCCTTGACGGTGCAGACCCTGCAGACAGTGGGGATTGTTATAAACTTCTCCAAGTCACACCTCTGTCCATCCCTCAGTTGGACTTCATAGGCGCCAGGCTGGACACGCCAAGAGCGAATGCTTTTCTACCCAGGGACCAGGCGATCGCCCTTGCCTTGCTGGCTACCCTTGTCTGCAACAGTTGTAGGGTCGCAGCCTGCCTCTTGCTCCGCCTACTGGGCCACATGACGGCCTCCATCCATGTTGACGCCTTTGGCCCGCATCTGCATGAGAAGCCCCCAATGGACTCTATGGTCCCAATGGTGGCAGGCATCTCAGGACCTCAAGGCTCCGGTCATGATAACAGATCCTCTAAAGATGCCTCTGTCCTGGTGGGAAGATCTTTCCAACCTGGAACGAGGACTTCCCTTCCAGCTTGCTCCACCCCAAGTGACCCTTGCCACCGATGAATGGTCTCCACACGCAGGGCCTCTGAACTGCCGCCGAAGCCCGCTGTCAGATAAACTTTTTGGAGCTTCAGGCAAGGTGATATGCCTTGTGGGTGTTCAGAGATCAGTTGTCATCCAAGGAAGTTCTGATCCGGACGGACAACCAGGTTGCAATGTGGTGCATACAAACAGGGTGGCACAGGCTCGTTCCTCCTCTGCCAAGAAACACTGCAAGTATGAACCTGGGCCATGTCCCAAGGGATGTCTCTGCGAGGGACCTACCTGCCAGGTCACCTCAATGTACTGGCGGACCACCTAAGCCAGCCCTTCCAAGCACACAAGTGGGCCCTCAAACCAGCGGTTGCGGCCGAGCTGTTCCGCTGATGGGGTTCGCCTCCCCTCACAACTACAAGGTGAGAAGGTTTTGCTCCCTGATAGCCAGGAACGGCTATCAGGGAGGGAAGGGCTGCTGTATGCGTACCTCCCGCCGCCCCCCTCTACCGCTGCTCTCAAAAACTCTACTGAAACTTCAGCAGGACAAGGGGACCATGATACTCGTGGCGCCTTCTTGGCCTCAGCAGGTCTGATTCCCGCTTCTGCAGGACCTTTTGGTGTGGGTGCCCATCTGGCTGGGGACGGCACCTGACCTTATCTCTCAAAATCAGGGCACCCTGCGCCATCCGAACCTCCAAGCACTAGCCCTCACAGCTTGGATGTTGAGCACATGGTCCTCCAGCCTTTGCAGCTCTCAGACTGTTTCCCGGGTCCTGGTGGTGTCCCGGAAACCTTTGACCAGGAAGTCCTACAGCTCTAAGTGGAAACATTTTTCCATCTGGGGTGCAGGGGTAATGGTTTAGACCCTTTCTCATGCCCCCTCCCCCAGCTGCTGGACTACCTGTGGCACCTGTCCGAGTCCGGGCTCCAGACCAGTTCTGTCCGGGTGCACCTCAGCACTGTCTGCACATACCATCAAGGTGTTGCTGGCACGCTCATTTCGATCCAACCCTTAGTGGGCCATTTCATGCAGGGTCTCCTCCAGCTGAAGCCCCCCACTTCAGCCTCCGGTTGCGTCTCAGGATCTCAATATTGTCCTGGCAAGACTCAAGCGACCTCCTTTCAAGCTGTTGTAGTCCTGCGACCTGCCCAAGGTCGTGACTGATTTCTACCTCAATCAGTCCATCGTTCTGCCCACCTTTTTCCCGAGGCCTCATTCCCACCCAGGGGAACGGATGCTTTATACTTTGGACTGTAAATGGGCTTTGGTGTTCTACCTGGATCGCACGGCATGCCACAGACAGTCCACCCAGCTTTTCGTGTCCTTTAACTCCAACAGACTGGGAGTAGCAGTGGGTAAGCAGACCTTGTCCAACTGGCTGGCAGATTGCATTGCCTTCTGCTACACACAGGCAGGCCTTCAGCTAGCCAGCAGAGTAAAAGCTTACTCTGTGTCAGCTATGGCTACTTTGGTGGCTCCTTTGTGTGCGGTCCCCATCATTGAAATTTGCCGAGCCGCAACCTGGAGTTCTCTTCACGGTCCATCACTGCCTAGACAGGGACAGCTGTCAGGACAGTCCTTTGGTCAGTCCGTCCTGCACAATCTGTTCCAATCTTGAGCCCAACTCTTCTTGCTTCGTGCTCTTGTGGGACCCTGACTGCCCCCTGTTTACCTACAGCACCGCAGTTGTGTTGTGCCCGTTGGCACCTTGTTTGATCGCTGTTGGTCTCGCTAGTTGAGCAGGACAGTCTGGAGCTTTGTATTCACCACATGTGAGGACTACCATCCTGCTTGTCCTAGGAGAAAGCGCAGTTGCTTACATGTAACAGGTTTTCTCCTAGGACAACAGGATTGTAGTCCTCAGGAATCCCGCCTGCCTCCCCACGATGTTGGGTTCACCTTCAGTTTGTTGTTTTATTTTTCGCTCGTGTTTTGCTATGTTACGAGACTGAAGGGGGACCTTGCGTGGACACGCGGATAGTAGCAGGCTGGGCATGCTCAGTCTGCTGGTCAAAGCTTCTAGAAACTTTGACAAAAGTTTTCTGTACCAGGCTCCATCGGATGATGTCGCCCACATGTGAGGACTAACATCCTGCTGTCCTAGGAGAACACCTGTTACAGGTAAGCAACTGCGCTTTACCAGAACTTGGGAACTGGCCTTATTTCTCTTTTTTCGTATTACTCTCTGCATTAATCTTGCAACACAGGTAAAAATCTGTCACGTCATATCATTAAATTATCACTGATCAAAAAGAAAGAGAATACTGAAGGGGTAATGTCCTTTCCACGGGCTTGTGGGATTGGTATAAGCAGCCTACAACTCCCCAGAAACCAACTGGGTTGATGCTGACAGATTGCTAATGGCCAGATACTGGCCAGCAAGACCTCGGTGGCCGAAGGTTCATGCAACAGTCACACTAGCTTTGGTAGCTGTTTATTACAATACAGTAAAACTAATACATATACAGCTCTCCTGCAAAAGAGGACTCAGAGTGAGTCACAAGATAATAACCAAAATGCAATAACAAAGCTTGGTGGTAAGACATGGGGCAAGGGATAGTGCTGGGAGTTGGATTAAGCATGGAATCTTGTATGCTTACCTACCTAGGGTGGGAAGACGATAAAACCAGACTTGGATAAGGGGACGATATCCTACAAGCAGTCAAGCTTCTAGGGTTGGCAGCTGGAAGATAGCCTTAGCAGTGTGGGCCAGAGTAACAGGGCAGATTGGATGGGGCAATTGGCCTTTGTGTGCCATGTTACTATGGGGTCTTATTTTCAAAAACCTAGAGTGGGTAGGATAACAAGGTGAATTCACCTGATTACCTTTGACTGGATACTTGGCTGACTTATTTTTAGGGGATAAATGGGATTTAGGGCTTCTGTTTGTGTGGCCTGGCTAAATTTGGAAACCCACTCCAGGAACACCTCCAACCTGGCCAACTAAATTTATGTGGCTCGTGATTTTAACCCCACAATTTTAGCTGGTTAGAGGGTCCAGATTGTTAAGTAAGCAGATTTACCCAACTAAAAGCCAGTTATAGCTGAATAAATCTTTTGTATATCAACACCCCACTCTTGCTATATATGTTCTCATTCCATGATCCTACTGCTGACACCACAATGAGCACTCTCCTCATGCACTTTCACTTCCCAGGACTAGGCAGAGCTTAGAATTTGAACAAATAATACCCCGGCTCCTCTTTTGCTACTGTGTCCTGCCCGCTCCCCTAACCTTTCTTTCTCCGTGTCTCCCCTACCCTTTCCTGACAGTGACAATGAGGAGAAACCATTCGGTGGTGGTGACAGCAGCCCACCCTCCCTGAACGGTGAGATCAAGCCATTGGGTAGCGACGACAGCCTGGCAGACTATGGTGGCAGCGTGGACGTCCAATTCAACGAGGATGGGTCTTTCATCGGCCAGTACAGCGGCAAGAAGGAGGGTGGGACTGGCGGCAACGAGAGCTCGGGGGCCACCTCGCCTATCAACAATGCTGTGGCGGGTGTCCTGGAGTAGTGGGGGGGGGGCGGGAATGAGAGACATGCCATGGGTGTGGGGAAAATACAGGAGGGGCAGGTTTCTGTTTCAGTATCACCACCATCCATCTCCACCCCCCACCCCCACTGCCCAACCTCACATCTACCACCCCGAGCTTAGAAATGAGGGAAAGTAAAAAAAAGAGGAAGGAGGAGGGGTCTTCATGCATTTTTTTTATTATTATTTAAGAAAAGATAAAGAGTTTAATTTAAAAGAAAGATCTTTGTTTAGAAGACCCCTCTTGCTTCCTTCATCATCACCACGGAGGGGAGAGGGGTTATAGGGCAGTGACCCTGCCTTCCACACTCCCCCCTCCCATGGTACACAACTTGCCAAAAAACGTTTTTATGTTTTATTTTTTATGATTATTATTAACGTGTTTGTTACTGTTTGAAACAAACTCCCCCCCACCCCAGTTCTGTTTTTGATGTGTGGGAGGGGGTGGGAAAGACAACCGAGAATAGGACAATGTGGGAAAGCGTGACGTGGAGAAAGAGCCTCTACGCATCCTGCAGGGCCCCCTTCCCCTGCACATTTTCTTACCCACAGACGCTTCGATGTAGAAAATAAAAACAGGTCCTGTGAAAGTATAAGCTCCCCCCCCCCCCCCCAATATTTTTGTTTCGGGGGCTGTGTGTATATATATATCATGTATATCTCCTCTGCGGTGTATCCCCTGCCACTGCTCTTGTTTTATTGTCCGTGCAAATGTATGCAATTACCAATTATTTTTTATTATATTTTCTTTGAGGGTTTGTTTTGTTTTTTTTGGCGGGGGGCAGGGATGAGGAAGGGGGATGGGTTTAGCATTGTCCAAAACGCCTTTGTTCCACTTATTTTGGGGCTGTTTGCTGGATCCTGCAGGGGATGAGAGGGAGGGGAAATTGTGAGGGGGAGGCGGAGGCCCCAACCGAGCTTACCTACTCTCCTCCTCCTCCCCGAACCTCGGGCTGAAAATCAGCAGATTTCCAGTACCAAGGAGCACTCAGCCAGCTGACTCCCAAGGCTGCGCTGGCGCCATTCCTTCTCAGCACCACCTCCCCCATCCCAAGGAGGCAAGGCAAGCGAATCTCACAAAGCCCAGCCCCTTCTCCACCAAACCTGGAAGCAGAGAAGTGCTGTTGTTTGGGCTGCTCCAAGGAAAGCAGATTCTTGGCGGGCCGCGACATCTTTTATTTTAGCGGGGCACAAAACTGCTGCTGTGTGCCAGGCCGCACGCCATGTGCCGCCCGAAGCTCACGTGCAACAGTATCTTATGTCGGTCTGCACAACAGGGTGTCCCAGCTCACCGAGAATCCGCTCTTCCCCGGGATTGAAGAGGGCTGGAAAGAAAACTTTGCCGAATGCTTCTCAACTGGCATTTTGTGGCCAAAATCTGTGCCGCGCTGGTAGCAGCAGCCGCCCCAGTGCCATCCTCTCCCACTGCCACTAACCAGCAGAAGGAACCTACTAGCACCTCATGTCTCGTCTGCTCTCCTGCTGGCAGGTGCGAGAGGAGCGTGTTCGGGGGGGGGGGGGGGTGAGAGGGAGTAATTCAGTCTAGAACAGGAATCAAGGAGGGGGGACAGGTGAAAGGGGATGGTGTGGAAGGTTGAGAAGGGGAAAGATTCACCTAAAAAGAGGGAGGAGAGAGAATCATGCAGGTTGGGGGTTAAGACGCAGGATTGTATGAAATTTGGCCGAGTGTGCCCTGAAGACTGAGCAAACTGAAAAGTGTGCCCCGAAATAAAAATGGTGGAGAAGCACTGCCCTTATGCCATAGACGATGCCTTTCTGAGGAATGATGCCAGCTGCCCAGATGGCTCCAGTCCTGCCACTATCTGAGGAAGGGGCATCAACAGTCCCCGCATCCCAAGAGTTTTATCCTTCCAAAGGGATCATCAATTATTTTTTTCCCCCAGTGGATTAACATTTACCCTTTTAGCTCCTGTGCTGTCTCCCAAGAGCTCTCGTCCTTTGGTTTAGACATTGGGATGACCTCTGAGATCCTAATCAAAAGGTTTCCCAGGAACCCAAACAATTACAGTAACTTAACCATGCCCCAGACACTCCTTCCCCCAACACACACACCCCATCTCTACAGCATTCCCGGAAGATAGATCCACTGGCTGTTCTGAAAAGGACTGTCTCTTGATATCTGCCCCTGCACCCCCTGACGCCCCAAAAGGAACTGATGCAGCCATAAGAGGTTACCCTGTCTGCCTCTGCTGCTAACGGTCACTTTTGGTGATGCCTGTGTGTGTGTTTCCCGGCTCAAACATGCTTCAGTTTACCACTTAAGTCCCTAAACATGACATGCCTGTGTGTCCCTAATTGTTAATGCTGGCATCATGCGATATTATGGACAGACCTTGTTTCACATTGCATCATATGAAACACATCCTGTGCTTTTCCATCCATTGCTACTCTGCAGGAATCTGGTGCATATTACATAATAAAAAGATGGTCATGGTCATTTTCCTTTGGTGCTAAAGAGCTAAGTTTTGTTCAGGTTTGTTTAAAAGTATCACTTTCAGGAGATTGGGGGGGGGGGGGGGGGGGAGAGAGTTTATTAGCATTGTATAGGAAGCTCAAGATGTGCTTTGCATGCCACTGTCACGCAAGTATAAATGAGAAAGGTGTGTCCCGCCCCCACCACATTCCTGACGGTTTCTTGCAACAATGCTAAAAAGAAAAAAAAAATACTAATAGCAAAGGTCCCGGGGTGGGTATTTTTTTGCAACTGTAAATAAATGGTGTTTCTGGAAGTTTGTCAGTGTCGAGGAGAGGTCCCCTCGGCCAGCGTCTGCACTTAGACAATATAAATCTCATATCGATAACATCATATCATTAATTAAAAGACATAAAAATTGTACTGAACTGGCCGTGTCAGGAGCTGTGGGGCTGTCTGCTCTGTGTGTGAGTGTGTGGCTGTGCGTTCTGTGTGTATCTGAATGTGTGTGTGTCTCGCTCTGTGTGTCTGGATATGTGTATGTTCTATGTGTGTCACTATTCTGTGGATGGTGGTATGTGGGCCCGCTTTATGTGTGTCCTGTGTATGTTCTCCCTTGTGTCACATTTGTGTGTGGGGTGTGTTCTGAACGAGTCTGCGTGGGAGCTCAGAGATAGGTCTAAAACTGTTGAATGCTTTTTCTTTCTTCTGGCCTGGCAGTTTCCTCTTGCTCCTTTGGGTTTTTAGCTTAGTCAGAACCAGCCTCTGTCAGGCCAATGCAACTACCCTGGCATTTTTCTCCCTATTATATAATCTCCCTCCAACCTCGGCCCATTGCAGCAGTCCCTGACCAGATACCACAAATCACAGCTTTCTTCAGAACCCTCCCAGCTAACACAAACCTGGAGTCCGGTCACTAGATGTTGCATAATGGTGACTGGGACTCCCTCTCCTGCCCCCAAAGGCTGTGAACGCTGCCTTCGCAGCACAGAAGCTGTGTCCTGGAATCGCACTCAAGATTCGCCTCATGGCAGTGTGCAGCACACAGGACAGGTGCGTACAATTGCACAGGGCGGCAGATAGGGCCCACCAAGAGCAACAAGAAGTCCATGCGGTCGCCAGTGAACTCCATCCCACTGGCGGCAGAAGAAGACAGAGACCCGTGCTGCCACCGAAGGACCTCATCCCACCAGCAGCAAGAGGAGGGGGCTCATTTTGCAGCTTCTCCATGTGTGGTGGCCAACCAGCCCTGCAAAAAACCCTCACAGTGGTGGCACTTCCTGTATGCTCATCTCATGCATCGTGAAATGAGCATACAGGAAGTGCTAACACTGCGAGGGTTGAGTACTGCGGCACCAGCCGGCACACGAGGAGCCGCAGGAAGGATTTCAGCAGCAGTGCAAGCAATCTTATCCTCTCCCAAGGAGTAAGGCACAGGTGATGGCGGCAGCAGCAGCAGAAGAGGAAAAAGGGGCCCATGGACCCTGCCTGCACAGAAGTTGGGGGGATGTGTGTGTGAATGGGATCCTGTCTGGTGGGATGGGTGTGTATGTGTGGGAGTCTTCCTGGGGGGGGGGGGGGGGGGGGGGGTGAACAGAAGCCTGCCTGTCTGGGATAGAGGTAGGTGTGTGTGTGAGAATGAGAGACTGGCGGGGATGGGTGTGGGTGTGTGTGTGAATGGGACCCAGCATGGAGGTATGTGTGCTATTTTGAAATTTTTTATTTTGAGCTCTTATTTATTAGGTGTTATTCTATTTGTCTTCTGCTTGGCAATATTATTTTTATTAGTATAGTTTATTATGATTGATTTATATTTCTTGATTTTATTGTTTGATGATTTATGAGGACTGATGATGTTTCATGTTTTTCCATTGCTTCATTGCATACATATTCTGCCATGTTGCAGTTTCCAGTTCAGTTTCTATCTACTCATTTTTATATATACATTATGGTCTCTTTATTTTGTATTTGGTGAGGGTCTGTCTGTGTTCGTCATGTGTAAGCGAGATGAGGTATTCTGTTAGTAAGTAGTTTCTGTGTAGGAATTTCGAGCAGACTGGTTTCTTCTGCTTTCCTAATGGGTGTTTTAGGGCCTGGTGTAATTTTTACCTTTTCATAGATAGGGTTGTTCCTATTTGAGTGCTTGCAGTTAGTACTGTTGTGTTATTGGAATCTTATTATATTGCTGTCATTCAGTTTACTCAAGGCTGTCCAAGGGCCAAACCCACATCTATGACGCATTACAATAGGCCTAATACTATATGGGTTCCAAGTGCCTTTTTTTTTTTTTGCAGGGTTTTCTGGGTGGCACTACAGCAGTGCATGTTTTTCTGTACAACAAACTGGTGCCAGCTACAGGGCCCAACCACCACCGATTTTATTTACCAGTAGGTGGGGCAGGGACATCTGGGGATTATTCTTGCACAATATAGAAATTTTGGACCTGTAGATTCGGTAAAATAGGTTCATTAGAGTGTGTCAGTTTTGACAGTTTGGATTCTCGGAGGGAGTACGGCTTTTTTTTCAGTAGCTGCAGGAAGTTCGGAACAGAGTGTGAGACTTGACAGTTTCTATAATGTGTTGGTTATTAGGGAAGACAACCGGGGGGGCCAGAACAGCACTTTTTTGCACAGGGCAGCCAAAATGTTAGCACCGGCCCTGGCAGCTCAGACACTGGGCTAGCCCCTTCATTTAAAAAAAAATGTTCTGTGTTTCAAGATTGACTTGGCAGCCCACGATTAGATCTTACAGAATTCTGGAGAGGAAGTGTGTTTTTCAGTGGCTGAGAAACGTTTGGGAAAAAACAGCCTTGTGGCAGTCATGTTCACACCGGCCTCTCTGACGGCAGGCAGGAGGCACCAACAGCCCCAGAGCTGATCAGCACAGTTCTTTCATGTTGTCCACTTGCCCTCTACTCACAGGAGATGCCCGCTGCAGTTCGCGCAGGGCCATTCCCTATGTACCTGCAGGAAGCCATCCATCATGGCTTTCTCATATCCACGTGCCAGGTGGACCTGTCCACCGCAAATGCCTTGCATCCAGTCCATGTGCCTGCAGGATCTTCATGGGTCACCCATGTCCAGTCTCCATATGCCTGCAGGAGCTGTCTTCCATGGTTTTCTTGTATCCCCTGTACCTGTAGGAGCTGCCTGTCACAATATGCACACGTCCACTCTCCATGCACCTACAGGAGTTGTCCAGTGTGCTTTTCGCATGCCCTCCTTCCATGTGCCTGCAAGAAGAGTCGGCCCCAGCCACACTCACCAGTAATCAGTCACGGCCGGGTCTCTGCCCTACCTGCCATGTGCTACAGTAACCCACTGCTGTGGTTGTTAAGCTACACACTTGCTGTGTGCCACAGATCCTGCCACCAAAGTTCTCCCTTGCTGTGCACTGCAAGAGCCCATTACCATGGCACACTCCTCTCCTCTCCCCCTGTGCTGCCAGCCGATAACCTTGATTATCTCCTTCCCTCCCATGGCTTTCAGTGATTGAGCAATAAGTTGGCTATAGGATAAGCTTGTTGTGCAGAGTGAATGATCAGTGACAGTTATTGATGGGACCGATTTCTGAAAGCTGTGCAGAGCGAATCACTGATTTTGTTCTTGGAGAGCGCTGGGGAGCAAATGATTAAATGGCGTGTTCTTGAGGGGCTTTGAGAAATGTCGAGAACACCGCCATGGGAACCATTTTGACATTTGGGTCTCTTGACAATCAGTGCTGCAAACAGCTCTGATACAAACAAATTTTTTTTTTTTTTAAATTATAGAGTATGTGGTTTTTTTGGTAAATTATTATTTTCCAGCTAAACTGTATTTTGCACCTGCACCTCAATCATGTGTCTAAGACAACAGCAAGTGGGCTGACATTATGTCCACAAAAAAAAACCCCCAACCCTTGCTTATGTGTGTGTGTGTGTGAGCGCTTGCATGTGTAAATTGGAAGAAGTGTGTGTGTATAAGTGTGTATTTGTGTTTGCGTCTATATATTAATTTTGAGATTATATTTGTATAAATAGGGAAGTAATGCATTTCTGTGTCTCAATGGGGAGTGTATGTATAAGGATGTGAATGTGCGTTTAATCAGAAGATATGAATGCACGTGTAGGGAGATATTTATGTGTGTATGTGGGGGTCTGTGTATAGGAGGGATATTTTGAAAGTGTGTCTATGTGACTATGTTATCACTAGGTAGGTGTTTATAAGGAAATGTGTGTGTAAATGTGGAGATATTTCTGAGTGCAATGATAGGAGAATCCCTTCTGCAGAATCAGAAGCAGGGCAAGCCTGGATTCCTACAAAAGTACTCACGAGTGGAGGACCTGATTCTGAAAAATGAGGAAAATATTTCTAATGTCGTAGCATCTGCCCCACCCTAGCATTAGATACAGGGGCTCCTTCAGGAGTTCAGGGGCCAAGTCCTGGGGCTCTTTCTGAGTGGGTGGGGGTGGAGAGGGAGAAATCTTTTAAGACCTTTAGACTTTTGGAATATCATCAGTTACCTTCCAGTAGAAATCAGTCAATAATAACAGTCACAGAAATCATCTGCACTGAGGAATGCTTCCCTTCAAACTCCTCCCAGTGAACTCTTTAGGGATACTCCCATCCCAGAATTCTCCCTGTATGGGTTCCTGCTTGATAATATGCATAGCTGCAGACCACAGGTGCCTGTACAGGATCAAGCAGATAGCAGGTGAAACTGGGCAATCCCCCTCAACAAAGATGAGCTCCTACCTTAAGCAGCACCTCTGTAACAAGACTCACACTCCTGTCAGTCCTTTCTCTGCCTCCAAAATGCAGCTCCACAGATTAGAATACTTAAGGCAATCTTCAGTGCAGGCCAGGAGTACACTACAGAGCTAATTTGCCTCTCACTAAATGGCCTCCTGGTCCTCTCTCTCAGGATCCCTCCTTGGACCCCCAAGAATTCTCCCTAATCCTGGAGGCCTTGGAACTCTACCCTGGAGTTCCATCCCAACTCCCAGATGGAAGGACATGGGTTTTATGGGAACGCCCACTCCCTGTAAGTCACCTCCCACTGGGGAGCATGCAAAAACCATTACACTCCATCTGCCTGACCTTGCACTCCAGTGTCTGTGGAGACACCAATGCAAATAGGAAGGGGCACATTTTGGGACATCTTTGAACTGACATATCTTTAGTCCTTACTATGCACATTTCCCAGACAAGAATTGTTAAGCTGCTATTTTAAGTTTAGTCATTATTTGATTTTCTTCTAGTTTAGCCATTTTCTGCACCCCTTCGGACCTAAATTGTTAAGCTGCTACTGACCTCTGATGTATGCTGCTATTCTAAATTGTTGTACCCCACTTTGAGTGAATTTCTTATTCAAAAAGGTGGATAATAAATCCAAATAAATAAATAAATATACAGCGTGGTTTAATATAAGAGCAAAAGCAGAAAGATGTCACAGAAAAGTCAGAGCCTTGGACTTCAGGAGCACTGACTGTATAAGGAGGTGCTGGCAAGGTAAGAAGATCCAGGTGAAGTAGGAGAGTAAGCTGAACTAAAAGGAGGCCATTGTAAAAGGAGCACATGTGTAAGAGGCAAAAGAAGCCAATCTGGTTTTCAAAAGAAGTGGCTGATAAAGTCAAAAAGATTAGCATTTAAACAGTACAAAAGACCTCATAAAGAAGAGTTCATGAAAGAATATCTGGCAAGGCTGAGGGAAGCAGGAAAGGCAGTCAGGACCACAAAGGCATTTAGGCAAAGTGATAAAGGAAGGTGAGATGACATTATTTAGGTATATCAGGGATAGGAAGAAAGGCAAAGATGGGATTGTAAGAAGAGAAAAGGAGGAAATGTATTTCTTTCACATCATTCGACTTACACAAACATAAGTTCTCAGTGGATTACAATTTTTAACCATTAAACAAAAATACATCTACATCCAAATGACGGACAACAAAGAGCAGGACATTAAGTTAACCAGAACTAATATAAACTATATAAAACTAAGCAGTAAAATCATATGGCAAAGTAAAAAAAAAATGAATAAAACTATATGGGGCAACTAGAATGTGCTGAGGGGGAGAAGGGAAAGGCAGAAACACTACTTTTCTTTAGTTCACTGAATAAGGGACTAGATAAGGACTACCAAATAGTTGGCAGAGGTTCCTATGGTAGAGGGGTAGATGTCGCTCCATTTAAACAAGAGAGCTTGCACGCAACTAATGAAAGTGGAGAAGGCAGTGTGGCAGGATAGGACACATTCTAGGGAAGCTCAGAAAGGTTCTGGCAGTTTTGTTCAATCAATCTTTGGAGCCTGGGTATATTTATCTGTGTGTGTATCAGTGGGAAAAGGGTGTGTGCATGTGTACAAACGGAACTATTTATGAGTATATGTGTAAATAGATAATGTGTGTGATTAGAAATCATGTTTATGAATGTGTGTTTACATATATATGACAGAGTATGAATGGGACACATTTATGTTTATGTATAAATAAGAAGGTCCATATAAGAGTGTGTGTACAGGAGTGAGGTTTCTGTGTGAGATGTTCTCTAGTTCACATCAGGAGTGCTTGAAGATTTCACCCTACCTCTTGTATGCTGGTGTTGGTGCTGGAAAGTCATACATCCCTGTGACCAGTGAATGATACTCGGCTAGCTTCCCCTGGTAGCTGGCCAAACATAATACAGACATGACAATGGCTCCTTATTCAGAGTCAGGCTGGGAAGGGACAGGCTTGCACACCTGGGGGGCTATAGTGATCTTACTGAGATCTGAGAAAGGGATGCACCACTTAAGGAGTAATTTTCAAAGGGACTTTCCAAGGTCAAATGGGCATTTACCTCTGGAGAAAGCCCCTTTCAAAACTGCTCTTGGGAACCTCATCCCAGGGCAGGGAAAAGTACATGCACTATCTACAGCATGCATTCTTTCCCCCTGGGGAACAGGAGTGGTACTGGGACCATCCCAACAAACTATGCACATGGAGTTTATTTTTACTTCCTGCATGTATTTGCATGTGGGGGAACTTGAACCTGCAAACTCTGCAAGAACTTATGTACCCACAGTCGCCACCGGGCAAAATACTTTCAAAGAGAAATTCCATGGAGAGCTTCCCTTTGAAAATGAGCTTGCTGCTCATGAGTCTGAAAGCTACATAGAGTGGACTGAAAATGTCCCCCTTAATGTTATTACTTTAGAAACTCAACAAGTTGTCATGCCAATAAAGTTTCTTGAATCAAGAAAGAGGGAGAGACTATGCTAGATGTAGCATTGTCACCTCAACCAGGTCAACCTGAATAGGTTGTTCCAGTCTTGGTTTTGCCTCATTGCATGCATGATTTCCCTGAGAAAAGTAGGACTACATTTCATACATGCAATGGGGCAAAACCAAGACTGGATCAGACTGGGTTGACCTGGTTGAGGTGGCAACGCTATATCTAGCATAGTTTCTCCCTCTTTCTTGATTCAAGATGCAAGCCTATTATAGATCTCAACATGGAAACTAAAAACCATCATCACTGGCAGTCCCCTCACAACCAAGGATGATTAAGAACATAAGAAATTGCCATGCTGGGTCAGACCAAGAGTCCATCAAGCCCAGAATCCTGTTTCCAACAGAGGCCATACCAGGCCACAAGAACCTGGCAATTACCCAAACACTAAGAAGATCCCATGCTACTGATGCAATTAATAGCAGTGACTATTCCCTTAGTAAACTTGATTAATAGCCGTTAATGGACTTCTCCTCCAAGAACTTATCCAAACCTTTTTTGAACCCAGCTACACTAACTGCACTAACCACATCCTCTGGCAACAAATTCCAGAGTTTAATTGTGCGTTGAGTGAAAAAGAACTTTCTCCGATTAGCTTTAAATGTGCCACATGCTAACTTCATGGAGTGCCCCCTAGTCTTTCTATTATCTGAAAGAGTAAATAACCAATTCACATCTACTCATTCAAGACCTCTCCTGATCTTAAAGATCTCTATCATATCCCCCCTCAGCCGTCTCTTCTCCAAGCTGAACAGCCCTAACCTCTTCAGCCTTTCCTCATAGGGGAGCTGTTCCATCCCCTTTATCATTTTTGTTGCCCTTCTCTGTACCTTCTCTATCGCAACTATATCTTTTTTGAGATGCGGCGACCAGAATTGTACACAGATTTCAAGATGCGGTCTCACCATGGAGCGATATAGAGGCATTATGACATTTTCCGTTTTATTAACCATTCCCTTCCTAATAATTCCTAACATTTTGTTTGCTTTTTTGACTGCCGCAGCACACAGAGTCGACGATTTTAAAGTATTATCCACTATGACGCCTAGAATCTCTTTCCTGGGTGGTAGCTCCTAATATGGAACCTAACATTGTGTAACTACAGCAAGGTTTATTTTTCCTTATATACAACACTTTGCACTTGCCCACATTAAATTTCATCTGCCATTTGGATGCCCAATCTTCCAGTCTTGCAAGGTCTTCCTGTAATGTATCACAATCCGCTTGTGATTTAACTACTCTGAATAATTTTGTATCTTCCGCAAATTTGATAAGCTCACTCGTCATATTCCTTTCCAGATCTTCCATGATTGTCCTATCTGAAGATGGTTGATCTGGGATTGATAGACGGACATGCTGGACATGGTTCAAAGTGTGATAGGTGGCCCTGGGATGACGATTCAACTCACAGTACATTGTTTCTGCCACTAACTGACACTGTAGGGCCACAAAGTGTTGAGATATTTGTAACAGATTGTTCCTCCATCTGGGTGATAATCTTCAATAAGTTAGTGTTGATGTTGTACTTTTTCACCTTAATGTTGGGGATGTTCCTCGAAGTAGTTTCTCTCTTCTCCTTTTCTGTTATCTGCCCAGTTGCTAGCAACAAAACCCTACCCAATTCCCCACAAATTCAACAGAGGTTTAGCTTTAATAACAGTAATAACTGTATAGCAAATTTATTAGAGGTTCAACATAATAACTTCCTCACAAGTTAAAATAAAGATGTGGCTTTAGGGATCATTTTCTTTTACTGAATAATGAC
Organism: Rhinatrema bivittatum; assembly: GCF_901001135.1. Lineage (NCBI taxonomy): Eukaryota > Metazoa > Chordata > Amphibia > Gymnophiona > Rhinatrematidae > Rhinatrema > Rhinatrema bivittatum. The sequence goes on along the minus strand of NC_042615.1, from coordinate 499,396,822 downwards.
CACACATTTTATATGACTTCTATACAAAATTTACTGTACAATTTACTAATACAGAAAATTCACTGTTCAATAATAAATATATTACAAATGGTTTGACATACAGTACCCAAATCCAGATGATCAGTCCTTTGTGTTCCACGCAGACACCAGGGTGAGCATCTGGAGTGTAGTGAAGGTCTTTGCATAGTATCTTGGTCACAAAGCAGCAGCAAAGGGTCAGGTGTCCCATTGGCTAGTGGCTGTGCCCTGCCACATAGAAGGACATGGGGTTTGATTACCAGGTCAGGTCTCTGGGTCTGATTACCCCAACAGGGCTGGCTGGGGTTGGAGATGCACCAGAAGCAGCATTCAGTCCCTTTGGGGAAAGGAGTCATAGTCCTCATGTAATGATGTATCTGTAGTTAGGATTATCTTTACCTATGTGCATCACTTTGTATTTGTCCACATTAAACTTTATCTGCCATTTAGCTGCTGCGTTCCCCAATGTGGAAAGGTCCTTCTGCAGTTCCTTACAATCTGCTTGTGTTTTAACTACTTTGAATATTTTTGTGTCCTCTGAAAATTTGATCACTTCACTCATCGCTCCCTTTTAAGATCATTAATGAATGTTAAACACAGATTACTGAGGCATTCAACTATTTACCTCTTTACATTGACTATGTAGTCCTACTCTTTGTTTCCTATCTTTTAACCAGTTACCTATCCAAACTAAGACATCGCCTCCTATCCAATGACTTTTTAGTTTCTTAAGGAGACTCTCATGAGAATATCAAATACCTTCTGAAAATCCAAATGCAGTATGACAACTGACCCGCCTTTGTCCACATACTTGTTCACACTTTCAAAGAATTGTAATAGATTGTTATAGTTATTGATGTTTGGGTGGATCCTTGGACACTGTGATAGTTGACCCTGCCCACGGAGGGCAGTCCCGTGAGGGACCACAGTGTCAAGCTAGACTCTGGACACACAAACACAGATTTGAATCTTTTATTAAACAGTTTTGGAAACCACCAGAGGTGGCAGTAGTGAGTAGTAGATGTTGAGCCCGGCTGGACAGGTCTCCCATAGAACGCTGGAACAGCGAGTCCTCTGCTAGGCTGTGCTGTAGTGGAAAGAGACTGAGAGTTATGAGTACACGATAAGAAGCATTCAGAGTCCCAGGTAGAATTAGGAGAAGCTCCGAGGCAGGTAGAGCAGAGAGACTCAGTGGTATTGTATTCACACAGCGATTCCACAAGACGAGAGGTCTGGCACCGGAACAGAGAGCAGGCCCTCGAGGAGTGAGTACCTGGTTCCAGTGAAGCAGTACTGTGGAATAGATGGTAGTTGTACTCACAGATGGAAACTGTTAGTGAAGTCTTCCAAGTAGAAGGGTTTGAAGATGCAGGCAGCGACTCAGGGAACATGGGCCCTCGAGGAGCAAGTACCGGTTTCCTGATAGCACCTGAAAGAAGCAGAAGAGGCCCCCGAGGAGCGGGTACCCCGTTAGCAAACCCCGAAGGGTGTAAGAGTTCCAGATAGCACTGGAGTGGCAGAGCAGCTTCGGTACAGAGAGTGAATCCCATCCGTAGAGTTACTGTTGCTTTCACACAGATCAATACTCTAAGGCCGCGGTAGAAACAGTGCGGCAGTGCCGGGCGCACCCTCATTCCCCGCACGCACAGTTCTCTTCACCTACCGCTTGATACTCTCTTCAAATTGCATGCAAATGCAAGCCGCGTCCAACCCGTGCTCAACGCGCGTCCATGAAGCGAAACCCCTTTTACTGTATAGGCGGTATATTCAGCGCCTATACAGTATCCCGGGGTGTGCTGGTACCTGTCATTTCAAATGACATTTGAAATGACAGGCACCAGGAAGTGGATGGTTCCCCCCCCTCCCGAAGCAAGGCGCAGGGTGAAAATTAAAATGGGAATAAAGTGTAAAAAATGGGGGTAAAACCAAAGGGAGTAAGTTGTTTATATATATGTATAAATACCTGTCACTTTCCTGTCACTTTCCGAATCCCCCAGGCGTGCGGTCATGGAGGCGGCGGTGGGAGCCGGCGGGCAGAGCCGGAGAGCGGGTGGGCACGCGTTGGATCCAGGCGGCGGTGGGAGCTGGCGGGCGGGTGGGAGCGTGTTCGATCTAGGCCGCGGCCGGGTGGGCGTGCATTCATCCAGGCAGAGGGAGCCGGCGGCGAAAGCGGCCTCCGGAGGCCGCTTTCGCCGCCGGCTCCCTCTGCCTGGATGAATGCACGGCCCCCGCCGGCAGTGAATGAATGCCCGTGCGATTTCGGCGCTCAAGGCAGTCACATGCCGTGACATCAAGCATCGTGACGTCACGCCTTGAGCGCCGAAATCGCACGGGCATTCATTCACTGCCGGCGGGGGGCCGTGCATTCTGCCTGGATGAATGCACGCCCACCTGCCCGCTCCGGCCGCGGCCTGGATCAAACACTCGCCCACCCGCCCGCCGGCTCCCGCCACCGCCACCGCCTGGATGAACGGGCGCCCACCCGCCCGCCGGCTCCCGCCGCCGCCTGGATCCAACGCGCGCCCACCTGCCCGCCGGCTCCTGCCGCCGCCTCGATGACCGCATGCCTGGGGGATTCGGAAAGTGACAGGAAAGTGACAGGTATTTATACATATATATAAACAACTTACGCTGCAATGTTAATATGGAGGTCGTCCATGGTTTTTTACACTTTACTCCCTTTGGTTTTACCCTCATTTTTTACACTTTATTCCCGTTTTAATTTTCGAACACCACACTAACACCAAGTAGAGGGTAGGCGGTAAACTAACAGGATAAGGATGCGGCAAAATAGCGGGTTACAAAGGAGATAATCTGAGCGCGCGTCACAGTATCAGAGGGGATTAGCTAATTCCTTCATTATACAGCTAATTCGTTCATTTACATATCATATACATGCTGGGTGCGGAAAGGGTTATGCGTCTGTTTTAAGAAGCGCCAAGGACGCGTGAAACTGGAGACTGTATCGCTGGATCGCCTTACGCGTCCGAATTGTGCACTCACAGCACGTTACAGACGGGAAATCTTCAACCGCACGTTACAGTATTGATCTGTCAATGAGCTAGCAAATACTGTAGGCTTAAATATCCAGGCAGCGTGACGTCATATCAGGGGGATGCCCCTGAGGTTCGTGCCAACGTGGAAATAAAGATGAGGGCGGCGCGCACGCACGCGCTCCCTAAAGTACCTTGGAGAAGCATGGCGAAAGGCAGCAGCAAAGCCGGTCCGGGGATGCCGGAGAGGACGGCAAACAGATGCCGTGGCAGCCAGTAATCCGAGGTGAGCGGGAGGAGCCGCAAGTAGTGAGAGGTAGGCGGGGTGAAGCCGTCGAAGACCGACAGTCGCAACATAGATTAGTAGGTCATGACCTCCCTTTGCTAAATCCATGTTGGCTCTTCCCAATTATCCATGTTTTTCCATTGTTATGGTTCCACCTGCTGTGCAGCCTTCCTTCCACCAGGGGTCTTCAACATGCACCACTCCCAGCTGCACAATTTACCTCCTTACTGATCACCTGAAGCCTCAGCCCCAGCTCTACTTAACCCAACCTATCCAGTACCTACCTCAGTGCCTCTTCATGGAGTCACCTTGGCTTTTTAACCTGGCCAGCTTTCTCTTCCTATATCTTGCCTTGTGGCCTACCAAGGCCTCCTCTATTGCCTTGTGGCCTATCTGAGCCTCCTGCCTTGCTCTATAGCCTACCTTGGCTTCCTGCCTTGCTCTATGGCCTGTGTTGGCCTCCTGCTGTGCTCTATAGCCTATCTTGTCTCCCTGTCTTGCTCTATAGCCTTCCAAACTTCCTTGCCTTGTTCTGCGGCCTTCTAGCTCTCCTGCCTTGCTCAGTAGCCTTCTGGACCTACCTATCCTGACTTGCGACCTTCAAGCCTACTAGGATTACCTTGTCCAATCTTGTGTCCTGTTGGACTTTCTTGTTTCCTGTTGCCTGTCTAGTTTTGTCCTTGTCCAATCCTTGTTCATTCCTGTCCTTGACCAGTCCTGTCTTTGTTTAGTCCTGACCTTGTTCAGTCCTTACCCTGCCCAGTCCATTTCACTTCCTTGTCTATTTCCCGGGCCTGGGCTTTGCCCTTGTCCTTAGTTCAAGCCCAGCCAGTACCTACCTATGTCCAGCCCCCAGCTTGTGCTTGTACTCAGTTCCCAGTCATGATATTCTGCAGGAGACAAATCCTACCGACCCCCTGAATCCAAGGGTTCAACCTGCGGGGGAGAGGGCTGGCTAGGCAGAAGATCAGTTCCAGTTCTGCTCTGCGGTCCTGTACCGCTTCTGCAGGGGTTCTCCCTGACTCCAGCATGCCAGACCGTGGCATCTATATGTGCTACTGGATGGATGGACTATTTATCTCCTAAGTAAATGTAATGCTGGCAACGAATCTGGTGGTGGTGGACCCTTGGTGCTGAGAGGTGGTTGGCACAGCCTAGTGGGCAAACCCTGCTAGGCCAAATCCAGGCAGCTGGTGGTTGCACCCTGTGGTGGGACTGGCTGGAGCTTTGCCTACACCATCCTTCTTCCCTGCAGATTCTGCCCTTGAGTTCTGGTGGCCAGCAGATCTTAGGTGGCTCCCTAGGGTGGTGGCAAGAATGAGAGTCCATAGCCAGGCAAATGGCAGGCAGCAGACGAGAACCAGTAGGCAGGCTGGAGGTCGGGGCAGGGTCAGGTCCAAAACAAAGGTCAGATCGAGGCAGCCGCTGTGAATGGTCAAAGTCCATAGCTGAGGCTGGAATCCAGGAAATCAGGCCGAGGGAAGACAAGACAAGAGAAGGCAAGATTGAACAATGGCAAGGATAGGACCAGGACCGGGCAAGGTAAAGACAAAGCAAGACAGGGACTCTGGAGCAAGGCAGTAGTTGAGGGCAAGGCTTGAACACAGGAACACCAGGACACAGAACAAAACAGAAAAGCAGGAATGAGGCAGCATGTACTAATGAGCAAGGCACAGCAGGAGACCTGTTGCTGAGGCGAGGAACTGCCACGGGGCCTAGGCATATATAGGCCAGGAGGCTGATGTCATCAGTAGGCACCACTTCTGGATCTTTCTGCCACTGTGTGTATATTATGCATGCACATGTGCACGCGCACCTTAGGGAGAGGCCAGGTCACAGGTGGCATGGCGGTGTGGGTAGCTGGATCTAGCGACATTCCTGCCACGCTGAGACTGGGTGGCAACGAGGGTGAGTGCCATAGCTCACAGAGCTACTCACTTGCCATGAATCCTAACACTAAAGCTGTGCAAAATTGCCAGAATAACCATTGTCCATGCCTGTTTCAATTCCTGACACTTCTTCCTGACATGAGATAATTATGCAGAAGTGTTTTATCTAGTACTGAGCAATTTCCACCTTACTCTAATCCACTATGTTAAATCAAGAAGATGACTAGTATCTGGCCAAAACAGATCACACTAGGACTTCCTTTAATAAGCTCTCCCTTTACGGGCACATCTCATGTGCACACCTATCATACTAAAGCAAACAACCTAAATATTAGCAAATCACCAGAACCTGATGGTAGTCACCCCGGAATTGTGAAAGAACTCAGATATGAAACTGAAGACCTGCTACTGGTTATCAGTAATCTATCGCTGCATTAACCAATGTAATGCTAATTTTTAAAAGGGCTCCGGGATGATACAGGAATCCACAGACAAGTGAACCTGACATTGGTGCCAGACAAAATACTAGAATCTATTGTTCAGAAGAGAACCCCTGAGCATTTGGATAGATATGGCTTAATAGGGAAGAGATAGCATGGATTCAGCATTAGAATTCTTTGAAGGAGAAAGTAAATGTAGATAATGGTAAGCCAGTCAATACAGTGTATAAGAGTTTTCAAAAGGCACAATAAACTCCCTCATGAAAGACTCCTAAGGAAATTTAAAAATCATGGGATAGGACACAATGTCCTATTGTCGATTGTTAATTGGTTAGAGGATAGGAAACAAAAAATAGTACTAACTGGTCACTTTTCCTACTGGAGAGAAGTGGATAGTGTAGTGCCCCGGGAATCTGTACTGGGACCGGCAATGCTTGACATGTTCATTAATGATTTGGAAAAGGTAGCACCAGCATATGATCAGATTTGCAGATGACATACTTGTTCAATATGAGCTCTCTGTGAGAAATTACTGAAGGACCCTGCGAGACTGGGCATCTAAATGGCCTAAGAAATTTAATGTGGACAAATGCAAAACGATACACATAAGAATCATTGTGGATGTTATACGAAAATCCTCAGCTCAATGTGCAACAGTGAGCAAAAAAAAGCAAATAGAAACATAGAACATGACTGTAGATCAGTGATTTCCAATGTAGGGTCTGTGAGACCATTCAGGGGGTCTGCCAAAAATGCAGCTATGGAGAAAAAGATCAGGCTCTGTTGTAACACTGCTGTTTGTCAATGGTCAGTCATTGACTGCCTGATCTCCCGATTTACTCTAAAGAAGAACCCGCTGGTCCTGCCAGCTGCCTGCTCTGTCCTCTCAACCTTCCCCCTTTCCCCCATTGTATGCCAACAACAGGAGCAGCGCTTCACAGCGCGTCTCGGCGTCCTGGGTTCCAGGCAGGGCCAATCTCAGCCTGGGCAGCACAGGAAGCTAACAAATTATTAAACACTGCTCCCGCCGCTGGCATAAGAGGGGAGAAAGGGGGAGGGTCATGACTTTGTGTTTGTGACAGGTGTGGTAAAAAAAAAAAAAAAATCGATGCTGCTTCTGTGCTTCCGCACCTCCAGCAAGCTGCGGCCCCCTCCTCCCCTCAGTCTGGCCAGCAGGACCAATGGTGTACTAGCCAGGTGTGGTGCAGGATTGAGATAGCAGTGCATTCCTGTCATACCGAGAAAGAGAGGCTGCTTCTGTGCTGTCCTGACCCTTCACCCCCCCCCCCCCTTTTACAAGTTGTGGTTACAGGAAAAGGTTGTGCGTGCTGCTGTCTCCACCCCACCCCACCCCCACCCCACCCCCATTCCCCAGCTAGCAAGAGAGCAGGCCTAATGGTTCACCCGCTCTTCCTGCATCCAGCCTCTCTTCCTCCTAATGTGGATCAGATCAGCCGCTTGACCCACTCAGGAGGGAGAGAATCAGGCAAGGCGAGGTGCGAGGTAGAAACCCAGGCACCAACCACTGGAAGTGAGAGAGGGCAGGCAGGAGCAGTGGCAGCAGCCTTCAAGCTGGGAAGGAGAAGATGTGGAACCCGAGAGATGATGGGGACTTGTAAGGAGGGCAGGAAAGAGTAGCATGGGGATAAGGTACTCATGAGGGGTGGAATTCAAGAGGTGAAGTGGGGGCAGGAGAGAATGAGGACTTGTGAGGTGTGTGGAAGAGAGTGGGGAGGGGACTCTTAGGATGGGGGGTGGGGAAGAACGCCATGGGGACTTGTGGGGTGCATGGGAGTGGGACCTGAAGAGGTGAGACGGGGTGGGGGTGGGAGACAGTGCAGAATCACGGATTGGGTTGGAGGGAGGAGACTGGAAACTCAAGGACTGGGTTGGAGGAGAGAGAAGGGCAAAGGGCTTGAGTGAGGATTTGGGATAGCAGAGGTACAGGGGTGGAGGGGGGGGAGTGGACACTCAGAGATTGGGAGAGGATTTGAGTAGGGAGTGAGAGATGGGGCTGGAGGGGGAAGGGCTGCTAAAGGAGTGAGAGATGGGAACAGGAGGGGATGGTGAAAGAGTGAGAGGTGGGAGGGGGGTGAGAGTGAGAGGTGGAAAGCTGCATGTTGCCACCTCAGCCCCAACGTTGTCTTCTGCCACATTCTGCAACCCCCACCTTCCCAGCCCATGCTGCATCCTCTTTTCCAATGCTGCCCTTTTCTCTCTCTCTCCCTCCCAGTACTGCGCCTGCCCTCTCTCCTTCTTGATGCTGCCTCCCTCCTCTCTTTCCCTCCTCACTGTTGCTGCTGTCTCTCTCTCCCCCTCTCTCCCTCCCAGTTCCTGCCTGCTCTCCTGATGCTGCCCTCCTACTCCCCACAGGACAAAGGGAGGAGAGGAGGTCGAGAGGAAGAGGTGGACAGGTGAGAGAAGGGGAAAGGGGAAGAGTGATGGAAGGAGGACAAAAGGGAAAGTAAGGAGAAGCGAGAGGGAAAAGGACTGAAGCATTCACTGAAAAGCCCAAAGAATAAACAGAACTGAACTGGAAAATAAAAAAGGAAGGAGAACAGAGATTCGCGAGAGACACGAAAGAAAGGGACAGAGAGCACACAAGCAGATGAATAAAAAAGGAGAAGCAGGAAGGAAATAAAACCAGAGACATCAAAGGTTGGAAAATTATGCTCATTTCTGAAAGAGACATCCATCATTAGAAAGAAACTTGTGACCCAAGCCAAAAGTATCATGGTCTGCATGTCTGGCCCACAAACTATGCATGCAGCAGGATGCTTCTGTCCGTCCCGTGGCAGCGATCCGTGTCCTGCACTATCCGCCTGGAGGTGATATTGCCTCCATAGGCTGGACGGAACCGATCCTTTGCAACGCTGAGGGACCTCTTCCCCCCAACACTCGTGTCTCGGTCATGGAACTTCCTGTCTCTCCCACGCCCAATTGGGTGAATCTCCCAGATTTGCCCAGCATAAATGTGGTAATCTTCACTGGAGATGGGGGTGACAGGAGGAGGTAATGAGAGATTATGAAGAGAGACTGGAAGGGAGGGAGTGTGAGGGAGAAGCTGAAGACAGAGAGAGAGAGAGAGAGACACTTGAGCCGGGAGCTACGGGAAGAGAGGCTACTCAAGATATGCCGGGATGAGAAAGAGATACTAGTGGAATAGGAATGGGGAAAGGGGCTAAAGGAGAGAGACTGGGGAAAGTCTGGTCAGAAGACATACACTTCTGAGGAGATGCTGATGGAGAAGGATTGTGGGGAGGGGTTGGTGGAGAGAGACACTGATGGGGAGGGGCTGGGAGAGAGGGAGAGATGGCGAGAAACTAGAGAGGAAGAAGCGGTGGGGGATGGGAATGAGATTGGTGTGGACAGGATGGGGGTCCCTAAAAGTAGTGGATGTTGAAAAGAGGTCCCTGCACCCTAAAAAGTTGGGAACCCTTGCTGTGGATAAGCCATATGGATGGATAAGCCGTATGGCTTATCCATCCATACGGCTTATCCACAGCTCATGGCTCATCCATACGGCTCATGGCTCATCCATATGGCTTATCCATACGGCTCATCCAGTCTGCCCATCCACACCACCTGCTCTCTTTTCCTCTCCCTCACAGATCCGCTGTGCTTGTCCCATGCTCTCTTGATTTCCAGTACTGTTCCATGGATCCACCACCACCACTGTAAAGAAATATTTCCTTAGATTACTCCTGAATCTACCCTGTTTCTCCCTGATCCCCTGACCCTCCCCCCCTTCCATCCAGAACCTCCTTTCTGCTGAAAGAGACCCTCTTCCTGGTATTTATTCCTTGGAGGCATTTAAATGACCCTCCTTTTCTCCAGGATAAACATGTTCAGATATTTAAGTCTGTCCCCATATGCTTTATTTTGTAGACCACTGACCGATTTAGTAGCTGCCTTCAGGTCTTACTCTGTTTGGTTCATATCCTTATGTAATCCACAGAACTGGGGAGAGTATTCCAAATTTGGTCTCCCCAAAGACTTGTACAGAGGCAATAGTACCTCCCTTTTCCTGCTGGTTATTCCTCTCCATATGTCCCCATGCATCCGCCTTGCTCTTATCTACCTGTTTGGCCACCTTGCAATCATCAGATATGATCACCTCCTGCTTCTGTTTTGTGCACAGAACCTCACCCCCTATACTGTATTGCTCCCTCAGGAGTTTGCAACCCAAATACATGACCCAGCATTTTTTCAGCATTACATTTTAGCTGTCAGACTCTAGATCATTCCTCAAACTTCACTAGATTCTTCCTCATGTTCTACATGCATTCCAGGATGCCTGTCTTTTTGCAGATTTTGGTATCATCCCCACAAAGGCAAACTTTTCCTGAGAGCCCTTCCACAGTATCAGTTATGAAAAGGTTGAAGAGAACTGGACCGAGGACCGATCCCAATGGTAAACCCCTTTCCTTGGAGTAAACTGTTTACCACTACCTTTTGTCGCCCCTCACGCAACTATTTTTTAATCCAGTCGTCACTTTAGGGCCTATACTTAATGTGCTCAGTTTGTTTATATGTTGCTTTTTCAGAGCTGTGTCAAAGGCTTTGCTGAAATTCACATATATTATGTCTAGAACTCTCCCCTAATCTACTCTTTGGTCACCCAATCAAAGAAATTGATTAGATTTGCCTGACAAGATCTATGATTGGTAAAACCATGCTGACTTGGACTCTGTAAGCCACTGGGTTCCACAAACTGCACTGTCCTCTGTTTTAGTAGTGATTCCATTTACTTACTTATTACTGTTATGGAGTAACGGTTTTAGTGGACCCTTGGGCTGGCCTGCAGGAGACTGGGGAGAGGTGGACTATAGTCTCAGTGTACAAGCAGGCCAGGAGGTGGATATCAGGCAGGATGCGAACGATGATCTTCACCCTGGAAGCCGGTGCTCCCCCGGGAGGAGCCCGTAGGAGCCCGGCCGCTGGGACTTAGGTGAGTACTGTAGTTGGATCAGGAACAAGCAGGCTTGGAAACTGGAACCAGGCAGGAACTGAAGCAAGACTCGGGTACTGGAACCAGGCAGGAACTGAAGCAAAGTCTGAAGCAGGAGCCAGGCTGGAATGGAGCAACTACCGGCAAGTAGTAACACACTCCGGGGCACGGAGCTACTGGGAACCGCAAGGTAACCCTGTTGCAAGGCAAAGACTGAGGGTCCGCGGTCGGCTTACATAGCCCGCGGCATCTGACGTCAGGAAGCGGGCGGAGCTTTGAATGGCGGGAACAGGCCTACAAAAGCGTCCTTCTTGCGCGCATGCCTAGGGACAGGGCTTCCACCGAAGATCTCCCACCGGCGTCGCCCCCTCGGGGACACCGCCACACAGGCCGCAAACTCCGCCAGCTGAACCGGGAGCGGGACCAGGAACATGGAGGTAAGGGCCTGGTCGCGGCACACACGACCGGGACTGTAACAGTTACTGAGGTCAACTAACCAGCCTATGGTTCCCAGCCTACTCTTTCCTTCCACTTTTTTTTTTTATAATTAGTAATTTTTATTCCAGTCCAAGAAAAGAACACAGGTGCAACAGTGCACCTCACATAGTAAACAGACGTAAAACAGGGACAGCATTTCAATTTTGTATATAAACCTCTCCCCTCCCACCCTTCCCGTGCTGCAAAATTTAACACTGAAATACATATGTCATAAAGGACATCAACATGATGTGGTGTTCGCCATCAGGAGTCTCAAAAGTAATGTTAGAATATCTGAGAAAAACAAGCATAAGGTATCTAAATTAATTTCTTGAGGAGTGATGCAATCATGAGAAGATTGTCTCCAGATCAGATATGGGTTCCAGATAAGATTGAACGTGCCAGGTCTATGGTATTTTGCTGCAGTGATTGTATACATGATGCATATTCTATCTAAGTTTCGCAACACTTCCTGTAAGGGTGGGGAGCAAGGCTTTTTCCAGGATGCAGCAATCTCCATCCTCATGGCCATGCAAAATTGTTGAATTAAGAGTTGAGCATTGGGTGCTCTTGAGTTATCCTGGATATTGAGAAGCGCCAGTTCTTTAGTTCGATGGACGGGATTCTTTAATTCTTCTGAGATCGAGGTTGATAACTGCTGCCAGGTAGACTGGATGTATATACAGTCCCACCACATGTGGATGTAGGATCCTGGTAAAGAGCATCCTCGCCAACATAACATACTGGATGTGGGGCAGAATGTATGTATTTTAAGGGTTGTATAATGCCATCTCTATAACAGTTTATAACTGTTCTCAATTATGGAAGAGGAGATCGAAGAAGACTTAACCCTTAAAAATACCAAAGACCACTCCTCTTCAGAGAGATTTAAACTAAGATCGTGTTCCCATGCAGTTATGTGCGAAGGTTTATTCTTCAAACGGGTATCAGCAGCATATAAATTTTAGAAATCAAACCCTTCACAATGTGGGGATGGGAGCAGTAACCCTGAAAGGGAGATTTCTCTGGAGTTAGAAGAGATTTCTTTAGTTCAGCAATAAAATGTACAATCTAAAGATATGAAAAATATTCTGAATGAAGAAGTCTGTATTTAGTGCATAAGGAAGCAAAACGCTGATTCTCTCCATTTACATAAATGTGATCTACCTGAGAGATGTCTAGTTTTCCACTCAGTGAAAGAGTGGGTGGACAATGTACATGGAGGGAATGTTGAATTATGGAAAAGGAAGGTTGATTGGAAATAAGAGGCAGGGCCCACCAGCTGGTGCTTCCAAAGGGTCCAGACATTCAAGGTGTGTGTAGTAGTAGGGGCTATATTAGGGCAGGGCCGCCAGGATCGACGGGGTTGCCACACAGTAGCTCGTGGTGGCATGTCCTTCCTCCAAGCCTGCTCAATTTGCACCCAATGTTTCTCTGCAGAGGTGCAGTGCCAGTCAGTAAGAGGGCATAGCTGGGCTGCCGGGTAATACAAAAGAAGATTTGGTAGCCCCAACCCACCATCCAGTTTAGATTGATAAAGGACAGATCTGGCTACCCTTGCTGGCCTATGTCTCCAGATAAATCGAAGAAGCTTCCTCTGCCATATTTTCAATATGGAATTAGATAGTTGAATTGGGAGAGTTTGAAATAGGTAAAGTAGCCTCAGGAGGATATTCATTTTTATTATAGTGATCCTGCCTAACCATGTGAAGGAGAGGCGATCCCATCTATCCAAATCATGTTCAATTTTCTGAAACAGAGGTACATAATTCAATTGGAAAAGGTCCTTTAGGTATTTACCTATGTAAACCCCTAAGTATTTAAATTAGTCGAGGCCCACTTGAAGAGATGGTGAGATTTTAGAAATGATTCAAGTTGAGTGTCACAATATATGTTCAAAAGTTCCAACTTTTCCCAATTAATTTTAAAGCCAGAGACAGCTCTGAAGGAAGCAAGGTCGGATTCAATAGCTAACAAGGATGCGTGAGGGTTACTAATAGCAAAAAGAATATAATCTGCGAATAATGATAGTTTTTAGGTCATAGCATCCATTGTAAAACCAGAGATGAGGGGATTGTTACGCACAGTGGTAGCCAAAGGTTAAAAAAATATAGCAAAATGAATAGGGGATAGAGGGCACCCCTGTCTAGTGCTGCGATGGACATTGAAGGTATCTGAGTACCCCCCATTAATTTTTAAACAGGCTTTGGGTATTGTGATAAAGGGCATGGATCCAGTTTTGAAAGGATGCACCAAATTCCCTTACCTCCAGAGTAGCAAATATAAAAGGCCAGTGTACCATATCAAATACCTTTTCGGCATCGAAGGCTAGGAGAAGGGAAGATATTTGTTTTTTATGTGACCCCCAGATTATATTTAAGATTTTTCGGACATTATCACTGGCCATCCTGCCCAGGATAAAACCAGCCTGATCGGGGTGAATAATTTGGGCAATGAAGCAATTCAGGCTAGAACTTTAGCCAGCAGTTTCAGATCAAGATTGATCAGGGAGATGGGTCTATATGAGCCACAGATGGTTGGGTGGCAACCTGGCTTGGCACTAATAGTAATACCTGCTAGGTCTGGAAGTAAAGAGCCTCCCGTGCGCAGATAATTGAATAGCTTTTGTAAATGTGGTACTAAAAGGGGGGCAAATTGCTTATAGAATTTTGCTGTAAGCCCGTCTGGGCCGGGGGCCTTTCCCACCTTAAGGTTTTTAATGGCTGTTAGTAGCTCAGGAGTGGAGATTTCAGCATTTAGTAATTCACGCATTCCCAAAGAGAGATGGGGTAAAGAAATGGAGTTCAGATAAGTCTCAATGTCTTCTGAGGCGATTAGGGAATCCGCTGAGTAGAGGGCTTGATAGAATTTAAGAAATTGCTGACTTATAGCAACATTAGTAGACAGGATCTGACCCGCCTCATTTTTTTATTTTTAAAATATGATTTTGGAAGGTGACTTTTGAAAATTTGTTAGCAAGTAATTTCCCTGCCTTTTCCCCTCCTTCAAAATATTCCTGACGAGTCAGTTCCATGTGCTCTGCTTCTAGCTTATGTAGTTCCTCCCTGGCTTTGTTGAGACAAGTCAGAGTGGTCAGGGACCCACTATGGGAATGCTGTTGTGATAAAGAGAGTATTTTATCTCTTAGTTGAATGCAAGTCACTTTCTCCCTTTTTTTCAAAAAGGAGGAGCAAGATATGAATAGACATCTTATAAATGCTTTGAAACAGTCCCAAACCACAACAGGTGAGGAGACAGCATTAGTATGAAAAAAATTCTTGAATAGCAAATGTAATATCCTTAATATATGATGTGGCTTGGAGTAGGGAGTCATTAAGCCGCCAGAAACGTTTACCCGCCATCATCGCCCTGGAGGCAGATATACAGAAATATAGGGGCATGATCAGACTATGAGATAATACCCACATCCGATTTCTGAATGTGGTGGAATAATGATTTATCAACCAAAAGGTAGTCTATTCTCAAGTAGGAATCGTGTGCCTTGGAATAGTAGGTATAAGATCGAGAGTGAGGATATTTAAGTCGCCAGGCATCAACAGGAAAGAAGGGCAGTCAGAACTTCCACATGGATCTTGAAATTAATCTTTATACAACTGAGAAAAACACTGGGGTGACTCCTAACAGCAGGTCACTGTCACCTGTTGCTCGTCGGTTGCAGACAGCTGCGACCGCAAGTGCTCACCTCTTACACTGCTCTCCTGCCCTCCCCGGGGCAGCTCGCTGCAAGGGCCTGTCTGCAACGCCGCATTCTGCGGGACTCTCCTCGGCGGCAAGGACCCTGCCGCTCCCTGCTCCGACTCCGGGCCCTCCTAGGCGCGCGCGTATCACAGGCCCCGCCTATGAAGCTTCTTCGGCAGGAACCTCGGGGGCGTGATGACATCATCGGCCTTCTCTTTTTAAGCGCCGCCATCCACCCCAGGAAACTGACTTGGCAACAAGTTCCTTCGCTGGGCTCTTCTCCTGCGGATCCTCGGGACGTCTTCTACTGCCTGCTTTGAACCCTGTCTGGCACCCGCTCCTCGGGGGTCAGTGTGTGCTACCCGGGGACTTGTCCCCTGGCCTACCCCGCTCCTCGGGCTGGCCCTGCGCCTCTTGGGTTCTAACCTGTCTGGCTCCAGCTACTTGAGTCCCTTCCGGATTCGCAGTTCCGCGAGTCCCTTATCTGCCCTCCCCGCTCTTCGGGGTTGTGCCTTCATCCGCATCCAAAGACTTGCAGCGCTTACCCGCTCCTCGGGCTGTGCTTAACCTAATGCTCAACCTAGTCCTGCCCCGCTCCTCGGGGCTGGATACCAGCTTGTACCAGTTCACCACCTGTCCCGATCCTCGGGTCAGCTCCAGCTTCCTGTCGGGATACATCTCCACTCTCTGGGGTTCCACCATCCTCAGCTGCTTAGGTCAGGACCGGACCACCCTACCCCGTGGGTGGCCCACGCCCCTAGCCTACATCTTTCACGTCGCAGCTGCGCCCCCTTGGGGCGGACCTTCCAGAGAAACCCCTACAGCCTACCATCCTGCGGAGGATAGCTACGGGTCCTTGGGGCCTCTCTATCACGATACTAAGAGCTTCCCGCTGAGCCGATATCCACCTCCTGACGGTGTGGACCTGTGGGGCTCCTCTCCACAGGCTGTACCAACTCGCGCCTCAGGCCATGGGTCCACCAACCCATAGAGCATAACAGGCACAGCCCCAGGGTTCCCTGAGCCCAGGAGCTGGACAGGTTCCAGCAAGGCTGCTACCACTTAAAAGGTAAAAGTCCAAAAAATGCACTCAGACAGAGAACTCCCACCAGACAGGTTGTGTTCTGGCTGGGCAGAAACCTTCCCAACCCTGACTAGGACCACCAAACAGGGCTTGCTTGGCTCCTCTGGCTGGGTCTGTACAATAAAAATTAAGCCCATCTCTACCTCTGAACACTGTATACAATTCAAAGGACTGCCTCCTGAGCTGTAGCATGGGCACGGTTATATACTGTTATAAGAGGGACAGCCATTCCAGACACCGCAGGAGGGGCTGTATTTGAATGGATCCTTCCCACTAAACACCTTACACTAGCTACAGCAGACACAAACACCATCAAATACTTAAAAAGGATAAAACTCCCCTGCTGTCCATACCTGGGATCTTTTGATTTCCAGATGTTCTAAGATTGTCATGAATTAGTAGGGGAGAGGAAAGGGGTTGTTACTCACAATCTTTCTCCTCTCTCATATATATATATATATATATATATATATATATATATATATATACACATGCCCAATCACAGACCATGATCTCTCACATACAATCAGACATAGTCTCATAGATGGCAGACAAACATATACTCTCTCACACACAGACAGACATGCTCACATACACACACACACAGACATGCTCTCAGACACAGAGGCATGCTCTCTTACACACACACACGCACGCACACACCCACACATGCTCTCACAGACACACAGACATGCTCTTGCACACACACAGACATACCTAAACAGATACACTCTGTCTTACTCACTTCCTCCTCCCTTCCCCATCAGAAGCCCATTTCAATGGAAACCTCCTCCTTCAGCCCCTGCAGCAGACGGGACTCATCGTTCTTGAAGCTGGGGGGGGGGGGGGCTGATGCTGGTCTGCTTCCTGCACCTGCCGACGGTGTGGGAGGCACTGTTGTTTCTGCTGAATGACGCATGGGTCTGGGCCGATGCTGCATCTTCCTGCAAGGGCCCGGGACACACGCCGTTCTTTCTGTTACTTCTGACCGTGACTGCATGGCATCTCCTTCTTCCCGTCCACTTCCTCTTCCAGGCTGCACTGGCAGGAAAAAGGAGAAGCCATGCCGTCGCCGCCCCCAGACCAATGGTGCTCTAAGCGGCTGCCTAGCCCACCTAGTGCTTCCACCGGCCCAGAGGGGGAATGATGCTTTAGTGATTTTCAATGTTACAAGTGCTACTTTCAATTCATTCCATCAGCTGTTATTATTCTGATTAAACAGAACTTGCATTTGATAGCATTATTTTGTCCTGGTTTACATCTTTTCTGTTAAATTGTTCCTATCAAATGTGCTGGGGGCTAATCTACCAGAATCTAGATCCTTTCATTCTGGGGTGCCTCAGGGTTCCATGTTTGCCCTGCTATTATTCAAGCTTTTTGGCTCTCCTTGATGTACTAGGTTACGGGTATTATCTATATGAGGATGATATATAGGTAATAGTCTATATATTCTATTGCACAATGGGTTTTTTTTTATTATAAATTAAAAGTTAATCCAGAAAAATTGGAAGCACTGTGAATTAGTCAATAGAATCTCTCCTTGAACATTTCCCAGAAAATGGTGGGAACTGATATTTCATTGTTCTTTGGGAATCAGAATTGTCTCCAAGCTTACCATGTCACAACAAATTTCAGTTGTGATCCAATCATTTTTTCATCTGCAATCTATTCACATTTAAGACCTTTTATTGAGGAGCATGAACTCTGTACATTGAGTTATGCTTTTGTGTTGTTGAGAATAGGTTATTATAATGTTCTTTATCAAGGTTAATGATGTACTTCCATTTGAAGAACAGAAATTATAGAATACTGCAGTGCAATTAATCTTTAGATTTAAAAAGTATAATCAAATTTCTTCTGTGCTAGAAAAATTGCATTGGCTGTCCATGGCATGTCAGATCAAGTTTAAGATGCTATGTATGGTTTTTAAATCACTTTATAGAAACCAACCAGAAGACCTGTCCAATTTGTTGATTTGCTACCAGCTTTCTAGAATATTACACTCTTTTCAAAAAGAACGTGTTATACCATCACAAATTAGGCTGAAAAATACAAGGCAATCTGCCTTTTCTTTTCAAGGTCCACTTTTACGGAATGCTTTGCCATTTGAAATTCAATTGGAGACTATTCTAAAATCAAGGAAAGCAGTACATTGCTGGCTAAAACACTGCCATAGCTACCAAACAAAAAAGCAAATTCACCCGAAGTCTGGTTGTGTTCAGTCCAACCCCTGCAGCAGTCTGCCTGTCTCTGCACCAAAACCAGGCCTCATCCTCCTAAAGTCCTCTTTTTTTTTTACTTTATTAGAAAAACAAGTGTTGCTGCTTCCTCCCTTACTCCCTTCTCTTTACTTTTTTTTTTTTTAAGAAGCAGACAATTGGAAGGGGAGGAGGCAAAAGGAATTGGGGGGGGGGGGGCAGAAAGGAACCAAATATTAGAAAAATGGTAGCTGCCTACCCTCTAGCAGTGCTCAACTGAGAGATGAAGCCTTAACCTTTCACTTGAGGAGCTGCCTTTCCAACTCCTCTGATCCAGGGCTGTGCTGAAGCTGAGGAAGGGCAAACTTAGCCTTTCACCTCAGGAGCTGCCCAGGATAAAAAATGTTCTTCTTTTCATCCAACCTACCCAGGCTTCAATTATCAGCATTCCCGCCTGCCATCTGCTGGAGACAGAATCCTGGCAGGCTAAGGTCAATATGGGTGTCAGCAGAACCTTGTCTCCATCTGCTGGTCAGTAAGGATAACCCATGCAACCGGTCTGACTAGATCAGCGGTTCTCAACCTATGGGTCACGACCCCGGGGGGGGTCGAACGCCCAAAACACAGGGGTCGCCTTGTGTCGCGCGCTCCCGGTCTCTCCCGCTGCCGTTGCCGCCGGGCTGTCAGCACGTTCAAGCCCAGCGGGAACGGCAGCGGCACTAGAAGAAGCTGTGCACCCGTGGCTGGGCCTTTTCTTCTTCCTGCGCCTGCCCCCCCCCTCCCGTGACCCGGAACAGGAAGTGAATCGCGGTGCGCGGGAAGGAGAGAGAGCCGCGTGAAAAAGTAGCAGCAGCGGCTGCAGCATCGGTCCTCGAGCAATAGAAGCAGCCGGTAATGGAGAAAGGAGACAGCAGCATGAGCCTCCCGCGGCCGATGGGATTCTTCTTTCTTGGCCAGCGGAGGCTGCTGCAGCTCCCATTTGTGCTCGGGGGGGGGGGGGGGGGGGGGGAAGGAAGTGAGTGAGAGAAAGAGAGAGAAGCAGCCAGCCAGCCTGTGTGATTGACTGGTCAGAGAGCTGATGTGTGTGTGTATGTGAGAGACAATGAAAGTGATTGCTCAGGGAGATGACTGATGTGTATGTGAGAGTGTGAGACATTAGTCAGGGAGGTGACTGATGTGTGTGTGTGAGAGAGAGAAAAAGCATGGAAGTGAGAAGTCTGGGTATGTGAGAAAGCATGGGCGTAAGAAGCCTGGTGTTGTGGGGGTGAAAGAAAGCATGGGAGTGAGAAACCTGGGTGAGTGTGCATGCATGAGAGAGAGAGACTGCTTGGTAAGGTGATGGTGCGTGTGAGAGAAAAAGACTGGTGTGTGTGTGTGAATATGAGAGAATGTGATTCAGGGAATGAGAAGCCTGTGCACGTGGAGAGAACAAGCATGGGAGTGAGAGACTGGTGAGTGAGTGAGTGAGTGAGTGTGTGTGTGTGTGTGTGAGAGAGAGAGAGAGAGACAGAGAAAGTGATTATGAGAGTGAGAAGCCCATATATGTAAGTAGAACACGGGAGTGGGAAGCCTGTGTGTGTGTGTGTGTATGGCATGAGAGAAACTGTTCAGGAAGGTGACTGGTGTGTGTGTGTGTGTGTGAGAAAGTGATTATGAGAGTGAGAAGCCCGTATATGTAAGTAGAACACGGGAGTGGGAAGCCTGTGTGTGTGTGTGTGTATGGCATGAGAGAAACTGTTCAGGAAGGTGACTGGTGTGTGTGTGCCAAAGACTGTTTGGGAGATGATTGGTGTGTGAGAGACAGAAACTGGTCATGGGGGCATGACTGGTATGGTGTGTGTGTGTGAGAGACATGGGCACTAAGGAAGAGGACCATAAGTATAGAGCTTAGCTTCTACTGCTGCTTCTGGTGAGTGCCACGGCCTGCAGGGAAGGGGAGTAGGAGAGCTGCTGGAGGGGGTAAGTAAAGGTGGCTTTTTAAGTTTATTTTTCTTGACTGCCATTTTAATTGTGTGATGTCTGCTTTTTTGAAATATTTTATTGGTGTTTGGAGAATGTTTAATAGTTTTTATGAGTTTTTAATTGTTGGATGTTCATAGCTGTTTTGAAACATTTATTCTGCTTATTAGTATAGTTTTACAATTATTTCTGTGTGGGGATATATAGCTGCTTGCTAGTTCTGTTTTCCTAATAAGAGGTGTATTGGTTTTTAGGACCTGATTTAATATTTGTAGTGTTGCCTTTTCATAGATAGGGTTGCTCCTGTTTGAGTGTATTCCATAATACAGGTGTAACTGTGTGTGGATTAGTTTATGTGCATTACTACAGATCCTGGGAGTATGTTAGGTCGGTTCTGTGTCTGTTACCGAGATGAGATATTTTGCTAGCATGTAAGCGTTTGTATCGGTCTTATTTGTTGTGTTTTCTCAGAGGACATGCATTGGTGGTAAACTGCTGTCTTTTCATAAGTAGGGCTATTGAGCCTGGAAATAGAAGGAGTTTGAGTTGCTGTTACTGAGATGTCACTAGAACCAGAATATCTTTTTTGTAGGGTGAGTTGTATGGGGAATGTCATAATTCTGCTTTACATCCATTATTGTGGGTCAGGGGGGTTCCTGTGGATACAAACTGTACTTTTACATCTAGCCCCGTGACGATCATGGGTCAGTGTGCCATGCATGTGAGAACCTATGGTGAGTTGAGTTACATTCACATTATAAATGTCATAATTAAATGATAAGTGTGCACTAAAATCCAACCCCATCCATAACCCCGCCCCCATATGACCAAAGCCCCGCCCTCACCCCACCCTCACGGGGCGAGGGCGGGGCGAGGGGTCACCGCAACATGAGGAACTGTATTGCGGGGTCACGGCATTAGAAAGGTTGAGAACCACTGGACTAGATGATGAGGAATGAGACGGTTTGTCTGGTTTAGTTAGGGGTTTAGCCGGACAAACCACAGAATTTCAAAATCCTGCCATGCCGACTGGATCGGATTTATCTGGCTACGTTTTTAGTTGGATAAAACGGGGGCATTCTGGGGAAGTTTCAGGGTGGGCCAAATTTTAAAAAAACAATTTTATTTGAATTTACATCACTAATATCCAACATCAATGATTTACAGAAATATCTAAAGTCCACACATGAACATTCGTGAAAAAAATCCACAAAAAAATATGGGGGGGGGGGGGGAGATGATATAGGAAGCTTCCCCTAACAGAGAGAAAGGGCTAGAAAAATAAGAAAAAGAAAAAAAAGAAGAGGAGATGAAATATCTAATGGGCCATACCCCACCCACCCTTCACTATTAACCATTCTTATCCATTAGCAAAGTTTCTAAATGTGAAGGATCAGAAAAAACAAACACATTATTTTGATAGCCAACCAAACATTTACAAGGGAATTTAAGGAAAAAAAGTGGTACCAATGGCCAAATCCCTTTGCCTTAACTGGAGGAATTTGCTTCCTCCGAAGTTGAGTGGTTTTGCGAGACATCAGGAAATGCTTGAATTTTTTTTTAATTTATATTCTGCTTTTCAGATTCTTCAAAGTGGATTACATTCAGGTACTGTTTGCATTTACTGACCACAAGAAATAATTCTTTGTTCTTAAAACACTTCTGGAGAACAAGATCTTCATCACTTTCAGCACAAAAAGATACCAAAAAAGTAGGCGTAGTTGGAATATCATCTGTAGATTATTTTTTTTTACGTCTATTTATAAGCTTTTATATTCGGTTAACAAGCATATACTTGACAAGAAAATGATATACAGAGCTTAAGTATTAATTTAAAGAAGTACAGTATGTCTCATGTATGGATATTCCATAAATGGAATTACAATCCACATCACATAGCATATATTATTTGAATCATGTAACTGAAAATGTTTTGGCACCTACTAGATAAAGTATAATCCAAACCGAACTTATTTACATGCCTATCTGTAAACCGTTGTGATGGTATATCACTAAACAACGGTATAGGAAAGTTTTTAAATAAATAAATAAATAAATAAATAAATAAAACATAAACAGAATACATGTCAGAGATAATTCTAACATAAATACTCTGTAATATCTTGTTAGACCACATTGTGAAGAGGTTTCCAATTGAAAATACTCAGGAAATCTTTATCTTTCAAATACAAGTAAACAACCACAACAAACTATTTATTTATTTATTTATTTATTTAAAAAATTTTATATACCGTTTTATAAAAAGAGATTTTTGTCAAAACGGTTTACATAATGGAAATAAAATTAATCAAAGAAAGTCAAATTAAAAATAAGTTAAAATATACAAAAATTAGTCAATAGCTAAGGAATTAGCTTAAAAAAATAAATCAAATTAATTACTTAAAAACAAAGTAATAAAAATATGTTGCCATGGATTTCATATCAGGGGAAGGAAGGGAAGGAGGGGGGGCTATGAAAAAATGGAATGTAGCTAGTAAGATGGGAGTATGGGAATGGTAAAGGGAAAGGAATGAGATGAATCTGGTAAATGTGGAAATAGATGGATGAGCATTAAACTTGTTCTTGAGTGGATGTTTGAAATGCGAGTTGGAACAAATGTGTTTTGAGTGATTTTTTGAAATGAGATGGATTTGATATAGATCGGAGTGGGTTTGGGAGTGAATTCCAAAGGATGGGACCGGCTCCTTATCCTTTTTCTAGAGTCGGAACAGATTACTCGGAGCTAGTTCTAGCAATTGAGGAGTCTGGATTGACTCTACTGTTCAAAAAGGAATTTAACTGTAAGGGGGTCAAAAAAACCATATTTAACTCCAGTATGCTTAATAACATACTTACATGGGAAATACAACCAGAAGAAAGCGCCCAAACCAATGACAGCCGGGCGCATCAAGAGGAAATGTTTTCTTTTTGCTTGTGTTGATTTTGCAACATCTGGAAACATACGGATTTTTTTCCCCTAGAAATAGTGCCTCTCTATTCCTGAAAAACATTTAAGGACAAATTCCCTATCCGAGTTCAAAGCTAATGACACAATCAAAGCTGAAGTTTTCACTTCTTCTTCCATTGAGGTCTCCAGAAATGAAGATAGATGAGACATATCTATTATGGGAGATACAGCTGGTCTTATATTCAATTGTGACAATGTTTTAACCAGTAAATAATACGCTTTAGAGATAGGTGGTATCATCTCTTCCTTTATTAACAATATTTCTAAAATATTTACAAAGCATTTCAACTGATACCAATTTCTTCTTAGCAAAATTTAAAATCCTAAGATTACAGCGACAAATGTTATTTTCTAGATTTTCCATTTTATTTTGTAAATATGTATGACCATTTACAATTGTAAAAATGTATTTTTGCATATTTTTCTCTTTAATCTCTTGAGCTTCATTTTGAGCTTTAATTTCCAGAACTTGAGATTTTATAACATTAACTTGACCGGTTAGCTCTTGTTGCTGAGAAACAAAACGTGAGAGCTGGCTTGTAAGATTAGTAATCACTTCCCATATATTATCAAGAGTGATTTGGTGAGGTTTTAAAATTGAAACAGTTGGAGATCACGTGGGGTGATGAGCTGAAGCAGACGTGGTCTCTTTAGCTCCGGGTATCTGCCTCCTAATACACCGGAAAACTGGACCGGCGAACCCCAAATTTTGACTGAAAGCACAACACCCGGCTTATGTCGATAGTTAACTTTATGCAGAAGTCGCCGCAGCTCATGGCCGCTAGAAGTTGCAGAAAAGAGAAAGAAAAAGGGAAAATCACAGAATCCAAGATGGCGCCGACGGAGCTCCCTAGTGCACCCTCGCCCTCCGGCCCTGTCACAGTGGCGATTCTACGAGATACCATAGCCGCTACTTTGGACGAGAAGTTAGCTGGCATTGCAACCCAACTAACGGAGGTGAGAGATGCATTGGCGGAATTTGGCCCACGCATTGATCATGTCGAAGGGAGGGTGTCCCTGTTAGAAGATGACCTTACGGCGATAACGGGCAAGGTGGAGGCGCACACTAGCTCGTTGCGGGAGTGCCAAGAGAAAATCGATGACCTCGAAAATCGGTCGAGACGAGTAAATCTACGCTTCATAGGCTTACCAGAATCCTTAGATGAAGGGAACCTGGGCGATTTTCTTGAGCAATGGCTACCGGAGGCAGTGGGGCTCGAAGCCTTAAAAGGTCACTTAACAATTGAGCGGGCTCATCGAGTGGGAATGCGACGCCCTACGGATTCCAGGCCCCGAATCATATTGGCAAGATTCCTCAATTACGCCCAGAAACACAAAATATGGCTGGCGTATAGAAATAAGTCAGGGGTCGACTATAAGGGTACAAAGATCCGTATTACGCAGGATTATTCAGCACGAGTTTCCCAGCAACGCAAGCGGTTTTCCAGCTTATGTTCAGAATTATTTAATAAGCATATTAAATTTGCGCTTCAATATCCTGCTACCCTAAAAATCTGGATGAATGGAGGGCAAAAAGCCTTTACTTCACCGGAGGAAGCGCAGAAATATATACAGGATTGTGAGCGTTAACGTTTAATACTGCAACACAAGTCTGCAGCTACTATGAATCCGGGTCCAGTATAATACCCAACAAGTATTATAAAGAGATGTTTGAGTATATTCTAGTTCAGGTTTTGAACTTATGGTTTTTTTTTTATGCCTCTTATTTTTAGCTTGTTATTATTAATAAGGAGTTCCCGATACCATAAGGTATGACTGGCTAAGCAGTAATTATTTTTGAGTACCGTAAAGAAGGTCTCTGTAGCCTTTATTATACACGGACTGCGTCATAAGGGCTGAGTAAGCTGCTTGAAAAATGGCGAGGACTCTGAAAAAAGAAACAAGAAAAGTGGGAAAGGCTCGTAGATACCGGATCGGCTGGATTTCGCTGGGTGAAGCGACCTGCATAACTATGAGATGCACAGAATAAAGACTGGGACCGTGCATTTACCTCATTGATGGGTTTTTTTTTTTATTATTATTATTATTTTGCAGCTCACCCTTCACTACAGATGAGACTTTTCTTTTTTTTGTGTATCTATGCTGATTGTTTAATACTTGCCTGAACGATTGACTAGGCTCTAACATTTTTCATTTACAGGTTATTGTAAAAGGAATTGCCTGGTGAAGGGAAGCCTTGGGGTGTAAAGTTTGGGGGGCAGTTTACCCGATCATCTTGAGTAGTGATCTTCCTCTCTTCATAGAAGAGGGTGAATTTTTTTTCTTTGTGTATTAGGGGTGGGGGACGTAGAAAAAGGGATACAGGGGAATAAGGGGGGTCAGGGACAGGGGGGAAGGGTTATGGGGTTACTATGGGAGGATGGGGGATGGAACCTTAAAGCGCAGGATGAGGAGGTTATGGGAGATGACGAGGGCAGGGGGGAGCGTGAGTTGTGGAAACATGGCGACTCGAGGGAGTTGCGACCCACCTGGTGGAGAGGGGTGAGGCTGGGCACCCAGCTCCAACACATAAGACTAACAGGGCTTTGTTTTGTAGCTGGAATACGTATCTATCATGGGGGGTAAATACAGAATAATCTCCTGGAATACAGACAGTTTAGGATCTCCCATAAAAAGAAAGAGAGTTTTTCAACACTTAAAGAGACTTAAAGTTAATATAGCATGTCTTCAAGAGACCCATTTGTCTGCGGTTGAGAGTGCCAAACTTTGTAGGGAATGGGCTTCTGATTGTTTTTACTCTGCGGCGCAGGGTAAAAAAGGCGGTGTGGCAATTTTAATTAACAGAAACACTCCTTTTACCCTGATGAAGGAAATCGAAGACCCAGAGGGAAAATTTCATATCATTGTGGGGCAATTAGCGGGAAAAATTGTTACCGTGTGCAATTTGTATGCTTCTAATGTTCCTAATCCATCTTATTTTGCTAATGTTATTACCATATTACTAGAGCATTCCCAGGGTGACCTGATAGTGGCTGGTGATATGAATAGTGTATTGGATGCCTATTTAGACAAATCCCAGACCCCAAAAGGATACACATTACCAACTAATTCGGGAGTCGCCCAGTTGGTAACTAGATTGGGCCTTCTTGATCCTTGGAGAACACTAAATCCTGAAACTAAAGACTTCACGCATGTGTCTAGAGCACATCATACGATGTCCAGAATAGACTATATTCTTATCCCTGCTAATTTATTTTCTAAGGTGGCGGCGGCGGAAATTGGCCCCATGGCTATAGCGGATCATACACCTATTTGGGTGGACATTTGGTTTACTACGGACAGATCGGCGAAAAAACAGTGGCGTTTACCGGGACATTTAATCACAGATAAGGAATTTCATGCTTTTTTGAATGCACGTTGGGAGGAGTATACTCAAAATAATGAGCAGCATGTTGACAACCCATGTCTTTTTTGGGAAGCCAGTAAGGCAGTACTCAGAGGAGAAATAATTGCCTTCGCTATAAAAAAGAATAAACAGTTAAATAATACCATACTTTACCTAGAAACACAATTACAAGCAGCAAAACGACAACTGGCGGAACAAGTTACAGTCCAAACTAAAGCTTCGTACAGGACGTGCTTATCGGCATTGAATGAGCATTTGCTATTACGAGCTCAAAGGGCGATACGAGCGTCTGACCACCTTTTTTATAGGTTCGGCAATAAGTCAAGTAAATTACTGGCGCGACTAGTGGCGATTAAAAGAAAGAAATCGTACATTCCTGGACTGAAAAACTCTTCTGGGCAATTTGTCACCGCAGCGCCGGAAGTTTTGGAGATCTTCTGCCGGTTTTATGAAGAACTATACCGTGAAGATAGGCAAGGGAACTTTGAAGAGGAGGAATCCTTTTTCCATGATTTGAAACTGCCTACCTTGTCCACTGAAGCCCAAAAAAGGCTGATTGAACCAATCTCTGAACAGGAAGTAAAACATGTTATTTGTACCAGCAAAAGTCATAAATCTCCAGGACCTGACGGATTTTCCGCCGAATATTATAAGCTTTTAATTCATCAGGTAGTTCGACCCATGACGGCTTTCTTCAACCAAGCATGGCAGGCGGGAGGTTTTCCGATTGGTTTTAACACAGCATTTATTACTATTTTACCCAAACCGGGTAAGGACCCATTACTGGCGGCTTCCTACCGGCCTATTTCACTCCTCAATGTTGACCTAAAACTGTATGCTAGGATTTTGGCGATTCGCTTAGGGAACGTGATTCCATCTATTATATCGCCATTCCAAGCAGGGTTTGTGAGTGGCCGGAATGCTGGAGCACATGTTACTAGACTCCTAACCGCTATTGAAACATCACATCGCCACAAGATCCCAGCAATGGCGGTGGGATTCGATTCCGAAAAAGCTTTCGATAGAGTGTCATGGAATTATATGTTTTCAGCGTTACAGCGTTTTGGGATTCCGAGAACCCTTATCACAGCCATTAAGATTTTATATGCTAATCCTATCTCACATATCTCGGCGAACGATACAATATCAGAGGGCTTCCGGATAACAAGAGGGGTTCGACAAGGTTGTCCCCTCTCACCCCTTTTATACATCCTGGCCTTGGATCCACTGCTACGAAAGCTGGATTTATCTTCTGAAGTACAGGGACTGAAATTATCAGGAGTTCACTTTAAAGTAGCAGCTTTTGCTGATGACATGTTAATATATTTGTGTAATCCTATTCAGGCCCTCCCACATGTACTGTCCATCCAAACGGCATTCGGAAGATTTGCAGGTTTAAAAATTAATATTGACAAATCTGAAGCACTGGATATCATGGGCAGTCTGCAGTCTACTTGGCCGGGACGATTTCCCTTGAAGTGGGTTACACACTCGCTTAAATATTTGGGGATTCACATACCAGCGGATCTGCGTCAAATTTACTCCCTTAACGTTAGTCCATTAAAAGTTAAACTTACTGCCAAACTGCAAGCTTGGAGAAATCTACCGTTATCTTTATCAGGGAAGATATTACTACTGAAAATGATGGAGATCTCTAAATGGCTTTATCTTTTTGCAATGCTACCTATTTGGTTGAAACGGCAAGACATTCTGAAGATAAACATAGAGTTGAACCGTTATTTATGGGGAGGTAAACGAGCAAGGATACCATTACGAGTTTTAATGAGACCAAAGCCAGAAGGGGGCCTGAACTGTCCAGATCTAAGAGCCTATAACTTGGCCAGCCTCTCGAGACATATTAAGGATTGGATATATGATACGGAGCATTTTTCACCACTATCCCATTATAAGCAATGGTTGGCGCCCATTAGCCCAAGTGCAGCGTTACAGCTCGCAAATTCCGGGTTGCCTCTACATATACCAACGAGTGTACTCATCCACCCCTTTAGAATGGCCTGGAAAAGACTTTGTACTCTAACGGAAGTTGTCTCAGATCACACTACTAGTCTACCGATACAGGGCTGTCCTCTATTCCAACCAGGGATGGATAAAGGCCCCTTTGCTCAGTGGACATCTCGGGGGATGACTACGGTAGGTCACTTGCTCAAATTGGATTCCAAGCCTTATCGACTCCTTAGTTACCAAGAGTTACAAACAATATATTCTTTGTCACATAAAGATTTTTATTGCTATTTACAACTCAGGCACTTTCTCTTGGAAAAGTTGATCTCCAATCCCTCCTTTTCTTATCCAGCTAAGCTCCACCAACTGCTTCAAGGACAGGATGGCAAGCGTAGAAAATGCTCACAGTTCTATGCGGCGATTATCACTCTTATGTATCCTACAGACTTCTCAGAAAAGGTAGCTAGGTGGAACAGGTGGCTTCCTAATGCTATTACCCAAAGGGAGTTCGGAGTTTGCCTCAGGACAATTCCAAAAACCATTGAAAATGTAGCACTAAGAGACAAACTTTACAAGTTTTACAATGTGGCCTACCTATCTCAGAAAGTGGCGTTCTATATGGGAGTGACAGTCAATAACACCTGTATACGATGCAGTAATACAAATCCAGATTACTATCATGATGTGTGGTCCTGCACCTCCATACAAGCTTTCTGGGCTGCTATACAACATTTAATACAACTCATGTGGGGTGTTCTCATTCCTTTTTGCCCAAAGATATGGCTATTTGGCTTATTGGAGGAGGCCGCAGTAACCCTCAATCGCTGCCGATTACTGCTTTTTCATAAAATGATATTAATAGCTAAAGACACTATACTAGCACAATGGACAGTCGCACAACCGCAATATTGGGATATCTTCCAAAGTAAAATGCAGAAGTTGCTTTTACATGAATATCTGACGGCTAAACAGCTGTCCGGAAAAAATAGCAAACAAACAGTAAAAATTTGGGAGGATTACGAAAAATTATTATCAGCAGAGGAACGTGCCTATATAGTACCACCTGAGTAGATACGATCGATTAGGGGTCTTCTGGGTCCAGACACTATCATAGTATGCTACTGACTATGTAGTCCAGAACATAATTTATTGACTTAATGGTCTACCGCCTTATGGTTTCAGTGTTTCCCAGATATTAGGCCAACAACAGCCATTTAATATTGTGTAATCATGTACAGGATATACTTATAGTCTGTTGAGTCTATCTCCTTCTATATACATGTGGTATACATATGGGTCATGCTTCTCTCAGGTTCCACGGTCTGTGCTTTCTCGGGTGTCTCTCATCTCCTTAGACTACGGCAAGATGTTGAGGTAAGGGGGGTGGGCAACAAGATACAGGGTGGGAAGGGAAATAGGGGGGGGGGGAAGAAGGAGTGGGTTTACAGGGGAAAAACAAGTGGATTACGATGTCGGCTTTAGCTTGACAGTTCTATAATTCAATAAGTAAAGGAGGGACCAAGAGGGATCATATGTATATATTTATATTTATATTTATGTTTATTCAAAAACTAAGAGATATTGCCAACGTGTTCCTTTAGACCTTCTATGAGCTACTGAATATGTTTAACTCGGATGTTTGTTCTTGATGTTTATACATCCTACACTGTTTCTTTCTCTGTTTCTTTGTTTGGCACTGTTTTGCTGATTTGTATTTTGTATTTTGTTAGGCCGTGGATAATCTTAAGTGCAGTACCTTATATCTGTATGTATTAATATGCCTTATCATAACTTTGTAACAAGGCTGATGTTGATAATTCATAATAAAAATATTTACACAAAAAAAAAAAAAAAATTGAAACAGTTATTACCTCCATATCAGGTTGAGAAGGCACTCGATTTTGATCCAATGTAATTTCAACTCTAGCATTTTCTTCCTTTGCTGTCCGGCTAACCGCTCCAGCTGCTTGCCCTTCCCTCTCGACTCCACCCGACGCTAAGGCAGCCAGCTGCCTCTGATCTTCACTGCGCAACGGGAGCATGCTGATCACGTCAGCCCTCTCCGTGGGGGGGGCCAGGTTGAGGAGGGGCCCGGCTCAGCTCCGGTGACAAAGATGATTCCAAGTCCGGACCAGGGTGCGATGGTTCACCACCCGCATCACTGTCCAAGGACTTCGCATCGGAGCATATTTCATGATTCCAGACCACATGTTGATCCATAGGACCGGTTACCGACAACATTTCACTTGCTTCAGGGTAGGTTCTTGCCTTCCCCTTCCTTTTTCCAATAGCGATTTAAGGCAATCTCTTTCCAGGTAAATTCTTTTATAGGAGTTAAGAAGGTCTGGAGCTCCCGAACTAGCGTGCGGCCATCTTGGAAAACCAGCCTATTTTATTAATCATCTGTAGATTATTTTTAAAAAGGTAGAAATATTGGAGCTCACAGGAAGCAAGGTATCCATTGACCCTCATTTTGGATCACTATCTCTCTGTAACTAGGCATATAATAAATGTTAGATAAGGCAAGTTCTCTGTCTGACGATATATGCAATATTTCACTGATATTTTTCTTAAATAGCTCTAATGGAGACATCAATCTAGTGACTGGAAAATGTTAAAAATGCAAGTTCTTTCTTCTCTGGGCATTTTTCAGCCTTTCAAGCTGATTATGGTGCATTAAACTATCTTTAATGAATGAGACATTCAAAGCTTGCAGAGAAGCCACCTGAGTGACCACAGTGGAAACTGTAGAATCTAATTTATTTTATTTATTTATCGAGTTTTATATATCGTCATTCGGTTTCGCCATCATAACGGTTTACAAAAAATACAAAGATTATAAGGTTAAGGAGGGTAACAATGGGTTTCAAAAGGTTCAAAAGATTGTTAACATAGGGATATCATAAACAGGTTAGTTGCTCTTCAGGTTTTTTTTTCACATTTCTATTCTTTGTTATAATCCATACTTGTGTTGAGTTTCATTTTTCTTCAGGTTAGACCGGAGGGTGTTGGCGTTGTGTTGTTCATTGGGTGAGTTGGTATGCTTTGGTGAACATCCATGTTTTTAGATCTTTTTTGAAGGTTTTTAGGTTTTCTTGAGTTCTGAGTTTGGTTGGGAGGGATTTCCAGAGTTTTGGGCTACCTAAAGAGATTGCTCTCTTTGGGTTGAGGTGAGTTGATTGGAACGAGTAGGCGGTGTCTTTAGAAGTCCTTTATTTGCTGATCTAAGGTTTCTGTTTGGGGTATGTAGTTTTATGGAGGAACTTAGCCAGTTTTCTTGTTTTTCGTATATAATTCTATGTAGAATGGATAGTATTTTGTATTCAATCCTGAATTTTATTGGTAGCCAGTGTAGTGAGATAAGTGTTGGAGTGATGTGTTCATGTTTTTTAGATCCAGTGAGGATTCTTGCAGCTGCGTTTTGTAGGATTTGGAGTGGGCAGATAGTGTATAGAGGTAAGTTGAAAAGGAGAGAGTTACAGTAATCTAGGTTAGAAAAAATGGGTAATTGAAGGACTGATCTGAAATCGTTGGTGGAAAGGAAAGGTTTTAAATGACGGAGTGTTAGTAGTTTATGATATCCGTCTTTGATTTTTGTTGTAATATGGTTTTTGAAAGAAAGTTCTTTGTCAATTATTACT
This sequence comes from Rhinatrema bivittatum, assembly GCF_901001135.1. Taxonomy (NCBI): domain Eukaryota; kingdom Metazoa; phylum Chordata; class Amphibia; order Gymnophiona; family Rhinatrematidae; genus Rhinatrema; species Rhinatrema bivittatum. The sequence goes on along the minus strand of NC_042615.1, from coordinate 499,364,890 downwards.
CCAAGATTGCGAGCATGATTGACTGGAGATATAACCGTATTTTGGTTCATTAGGTTGAGTGGTGGTAGTTGAGGAGAGTTGTTCTTTCTGTCTAATATGATTATTTCAGTCTTCTCGAAGTTAAGGATGAGTTTTAAATTGGTTAGTATTTCCTTTATTCTGCTTAGGTAAGTGGCTGTTAATTTGTAAGTTTCTTCTAGTGATTTTTGTATTGGGATTAATATTTGAATGTCATCAGCATAGATGAAGTGGGTTAGATTAAAATTTATAGACAAACGGGCAGCATGATCTTCTAGTTTGATCTTAGACTCACCCATATATTGCACAAATTGAGAAGAGATATGGGTCAAGATCTTGTTCATTTTCACAATCATCTTCCACACATCTGTGAGAGTGTTACTGGTTGGTCTACTAACCTCCCCAGATATACCCAAAAATGGGGGATTGATAGTTGAGCTTTGGGCTTCTCCATTGGGAATAACACTCTCAGCCATGGCAGCTGGAACCACAGTATGAGAGTCAACAGTAAATCCTCCTACTGATGTGTCTGTAGTCCCAAGATCACCTGGTAAAGGAATCGCCTTATCCACACTACTGGACTGACATGATAGCTGGGGTGGTGGTAAGCCCTGGCCCATGCTCAAGTAAGCTCCTGAAGAGTCAGAGGCTACCACATTCACAGCTCCTGTGGGCAGTCCTAGTGAACGTTGCAGACGGAAGACAATAGGCCCCTAATAAAAGAATCTACCGGAAAAGGTTTAATTTTCCTTTTCTTTCCCATTAATAAATTAACAGACCTTCCACCAGACTTGATATAGGAGCGCTCAGCTTTGGCTGTGTGCCAGGTAGCTGCACACCTCTTGGGCTTGGTCTTGTGTAGCCAGAAGGAAGGATGCCGCTTGATGATGTCAGCAACTCGGCACAGAAGGAGGGATCCAATGCCAGTATCTCAGGAAAAGAAAAGGAAACCAAGGTGATCCACAGCATTAGTCTTCTCCAGCGAGGCCTAATGGTAAACCTCCTCATAATTGCCTTCCCCCCCTAATGTTCTCTGGATAAACTTATCCAGATAACTCACTTGGACAGCCTACGGCTGAATATTGACCTCAAAATATTATTATCTGAGATCCAAAAGGCCATACATGACAATTCCACACACAGAAAGGGCTTCAAATTCAAACAAAACCAAATGAAGGAACAGAACTGTAAGAAGCAGACCAAGCATTTCCATTGCCTCTATAAAGATATCAAAACTGAAGACCATGCACAAGATTAAAAACATACGACACAGACACCGAGCAAGCTAGAAAATCAAGGATTACCAACAGCCATTAACAATACAGGTCTCTGACGGTCTCTTCCTGCCATCTCCGCCTTGCAGTTCAGTGCTGTCATAATGACTGATGCCTCCCTCCATCAGTTAGCCTTTTCCTCATTACCTGCACCCCCGCAGGGAGAAGAACGGAAGAGAGATTGAGAGACACATGCTGACAGAGAAAATAGAAGACTTCTCACAAAAGAATGTACAATCCTGGGGGAAAAGAGGAGAAACAGCAGTAAAATATATGGTATCCTACCACCAGGCCAGAAACGAAATCTGACCAGGGAGAATATGAGCATCCTCATATTGAGCATACCTGGGAATATGAGCATCCTCAGCACACCTGGGAACTCTCTGGATTTGAACGAGAAACTCCGGAATTCTGAAGGAATTGTTGGGTCTCTGAGCCAATACGAAACTGCGTGGGCAGGAAGGAGGAGGCTCATTGGCCACTGCGGAGAAGAGGAGCAGCATCTGTCTCTGTTGCAGGGCCGCTGTGGATTCCATCTCGCAGCAGCCCAAGAAGATCGGGGTCACTGCAGAGCCCATCCCACTGTGGCCAGAGAAGAGGAGGCGCGGCAGTAGGGCCACCATGGGCCCAAGAAGAAGCCCAGAGGCAAGGGGGAGGCCCAGGCCTTGATAGAGAGTATTGAGTGAGATCTCTTGTGTGTGTGTGTGTATATGTGAGAATGGGAGAGCATGAAATTAAGAGCCTGTGTATGAGTGAGGTAGAAACAGTGTGTGAGCGTGAGAGCCTCTGTGTGTGTGTGTTTCTATGAGAGAGAGAGAGACAGCATGTGAGAGTGAGAGACTGTGTGTGTGTGTTTGTGTGTGTAACCCCCGTTCCACATAGGGCTCACCTTCCCAGCCTGGGGGAGTATAGGGGTCATTTTCCCAAGGTAGGAGAAATGATCTCTGGTGCCGTGAGCTGGGGGCAGGATAACCTGCAGGGCCAGTATTAGGCCAAAGACACTCCAGAATAAAAAAAAAAAACAATGTCCAGTCAAAAGTTGTGCACCAACATAAAAACAGTTTACTGTAGATTCTTCAGAAAAAACATACCGACAAAAACTAAATAGTAAAGGTAATCAACCAAAATTTACATTTCTTGATCCTCCCCTGACTCACCAATTGTTTATACTTGTTTTCTGCGTTCCTAGGCCTTTTCTCTTCCAGCAGTCTATGCCTCCAAGTTTTATTTTCCTTGTTGAATGTAACTTTGTTTTTCCTGTTTTATACTATTGTCTTTGGTTCAGTCCCCCAGTTCGATGTAAACCGATCTGATATGGTCTTTTAACCATGAAGGTCGGTATAAAAAAGTGTTAAATAAATAAATAAATAAATCTCTTCACTCCTCAAACAATACAACTTACTTCTTGTTTCTTATTCAACACCTTTCTTCCTTTAGTAAGTTACTTCTTCTGTTGATACAATATATCCTCTTACTGTAGCTTCTTCTAGTTACTCCGTTTCTACCCAGGCCTATCCTGGCCCTCTTTTCCTTTGCAGTATTAAAATATTTACTCACACAGTCCAGTTCAGCTCCCGGAAAAGACTCCCTCTGATGCAGCAGATAGGAATCCACCGAGCTCTGCAGCGGTTCCCTGCTGGCACAGTTTGCCTCCTGGTCCAAGCAGGCTCTCACGACAGTTAAGCACAGGTTTCTTCAGATTTTCAAAACCAGGATTTGCAACACATTAGTTCTTCCTTCAAGCTTTCTGAGATTTTAAGAGAAAATCTCTGCCCCACTCCTGCTACTCCCTTGTTCTGTAACCTTGAGAGAGGATCAAAGCTCCAACCTTTGTCAGTCCTTTCAATCTGGAGCAGCCCCAGATCCAACAGAGTCAGGGCTTTTATCACTTTTCCTAGTGACCCAGCTCTACCCCACTATCAGTCAAGAAAGGCCTATAACACCCCCTGAACAAGAGAACCTGCAACAATGGGACATTATCACTCCAATTCCAATGCAACCTTTTGCCCTTTAATTTCCTGTGCACCCTTTACAGATTTTCCCAGACCTTTCAGATTTCCCTTAAGGGGGAAACCTCTGCTTTATCATACACCTCTTTGGAAATATAAAATGTGTGTGTGTGTGTGTGTGTGTGTGTGTATGTTTGAGGGAGAAAGGGAAGAAGACAAATGGAGAGAGAAGAAACAAAGACCCTGTAAAAGGATTTAGGAAAGAGAGAGGAGGGGAATATGCAAAAAAAAAAAAAAAAGGCTGGGTCCAACCAATTATAAAAATAGGATCAGACAACAAAGGTATGAAAAAATATATTTTGAGTTTTTAGTGATTGGCATATGCTGTCTTTGGCAATATGCATTATATATTTTTATTTTGTTCTTTCTTCGGCATTTCACTGTTCAGGGTCTGGTTTCTCGGGCTTTCCATTTCAGTTTTGTCTGAATGTTTCTGTTTCTAATTTGTAGTCCCTTATTTTGTAGTAGGTAAGGGTCAATCTGTGTTCTGCATGTGTGACTGAGGTGCAGTATTTCTGTTACTGTGTAATTTCTCTATAGGAATTTGTAGCAATATGGCTTGATTTGTTACCTTAGCAGATGGTATATTAATGTTCTAGAACTGCGATTCTCAACCAGTGTGTCAACAAGCACCGGCAGGTGTGTCACAGCACCCAGCATCCCCTTGCCCCAGGTGTGCTTCCTTTCTCAGGGACAGAATGGCCTATCAGGGGATAGATCATCCCCCAGTGGGCCAATGCAGTTAATAGCAGAGTAACGCTGCATGCCACCACTGAAGGCCAGGCCGGCAGCAGCTGAAGAGTGGAGCGAACCTGCGTGCCACTGCCAGAGGCCAGGCCGATGGGGGCTACAGAGAGACCCTCATGTCACCGCCGGAGGCCAGGCTGGCAGGGCCTGAAAAGTGGAGTGATGCTTCATGCCATCCCTGCCAGAAGCCAGGCCAGCAGAGGCTGAAGAGTGGAGGCCAGGCTTATTGGGCCAAACAATGAGAAGAAGCTCCACGTGAGAGAGGAAACTTGCTTGTGTGGGTATGTGAGTGGCAGCTTTGTGTGTGGGTGGTCAAATGGGTGCCTGGGTGCATGAGTGAGAGCTTGTGTGTGTGTGTGGTAGAATGGGAGCAAGAGCATTTGTGTGTGATTGAAAGCTTGCATGTAAGTGAGAGAGCATGTGTGTGATTGAGAAGGAGATTGGTCAGAGGTGATATGTTTTGTGAGAGAGTGAGAAACTGCTCAGGGAGGCGATGTATTTCTGTGTGAGACACAGCGACTGGTCAGGAAGGTGACTGGTGTGTGTGTGTGTGTGTGGGTGTGGGTGTGTGAGAGAGACAGACTGGTCAGGGAGGTGAAGGGTGTGTGTGTTTGTCTGTGTGTGTGTGTGTGACTGAGAGAGAGAGACACACACACAGAGAATGTTTGGGGAGGTGAATGGTGTGTGTGTGTGTGAGGAAGAGAGACTGGTTAGGGAGGTTACTGGTGTGTGTGAGACAGAGACTGTGTGTGAGTGACTGGTTGTGGACCCTAAGGAAGAGGACTGTGAGGAAAGAGCTTTAGCAGGCACTGCTGCCTCTGGTGAGTGCTATTGGCCTGCAAGGGAAAGGAGTAGGAGAGTTGCTGGAAAGGGTAAGTAAAGGTGGCTTTTTAAGTTTATTTTTCTTGATTGACTGCCATTTTATACGCAGGTGTGGGCTGCAGGCGCCGCGTGCTGAAGGTGCGCAACCAAAGGGGCCTGCCTCTTAGTGCGCCCCTTTGTGCTGCCCCCTTTAGACTGCCCACATTATCTGTCGCCCGAACGCCAACCAGCAAGGTCCATCCATCAATCCTCCCCACCTCGCAGACCTCAACCATCCCCTCTGGACTAAAACCCTCAAGGCACCCTCTCTCCCCCTTTTCCAGAGCTCCAAACAGCCCCCTGAGCATTCGCTTCCTACATTCTACCTAAACAACCCCTTCAGGCCCCTCCAGCTGTTCCACCTCAACCAGTTCCCTCCGTACCAGCCAATCCCTCCCTCCGCCCACAATACGCTCACTATAAACACCGACAGAACACTAAAACTTTCTCAGACACCATATCCCTCTACCCATCTCGCCGTTTTGGTACCACAGTACACACGAACCCAGACTACAAGATCACCATTTACACTACCCTCCACCATTTTTTCTCCACTTTCCATACTACAAACAAAAGTCCAAACCTAAAATGGAAACAATGCATATACCCAAAATCAAAACACAATCTCACTGCTACAAAAAACATACCATCAAGAGATTTGCTATGCACCCAAGATCATTAATCCCAATCCTGGTATCCCCTATGGCCCAGTTTCTTGGTCTCACTGTCTTCTCAATAATATTTTTCAATGCCCAATCTCTGCTTAAAAAGACCCCCATCCTAAACAACATCCTAACAGATCAAAAGCCCAACATATGCGCCATCACTGAAACATGGCTCAAACAGACATAGTCCCAACTAACCAGCTTCCAACTCACCACTACGACATTTTCTCTATTCCTAGGATCAACAAAAGAGGAGGTGGCCTCCTTTTTGCCACAAAGAAAGAACTCGGCTTCAAGCATCAGACCAGACACACAGCACCACAATTTGAAATAGGCCTCTTCAAATCCAATCACCTTCAAGTTTGTCTGGTTTACATTCCACCAGGACTTCTTGAAAGCAATGCCTTCCCTCTGATCGAATTCATCACTGAAAACATTGACATAGACATCCCTGCCATCATCCTAGGCGATTTCAATCTACACGTAGATACCTTTCCCTTAACCCCAAACTGCGAAGATCTCCTTTCCTTTCTAACTACCATAGGCTTCAAACAAATCATAAACGCACCCACTCACAAAGCAGGACACTCATTAGATCTAATTTTCATAAAATCTCACATTCAAACCTCAGAACCTCCCTCATGCACACCTGTCCCATGGTCTGATCACACACTGATTCACAAAAAATTCTCCATTAACAAATCATACAACCCAACCCCTAATCACATTTCAACTATCCAATACAGAAAAGCTTGTAAAATAGATGAATTGATTGAAGCATTTCCAACCACACTAAACAACCTAGATTTATCCAACACTGACTCTGCTCTCACAACATGGAACACCATTACAAATAACATAGCCAACAAATACTGCCCCCTAATCACCAAACAACCTCTCACTGCATAACAAAAACACATGGTACTCTCCCGAACAAAAAAAACTTAAACGCGCCCTCAGAAAAATCGAAATGAAATGGCAAAGCAGTCAAACCCGCAGCCTACTGACCTCCTTCAGAACCACACTACACAACTACAGAACAGCAATTCTCAAAACTAAATGTGATTTTTATGCAAAAAAATACACAATTTACAATTCAGCTCAAAAGCCCTCTTCTCCTATGTATCTAACCTAACAAAGATAGCCCCCGCCCCAGCCATATCTGATAAAGACACCAAAAAAAATGCAACAAGCTTGCCCTCTTTTTCAAAGACAAAAATACAAACCTAATGGCAAAGTTCCCCCCCCCACCTGCCCAAATAAAATTATCCTACCCAAAATCCCAGACACCATCTTAAATACATTTGAGATCATTTCCTCCACAGAAATAGAGTCGTTAATTAAAAAAATAAACCCCGCAACACACCCAGCAGATGCAATCCCAATAAAAACTTTAAAATCTATCCCGAACATTCTAGCAAAACCCATGGCTGACATCATTAACACATCCCTAACCCAAGGAACTGTACCACCCTCCATAAAAAGCGCCTTGGTCAAACCCTTATTAAAAAAAACCTCAGCTAGACCCCTCAGAACCAACCAACTTCCATCCCATTTCCATTCTCCCTTTCATAGCCAAACTTCTTGAAAAGGTAGTAAACCAACAATTAACCGATCACCTGGAAAAACACAAAATTCTATACCCGTCCCTATTCGGCTTCCCCAAGCACCTCAGCACAGAAACCCTATTAATCTCCCTCACCGACACAGTTCTCAAAGGATTAGACAAAGGCAGTCATACATTCTAGCAATACTAGACATCTCGGCAGCCTTTGACACAGTCAGCCACAAAATCCTAACTGACAGACTAATAGACATTGGGTTTGTCTGGTAATGCCTTACGATGGTTCGGATCATATCTAGAAAACAGACATTACAAATACAAAGTAAAAATCGGCAATAATGAATCTGATCTCATTAAGCTAAGCCAAGGCGTACCCCAAGACTCCTCCCTATCATCCACACTCTTCAACACATATATATGCTCCCCATATGCAAACTACTAACAGACCGAGGACTCACGCACTTCATCTACGCTGATGACGTCCAAATTCTCATCCCATCACTGAATCCCTACCCAAATCTCTCCAACTATGGGACACCCATCTTTCCGCCATAAACCAACTACTCACTCAAATGAATCTTGCACTAAGTACCACAAAAACCGAACTCCTAATAATTTCCCACAAAATCCTATCTGACATCATCTCCAACCAAGCAAAACACCCAATTACACAGAATTTAAGAGACCTAGGTGTCTTCCTAGATAGTGAATTGAGCCTGAAAAAGTTCATAAACACAACAATGAAGGAATGCTACTTCATACTCCACATACTAAACAAATTAAGGCCCCCTCCTACATCACAACGACTTCAGAACAGTCCTCCAGGCTTTAATCTTCTCCAAAATAGATTACTGCAATACTATACTTTTAGGACTCCCAGCAACAACACTCAAACCCCTTCAAATGCTACAAAATGCCACGGCCTGATTCCTCACAAATACCCGAAAAAATGAACACATTACCCCCATCCTAAAAGAACTCCACTGGCTACCTCTACACTTCAGAATACGCTTCAAGAGTCTAACTTTAATACACAAGTCTCTATATTATCAAAACTTACACTAGCTCAACACCTCCCTCCACTTTCGAACCCCACGAAGAACCACCAGATCTTCTAATAATGGTACCATACCCATAGCCCCACCCAAACATACACACCTCATATCGACCCGTGAACGAGCACTATCACTCGCAGGTCCCTCAATCTGGAACTCAATGCCGCAAGAACTAAGGCTAGAGCCAAATAAGCCTTCTCATGACACCCGCACACACTCGCACCCACGCCCACAAGCCCTAATACCTCTTCAAAAGCCCTTATATAAAGTTTTCTCTTTTCTTAACCATTGTTATTACTCTATTTGTGTTTGAATTACAGCTTGATCTACTGTTACCTGTTCCTATTCACTTCCTACTAATATTCTCCATACTACTTCTATAACTTAACTGCAACCCTTCTGCCCTGAAATAGTGGGAATTTTTGAAAGGTTTCAAGATGTGATTTCCTTTCCTGTTTCCACCATTGTTGCAATGTAAACTGATGTGATGTGCAAACGAACGTCGGTATATAAAAAGCTATAAATAAATAAATACATTTTAATTATTGGATATTAAGTGATATGTCTGCTGTTTTGAAATATTTTATTGATATTTGGATATTTGGACATAATTTTTATGAGTTTTTAATTGTTGGATATTATTCTGTTCAGCAGCTGTTTTGTAACATTTTTAGTATAGCTTTACAATTATTTCTGTGTAGGGCTCTATAGCAGCTTGGCTTATTCTGTTTTCCCAGTAGGAAATGTATTACTGTTTAGGGCCTGGTTTAATAGTTGTATTTCTTAGATAGGGTTGTTACTGTTGAGTGTGTTCCATAATACAGGTGTAACTTTGTGCAGGTTAGTTTGTGTGCATTATTGCAAATCCTGAGAGTCTGTTAGGTGCTATATTTCTCTTTCCATTTCTCCAGGTTCGCACTGCATGAAGAATGGCATTTTTGGTTTTCCATTCCAGTTTCTGTCTCCATATTTATAATTTGTGGTTTTTCTGTACTTGGTGAAGGTCAGTTCTGGGTGTGTGACCGAGGTGAGGTATTTTACTAGCATGTAGGCAATTGTATCAATCTTATTTGTTGTGCTTTCTCAATAGGACATGCATTAGTCCCACTGTTACTCCTGGTGACCATGGGCAAGTCACTTTACCCTGCATTGCCTCAGGTACAAACTTAGGGCTGGATTTTCTAACACCGCAGGGGTTTGTGAATCCCATGGTAACTGGGGGGTGAAACAGGGGGCGGACCTGTGAAAGCCGGCAGCGATTGCACCACTGCAGTGTTATCGCTGCCGGCTTTCGCACCCAATAGCACCATCGTGAAAGATGGTGCTATTGGGCGTGCTACTGGCGGCGATAACATGGCCTACCTTATCGCCACCAGCAAAGTTGTTGCAGAGTCCGCCCTGATGCTGCTCCGACTCCTCCTCTTCCATTGCAGACTCCGCCCAACTCCGCCCCTAGTAAGCTATCGCAAGCGAAAAGTCCCTTTTCGCGTGCGATCCCGTTAGAAAATGACCCCCTTAGATTGTGAGCTCTTTCGGGATAGGGAAATACCTACAGGAAAAAGATCTAGGCATCATAGTTGATAATACTTTAAAATCGTCGGCTCAGTCTGCTGCAGTAGTCAAAAAAGCAAATAGAATTTTAGGAATTATTAGGAAGGGAATGGTTAATATAACGCAAAATGTCATAATGCCTCTATATCGCTCCATGGTGAGACCACACCTTGAATTCTGTGTACAATTCTGGTCACCACATCTCAAAAAAGATATAGTTGCGATGGAGAAGGTACAGAGAAGGGCAACCAAAATGATAAAGGGGATGGAACAGCTCCCCTATGAGGAAAGGCTGAAGAGGTTAGGGCTGTTCAGCTTGGAGAAAAGATGGCTGAGGGGGGATATGATAGAGGTCTTTAAGATCATGAGAGGTCTTGAACAAGTAGATGTGAATCGTTTATTTACACTTTTGAATAATAGAAGGACTAGGGGCATTCCATGAAGTTAGCAAGTAGCACATTTAAGACTATTCGTAGAAAATTATTTTTCACTAAACGCACAATAAAGCTCTGGAATTTGTTGCCAGAGGATGTGGTTAGTGCAGTTAGTGTAGCTGGGTTCAAAAAAGATTTGGATAAGTTCTTGGAGGAGAAGTCCATTAACTGCTATTAATCAAGTTTACTTAGGGAATAGCCACTGTGATTAATTGCATCAGTAGCATGGGATCTTCTTAGTGTTTAGGTAATTGCTAGGTTCTTGTGGCCTGGTTTGGCCTCTACTGGAAACAGGATGCTGTGTTAGGCCCGCAACCTGGGCCAGGTGTCATGGCCGCCAGCAGCAGGGATCCGTGTCCGGGGCTGGGACGTCGGTCGCGGCGGTCCTGACCAGGACTGTAACTTACCCAGGGGCTCGGGTTGATTCAGAGGCCCCGCGGAGGTAGGGTGCCTCACTGAAATTGCTTTCGCGGCCACTGCCGCAGCCAGGTCCGGCCGCTTGGGCTCTGCTCGGCCGGGCTGATTCCTCCCCCTCTGTCTCTGCTAGAGCCGCGCGCGTGCGGCTGAAGTGATATTTAAAGGGGCCACGACAGGAAGTTGTTGTGGCTCCTTCCTGAAGACTCCTCCCTGGATTTCTGTATTTAAGGCATGGTCTGCTCCTCAGACCTTGCCTTGGTATCAAGGTTCCTGGCTGGGTTTCGTCCTGTGCTCCGAGTTTCTGTTTTGGTTCTTCATCCCGCTCTGCTTCCCCTCTCCATTGGATTGATTCTTGGCTTCTGACCTTTGGACTGGCTTTCGTGTTTCCCGTGGCTTGACCCTGGTATGGCTTTCGACACTTCTCCTGGCTTGCTCCTGGACTGGCTTCGGACCCTTCTCCTGACTTCATCCTGGACTGGCTTTCGACCCTTGTCGTGTATCGTACCTTCAGACCAGCTCTTGACTACTCTGCGACTCCTTCTTCAAGATTACTACGACCTGCTGGAGGTGCCTGCATCCAGACCTATCTTCAGTCTTCAGGGGAGTCTCCTAAGTCCCAGCGGCCGGGTCCCTACGGGCTCCTCCTGGGGGGATCACGAGCTTCCAGAGTGAAGTCTTCTTTCAACATCTACAGCATTCAGCCTCGCCCTTCGACGGTAGAGACCTAAGTAGGGTTGATTCCCTTTTGGGTAGCGCTAACTTTACCTCGGAACAGGGGTCTACCTTCTGATTCATAACATGCTGGGCTTGATGGACCCTTGGTCTGACCCAGCATGGCAATTTCTTATGTTCTTATGTTCTTACAGTACCTGAATGTAATCTGCTTTGAAGTGCTGAACAGTGTGAAAAGCAGAATAAATAATAAAACATAAAAATAAAAATTAGTGGTAAGTTACTGTCTTTTCATAAGGAGGGCTATTGTGCCTGGTAGTAAAGGGAGTTTGTTTTGCTTTTACTGAGATGTCATCAGAACCAGAATATCTTTTTTGTATGGCGAGTTGTACAGGGTAATGCCCTAGATCTGCTCTGCACTCATTGCTGGGGGTTGAGGGGATTCCTATGGATGCAGAGTGCATGTTTACATTTAGCCCCGTGATGGTCACATGTTCAGTGTCACGCATGTGAGAACCATCTGTCAGGTGTGTCCTGGCCAAAAAAAGGTTGAGAACCACTGCTCTAGAACATGGTACAATATGTGCATTGCTGCCTTTTCATAGAAAAGGTTGCTGTTGTTTGAGTCCTGAGATTTATAAGAACATAAGAACATGCCATACTGGGTCAGACCAAGGGTCCATCAAGCCCAGCATCCTGTTTCCAAGAGTGGCCAATCCAGACCATAAGAACCTGGCAAATACCCAAAAACTAAGTCTATTCCATGTTACCGCTGCTAGTAATAGCAGTGGCTATTCTCTAAGTGAACTTAATAGCAGGTAATGGACTTCTCCTCCAAGAACTTATCCAATCCTTTTATAAACACAGCTATACTAACTGCACTAACCACATTAGTGCTATTATGATATGACAAGGCAAGGTTCTAGGTGGTTTTTTTTTTTTTTTTTGCAGGGGTTCATGTTTCTTCACAATGTGTTTGGCAGTGGACGGTGTTCGGTTTGCTGTTATTGAGGTGTGTGTGTGTGTGTATGTGTGTGTAAGAGGAGGAGAATTGAGTGCATGTGCATGTGCATCTGGAGTGAATGAAGGGAATGAGAGTGAGTGTGTGTGCTTTTGTGTGCGTGAGAGAATGAGTACGTACTGTATATGTGTGAGAGTATGAGAGTGAACATGCAAGTGTGTTAGTGTGTGTATGATAACATTTGGGGGCATGCTGCTTACTGGCACCCCCCCCCCCCCCCGCCCCCCCAAGCCGCAACAATCTCAGGGTAGCTGGAAATCACAAATTCCCAGGTATGATCCTCAGAACCTGGGAATTGTCCTTGCAATTTCTATTCCGTAGTTTGTAATGCTTTCCTTTTACCACTTCAGACATTACTTTGGCAACCCTGTCATTTAAGGGTCATCCCTTCCAAATTTGTTTGGTGGGTTCTAAAGAACAGGGTGGCCCATGGAAAAGTAGCCCGCCTCCAATACCAGTGCATTGGAGGCGGGCTACTTTTCCATGGGCAACCCTGTAGTAGTGAAGGAGACTACTCTCTTCTTTGACTGACAGAACAGGGAGGATACCCTCCATGAACTCTGAGCCCATGCTCATATCTGGGAACTCTCGGGATTTGTCTTAGAGACTCCGGAATTGTAATAGAATTTGCAGTTCTCCGGGCCATCACCTAAAATCCCTGGGTGGCGCGCAGCTGCTGCTAGTGAAATAGCCTCTGTAGCAACAGAGACTGGAAGATATCTGATTGGACATCCAATTATCCTGCACAGGACAATTGGAGGCATCCTCCCTTTCTCTGCCCCCCTGGGCCAATGAGAGGCATCCTCCCTTTCTCACGCCCTGTAGACAGGAAGAAGGGAGAAGACTTGTGACTGGCCCCTGCTAGCAGGAAGACGGTGGAGGCCACTGATTGGCCCACAGAAGAAGGAAAAACTTGAGAGTCCCATGGGCCCAGAAGAAAAGATGAAGATGGCATGGCTAGAAGGAGGAGTCCCATTTGCCCACAGCAGAAGATGAAGATGGAAATGACTCTAAGAATGAGGAGTTTCTTCGGCTGAGGGAGCACTAAGGAGGAGATTGCTGTCATTGGTGGGTTCGGGTTGGGGAGATATAGTGAGTGACTATGGGGGAAGGAGTGTAAGTGAGGAGGGTATGTATGTGTGTGTGTGTGTGTGTGTGTGTGTGTATGTATATGTAAGAGGGAATGTGTGTCTAGGGACTGGGAGGGAGGGAGTGTATGGGAGTGGGCATGTGTATGTGGGTGGGGGGAGAACGTGAGTATATGTGTGGAAATGAGCAGGTATGTGTGTGAGAGACAGCGTGACAGTGAACATGTGAGTGTGTTAGAGTATGTATGAAAGAGGAGAAAGCATGTATACTGCCCAACCTGCCCCCTCTCCCCCCCCCCACTGCTAATCGATGACAATCTCAGGGTGACTGTAAAGCAAAAGTTCCAAAGTATGCCCATGCCTCACCCCCGTAGACACCAAGCTTCAAGCTTCCAAACCATTAACTTTTCCAAACCAACAACTATTTACATGGGTGTGAAGCAGGTTACAGTGAATACATCAGAAATTCATGGGTTTCCAACAGTCATAATCACATCTCACTTAACTGACTTCTGGGAACATAACGGTACATTCCTTCCTTCCCTCTTTTCTCACATAACTGCTTTTACCATGGACCAACCTTAAGGGTCAGTCTGAACTCTACGATTACTCTTTCATTGCACCTCAGTCCCAACTCTGTTAAAGGAAAGGGGTTCACTCGGTAGCAAACCCATATCACGACTCACATCCAATGGGGACCAAATGCAGCTTCCCAGTTACATGATCTACTCACACTGCTACGGTGATTGACCTTCCCTCCGACTTCCACACCTCCGCCCTCCCAGTTCAGATTCCCCAGGTCTATTGCACTCCAAGAGCACTCTTCACCTCCTCGTCCGTTCTTCCTTCCACCTCCTGGTTAGTTCCTTAAGAAGAGGAAGAAACCCACGTCTTCACAGCCTCGGGCCTTTCCCCTTGAGGGGACGAGCTCCTACTGGGAGGGTCCCTGGGCATACCATCCCACAGGCTGGTTACTCCAGCTGATCACATATCTGGGGGGTCCCTATTTCCCACCCTACTCTGGAAAAGATAGGAACCAAAATGGAAAATAAAACCTGCCAAAGGTTCCCCCTTTTGTAGCTCCCGTTACCTTAATCACCCAGTCATAACAGCCCAAATGTTTACTGGAACATACACACTACTTTCCCCAACATCATGTTAAAAGACTATGCTTACTCATAAAATGCCATCCAGTGGTCTTTTAGTAAATCGACAACAGATCTATAAGACATTTTTTTCAAACATGGATGACATGGGCATAAGGGGGTCTCCCCCCACCAGGAGCCTCTTGTATGGCTACCAACTCAGAAAGAATGTACCATATTTGAGGGTCTCCCTACAAACAAACACATGTACAAGCTGTCATGCCAGCAACATTTCCTGAGTCTGAGAGTCAGAGGAAGGAGGAAAAGAGAAGGAGAAATGCTGAGGAGAGCAGTGACCCAGTGTATTTATTTATTTAACTCTTGTATATACCGACATTCATGAAACATATCATATCATATCGGTTCACATGGAACAGGGGTATTATAACATAACATTAAAGAAGAAGTTAAGTTACAATCAACAGGGATTATGTGAACTAGGGTAATTGAGAGCGCAGAAAACAAAGGTTTAACAATATAAACTTAACAAGGTAAGTACTGTATAAATCCAAGAATAAACCTGCACAGACACAGGATATCACGTCACAAAGAAGAGATAGGCAACAGCTCTGTGGGAGAACTATCTTTGGGGCGCAGACCACCTCATCTATGATCTTATGATCAGGACACTGAAAGGGAACTTCAGAACTATCGAAGAATCTAAGACATTGAAAATGAAAATGATCAGAGGCTCCAAAAACAAACATAAAATATCTTAAGAGGCACGGGCTTCCTAACTCACTATCAGATGCAATTTGGCTGCCTCTGTCTCACCTTCTTACCACTTGTTTACGTCAACTCCTTTCCCCCATCATTGTAATATCATTTGTGAATGACTTGTACATTCAGACATTATCCTCCGCCTTTGCCTGCTCATTCTGTTTTGACCTGAAGAAGGGAGTGTAACTCCAGAAATCTAGCCAGGAAATGTGGTGAGTCAGTCCAATAAAAAGGAAGCACCTTGTGGTTTTTATTTGTTGACCTTTATTTGCATGCATGCCAGTGTGTCTCGGAAAACATTAGTACAATCTCACTTTTATGAACAACGAAGAATGGGAAAAACAGATCACATGTTTCACAATATATGAATGACCATCATAGGGCACTGGGTGGACACAATGAATTCAAGCTTCCAGATCCCCAACAATGTGCTAAAGTTTACAATCATCAGTCATTCTTATCGGCAAAGTGTGAGTCCATATATATCTATATCTATAGATATATATATTAAGAATTTTTACTGCATTTAAAAAATGTTTCTTAAAGTATATAATAATGAACGGCCTCTGTAGCCTTCTCCGCCCAGAAAAAGGTATATATCTCCACTGACTGAGCACAAGTATGCCTGGTATCAAGATGTTTACAACAACCTGCTTCTAGGGTAGATACTAGACACACTTGTGCTTCATCAGTGGCGAGATATATATATATAAGGGCAGTTCCTTATTATATGCTTTAAGCTGGGACATGTCCCTCAAGGACATTACAGAGGGAGAGGAATGGGAATGCAGCTACAGGCACACAGCAGAGGAGGGAACAGATACACAGATGAGAAAGTTTAAGAAAAAAACACCAAAGAGAAATGAAAAAAGGCAGACAGAGGAGGAAGAGATACACAGAAGTAAGGTAATGTTAACGCTCAGCGGTCCGCGAGCTACGTCCGCAGACCGCCGCACTCACCTGCTGGCAGGTCGGGACGGGTGTGCTTCGTTCCGGCACGGGGAGGGGGGGGTCTGCTTCCTGCACGCTGCGCTGGAAGTGCGGTTGGTTCCTGGCCTGACGCGGCACTTCCCAGCATCGGGGGGAGGGTCCCCGCTCCCGGGCATCCAGTCTGCCCGGCGCCGCTGGCGTCATGGCTGTCCCTGCTGCTGCAGGCAACCCTCCTCCGCACTGCTCCTTGGAGCTCCCCTAGATGCGCGTGCGCACTGTCTGAGTCCCCTTAAAGGGCCAGGGGAGGGAAGCCCACAAGAAACGCCTTTTCATGATATCACAGCTCCCAGGGTATATAAGGTCTGCCTGGACTCCTCTCTGACCCCTCAGCAAATAGGTCGAAATCTTCTGAGTAGCTGATTGCTTCACTGTTCCTGGTTCCTGATCCGCTTCGGAGTTCCTATGGTCCTGTCTTGTTGTCCCTCGTCCTTCCCCGCTGTCTTCCTGCTGTTCTGCCTTGCCTCCTTCCCTTGGATTGACTTCTCGGCTTGACTTCGGGCTGCTTCTTGACCACGTTGCCTTCTGCCTGCCTTGGGACCTGTGCTTGCTCCTCGCCTTGCCATGTTCCATCTGCCCTTGACCTCAGTCCTGCCCTTGTCTCTGCTGTCTGCTGCCTGCCCCGACCTCTGCTTGAACTGACCTCACTATCTGCCTGCTGGCCACCCACCCCCTTCTGTGATGGATTCTTCTCTCCACAGAGGCCCGCGCCTAAGTCCAGCCGGCCCCGGCACCAGAGGGCTCAACCTAAGGGGAACGAGGGCTGGTATTGGTGGAGTTTCCTGTTGGGCCTCTGCTCCAGCCAGCTCCGCCTACCAATGCTGAGGACCTGCAGGGCTCCTCTTTGCACCTCGGTCCAAAGGTCCACTGCTGCAACAGGTAAAGAAGAGGGAAGGAAGAAAGAGAAATGGACACATAGGGAGGGAGAGCTGGGGGGGGGGGGGAGAGGGTCCTGTATTTGGCTCTGTAAGTGAATACATACTAACCTGGATGTATATATGTGTGTGTCTGAGGAAATGTGTCATCTGTTTTGCTAACACTATCTTGGAGCACTTTCCAAGCCAGAATAACCTCTTCCAGTTCATCAAGTCATGTCTTACCCACCACAGTGAAGAAAGTTCCTTATTAAACTAGCAGGAACTCCCAAGGACTCAATCTCTGTACTTATTATACAGAAGGAACTCCCAGAGACTCATTCCCTACACTTATTATACAGCAGGAATGCCTGCAAGCTCGGTCATAATATTCTATCATGGGTTAAGCAACAGTGCCTGTGACACCTTCATTTCAGGTCACTGCTAGTCCATCTTTTCCTAGACTTGCCTGGATAGCCCATGTTTCAGATCCACAGAAAAGTGTCGATGCTGCCATACTGTTATAAAATTTTAGTTATTTTTCTCTTCTTGATTTCCCCTTATTATACAGCAGGAACACCTGGGAACTCAGTGCCTGACACTTATTAAACGGGATGGCATTTTGTCTGGACAAATGTGCTGAGGCGACTTTCTTTGAAGGAGAAAAGCAAAACTGAAAACATCTCTGTAACTGCAGATTGTAATGTAAAGGAAGTCGAGCAGGAAGGTGCATATAAGTATCCAGGCACGGAGGAAGTTGTGATAATCCAGTACAAATCATTAAGAGAAAAGATCAGCAAAGAGTGGTTTAGTTTCTAGGAGTCTGGAACTGATATTGAAAAGTGCTTTAACAGCACAGAATAAAAGAGGAGCCATCAATCAGTTTGGAATTCCTGCGCTCTTGTACAGCGCTGGAAACTTACACTAGCCACATAAAGAGCTTGAAAAGCTGGATGTAAGAACAAGAAAAATCCTCCATGTCCATGAGGTAATCTATAAGAACCAGTATATGCTGAGACTGCACATTCCAGGAATGGGTATTATAGAAATACATACAGAGCTACTATGAGAGTGTAGCCTTGGGCTACTAATTACTTAATCTCTCTCCCTCCCTGTGTTGTGGCAGGAAGGAAATGTAAACAAGGTAGCACATAGAGCCCACAAGGGGGAAAAACCCATCAGGACAAAGCAAGGGAAGAAAAGTAAACAAACAGCTGGGGGCTGAGGGACAACCTGAAGCAGCCCTTGGCAGCAGCAGCAGCTCAGGGCACACACAGACACCCACACTGATTGTTTGGGGAGAGAGACAGCCGGCATCTGAAGGGAAAAAAGCTCTGTTTTCACAGCTCTTTCTGCTGCAAAACAAATACCATGGGGTAGAGGCACACGCGGGCCGATTCTGTACAATGCACTGGGCCGGGCGCACTGTTTAACATGCGCTTGGCAGCGTGTTTTCGACGCACGTCTGTTACCCCCCTTATACTATAAGGGGTTTAGAGCATCAAAAGTGTGCGGCCAAACTGCCTGGAAACGCCCTCGGGATACCGAAAGTAAACTGTGCGGCCAATCCAAGGGCAGGCATTAACTTATGAGCAGCCTGAAAAAGTGACCAGAAAGGCAAAATTGAGCGTGGGTTTCCTGACCCCCGCTGACAGAGACACCTCGCCTGGGCCAAGGAGACGCTAGGGATGCGTAATCATCCCTAGCGCCTCCTTTCAACACGACCCCCTCATTTAAATTTGGGATCGCGCGCCCAGGAGAGGCGGCTGGGACAGCGGGTGCTGAACCCGGAGCGCCCGTTCTCCCCCGCTTCTTACAGGATCGGCCTGACTGGGAGTACCTGCATCCACAAAGCCCTAGGAGCATCAAGCCGCAATGTTTTATCGCAGGAGGGGGTCCCACTATCATGGGGGGGGGGGGTTTGTTGCCGCAATAGTGGGGCCCCACCCACGAAAAAAATATCACAGCTCTATGGCGCATTCTTTTGTCTCGCGGCCAAACGCAGCAGGACGGAAGAAAGCACCTAGCAGCCCTGTAACGCGATGGCGGCCCTCATCTTTAAGGGACCGGCCCTCATCTTTAAGGGACCGGCCCTCATCTTTAAGGGACCGGCCCTCACCTTAAAGGGCCTCTGGCCCCAAATCTAAAAAGTCATGGCCACATGGGTCAGTAATGGCCTCCATCTCAACCTGGGGCTGCCAGCTGAGGCGGC
This sequence comes from Rhinatrema bivittatum, assembly GCF_901001135.1. Lineage (NCBI taxonomy): Eukaryota > Metazoa > Chordata > Amphibia > Gymnophiona > Rhinatrematidae > Rhinatrema > Rhinatrema bivittatum. The sequence goes on along the minus strand of NC_042615.1, from coordinate 499,345,596 downwards.
GCCGACTCCCCAAAATGTTAAAAATAAAAACAAGAGCTGCGCAGCAATGGTCCAGGGCCCCTCCTCTCCACCATTCCCCCTCCCCAAAGTAAAAAAGTCAAATGTGGCCCCAGCCCCCCGATCCCCCCACCCCTCACGTGACAGCGATGGCCACCTCCCCCCAACCCCCAAGTGACAATGACGCCCCCCTCCCCCAATTATTAAAAAAAAAGATCCCAGGCTCCACCCCACCCCCCTTCCCACCTAGCCGAGGGTCCGATCCCTGGCCCTTGCTCCAGTCACATGGCCGGGGCAAGGTCAGAGCAGCGCCATCTTGGAAAATGGTACTGAGTGGGATCCATTTTTAGGTGTGGGGGGTGTGGGGGCTGGGACACTACCTTTTTTCCCTTTCAGGGGAGATGGGGTGGGACCTGGGACTTTTTTTTTTTTTTATAATCAGGGGCCATTGCTGTCACTTGGTGGATGGGGGGATCAAGATCGGGTCTGGGACCACATTTGACTTTTGTGCTTTGGGAAGAAGGGGCCAGTGCCACTGATGCACGAGTCTTTTGTTTTTACATTTTGGGGGAATCAGGGCCACCTTGACTGGCAGCCCCTGGTTGAGTCGGGAGTCAGCACTAACCCTGCTCAATCTCCCTGTTTGCCGTGATTTTTTTTTTTTTCTGCTGCTTTAAATGTGCAGAGGGAGCCTCAGGAACCAGGTTAGGGTCCTGGGCCTCCCGCTGCACATTTAACACATTTCCAATAGGTGTAGTTCTTTTATCGAGGCCGACCACCTTCTCGGTCAGCCGTGATAAAATATTTACATCAAATTGACTAGTAATGGCTGTCTTTACATGCATTTGCATCATTCATGCATGCAAATCACATGCAAAGAAGGTCATTGTAATAGGGGAGGGAATCTGGATGGGGAGATGCAAGATATGGGGGAGATGCACAATATTGCATATATTGTGCAATATACATGATATAACATGCATTAGAGCACTACCACAACTTGATGCATCACCCAGTAAGAATGGAAGATTTGCTTTGCATATTTTATTTGCATTTGAGAAAGACATAAGCTGCCTGTGTGCACTGAGCTAGAGCAATTCAGTTATTTCCGTGCCTCTGGAAGTTCAGAGGGAAATGTGCTGCAGCATTTCCCTGAAAAAGAGAAAAGAGAGTGCTGAGGAAAATTCTGTAACTGTTTGGAATTTGGCGGTGCTTTAAGTCCTGAAACCTGTTAATGCAGAAAAAGTGAATGCACTGTGGGTCGGATTTTAAGATGTACACGCGGGCACCTTGCGCTCCAGGAGCCCTAGGGGAGCCCCGATAGCTTTCCCCGTTCCCTCCAAGGCCGCTCCAAAATTGGAGAGGGCTCGGAGGGAACTTTCCTTCCTCCCCCCACCTTCCCCTCCCTTCCCCTACCTAACCCGCCCCCAGCCCTACCTAAACCCCCCCCCTAACCTTTATAAGTTGCACCTGCCTCCGGGCAGGTGTAGGTTGCACGTGCCGGCCAGCAGCCGGCCTGCAATCCCGGGCACAGCGCCAAATGGCCGCTGAGCCTGGAGGCTCCGGCCCTGCCCTGCCCCCGGACCGCCCCGCCCATGCCCTGCCCCTTTTTTCAAGACCCGGGACTTACACACGTCCTGGGGCTTTACGGGCGACGCCGGGCCTTTTGAAAATAGGCCTGGCGTCGCCCGTGAAATTGTATTCATGCCACAGTGGAAGCAAAAAATAAAAAAAAAATTAAAAGTTAAATTATAAAAGACACAGTTCTGTGAACATGATTGTGAATCTGAACAGAAATTATACTGCTCGTGTGATCTGGAGACTGACAGAGAAAAGTTACTTTAGGAGGACCTTGATGTAAAACTGTAAGGCTGGCAAAAATACAACTATAAATTTTGCACAGCAGCCGAGAAAGAATATTTTAAACTGAATACTGGAAGGTGTGCCTCTGGGGGTTACCTCACATTTGCCAGGAAAATCTGACAGAGAAACAGGGAAACGTTTCGGTTATTTTTGTCTTATTAGCTAGAATACAGTTTTCGCTGAAGTATCCAGTCCATTCACACCATGCACACTCTTTTTCTAGATATTTGGAAAAAGGACTCCAAGATTAGAGACAGGTTTCTTTTATTGATTTTGTTTTGAGAATAGGGAGACAGGTCCTTCCACTGATCTTCAGCAGCGAGAGTCAAGTGGCCCAAGAATGGATATCACAAGGATAACAGCCCAACACATCAGAGAAGACTAGCAGCACTTGCAAAGGAATATCTGAAAACCGTGAGCTCACAAATCAACCCACTGAATTACAAATTTAAGGGGGTCATTTATCAAAATGCAATTTCACATGTGATAGCACCATATTGTATGTGAGAGAGAGAGAGAAACTAGCCATAGTGCTTGCTCACTAGATTGGTATTTGTATCCCTATGGTAGGCCCACCTAGTAACTCGAGGTGGGGTTTAGGTAAGAGTGTAGGGGGTTAGGGGCCACTTTGACATTCTACGTGACATGTACGAACAGAACAGTGGTCTCTTGTGAAGATTTGATGACCTTTGGAGTGAGGAAACTCACTCCAAGATGAGATTTGGGCAATGTTCTCTCCACCTAGCTTGAAGGACTGTCTACCTGGGTAACATCAAGCTAGGTGGAGAGAACATTGCCCAAATCTCATCTTGGAGTGAGTTTCCTCACTCCAAAGGTCATCAAATCTTCACAAGAGACCACTGTTCTGTTCGTACATGTCACGTAGAATGTCAAAGTGGCCCCTAACCCCCTACACTCTTACCTAAACCCCACCTCGAGTTACTAGGTGGGCCTACCATAGGGATACAAATACCTATCTAGTGAGAGCATACTATGGCTAGTCTCTCTCTCTCTCTCTCTCTCTCTCTCTCTCTCTCTCTCTCTCTCTCTCTCTCTCTCTCTCTCTCTCTCTCTCTCTCAATACAACAGGTCTGACACCTATTGCAAATTCTGATAACATTATTGCAATGTGCACTAAGTTAGCTCTTCACATAGGTAATTAGCACAGATTGCAATAAACCATGCCCCTCTTGCAATCACATGTGGTACTTACCACATTTTGATAAATCCAGGCCTAAGTTCTTAACTATTGAAACTCAAATCCAGAGCTCTGGTATACATTAGGAACATTAAGATACCAGTGCACACTTAACTATTTGGAGAATCCTATGTTGATTCATCTGAAAGAATCAGAACTTATGGACAGTAAATTCTGCTGAGTTTTGCAATGGTTTTGTGTGTGCACCATATTCTGAGGTGCCTGGGAAACAGAAGGAATAGGGTGATAAATGTGTAAAGATATATATATATAGATCTGAGGATCAAAGTGTTTTGAAAGTTGATTACTTACTGCTGTTTAGGTCAAGAGTCTGAACTGCTCTCTGTAAAAAAAGGAAAATAGTGTTTAGAGCTGCTGTAAAGTGGTACCAAGCAAGAAGAAAAAAAGTCATTTCTTTTTTATTTCTTTTTGAGTATTTTTATAGACCGATAGTCGTTTGCACATCGTACCGGTTTACGAGGAACAGTAGGAGGGCCAGGAACAAGGCACGACTGTTACATAGAACACACAAGAGCAACATTTGAACGTATGTAAAGGTACATAGGAAATTTAAATAACAACGAGAGAACAAAGCAAAATGGAATCAGCTGTGGTTAACTTGGTCTAGTGGTTCTATAAAATAAGAGATAGGATTTCAATTAAGGGTGTCAGATTCTATGAGAATCATATAGGCCTGAGGATGGGACGAGGAAAGGTATATAGAGAGAAGGTAAAGGGAGGAGAGGGGTGAGGGGTGAGGTATATAGAGAGAAGGTAAAGGGAGGAGAGGGGTGAGGGGTGAGGTATATAGAGAGAAGGGAGAGGGGGGAGAGGGGAGATAAAACTTCTGTACAGAAGGGGGCGGACTACTGGGTTTAGCTGAGTCTAAGGGAGGTTTGGTGAGGGGCAGCAGAGTGGGCAAACTAAGAAGTATAGTAGTAGATTGTATAGGGAGGACTGTCTAGGTAAATGCCTGTTGAAATAACCATGTTTTTAGGGTTTTTTTAAATTTGGGTGTGAAAGTTTCTGTACGTAGGTCGTGGGGCATTGAGTTCCATAAGGTTGGACCAGCCAGGGAAAAGGCCCTTTTCATTGTGGATGCAAGTTTGGTGAGTCTATGGGGGGGGGGGGGGGGAGGTGTAAGGTACCTTGGTGGATGGTGTGTGTCGGTCTGTTGGAGGTGTGGATTAGGAGAGGCTGTGAAAGCCAGTGCATGTTTTCATTAACTATGGATTTGTGTATGATGGATAGGGATTTGTATTGTATTCTTGAATTGATGGGTAGCCAGTGTAAGTCTTTCAGTATGGGTGAAATGTGGTCTCTTTTACGGGTATTGGTTAATACTCGGGTTGTGGCGTTTTGTAGGAGCTGTAGGGGCTTGATGGTAGTGGATGGGAGGCCGAGAAGCAGTGAATTACAGTAATCAATTTTGGAGAAGATAATGGATTGGAGCACTGTACGAAAATCAGAGAAGTGTAGTAAGGGTCTTAGTTTCTTAATTGTGTGGAGTTTGTAGTAGCATTCTTTTAAGATAGCTTTGATGAATGGTTTTAGAGAGAGTCGGTCATCTATGGTGATTCCGAGGCTTCTGGTGTGTGCGCAGAATGGGGTGTGGGATGATGGGGGGTTAGCAAGTAGGGTAGGGTTTGTTGAAATAATTATTATTCTTATTTCTTTCAAGTTCTTCTTTCTGTTAATTCAATTTCATTCTTTCAGCATCAGGCAGAGTGAAATAAAACTGCAATGATATTTTATTGTCGTGTCTGGTCCTTGAGACAGATGCACCCATATCATTCCTACAAGGGATATGAAGTTATCTCTGTGCTCTGCATGGGTGACCGAGATGAAGTATTCTGCTAGTGTATAGTTTCTCTATAGGGATCTATATACAGTCTTTATAAATGATCTAGGAAGGGGAATGACGAGTGAGGTGATTAAACTTGCAATGACACAAAATTATTCACAGTAGTTAAATCACGAGTGGATAGTGATAAATTGCAGGAGGACCTTGCAAGACTGGAAAATTGGGCATCCCAGCTGTGGAGGATGCTTGGCAGGGTGGGATGACCCATTAGTTAAGTTACCCTGTAGAGGGGCAGGATTGCAGGGAAAGGTGGAAGGACCTTTTACCCATTATGTCAAGGTCATCTCAGGTTCACAGGCAAACAGTTACATCATCATTAACATCTTATTCTGGGGCGCAGTGACAGGCAGGGAGTTCCTGAGTCGCCCTGGGGGTGACAGAGTCACAGTAAGCCTCCAGGCATACTTAGCAGTATCATAAAGATCTAAATATTTAAAACAATTGCCAAAGTATGCAAGTGAAAGTCCACAATCGCTCTCCATTGTTAAACTGAGATAGGCATTCCAACAAACAGAAGAAATGAGGGAGGGGAAAGAAGCAACAGAATTTGCAAAGCGTAAGAAAAAAAAAAACAAAAAACCTCTGTAAATAATCAGACCAGCAAACAAGAAAAAACAATTGGCAAAAGCACAGCAGGGCATACAAAGAGCTACTTCAAAAACCCCAGGTAGACTGAAACCTAACACAGGAATGGTTAAGGAGAGGTGAACTTAGACCTAGAGATGAGAGATTGCTAATTGCAGCACAGGACAGTGGACTATGGACAAAAGGGTTCACAGTCAGCATAGAAAAGAATGGTAAAACAGACAAGTACAGATTCTGGAAAACAGAGCTTGAAATAGTTACATATCTCATTGCTGGGTGTGATGTCATGGGTTAAGCAACAGTGCCTGTTCCAGCTTCATTATAAATATCCACTGGTCCACCTGTTCCTAGGTCTGCCTGGAACCATTTTTCCTTGATTTTCAAGAGCTTATTTCTGGAATCTGCCATGTTCCAGCCTTTCCTTCCTGTGTTTCTATTGTTGGTGGCAATTTTCAATGTGTCCCGCGGAGACTGAAGATCGGCAGTTACATTGCACCTAGGAACCTGCAGGCTCATTTATTATTTATTTATTAAAGTATTTATATTCCAGCAATAGTGACAAAGTTATGCTAAGAGGACTTCAAATTTCGTATAAAATATGTGCAGAGTTTCCTGCTCATAGAGAGAAGAATAATGTCACCCCTTACACTGTATTGCTCCCTTGGGTTTTTGCGGCCCAAATACATGGCCCTGCGTTCTTTTTTAGCATTAAATCTTAGCTCCCAGACTCTAGACCATTCCTCAAGCTCCAAAATCCTGTTAACTTACATAGAAACATAGAAATGACGGCAGAAGAAGACCAAACAGCCCATCCAGTCTGCCCAACAAGCTTTCACACTTATTTTTCTCATACTTATCTGTTACTCTGAGGTCAGGGCCCTTATTGGTAACTTTTTGGTTCTAATTTCCTTCCACCCCCACCATTGATGTAGAGAGCAGTGCTGGAGCTGCATCACAGTGAAGTATCAAGCCTAATTGGTTAGGGGTAGTAACCGCCGCAATAAGCAAGCTACTCCCACGCTTATTTGTTTACCCAGCCTGTGCAATTTAGTCCTGGTTGGATGTTGTCTGAATATAAATCCTCTTTTCTTCACCCCCCTGCCATTGAAGCAGTGAGCTGCGCTGTATATGTATTCAAAGTGAAGTATTAGGCTTAATTGGTTTCGGATAGTAACCGCCGCAACAAGCAAGCTACTCCTACGCATATTTGTTTACCCAGACTATGCAATTCAGTCCTTGTTGGTAGTTGTCTGACTGTAAATCCTCTTATCTTCATTCCCACCTGCAATTGAAGCAGAGAGCTACACTGGATATGCATTGAAAGTGAAGTATCAGGCTTATTTGGTTTGGGGTAGTAACCGCAGCAACAAGCAAGCTACTCCCATGCTTATTTGTGAATGCAATTCCTTTTTCCCACACTCCTCTTGCCGTTGAAGCATAGAGCAATGTTGGAGTCACATTAACCGTGTGTATGTTTATTGAATAAGGGTATTAATCACCAGGTAGTAGCTGACATTCCCGCAAGCCTCCCCCATGCGTCTTCTCTTCATTCACATCCTCAAGACTTTATGGATCCATAGTGTTTATCCCACACCCCTTTGAAATCCTTCACAGTTTTGGTCTTCACCACTTCCTCCAGAAGGGCGTTCCAGGCATCTACCACCCTCTCCGTGAAGAAATACTTCCTGACATTGGTTCTGAGTCTTCCTCCCTGGAGTTTTAAATCGTGACCCCTGGTTCTGCTGATTTTTTTCCAACGGAAAAGGTTTGTTGTTGACTTTGGATCATTAAAACCTTTCAAGTATCTGAAAGTGCAATGTCAATACCAAAGACAATGTTAGTGGAGCGAGCCATAAGGACCGAACGACATAAAGTGTATTGTTAGTAGAATTAGAATCTGTTGTGTCAATCTAGAAAATGTATGAATATGTATTAGATCAAATATTTGCTGAAGCGATGACCTAGAATGTGTATGGATATGAAAGAGAATATGCTTTTGCTATTGTGTTGACATAGAATATGAAAGCTGACAAAAATGTAAATGCTGACCAAGAATTTTAAAGTTTACTTTGTAAACCGTTGTGATCTTCTTTTGGAACGACAGTATATAAAACACCTAAATAAATAAATAAAATTAAGTCACATATGCAGAACCGTGTCACTGAGCATGCTGAAATCTAAGTATACCACATCTAACCCTCTACCCTGATATAACTCTCTTGTCAAGCAGTCAAAGAAATAGATTAGATTTGCCTGACAAGACCTATGTCTGGTAAAACCATTCTGCCTTGGATCTTGCAAACAACTGGATTCTAGAAAAGCACTATCCTCTGTTTTAGCAGCAATTCCATTAATGTACTCACCACTGAGCTCAGCTAACTGGTCTGTAGTTTTCAGAATCATCCTTAATTCCGCATTGAAATCCTCAGACTTCCTGATTTGGTGCGTCATGCTCCCTCTCTTGCCTTATTCAAATCCAGTCTGAAAACCCATCTTTTAGAGGCTTGGGCTTGGTCTCGACCCAGACACGGATTTGTCTCACCAGCCTCGGTGTTTCCCCGGAGCTCCTCTCTAGGTTCACCGAGGTCCAAGGGCACACATCTCCTATTCTCATGCAGCAGCTGCTCATGGCATCTCTTGCTACATCTAGCCAAGGCCTGCATGCAAGAGAGATGCTTACCAGTTTGGCTATTAAATGTTAGTTCCAAAATAATTCAGCTTATGCCAAGATCTAGAGTGGCTGAAGTGATGAAGTACCCAAACATTAAATAGTTCTCAAGCTACTATTATGTTATGTAACATATGTTATGTATTACTGTTATGTAACAGAGAGCTAAGGCCTCTCAAGGCCCCCTCACATAACATTCAGAGACAATGTGTCCTAAAAATGTTATCTCTTTAGCCAATAAAGTGCATTTGGAGACTGTACTTTTGTAATTGAATGAACACTTTACTTAATCTTTCAAGATGGCTTTCAAAATCAGAGGAGAAAGCTAGAATGTCATCCAGATATAATAGCACTATATCTAAGATGTACTGATTCAAAACTAGTTCTATTAATCTGGAAAAAGTATCAGGTATGTTTATAGGCCAAATGGCATATGATTCCATTCAAAAAAGTCGAATGGAGTGGTCACGGCTGTTCTGCATTGATCTTCAAGAATCATGGCTACCTGAAAATAGCCAGCTGTCAAGTCCAGAGATTCTTCTATCTGTGGCAGATGGAACACATCTTTCAGCATACTTGCGTTTAATTTTCTATAGTTGACACAAAATCACATGCCACCATCTTTTATTCACACTATTTTGGTTGATGGAGCTCAAGGACTACAGCTTATTTGTATGATGTTCTGATTGAACAGATCCTGAATATGTTTTTTAAATTCCTCATAAACATGAGGAGATACTCTCTGATACGGTTATTTTATGGGTTTAATATCTCCAGTGTCAACTCAATGTTTTAAGACATCAGTCAGTCTATCCAATATCCTGGTCATTAATAGAAAACATCTATTTATGCTTCCTTAACAAGGTCTTTAATGCTTCTTATTGAGGAAAAATTAGCATCTTCCAATCTATCTTGACACGGGGTAGATTCTGTTCAACCACCTGTACTTGTGTTCCATTTTTCTGGAAACAAAATTATTTTTCTCTTAATATTTATATTTGTTCTGGCTTCATCACTTCAGCCACTCTAGATCTTGGCATAAGCTGAATTATTTTGGAACTAACATTTAATAGCCAAACTGGTAAGCATCTCTCTGTAGCTAGCTAAAACATTTTCTATTAGTAATCCTCTGGGAATGAACAATTTGTTTGAAGCTTTTATTACTATTGGACAGCACGACTGTAAACTCTTGAGTTGGTGACAAATCCCAGGTATTATTGTCTCTGTGATGGGTGGGAATTTTAACATCTAGTTTCCTAATAATTTGACATATCCTAAGCTTCCAGACTTTAATCAAAAATGTTGGTGTCCTATATTTTCCACACAAATTCTGGCTACTTTTTTCTCTTCCTCTTTGAATACTTTCCAAGTAAAAAACTGAAATAGGCCTTGTAATTCCTTCAATATATTAGTTCCAATTAGTCCTGAAACTTTCTCCCTGTGTAGGCCAAGAATCATCACGGGTGACAAATACACAACATTTGGGAATCTTTTGTCCAAAGCCTTCAATATCCACTTCGACGCATCCTACTAGGGGAATCTCTAGCCCATTTACAGCTGTTAACTAAATACATCGAGTAACTGACAAATCCAGACTAACTGCCAGGTTCTGGTGGAAATAACAAGCACTTAATGTGCTGACTTCTGACCTCGTATCTATGAGGCACCTGATAGGAATTCCTCCCATGATAACTTCCATTACTGGCCTTGGTCCTATAGCGTTTGACCAAATTATTTCTTCTCTGGTCAGGCTTTCATTTTTAACATTTCAAATTCTTCCCCTTGAAGTAGAAGAGATATCATTTAATTTTTTCTCTGCTTTTCTTTCCTCTCTCCTATGAGGAATTTCTTGATCACTTTCATACTCAACACGAGATGCCTTTACAAATCTTTTCCCTTCTTTGTTTTCCTCTAAAACATTTCTTCCTTTTTTATAATCTGATGCGTTGGAGATCTTTTCTCTTCTACAGTACCTAGTAATATGGCCAGGTTCTCCTCATCTATAACATATGAAATCTTTATTGGCTTTCCTTTCAGTTAGTCTTTTGAACTCTCCAGGTCTTCTGGGATTTGAATTGTTATTCTTCCAATTGTTATTAGTATTTCTCTTTGTTTTATTCTATTTGTGTCTGTATAACCTAGTATAATTCTTGTCTTAAATTTAAATTCTCTCCCATTCTTTTTACTGTCCAGATTAGCTGTTTCATAGCTGCTAGCATAGGTTCTGGCTCTCCTACAGTCACTCTGACTATTCTTTCACCTCTTCTGGTGAAGGAATAGCCTTGTTCTTTCTCTGTCTGTCTCTCCCATTAATTTTTCTTCTTCCTCTAACCATTCAGTTACTAACATTAACAAGTCCTGGTATGATAAATTGGGACAGTCTTTCTTCTTCTTCTTTATATCTCTATGTAGATTATCATCTCTTCTTCTTTCTTCCATATAGCTGACTAATTTCTAGCCAAGTAGAAGTTGAAGGCACTTTTCCTGAGAGAATGGCCTCTATAATAGGTTGAAAAATGTATGTTCTCTTTGTAATTTTCTGATTGTCTCTGGAGATAATTACAAATCATTGTGATTAGATTCTACATTTTCTCCTGTGTATATTTTGACAATAATTTGATTTTGCTCAATCAAATTTTGCATAGTCCCCTGAGGAAACATCAAACTTTTGGACTTTACAACAGTCACAGCAATTGGCTAGGTGCACAAGGAGGCAAATTCAGAAATTTCCCTACTGTATATGAAATGTATGGGAAACAACTTCAGTGCATGAAATCTTGAGAATCACTGGGCTGATTCTCAATGAATTGTATATCTGACTATTGGGTGCAATGGTTTAATTGGGTAACTGAAATGTTGGTAGCTTCTTAGTTTCAACTGTTTGCATGACACTGCACTTTTGTTGTATCACATATCTTTGTTGTCCTCTTTTCTTTTACTTCAGCTTATAATTAGCACTAAGAACATAAGAATTGCTTTACTAGGTCAGACCAATGTCTATCAGGCCCAGCATCCGGTCTCTAACAGTGGCCAATCCAGGTCTCAAGTACCTGGCAGATCCCATAAAGTAGATCTAATTCTTCTTACTCACTCCCAGGGATAGCAACAGTTTTTCTTAGTCTACCTGACTAAGGAACTAGTCCAGCTCCAGACCTCTTACCCCGTTATGTTAGTTGCCTTGATCACATTCTCTGGCAACAGATTCCACAGCTTGATTGTGCACTGAGTGAAAAAATTACTTTCTATTTGCCTTAAATCTGCTGGTTGCTAGTTATTTATTGATTTATTTATTTCTAAAAATGTAAATGCTACCAATGAACACCTCTAGGTGACTCATATCTAAAACATTCATAATAAAATCATAATAAACAAAATACAATAAATAAAATAAAGATTAAAACATAAAACAAAAAAATAAAGTAACTTCCCATTTAAAACTCAGATCCTAAAACCCTCTCAATTAATAAGAGCCTACTGCACCAGACTCCTCAATTAGTAACCACCTGCTGAAATAAAAAAGTCTTTATAAAAGTTTCTTAAAAGTCTTCATGCAGCCAACAAGCCATAAATCCACTGGCAATGAAGTGTCTCCTTGTTTTTTTATGCTTTGAGAGGGTAACTAACCGTCCTTTATTTACCTGTTCCACCCTTTTCATGATTTTGTAAACTTTTATCATGTCCCCTTTCAGCTGTCTCTTTTCCAAGCTGAAGAGCCCTAACCTGAATAGCCTTTCATCATAAGAGAGCTGTTTCATCCCTTTTTTCATTTTTGTCGCTCTCCTCTGCACCTTTTCTATATCTGCTATGTCTTTTTTGAGATGGGACGACCAGAACTGCACACAGTACTCAAGGTGCAGTTGTGCCATGGATCTATACAGAGGCAATATGATATTTTCTGCTTTATTCTCCATTCCTTTTCTGATCATTCCTAAAATTCTATTTGCTTTTTTGACCACCGCTGCACACTGACCTATGCCTGATTAGTATTGACCATGAGCAGTGGAAGTTCAGTGTAATTTGGCCGTCAGAAAATGACTAGAAGTATGAAGGAATATCTTGCGCTTGAAAATGATCAACTGTGCTTTTTTCTATTCCTGAATATACTGTAGTTTGAAACTAGATATATACAGGCCGATGCAATACTATGCATTCAGGCTTACGCACAGATTAACACGTGGTTGGATGCATATTTTGCATGCATGTCCATAACCCCTTATAAATAAGGGGATTAGCGAGTCCAAAATGCGTGCCCAAACCAGCGTGTAGCTAATAGTTCTCATCACATGTAAATGCCATGTTGATGAGGCTATTAGCTTTTACCCCTGATGAAAAAAATCACCGTGCACCCGACACGCACGTTTTAACATGCAAAAATTAACGCCAGCCCCGGAGCCGGCGTTAAGTCTTGAGGAGCCCCAAAAGTTTACAGTAAAGCAGAAAATACTGCTATTCTATTGTTCTTCTGACTTAATATCGCCACGATATTAAGTCAGAGGAACCACAGAAAGCAGCAATGTAAAAAAAATAAATAAATAAAAATTGTCTTGCCAGTGGTCAGGTTAGGAAAATGCACGCTCAATTTATGAAGGCACAGTTTCCACTAGTGCCTTCTTTTTAACGCAGCGGCTCATTAGTCTAATGCATTGCGCACCCGAGAGAGGTGGATGGGCATGCGTTAGAAAAGTGGGCACTTAATCATAAGCATCCGTTTTCCCGTGCAGATAGTGCATCGACCTGTTAATGTTTTACATCCATTGGCAATATTGCATATAAATGGAACCGAGACTATCTAGAATGTTACTCTTTCTACAGGTTAATTTCCTTGTTTGTATTTCTTGCTGATGCTCTGGCTGTAGTTGTTTGATTCCAATATAAGTTCCGGATTAAGCTGATTGCACATTTAGGGGTACCAGTTCTACACATGATGTCCACCAATGATTTACTCTATCAAATGCCTTGGCATAGTCAATAAAGCAAAGATATAATAGATCTTTCTTCTTTGGTGTCATTCTCTCAGCTGTTGTTCATGATACTATCCTTTGTTCCTCTTTCTTTTTTAATTTTTAGTTGTCTGGTCTAAAAGCTGTTCAACAATTGGGGTGATTCTATTTTTAATGACCTGTAAGAGTCTCTCAGGTGTTTGGATATCTAACTTATTACCTTGTCAGCTCCTCACTCTAGTGGTTTCCTGTTTTCAGGAACTGGTACTGGTGTAGATATTGAGAGCACTGTCAACAATATTTCTAGGGATTGCTGCAGGAAGTGACTGTCACAGATCTCTCTTTTGTGAAAGATATTGGCAAGGAAGCCTTCTGGGAATTCTCCAGTGATGCGCATCTGATTCATCAAGTTTCTTACCTGTACTCTGCAGAAATTCTACTGGTATATTGTCAACAGTAGATGAAATATTTCTCAGCTTTATATTTTCTTTTCACTGATCTTACTTATACTTTCCCTGTTAGTAGATGTAAAGGATTTTGTCTGTCAGTACATTAATGGCTGGATTTAAAAAAACAACAACCCGCACGTGTTGATCTCGCTACCTCTGGGAAAATAGCTACCCTAAGGCCCAAAAAAATTCCTATTTTTAGAATGAAAAATATTTTTAAATGTCCATTTCTTGTCATGTTCCAAGGCAAAAACCACCAACAAGGTGGCTCCAGACTCAGCCTTGGAATCCTGCAAATAAACATGAGACAAATCAAATTCAGCTGACTGAATCCTCCCAACAGATTCTGATTCATGTGTATGAAGGAAATAAAGCTTAGAAAAGGGAGGAAAGACTCAGCTGGTACTTGCAAATTCTCTAAATAAAATTTCTTCAGTAGTTCCAGTGGAGCAGTCATCAGTGATCTAGGAAAATGAATAAACTTCTAATTCAGTTGCCTCATATAATTTTCATAATTCTCCATCTTATGGTTTGTAATTTCTTTATCTTGAATTAAGGCAAAATTACAATTTTTAATCTCCTTATTCTGTTCCACCAGCTCTTCAATCTTCATATCATAACCACTCAATTTATAAGCATAAGAAAATACCGACCAGATAAATCATTCACAGAAAATAAAACATTGTCCATTTAGGTAGTCGGAGAGCTTTCAAAGCCCACTATTGCTGTCCACAGTGTCTCGAGAGTGATCAATGCTGGTTTTGCAGGGGTGAGACAAACATAAGCTTTCAATGTAACATCCGGAGTGGATGTCTTCACACTCCCCCTATCCCCCTCACCAGGCAGGGCAGTTTGCACACTTGGGACCAAAATCTCACTCACTGGCGAATCAGAGAATGGTCACCTCTTAGCTGAAACAAAAAACGGGATCCAGGACTAAAAGAGACCAAGGTTTCATTGTGGAAAGGGGAAACTGTTGCGCGCCCTTTCCGCACACGGCCCACGCACAGGCCTGCTCACCTTGCTAGCTCCTCTGCAGGGCATGGGTCGGCCTCCCCAGTGGCAGCTGCGAGCTTCTCTAGGCCTCGGCGTCCCGCGGCGGTGGTCACCGGGTCTTCCACTGCGCACCAGGCCTCAGGCCCGAGTCCGGCGTCTCCATTGGTGGCCACGCCCCTACACGGGCGCGCGGGAACTGCCCTGCCTCTTGTAGGGCCAGGGGCGAGTCCTAGCTCCGTGACGTGCCCTGATTGATGGAACGATATAAGGAGGTCACTGCCTGCACTTCCTTGCCTTGGCAATCGGGTCAGCACTGTATTGTGTTCTAGTTTGCCTCCGCGTTCACAGTCTTGTTCCAGCCTTGTTCCAGCCTTGTTCCAGTCATGTTCCAGCATCCTACTGTTCCTGCCTTGTCCAGTGTCCTTCTGTTCCTGCATCTGTCTGTCCATCTTCCCAGGTAGTACCCTCGGACTGTCTCTCTGGTACTGACCTTGGCCTGTTCCTTGACCATCCTGTCTGCTGCCTGCATCCTCAGACTGACCCTCGGATTCTGACCTCGGCTGCCATTGACCACGTCTCCTGATTCTGGCTCTGTCCCTTGCCTTGTAATCGCCTATGCTGTTCTGGCCTTCCTTGCTCCTCCATACCAACAGTGTGAAGTCCGACCGCGCTCCCTTGCTGTTCGTGGGCACACCTCTCTACTACCTCTCCAGGAGACTCTGCGAAGCCCACCTAAGTCCAAGCAGCCCAGGTCCCTACGGGCTCCACCCGGGGGGACCTCGGGCTTCCAGTGGTGAAGCTCATCCTAGCCTCTGTCTCCTCCTGTGCTCCACCCCCTGGGGGCAGGTGCTTCCTGGTCCCTACCAGGGAACCGTTCTCCATTGCTCCAGGACAAGGATCCACCTCCAAGTGCAACAGAAACACCTCCAAGTCCCAACTATCCTGCATG